>NC_089597.1:87950809-88644610 GCF_019320115.1 Miscanthus floridulus
ACTTTTATGCGTTAGATGCAATAGAAAAACTTTCTAGGCACAAGGGGTTAATTGGGCTAACCGTAGAGTTTAATTATTGCAAAGAAATTTAGAATTAGCCCAATTCACCCCCCCCCCCTCTTGGGCATTTTGATCCTTTCAATTAGTATCAGAGCCTCGTGCTCACATATTTAGGCTTAACCGCCTAGTGAAAGATATCTCACGGGGATGAACCTCCTCCTATCTTTGAGGGGGATGATTTTCCATATTGGAAAATTCGCATGGAGGCATATCTAGAAGCTCTAGATGTTGGAATACTTAGAGCTACCTCACAAGGTTTCTCAAAACCTCGGGATGCCACACACCCACAAGGCGATGAGTTGAATTATGAAAAATGGAATGCAAAGGCTAGAAACACCATATTTAGGGGCCTTTGTAAAGATGTGTTCAACCGGGTGAGGAACCACAAAAACGCCCATGCACTATGGTCGGATGTTTGTGCACTCCATGAGGGAACAAAGAGTGAGCGTGAGGAACGCTATCATCTTGTCATGAAAAAGCTTAACTCTTTTGAAATGCTTCCTAAAGAATGTGCTAATGAAATGTATTCATGTTTGAATGTTCTTGTAGAGGAAGTCAATGGGCTTGGACTAACTCAAATGCAACCATCTGATGTTGTAAGAAAGATCTTGAGTGTCCTCCCCATTGACAAATATGGGCACATTGTGACCGTGCTTCATCAAGGTGATCTTTCCACCGCTACACCGACATAAATCTTGGAAAAGATCAATGCTCATGAGATGTACATGCACATCACACCTCAAGATGGCTCATCCTCTAACAAGAAGAAAGAAAAGGACTTAGCATTCAAAGCTAGTCAAGAGAAGGGCAAAGCAAGGCTTGAGTATGAGAGCTCAAGTGATGATGCAAGCCTTGCTCTCATGGTGAGAAAAACTGCCAAGATGCTAAAGAAGCTCAACAAGAGTGGCATCAAGTTTGATGGCAAGAAGAAGAAGTTCTTCACTAGCTCTAGAAGGAAGCCAATCTCCGAGATGGATTGCTATAATTGTGGAGAACTTGGTCATCTAGCTCACCAATGCACAAAGCCCAAGAAAGACAAGTTCAAGAAGAAGAACAAGGGCAAGAAAGATGACTCAAGTGATGAAGATGAGAAGAAGAAAGACAAGCCATACAAGAAGAGAGATGGCAAGAAGAAGGACTTCCACAAGAAGAGTGGAAAGGCATACATCGTCGGTGATTGGCTCATGGACATTGATTCATCTACTGGCTCATTTGATGATGATAGTGACAACGAGAAGGTGGTCACCATTGTTATTGACTCTTCATCATCTTCACCGCCACCATTGCCATCATCCTCTACACACCTATGCCTTATGGCCAAGGGTGAACGCAAGGTATCAAATGATGATGAGAGTAGTGGTGATGAACATGCTAGTAATGATGATAGCGATAGTGATGATGATGAATATGAATCACCTTCTTATGATGATCTTGTTAAATTGCTAAATAAATACTCCAAGATCATTATAAAGACTAGAGCTAAGAATGACAAGCTAGAAGCTAAAAATAATTCTCTTTTAGCTAAATGGGATATAGCCAAAAAGGCTAGTGTTGAGCTTAGAGAAGCAAATGAAGCTATGTCATCCAAACTCAAGGAGCTCAAATCTTCTAAGAAAGAGCTTAAAGATAAACATGATAAACTTGAGAGGATGCATAAAGAGCTCATCACTAGCCATAATATGCTAAAAGATGAATATACTACTCTTAAGATTAATCATGATAATCTTATTATTGCTCAAGAATATTTATCCCATGAGCCACATGATGCTACTAACAATGTTGTTAAGATTGATATAGCTACATCATGTGATGATTTGATCATTGAGAGCATTGAGCAAAGTTCTAGTGGCAAGGGCAAGCAAGTGGTTGAGGCCGATGATTATGATGAGTTTGTCAAGCTCAAGAATGACAATGAAAAGCTCAAGAAAGATCTTAAAGAGATCAAAAGTCACAACACTATTGTGCTAGAAACTCTTGATCATGATGGTGAGTTGATGCTTGAGAATGAGAAGCTCAAAGAAGAAAACAAGAAGCTCAAGGAAGAGAAAAACAATGATGCTCTTAAGGAAGAGAACAAGAAGCTCAAGTTGGAGAAAGAGCATCTCAAGATTGGATTGAGCAAGTTCACTAGAGGCAAGTATCTTCAAAGTGTGCTACTAATGAACACCATCATGAAGATTGATAGAAGTGGCATTGGGTACATGGCAAACAAAGAGAAGAAGACTCAAGCTCAACAACAACAAAAGCCAAAGCCAAATAAGTGTTTTGAGTGTGGACAAGAAGGCCACTTTGCTCATGAGTGCCAAACTCCACCACCACAACCCTTACCCAAGCATGCTAGACCTTTTGCCTTCAATGCTCACTACATGCTTAGAAAGGATTCTAGTGGAAAGATGAAAGTCATGTTCTTAGGACCTCCCAACAAGAATAGGCCTAAGAAAATTTGGGTTGCTAAGTCACTTGTTGAGAAGGTGAAGGGCCCTCAGCAAGTTTGGGTTCCTAAAGCTTGATCTCTTGTGTGTAGGTGAACTACAAGACCGGTGGAAGTCATTGGGTTATTGATAGTGGTTGCACACAACATATGACCAGTGATCCTCGTATGTTCACCTCACTAGATGAAGAAGTAGATGGACTAGAATGAATCACATTTGGAGATATTTCAAAGAGCAAGGTTAAAGGGTTGGGCAAAGTGGCAATATCAAATGATCATTCTATCTCAAATGTGCTATATGTTGCTTCATTGAGCTTCAACTTGCTATCTGTTGGACAATTGTGTGATCTTGTCTTCCAATGCTTGTTCACCGAGAAGGAAGTTGTTGTATCTAAGAAGGATGATGATCAAGTGATATTCAAAGGATTTAGATACAACAACCTATATCTAGTGGATTTCACCTCCGAAGATGCAAATTTGAAGACTTGCCTATTCACCAAAACAACACTTGGGTGCCTATGGCATAGAAAACTTGCTCATGATGGGATGAGCTCACTCAAGAAGCTAATGAAGAATGATTTGGTGAGCGGGTTGAAAGACGTGAAGTTTGAGAAGGACAAGCTTTGTAGTGCATGTCAAGCCAGCAAGCAAGTTGCAAATACTCATCCAACCAAAGCTTTCATGTCAACCACAAGAGTGCTAGAACTCCTTCACATGGATTTATTTGGACCAACAACATACAAGAGTTTGGGAGGAAATCTTTATTGTCTTGTGATTGTTGATGACTATTCAAGATACACATGGGTATTCTTCCTTCATGACAAATCCAAAGTTGCATCTTGCTTCAAGAAGTTTGCCAAGAGAGCACAAAATGAGTTTGAAGTGAAGCTCAAGAAGATTAGAAGTGACAATGGGAAGGAATTTGACAACACAAACATAGAAGCCTATTGTGATGAAGTTGGGATCAAGCATGAGGTCTCCGCAACATATACTACTCAACAAAATGGTGTAGTTGAGAGAAAGAACTGAACATTGATCACTCTTGCAAGAACAATGCTAGATGAGTACAATACCTCCGAAGCACTATGGGCGGAAGCTATCAACACCGCATGCTATGCATCCAACCGTCTATTCCTTCAAAAGTTCCTTGGCAAGACACCTTATGAGTTGCTTAATGAGAAGAAGCCAGACGTCTCTTTCTTTAGGGTGATTGGTTGCAAATGCTACATCTACAAGAAGCGGCAACACCTAGGGAAGTTTTAAAGACGTTGTGATATTGATTTTCTTGTTGGTTACTCATCAAAGTCTAAAACATATAGAGTATTTAATCATGCCACCGGCTTAGTTGAAGAAACATATAATGTGGAATTTGATGAATCTAACGGCTCCCAAGGAGCACATGAGAATCTTGATGATGTAGGTGATGAACCATTGAGGGAGGCTATGAAGAACATTTTGGTTGGAGACATCAAGCCTAAAGATGATGTACAAGTGATTGATCCACCTTCTTCATCAAGTGTGCCACAAGATGATGATAAAGATAAGAGAATAGAAAATGAAGACACCCATGTCTCCCATGATCAAATGGTGGTACAAGCACAAGATGTTGATGCTCTACAACCTCTTCCTCAAGTGGTCAATAGAAGAAATACACCTCTACTACAAGATCATCCACAAGATCTCATCATATGGAGTCCATCAAAGGGTGTAATGACTCGCTCATAAAAACTTGCTTTATTTGTTGCTCATCACTCTTTTGTCTCTTGCTATGAGCCTACCAAGGTAGAAGAAGCTCTTCAAGATCCAGATTGGATAAATGACATGCATGAAGAGTTGAACAACTTCACCCACAATGAAGTTTGGACTCTTGAAGAGCGATCAAAAGGTGCAAGAGTCATTGGAACAAAGTGGGTGTTCCGCAACAAGCAAGATGATCAAGGCGTAGTTGTAAGGAACAAGGCAAGACTAGTTGCAAAGGGGTTCTCTCAAGTTGAAGGATTAGATTTTGGAGAGACCTTTGCACTGGTTGCAAGACTAGAAGCCATTCGTATCCTCCTTGCATAGGCATCACATCATGAAATGAAACTATATCAAATGGATGTGAAAAGTGCATTTTTAAATGGCTTTATTAATGAACTAGTCTATGTTGTCAACCTCCTGGGTTTGAAGACCCTAGATATCCTAATCATGTTTATAGGTTGTCCAAGGCATTATATGGGCTTAAGCAAGCCCCAAGAGCTTGGTATGAGCGCCTTCGGGACTTCCTCATTGAGAAGGGCTTCACCATCGGGAAGGTTGACACCACACTATTCACCAAGAAGCTTGATGGGTACATCTTCATTTGTCAAGTGTATGTTGATGATATCATCTTTGGATCATCAAATGAAGATTCTTGCAAAGAATTTGGTGAATTGATGTCAAAGGAGTTCAAGATGTCAATGATTGGAGAGCTTACATTCTTTCTTGGTTTTCAAGTCAAACAAATGAGAGAAGGGATTTTCATCTCTCAAGAGAAATATACCAATGATCTTCTCAAGAGGTTCAAGATGGATGAATGTAACCAATCAAGACACCAATGCCAACTAATGGACATCTCGACCTAGGTGAGGGAGGTAACATGGTTGATCAAACTATCTACAGCTCTATGATTGGTAGCTTGTTATATTTAACCACATCTAGGCTCGACATCATGTTTAGTGTGTGTATGTGTGCAAGATTTCAAGCTAATCCTAAGGAAACTCGTTTAATTGCCGTAAAAAGAATCCTTAGGTATCTTAAGCACACACCAAGCATTGGCCTTTGGTATCCCAAAGGAGCTATATTTGAGTTAGTTGGCTATTCTGATTCGGATTATACCGGTTGCAAAGTTGATAGAAGAAGCACATCTAGAGGGTGCCATTTGCTTGGTAGATCACTTGTGTCTTGGTCCTCTAAGAAGCAAAATAGTGTGGCTTTATCCACCGCCGAAGCGGAATACATTGTCGTAGGTGCTTATTGTGCACAAATACTTTACATGAAACAAACTTTGCTAGACTATAGAGTTCTAGATAAAGTTCCTATTTTGTGCGACAATAAAAGTGCGGTAAAACTTGCAAATAATCCGGTTCAACACTCTCGCACCAAGCACATAGATATTCGCCATCATTTTCTTAGAGATCATGTTGATAAAAATGATATATCATTAGAAGGTGTAAGGACCGAGGATCAATTGACGGATATCTTCACTAAACCGCTAGATGAGGTGACTTTTTGTCGATTGCGGTATGAGCTCAATGTTCTTGATTTTAGTAACTTTACTAAAAAATGAGCTTATGTTGTCCCTTGTATTGCATTATAATATACAACATGTTTAATTTTTGGTAATGCATATAGGGCTTGTCTAACATGGTTAAGATAACCGCCGTAAAGCGTGTGAAGAAGCTTAACCTTGGATCAAACTTGACAAGCAACTAGATTTATCTTCAAGTATTGCATTGCATATGCATGATTGTTGCTTTATCGTTTATCTTCAATTGCCCTCTTATTGCCTATTTTCATAAAAAGAATTATAGCCTAAGGTAAAATATTTTTGAAAAACATGAGGGTTTGAGAGAGGTCACTCATATCAGTCCCAATTTGTGTTTATTTGGATCTTATTGAAGTTGAAACTTGATTGGGAACAGGCAACACGAAGGACTTTGAAGATTTGCTGAAAAAAGAGTGACCGGACGCTGCACCAGACTCTGATGTCTAGCGTCCGGTCAGTTCACAAGAGGTGAACCTGCTGCGAAGCAGTGACCGGACGCTAAAATAGTGTTCTCCCAGCGTTCGGTCAGATGGTGATTCAGCGTCCGGTCAATCGAAGACGATGATGGCAGCTTGCACCGGACTCTGGCTGCGTCCGGTCGATGTCCACTGGACGCATTCGGTCACGATTCCAGGGGATTTGGACCTCTCTAGAATCGACCAGACGCTGGGTGGTAGCGTCCGATCGCTGCCACCAGAGCGTCCGGTCAGTAGAAATCGTGCGGGATTCAATCTCTTTTCTCTGTTTCCTTTCCCGTCACGTTGGGGGCCACTATTTAATTGCAGCGCCATTTGACCTAAGGCCGCAACCGTGTCGACATTGCCGCCTTGCTCCCATGCCCTAGCAGCCGCAGCGCCACCATAACCTTCTATGTTCGAGCACCGCCGCACACCGCCCATGCGCCACCACATCTCGTGCCACCAAATCCACCCTGCACCCATGCCAGCGTCACCCATGCGCCTCCCTACTGCACCGCCACCGCACAGCCACCATACTCCAGCTCCTCCTGCGCCACTACGCTATCCTAAGCCCATGCGCTGATGCTCACCCATGTGCCTCTCTGTTGTGCCGCCACTGTGCCCTACGCCAGAGCCGCCCACGCCGTCGCAACCCGAGCCCGCGCACTACCGCACGACCTGCGCTGCGCCCTAGTCGCCATGTCCACCAGTGCCACGCCTGCTTGTGCCCTCTGCTCCACCAAATTGAGCCACATTGCTCACTGCCTGCACTGCCATTGAGTTTCCACGGTCGTTTCCTCGCCGCATTGCAACCCTAATCTCTAGTTGCCGACCCGGTGGTTCCTCGCGTGACGTTCCTCTTCTTTTCGTTTCACCGATTCGTCAGGTAGCAAGCCCTCGTTTCCAATTTCATACCTAATTGCTTGCTTCCTAGGGTTTCGTATCTCTAGATGAATAATTAAGATTATCTGTATATCCTTTATTCTATCATGCAGCGAGTCGGTGCTGTTGTGGTCCTATTTGCAGTTGTCAGTCAACTCGGGGCCAAGCTCACGAGTACGGATCGAGGCCAAGCCTCAGAGGTGATAGTTGGCAGTTGATCTTCATTAGCGATAGTTGTTCTTTTCAGATCCATCAGATGGTTTGTGTCAAGAATGTTGGAAGTGGTCCCGGTGATGAGGATCCGAGACACCCGCCTCGCCTGCCTACAGATCCAAAAGGCAAGGCGACGAAGAAGCTTGCAACGAAGAAGCGGAAGTATCTAGATGCAGATATAGCTAGAGCGTGTAGAGGTAGGAGGTGCTAGGAGTGGAGTCTAGATTATAGATCAGCTCTCTCCATCTATGAGGGCCGCACTAGAGCAGGTTGAGTGCCGTCATGGTGGTCCAGCCAGGACTATCATGGTTGCAGGATGGTGAGTTGTCTTAGATGAGAGTCAGCCTTAGGGGGGTCATAGCAGGAGCCATAGCCAGCAGCACAGACTCAAGATGGAGAGTAGGCCGTGGAGACAGAGTAGGCTTAGCCGTAGCTTTGCCGCTTTGGACGTACCCATGTGCTAGTCACACCGAGGTTAGAGACACAGCGGAGGGGTTCACATCCATCGCCTAGACCACAGGGTCCTCCTCCAGTGACCCACCTAGATTTGAGGGCCGCCACGGCCAAGTAGGTTTAGCAGCTCAGATTTGTGGATTTTGAGCAGTGGTTTCTAGTGGGATGAGCGTGCTTCAGAGGGTTTCTACACACCTCTGTAGGAAGATTTCTATAATGCATATCTTAACAGTGGGGCTGTATTCAGATCTTAGAGGGTGTGTAACATTGAGACCATTATTGCAGTAGCTAGAGAGCACATTCACCCCTACCTATCTTACCTGCCAGGGCTAACAGATTTACTTGGACAAACAAACTTATATGTTCCATCTTGGTTCCATCAGTTCTATGCTTCTCTTTGGATTGACCCACAGCACATATTCATACACTTTGCATTCAGTGGTTGAGATTACAGGCTGATGAGCACTAGGGTTAGAGAGATACTCATGCTTCAGGAGTAGCCCGTCTGGCTACATGAGGTTTGCTATGGACAGACAGTGCCCCCTAGACATCCTCATGGTGGGATGGTGCCCCCTATAGATCCAGTCCGCCACTGCTTCACAGAGCCATTCGGCGAGGGGTCTAGCAGGATACCCAATGATCTCACTCCCTCTGCTAGAGTGCTTGATGCCATTATGAGGAGGACACTGCTTCTGAGGATGGGGTGTCATGAGGGCTTGACCCGCATATAGTTGTGGCTAATGAACTGTCTGATGCAGTAGATAGTGTTTGATATTTGGGATCTACTTCTATCAGAGATGGAGGATACTATTGCAGAGGGGTTTAGGGGTCACAGGCAGCTACCGTATACTCACTGGATTACATTCTTGATCCACAGGGCAGTTACAGTGAGGCCACCTAAGATGCTAGCTGAGTACAGTTGTGCTACTATAGAGTTTCCTACATATAACCTGACTCAGATGATCCGCCATAGTACACCGAGTGCACCTAGCCAGCCGCGTCATCGTCCAGAGGTGCCAAAGACTATAGCCCAGTAGGATAATACTATTAGGGGCATAATAGCTATAGAGGAGGAGCAGCTTAACGCTCAGTAAGAGGGGATGGTCGAGAGCGACCCCAGCGACAGCTCAGATGAGGACTACCACGATATCCCTTGGACGCCTCCTTGACGACATGATCATGAGGCCAATAGCTCCAGTTCAGCTCCATCTACACCACAGACAGACCCCGCTCTACTTGCCATACTTGAGCGGATGAGGTAGGATCAGGCTCACTAGGCTCAGGAGACTGCCGCTACTTTTGCATAGTTCGAGGCTCGACAGGATGAGTTTCAGCAGCAGCAGCAGGCCATACAGCAGTAGTAGGCCATGCATCAGCAGCAGCTCCTCATGCAGCAGCAGCTCCTTGGATTTATGCAGCATATAGTGACAGCTATTGGGGTTCCACCGCCACAGCCTTCACCCTAGCTTGGTCAGCCTACCACCACTTCTATGACTCCAGTGTTACATCCTAGTGGGCTTCAAAGTCAGGGATAGCCACTAGCATAGTTTGCTTCACCTATAGAGTAGGTGTCCCAGTGGTTTGATTCACCTATGTTAGCCCCATAGTTCACACCTCTCCAGACGGTTTTCACACCGGCTCAGACTTCCTCGGTACTAGTGCCAGACACTTCAGTCTCTAGGAGTCTTGGAGCGACTTTCAGTGAGTTGACAGGGCAGCCCACTTCACCATATCTGCATGTCCTGGGTCCTTCTATAGTTGCACCTATTACCGGGACTATAGAGACGCTCCCTTCCTCAGTGGCATCGTCAGAGCCGACCGCTCCAGTCATACCTACACAGTCTACAGTAGTTCCAATTATTGATCTGACCTAGACTACTTTAGCATCACTTCCAGCTACAGAGGGTCAGACTGGTCAGAGCTCTGGTTCAGATGATGATGGCACTTAGTTCCAGCTTGCTCCTCGTACCTCAGCGCCTGACTCGTCTGCTATAGCCCCACCGACTGTGGGGGTATTAACCCCTATACCCTTACGGCTAAGCTTGGACCGGCCCGGATCGATGGGTTCAGTCCATCCTAAAGACAACATGTGGCCCAGCCAACCTGGTTGGAGTCCCGCGCAAGGAGTCAAGGCGGATTTGGCGATCAAGCCAGATCCTGGTCGGTTAGAATAGGAATTCTTGTCTGGCCACATATGGCAATTGTAACTGACTAGGATTAGTTTCCAGATCTGTAACCCTGCCCCCCGGACTATATAAGGCGGGCAGGGGATCCCTATAAAAAACATCTCTCATTGACATACAGCAATACCAATCAGACGCAGGATGTAGGTATTACGCCTTCTTGGCGGCCGAACCTGGATAAAATCTCATGTCTATCTTGTGTCACCATCTTGTTTGTGACTTGCGCATCTGTCTGCCGACAATATACTACCTTGGGCATACCCCTAGGTAGACTGCCGACCGTATTTCATCGACAGTGGCGCGCCAGGTAGGGGGTGTGCGTATTGCTCTCCAAGCAAACAAGACGGTCATCACCTCCGACTCCATGGCTACTCCCAACGGCCTCACGTTCACCGTCAGCCAGATCACCTGGACCACCGGCTCCAACGACACCATCGCCATGACCACGGGGGAGGCATGGATTCATTCTGCGCCGACCACTACTTCACTTGCGTCGGCTACAGCTCCGACCACTACGGATATGGCTCCAACCACTACGGCTATGGCTCCGACCACGATGGATCTGGCTCCGACCATGGTACATCTGGCTCCGACCACGCCTACATCACCTTTAGCCATGCCGACGACCCGTCATCCGCTTCCCCACTACAAAGGGAAACAGATCGACAACACCGACCTGCTCGACTCCATCGATCGGGTTGGCACCAAACTCGCTGAAACCCTAGCTCTAGTAAGTATGATTCAAAGTCAACCTAATGAGCAGGTAACCGCTCCCCACAACAGATCTATCTGACTAGCTCGGACAAGTCGTCCTACGTGACTTGGAACAGATCTCGTGGTCATATCTACTCCTGAGGGGCGCTCCGCTCGTCGCCAGCCGACCTTTGCAATAGGTCTTTGACTCTCTGAGTACAAAGCCTCTACGGAGAACCACCAGGTCCAACCCTATAGCCTACAAAATGCTGCTTCCAGCTACGCGTACAACCTACAACGCCGCCCGGACCTGTGTTCTATGCGCCGACCTCGGCAGAAGCCACGCAACTTCGTCAACATGGTCCGAATTGAAGATCATCATGAAGGATCCGTCCACACGATCCAAGAGGGTGACTCCAGCTTCTTGTCTGGCACCACATCTGATGCCTCCGTCCACACCAAGCTCCAGCATCACGAAGATGAAGGCGTCGAGTATGATCTGAATATCCCGGATCACGCCCCGGGATTCCCACAATTCCCGTCTTTCCCGCCAGGGCGAGGGGGTTTGATCAACGTAGTCAGCAATGATGAACCACCGGTAGTTGGCAAAATAGAACAAGAAAGGACTGCACGCGAAGCACGCAACATTGACCGGTTTAATCGCCAGCAAATTGAAGCCGAAGTAGACCAGGAGGCACGGCGCATAAGGGTCCAGCCACGTGACCTCAACGACGCTTTCGACAGGGTGGGAGACAAACAAGTCTTCAAGACTCCAAGTGCTAACATAGCCGTCGCCATGGCGACAATGCAACGGCTACCGAACACCCCAGAAACCCAAGCAGTTCGTGATGAAATACAAGCCTATCTGACGGCTGCTATGGCCCAGACCGCGGAGATTGCAAACCAAGCTCAGGCTCCATCCGTGTCAGTCGAGTCAAGCCACAGCCACCAGCACCCAAGTCATTCACAGCCACTCAACCAACGTGGCTCGCGCAACAACGATGGCCATGATGGTAGCCAGAATGACAACCGTCATCGGGACAATGACCGCCGGGACAACCGCGACAATCGCCGTGATAACCACGGTCGCAGAGCTAATCCAGATGGCAATCGGGATTGCCGCGATGGCAATAACGATCTCCGCCATTACCTCGGTGGATGGGATCTACGCACTCGCATCAACCAGAGAGCCGACGATCGAGCATCCTATGAAAGCCACCGTCGTATGGAGTACGGCACTACCCACGGTCTGCTGGGTCTAAAGCAGTTTACTCCGCACCTTCGCCAAGTCATATGGCCCAAGAATTTCAAGCTCGAGAAACTTCAGAAATACGACGGCAAGGAAAACCCTGAACTATGGGTCATGCTCTACGAAACTATGTGCCGATCAGCCATGGCTGACGAGCACGTCATGTCTAACTACTTCTCAATCGCTGTTGGTCACGCAGGTCACCAATGGCTAGTTAGCTTGCCGGTGAACTATTTTGATTCTTGGTAGGAGCTCAAGCAGGCCTTCATCGACAATTTCATCGCTACTTGTGAACAACCCAGCAACAAGTATGATCTGCAATGGATCCAAGATCGGAAAGACGAACCACTGCGCGAGTACGTCCGGCGTTTCTCAGAGATGCGCATCAAGGTCCCATCAATCTCCGACAATGAGGCAATCGAGGCTTTCGTCACTGGTCTCTGCTTCCACGATGCCCTAAGAGACAAGCTCCTCCAGAAGAGACCCGAATCAGTCACAACGCTCTTGGCCACCGCTAAGAAATATGCGGACGCCGACGATGCTAAAAAGATAATTGTTGAAGAAGCAGCAAGGGTTCCACGCTCCGACCACCCTCCACGCCACGATGATTACCGCGGTAGTCGTGGTCGAAACGACAATTTTGACCACCGCAACCGGCGCAATGACTCCCGTGACCACCGCGACCAACGTAATCAGCGGCGCAACCGCCGTGACGATTACAGGAGCAAGCATGCTCGGGAAGACGACAGCGAGGTCAATATCATTAAAAAGGGGGGCGGATGTCATAACTACGAAGACGACTACGCCAAAGCATTGAAGGGGCCCTGCCAGCTCCATCCTAAGTCGAACCATACCATGGAGAATTGCCGCATCCTCAAGACTATCTACACGCATCAACAGGCTCCGGATACGTCCGACAAGCCTAACGACGTAGGGGAACAGCACAACGAGGATAATGACGACGATGATGCAGACCCTCGTCACAAATACGTCAAGCCAACCGATCGCGTGCACACCATCATCGGCGGCAAGGTGTCCATTGAGACCAAACGAGAACGCAAGCTGCTCGCCCGTGCTTGCTTGAACGTGGCAAACACGACAACCTTCTCACCGATCCGCGGCTCCCACCGTGGTCTCACCGTGAAATCTACTTTAGCAGGAAGGACCAATGGGCCACCATACCTGAGCCAGGGCATTTTCCCCTAGTCCTCGACCCTTGTATCAACAAGGTTCAGTTCGATAGGGTACTGATCGACGACGGCAGCTCCATTGATATACTATTCAAGAACAGTCTGCCCGCCCTGAAAATAGCCTAGGCGGACTTGAAGCCATACGAAGCATAGTTCTGGGGCGTTCTCCCCGGATAGAGCTCTACACCTCTCGGGCAGATCACGCTACCTGTGCAATTTGGGACTCCGGACCACTTCCGCACCGACTACGTCAACTTTGTGGTCGCTGACTTCGACGGCACCTACCATGCTATTCTTGGTCGACCGTCGCTCACCAAGTTCATGGCCATACCTCATTACAGGTATCTGGTGCTCAAGATGCCTACTGAGAAGGGAGTTTTAACCCTCAGGGGCAACGTATACGCAGCTTATACCTGCAAGGATGACAACTTCAAAATAGCAGAGGCCCACAACCTCTCTATTCACATGGCCGAGACCGTGCTCGACGCTAAGGAGACCTCAGTCAACCACCTAAAGATCCCAGACCTCGAGACTCCACGCAAGAACGTCAAGTCAAAGGAGCACAAAGTGATCCAGCTGGTCGATGGCGACTCCAGCAAAACGGCATGGATGTGTTCGCATGGAAACCTACTGACATGCCCGGTGTACCTCGGAACTTGATCGAGCACTCCTTAAATGTCAACAGCAAGGCCAAACCAATCAAGCAGAAGCTACGACATTTCGCTCGCGACAAAAAGGAGGCGATTAGGGTAGAAGTCACACGGCTTTTGGCAGCCGGATTTATTAAAGAAGTGTGTCATCCGGAGTGGTTAGCCAACCTAGTTCTTGTACGCAAAAAGAATAATGAATGGAGAATGTGCGTTGATTATACTAATCTCAACAAACACTGCCCTAAGGACCCCTTCGGCTTACCTCACATAGATGAGGTCGTAGATTCAACCGCTGGTTGCGAGCTACTTTCCTTTCTCGATTGCTACTCTGGTTATCACCAGATCGCTCTCAAAAAGGATGATCAGATCAAGACGTCTTTCATCACGCCTTTCGGCGCCTACTGCTACACGACTATGTCGTTTGGGCTCAAGAACGCCGGGGCTACATACCAACGCGCCATTCAGGCCTGCCTCACAGACGAGATAAAAGATGACCTAGTAGAGGCCTATGTGGATGATGTAGTTGTCAAAACCAAGGAAGCACATACCCTTGTTGACAACCTAAAATGTACCTTTGCGGCCCTCAATACATTCCAATGGAAGTTAAACCCAAAGAAGTGCATCTTTGGTGTTCCTTCTGGCATATTGCTAGGCAACGTCGTCAGTTACGATGGCATACGCCCTAATCTAGAGAAAGTCAAAGCTGTCTTAGACATGAAGCCCCCTAAGAAGGTGAAGGATGTCCAAAAGCTTACCGGATGCATGGCCGCCCTAAGCCATTTCATATCAAGATTAGGAGAAAAGGGGCTACCATTTTTCAAACTGCTCAAAGCATCCGAGAAGTTTGAGTGGTCGGAAGAAGCAAACACTGCCTTTACGCAGCTAAAACATTACCTTACATCACCTCCAGTCCTCACTGCTCCTAGAGAAGACAAAACCCTCCTACTTTACATTACAGCAACCAATCGGGTGGTCTCCACTACCATGGTGGTCGAGCGTGACAAGCCGAGCCATGCCTATAAGGTACAGCGGCCAATTTATTTCGTCAGCGAGGTACTCAACGAATCTAAGACCAGGTACCCACAGATTCAGAAACTGCTCTACGCCATACTAATAACATCCCAAAAGTTGAGACATTACTTCGACGGATATCGTGTGGTGGTCATGACCGAGTACCCTTTGGGGGACATCATTCGCAATAAGGATGCAAACGGGTGCATCGTCAAATGGGCAATGGAGCTATGCCCCTTCTCCTTGGAATTTGCAAGCCGTACTACAATCAAGTCTCAGGCACTCGTCGATTTCATCGTCGAGTGGATAGACTTAAGCACGCCTGCCTCTCCAGGATCCAACGAATATTGGACGATGTACTTCGATGACTCTCTCAACATTGACGGTGTGGGAGCAGGGGTTCTTTTTGTGTCACCATCCAAGGAGCAGCTCCAGTACGTGCTCCGGATTTATTTCCCAGCATCTAATAATGCCGCCGAGTATGAAGCATGCCTGCATGGTTTACGCATTGCGGTTGAGCTTGGTGTTAAACGTCTCTATGTCTATGGAGACTCAGCTCTGGTCATCAACCAACTCAACAAGGACTAGGACACGACCAGCGAAAAGATGGACGCATACTGCAAATCGATAAGAAAGCTAGAAGGCAGGTTCTATGGCATCGAGTACATACACGTGGTCTGGGACAAGAACCAAGCAGTGGACACGCTGTCAAAGTTAGGATCATCCTGAGCCAAAATCCCACATGGCATATTCGTCCAAGACCTGCTCACGCCTTCCATTGAAGAGGAAGATTCCACGGTCGACAAGGCTCCGGACTAGCAATTGGTGGCTACGGTTTCGGCGCCAAGCACAACCGAGCTGCCTCTGACCACTCATGAGCCAGACTGGAGAGTACCTTTCATCAAGTACTTAACAGATGGTAGCGGTTATACTGATCGGACAGAAAATGAGTGCCTGATGCGTCGCAGTAAGCAGTATCTGTTTGTCGATGGCAAGTTATGGCGCAAAAACGCAAAGGAAGAATTCCTGATGAAGTGTATAACCTAGGAAGAAGGCGAACATCTCCTAGACCAAATCCACTCTGGCTCCTGCGGCAGCCACGCGGCCTCAAGAACACTGGTCGGTAAGGCTTTCCGAGTAGGGTTTTATTGGCCGTCAGCAGTAGCCGACGCAGAGAAGCTAGTCTGCCACTGTGAGGGTTGTCAGTTCTTCACCAAAAGAATCCATGTACCAGCACACGAGATCCAAATGATACCAGCCTCTTGGCCCTTTGCATGCTAGGGACTGGATATGATCGGGCCCTTCAAACTGGCTCCTGGGAAATTTACATGTGTTTTTGTGCTGATTGACAAATTTTCTAAGTGGATAGAATACATGCCTTTGGTACAGGCATCTTCGGAAAAGGCTGTCATGTTCCTCGACCAGGTCATCCACCGTTTCGGCATACCCAATAGCATCATCACCGATCTGGGTACTCAGTTCACCGGGAACGTTTTTTGGGACTTCTGCGATGAAAGGAGCATAGTAGTAAAATACGTCTCGGTGGCGCACCCTAGAGCTAATGGACAAGTCGAGCGGGCAAATGGCATGATCTTGGACGCATTGAAGAAGAGGATGTACAGAGAAAATGACAAAGCTCCCGGAAGATGGCTCAAGGAGTTACCGGCCATGGTCTGGGGCCTCCGAACTCAGCCCAGTCGTAACACCGGCGTCTCACCATACTTTATGGTTTACGGCACTGAGCCAGTCCTCCCACCAGATATAGCTTTTAGACCAGCAAGGGTAGAGAACTTCGATGAGGGCAAGGTCAATGAAGTACGGGAGCTAGAAGTAAACAGCACAAAAGAGAAAAGGCTCGATTCTTGTGTACGCACGGCCAAATACCTTGCTGTTTTGCGCAGGTACTACAACAAAAATGTTAAAGAGTGGTCCTTCGTGGTCGGGGATTTGGTCCTAAAGTGGAAGATGAACCAGGCTGGTGTCCACAAACTTGCAACCCCATGGGAGGGACCATTCATGATCAAGGAAGTCACACGACCAACGTCTTACAGGTTAGCTCGCCTGGACGGTACGGACGTACCAAACTCGTGGCACATCGACAAGCTTAGACGTTTCTATGCTTAACTACTGAGATATGTACTCCTTTTGTACTTTTGATTTACTTCAATAAAGCAATTATGATTTCTCCGACCACTCTAATGTGTCACTTCGAATTTTATGGTTATTCTAACTTTTAGCCAGTAAAAACCGACCACCACTCCTTCTACGGTTTTTGGAGCAGGCCCTGTCTCTGGTTCCTCCCAATACGTGCATGGGATCCACTCTCTACGTTACAGGTGATCGGCAGGTCCCCCTTGGTTTAACTTGTCTGCGTCTACGTGTGCACAGGTCACCGGACCTCACACTCTGACCACATGGAAAACTAGGGCCGCACAAACTTTTTGGGATGATGTGTCGAGCATGATGGTACAACTAAACAAAATGTTAATACATTCTTACTTAGTTACACCAACATAAAGTATCAAGCTTAAATATGCTTTATACAAAGCAAATGAGCTTATAATAATATACAGTTACGTTATTACAAGCTTGCCTGAAGAGGCTCAAGTTCACAATAACACAACTATGTCCTCCTTCTACAGCTCTAAGCCCATTACATTGGCTGGTCGGGGCGCATGGCACTTACTGCTCGCTGCTTCTGATACCCTACTCGAGTCTCGGGGACTCTTGTGCTAGTTGAGCTGAAGGGGATGGCCCCGCCGGTGCCTGGCTGGTCGAGACCGCAGGCTTCATTGGTTGGCTTGCAGCTGATGGCATTTCCAGCTGACTCATCGATGGCATACCCTATACAGGTGCTGTCCCACCTCCACATAGGTTAATATCGCCAATTATCTTTGACGACAAGTCCAACTAGGCCGTCCGAAGCTCCTTTGCCTTGTCTAGGTCTACCTCCTTTGGGTACCCAGCCTCCAGGCACTTGAGATTGATTAGGGGGTAGTGGGCACGCACCATGCTTAGTACATGGGCACCTGTGTACTCACCAGCCTCCTTCACAAACTCCTAGAACCATCCCCACGCTTGTCTGCATCTCTCGACCAGTCTAAGCTGGGGCGTCCTTGGCTCTTCCTCTGTGAGCGCCGGGTCGATAAGGTCGAGGACGGGTACAATGCCAGTTGCCACTTCTTGGCACCGGTTCTTCCACGTGTCCTGCTCCTCAGTGGCCTTGAGGTATCGTGCTTTCCAGTCATCACGCTCTCTGATCACGGCCTCTAAGTGCTTCTTGGCATTGACTTTCAAAACTAAACACAGTACAAGACATCAAATGTGAAAACACGACAAGGCAAGGTGGGCAACAGAATGAGAAAGGTGATCTGGAATACTTACTTTTTAGTTCCTCCTTCATTTTGTTGGTGTGGTCTTGGAGTTGAGACTGGCTGCGTGCTAGCTTCATGTTGTCCTCCTTCAGGCGACCACACTCTATGGTCACACAGCTATTTTCCCCTTGGAGGCGGGCCACTTCAGCTTCTAAACCTGCATTACAGCTGTTACTACCAAGAATACAACAACACAAGTCCTGCGCTTGCTATGATAAGATGAAACTTTACTTGTTTTCTCTAGCTCTTTGTTATTGAGCTGGCCGACCAGGTTTTGGTTCTGTGTTTCTCGATTTGTCCTCTCCTAGTCGGCGGCTTTAAGTTGGTGCCGCAAGCGTTCCACTTCGGCCGCCAGTTCTTTATTGGTTGCCATGATTCCTTCAATCTGGTCGAAGCACCTCTTTCGGTATTTTGTGATTTTCATCAGGTCCTGCATACAGACAAGCTAAGTCAAACAGTTAGACTATGTAACAGGGTCAAGGATTCAAGCCAAACGTACCTAAACTTCTGTCACCAGACGCTTGGCCGCCCGTTCGACTCTTAGGGTCTCTTCGACCTCTGGGATTTCTTCGTGCATAACCCATTCGTCGTTCCGATAGCGCGACACATATACATGTTGTCGCCTATCTTGGGGATGGCCTAGGATCTCTTCTACTTCTTCCTCTTCAGCCTCCTGTTCGAGAGGCAGCGCTGGTCTAGAGTCTGCAGACTCCACAACAACCAAGGCTTTTCCACGAGCCGTCGCGTTGGCAAGAATGCTCTGGGCCACTTCTGGCTGCTGCTCCTCGGCTAGATCCGGCTCCCTTGGCGCCATGGTATCCACCTCAGCAGGGTTTGTGCTCGGAGCACTTGTACTTTGCTCGGCTGTCTTCTCGACCAGCCGCTCGGGGACTGGCGTCTAGTCATCCGCCTGCTGAGGTCCAGGCGGAGTTCCTACTACAGGCTCCTCCACGGCTGGCTGCTGGGCAGTTTGTCCCACCGTTGCTGGCAAAGTTGTGCCGCACCCGGCTAGCTGGTCGGGGTTCTCGGTGGATGCCGACCTAATATATCAAAGACAAGTTCAGAGGATAATAGTATCCAATGCAAATTACAAGCTTACATCAAAGATATAGATACTTATAGCTTCGATTTGCGGAATGATGTTGCGAAGGAGCGTCTCCTCGACCGCCCCTGCTCCGCGTGCTCGACAGGTTCCACCGGGTCTCTTTCCACCTCCGGTACAGGCGTCGGGGTTTGATGCTTGACGTTTCCCTCGTTTGTCCTCTGTGTTGCAGTGGTCGGTGATGCGACCACTGCTGGCACAGAGGAGCCACCTTGCTCCGACAATCCCATCTATCTTCTCCTCTTTCGAGGGACGAGCCGGAAGATGTCCGCATCCTCTGCTTCATCGTCCGACAGGGGGAAGATGGCTTGGCATCGTTTGCTGGCCGCCGGACGCTTGCCAGCGGCTCTGGTCGATGTGTCCTCCACAGTCTCGAGTGCCGCCCAGTGGACATCGTCGGTCCTGGTGCTGGTCTAGGCGGCTGGGCCGGCAGCTTGAGGCCAATCTACACCGGGGGGAGGTGACACGAACACTGCTGCCCGGTCACGACCATTATACTGAGGCACAAAGCGGGGACAACAGTCAATTTATGGTTACAATATGACTCTACAATTAAAAGGAGGCATCATTTACCTTTGGGGGAGGTCGAGCCAGCTTGAAGGCGTGCTCGATGTCGTTTAGCCTGACGTAACTGGGATCGGCCAGGTTGAAGAGCTCCCCAATCCTAGCCTTGATTTCCATCTTGTCGAGCGGCTCCTTCCTGGTCCTTGTTGGATCGGCGCTCCCCTGGTACTTGAAGCCTAGATGAACCTTCTTCTGGCAGGGCTGGATCCTTCGGTTGATGAAGTTCCCGACCACACTTGGTCCATCTAGCTTTCCCCATGGGATCATCCCGAGCAGTTCGGCGATCTGCTCCAGGCTCTTGGGCTTCTCTATCTAGCTATTCTTCTTTTCTGGAATCAGCCCCACGTCGCACAGGGTGATGGTGTTTGGTTCTTCATGAATGTAGAACCACTTCTTGTACCACTCATCCAGCAAGGTGTTCCAGGGGCAGTGCAAGTATTGTGCTTTCATGCCGTCGTGAAGACTCAGGTAGACGCCTCCGGCTATCTTTGAGCCACCGCTCCCTTTCTTCCAAAGACAGAACAGGTGGCAAAAGAGGTCGAAATGGGGCTGAAAGCCACCATAAGACTCACAGAGATGGATGAAGGTGGAGATAAGGAGAATCGAGTTGGGATGCAGATTGCAAATCCCAATCTCGTAGTACAAATAGAGACCCTGAAGGAAAGGGTGCACTGGAATCCCAAAACCCCGTTTGAAGAAGTCTTCAAAAACCACAATCTCACCTGGTTGTGGATCGGGGAAGCTTTCTCCTTTTGGCGCATGCCATCCCGCGAGTGCCTTGTTATGGAGCACTCCCATGGCGACGAGGTCCTCGATTGTCTGTTCATTGCTCCGCGACTTCCACCATTCCTTCGCCATGACCCCGCCTTTCTTCTGGGTGTCTCTCTTCGCCATTAGTCTGTCCTTACTAAGGGGGTGGATGCGGTGGCGAGGGGATTGGCGATGATTTTTGGAGGAATAGGGTTCGGCAGGAGGAAGAAAAAGGTTGCGGTGGCGGATGACAATGGGGAACGGTGTGAGTAACTTACCAGATCTACATTATATAAAACAAAGAGCTCCATCGTTTCATTCGCCCGAGATTATTGGGAGTCGTGCGCACGCGCCGCAGACGGTTGTTCACACAACCTCGAAATCTAAGCCAATAAATGCGCTCCTTCGTTACCAATGTACGCGCCTCTTCATTGATAGTGTAAGAGGGCCCACACTGATGCACCTCCATACAGGTGCCAAGCGACTGTTTGCCAGAAAAGAGTAAGAAGACAGAATGATGTACTATACCCATTTGCTTTTTTGACCAGGCGTGTCAGACTAGACTTGGCAGAGAATAGAGATAAATAAATACAACAAATAAATACATTTATGGCGTTTGAGTTTTTGATGCCTATTTCGCGCTCAAGGATGGATCAGACTCTTACAACGCTCTGGGACCGCCCAGACCACTGCTATGCTCTGGGACCGCCTAGACCACTGCTGTGCTCGGAGACTGCCTAGACCACTGCTGTGTTCGGGGACTGCCCAGACCACTGCCCTGCTCGTGGACCGCCTAGACCACTAAAGTGCTCGAGGACTGCCCAGACCACTAATGTGCTCGGGGATTACTCCGACCACTATCATGCTCGGGGACTGTTCCGACAACTGATGTGCTCGGGGGCTATCCCGACCACTGATCGGAGAATCGTTCTCCTCGGCTACATGTGATTTGTACTCACATACAGTTGAGAGATATTTATTTAGACCTTGCTACAAGGCTCATACTTCGCCTTCCAGCAAGCTCGGGGACTACATCGGTACGATGCACCTGCCGGTGCATCTCGTATTGCTTGTTCGACAATTGGGTTCTCAACTTAACTGGGAATTCTTTTTAGACCCTAGCACCACGTGCCTACTTCACCTACTACCAGGCTCGGGGACTAAGTGGGCACACTTCACCTTGCGGTGAATGTGTTTGTTTTTCGACCACTACGCCTCTGATGATCAAAGATGCTACGCTCCAAGACGCACTTACATTTCTTTTCAGAAATACAAGTGGGCACACTTCCCGGGATGGAAATCTTTTTCTTTTTTCTTCTTAAGAGCACCATACATTCTTTGGACAACCTGTTTCTCCAACGACAACAGTGGTCGAAAGATGTCAAGGACTCGGGCATAACTTGTCGGAGAAGGTCGAAATGGCGTGTCGCAGCATAATACATGGTGCTCAGGGACTAGCTGTGGGGGTATTAACCCCTATACCCTTACGGCTAAGCTTGGACCGGCCCGGATCAATGGGTTCGGTCCATCCGAAAGACAAGGTGCGGCCCAGCCAACCTGGTTGGAGTCCCGCGCAAGGAATCAAGGCGGATTTGGCGATCAAGCAGGATCCTGGTCGGTTAGAATAGGAATTCTTGTCCGGCCACATATGGCAATTGTAACTGACTAGGATTAGTTTCCAGATCTGTAACCCTGCCCCCCGGACTATATAAGGCAGGCAGGGGATCCCTCTAAAAAACATCTCTCATTGACATACAACAATACCAATCAGACGTAGGACGTAGGTATTACGCCTTCTTGGCGGCCGAACCTGGATAAAATCTCGTGTCTGTCTTGCGTCACCATCTTGTTTGTGACTTGCGCATCTGTCTGCCGATAATCTACTACCTTGGGCATACCCCTAGGTAGACTGTCGACCGTATTTCGTCGACACTGACCGACCCTTAGGTTTTGGTGTTTGATGCCAAAGGGGGAGATGGATCGAGTATGTTAGTCTTAGGGGGAGCGACATATCTAGGGGGAGCTTAGTTTACTTAGACTATCTATTATATTTGGTTTTTATGTGTGATACACTATTATGCATTCGTGTGTTTACTTTTATGCATCAAACTATATCTATGTGATAGTGATATCTACGTGATCGTGATATATGACATGTGTGCTCTCTACTTTAAATTATTTATATGTCATATCACTTGTGCTATGCTCATTTGCTTTGCTTCCGCGTTTTACTCTGATGCAAATGATCTTTATTACTTGTACTCAAGCTTATTTCATATCTTTTGAGTACATCATGTTGGCTTGGGTCATATAAGCTTGCCTAACTCTTTTGTTCTTATTGTCAAAAGCTTATATGAACCAAGCATGTCAAAAACCTCAACTCTTTCACATACTCGAGGTAGTATTGTCATCAATCACCAAAAAGGGAGAGATTGAAAGCATCTAGGCCCCTAGTTGGGTTTCGGTGATTAGTGACAATACATGATTACTATGACTAACGTATATTTTGTAGAGGCAATTAAGTTAGGTTATGGTAATGGAGATCAATTGGGCTATCATGGTGGTCATGCCCCCATGATGGAAATCATTTTGGTTTTCAAAGGATGAATGACAAGGTTAAAGATGGACTAGTTCTAAGTGTCAATTGGAGTTGAAGAGACACTTAGAATAGTTTAGGACTTTGTTTTTTCTTTGGCCGTACTATTAAGGGGGGTATGGACGGGTAGCTTGACCTAGGTGAGTCTAGTGGGTTAGGTGTGGTGCACACTTACTAAACCTAGCACTAGGTAGCTCCCAAAAAGCCCTTAGATCTATTGGAGCAAACTTCATTCACATACATTCGAAAGTTGGAAGTGAATGGAGGGTCAAATACTGATCGGACGCTGGCTTCGGTGTGACCGGACGCTGGCGTAGAGTCTGGTCAGTTCATTTGATCAAGGTGAAGTCATCTAGAAGTGACCGGACGCTGAGAGGTCAAGTGACCGGATGCTGAGGGCCAGCGTCCGGTCGACTCCAGTAAGGTTCCCAAGAGGGAAAATCACGACCAGACACGTCCGGTCACACTTTAAACACTGGAGTTCAGGGAGAACTGACCGACGCGTCTGGTCAACTTGACCGGAGCGTCCGGTCACCCCGTAGAGGCACATAACGGTTCATTTTTCAGCTCATGTTATAAATACTTCCTCCATTCGTGTGTGGGGGTACTTTTACTCATTCCAATAGCTGAGAAACACCTTTGAGAGTGTCAAGAAGAGCAAGGTCCTAGTGAGGTGATTGAGATTTGAGAATCCCAAAGAGAGCCCTCATTGGTGAGATCAAGAGTAGCAAAGTGTGCATCCACCCTTCACATTAGGCTTGTCATGGTCAAGTGAGAGTTCGTGCTTGTTACTCTTGGTGATCGCCATCACCTAGATGGCTTGGTGGTGATTGAGAGATTGATGATCATCCGGCGGTGCTTGTGGATGACCCAACTCAAGTTGTGAGCAGTTGTGGGTGATTCACCGCGACAAAGTGTCGAAGAATCAACCCATAGAGAGCACTTGATCCTTGCGCGGATCAAGGGGGAGCTACACCCTTGTGCGGGTGCTCCAACGAGGACTAGTGGGGAGTGGCGACTCTCTGATACCTCAGTAAAACATCGCCGCGTTCCCCTTTCTCTCTTTACTTTGAGCATTTACTTTGAGCAATTCAATTCTTGTCATTTACATTCCTAGAATTGCCATGCTAGAGTAGGATTGGAACTTAGGGTGCTAAACTTTTATGCGTTAGATCAATAGAAACACTTTCTAGGCACAAGGGGTTAATTGGGCTAACTGTAGAGTTTAATTATTGCAAAGAAATTTAGAATTAGCCCAATTCACCCCCCCTCTTGGGCATCTTGATCCTTTTAGAGGATTATGATGTTGATGCCGGGGTAGCAGACATGTTAAATGACTATCACGAGGCACAGTTTGCTGAAGGAGGTACGGAGGAGGGGCTAGAGGCAACCGCAAAGGCATTCTATGACATGTTTGCCGCGGCACAGAAACCCCTTCACAGCCAGACAAAGGTTTCTCAACTAGATGCCATTGGACGCATAATGGCGTTAAAGTCCCAGTATAGCCTAAGTCGAGACGCCTTCGATGGTATGTTGATAGTTATTGGCAGCCTGCTTCCGAAGGGTCACCTTCTGCCAAAGAGCATGCACGAGTCACAGAAACTCCTTCGTGCACTTAAGATGCTGTATGAGCAGATACATGCTTGCCCGAAGGGGTGCGTCCTATTTAGGAAAGAATATGTGAAAGCAAAGTACTATCCAAAGTGTAAATCCTCTAGGTTCCTAGAGATAGATTCTGGTGATGGCCAGAAGAGGCAGCTTGATATTCCTGTGACAATCCTACGGCACCTTCCGTTCATACCAAGGATCCAACGGCTATATATGACTGAGGAATCCACAAAACAGATGACATGGCACAAAAATGGCAAACGATACAATCCTGATAGGATGGTACATGCATCCGATGGTGAAGCATGGACCCACTTTGATGGCATTCATCATGAGAAAGCTAAAGAGGCTCATAATGTACGTGTTGCGCTGGCAACAGATGGGTTCGATCCTTATGGAATGATGGCTGCCCCATACACATGTTAGCCCGTGTTCATTATCCCCCTCAATCTCTCCCCCAGCGTATGCTTTCAACGACATAACGTATTCTTGTCGTTGATAATTCCTGAACACCCAGGGAATAATATGGGTGTGTTCATGGAGCCTGTGATTGATGAATTGGTCCGTGCTTGGGAGGAAGGGGTATCGACATATGACCGAGCTACAAAGAAAAACTTCAAAATGCATGTTTGGTATCACTACTCCTTGCATGACTTCCTGGCATATGGGATATTCTGCGCCTGGTGTGTTCACGGGAAGTTCCCATGCCCAGTATGCAAGGAAGGTCTGAGGTTCATTTGGTTGTAGAAGGGTGACAAGTATTCATCGTTCGACAAACATCGGCAATTCCTCCCTCTTGACCATGCATTCAGACGAGACATCAAGAACTTTACGAAAGGTGCCGCCCCCGATGCAATGGGCGGTACTAGATTGGCGACGGCGCAATCGACTCGGCTGCTACTCCTAGTCTCTCCTAGATTTGAGCAAGCAGCACGAGCAGGAGCCCAGCCATACGACCTCGGTAGGACACTTCACACCACCGGGTGGAGGCACTTGAGGTTATTCCTGGTTTATTCGTCGTTCATTGGTTTTTTCATACCTTTCCTTTGCATTATTGTAACATTGGGGTGAATATATTGTAGGCCCAACTAGAACAAGAGAGGAGGATACGGGAGCAGATGCAGGCGAAGATGGAGATGGTGGAGGCCGAGCGGGAGGCCGAGCAGCGGAGGATGGTGGAGATTCTTCAGTACATGCAAAGTCTTGGCACCGCTACGGGTGTAGTTCTGCCACCTTCGCTATTCGCTCCACCTCCACCTCCAACTCCTCACTATTCTATTCCTGTGAGTATAAATGTTTTAGTTTGTATGTTCATACTTACGGTCAAATCTAGTGGAGTATGAAAGTTTTATTCATGTATGGTATATATTTATCTTGTCTCACACATGCAATCTCTTCTTCTTTGTGCAGAATCAATCGGCGGCATCGAATGATCCTCATGCTTCAACGAATCCTTCACCAAATCAGTGATGATACTTGTGGTTGTTAATGGTACTTCTATTTGCAATTGTGGTTGACGATGATGGAGCACTTGGATTACTTGTGAACTTATTTGTGATATATTGTGAGACATGTGACGTTTGTGATATATATGTGACGTTTGTGATATATATGTGGTGTTGGTGATATATATGTGTTGTTGATGATATATATGTGATGTTGATGATGTTTGTTATATATATCTTCTGTTTGTTTGGATGGGATGTAAAAAATAAATAAATAAGGTTGTTTTCAGTCACTTTGCCGAGTGCAATGGCCATGACACTCGGCAAAGTGACTACCTGGGAACTATCTGGGAACATGCTTTGACGAGTGCAATGGCCATTGCACTCGCCAAACATCACAGATTTGCCGAGTGCCATGGGCCAGGCACTCGGCAAAGGTGGCCTGTTTGCCGAGTGGTTTGTCAGCGGCACTCGGCAAAGTGGCCACCTTTGCCGAGTGTCTAAGTCAACGGCGCTCGGCAAAGTGGGTACCTTTGACGAGTGCTTGACCTTGACACTCGGCAAAGCCGCCGTCACGGTGGCGCTCGCCGTCACGGTCACTTTTCTTTTCCGAGTGTTGGATTGGCACTCGGCAAAGCCTTTGTCGAGTGCCCGATAAAGTGCACTCGGCAAAGAGGCCTTTGCCGATAAACTGTTTATCGAGCGCTCTTTGCCGAGTGTAACACTCAGCAAAGGCTTTGTCGAGTGTATATCGGTCTTTGCCGAGTGCCTGAGGCACTCGGCAAAGAAGCCGCCTCCGGTAGTGAATACATATCCTTCAAAAAGTAAAGAGAACAATAATAAGAATATCCACATCATGAGAGAATTCTAATTTTGTTAACCTCATCAACTTGTGGAAGCCTGTGTTGGATAACATGACCAAATTAGGCGTTCCAACTAATACAAGGAACATTAGTTCCACTTTGAGCACCAGTGTAAGATTTTATATGGGTCTCTGCAGACAACCAAACACAGATAAACAACACTGCACAAATCTAAAAAAACGTGCTAATTAATGCAGTGCAGCTTCACCAGAATGGAAGGATATCCTCTTTTCCTATATTCTTGTATAAAGAGGACTGAAATGCGAACACATGACTCTAGCAAATACCCTTTTCTCTAATTCTTTTTCTCAATTGAGAAAATCTCTCCCTCAGTCCATCAAAGAAAGGGGAGAACAACTCAATCCCCTTTCGCTTTCCCTCCCAATGCCACGCGCGCACAAGGAAGGTAGTCACCGCGCCGGAGCATCATCCTCATGTCAGGCGAACGTTGGCTGCCGGGCAAGGTGAGCACAGGCCACCACTCCTCTATTTGATGCACGCATCCTCTATCACTACTAGGATCCGAAATTGCCTTGGCAGCTAAAAAACCACTAAGGGAAATAGAAAAATAGCCAAAGAAATCATTCTTGGTGGCCAACCGCCAAGTAAAATCCGATGAGAATAGAGAGCCAAGGAATTTGAAGAAAATACACTACATATTACTTTTCTCAGTCTCCTATATATATATATATATATATATATATATATATATATATATATATATATATATATATAGGGAGAGGCTATTCAGTAGCCGGCTACAAAATAAGTTATTCTGTAGCCACTTCCATTTACTATAATTTTATATACTAATTTACCATAATATAAATACATATTTACGATAGTTGGGTTACTATAACACATGGGGATATTTACCATAACGTTATATTAAACCACTTAGTAAGGAGTTACTATAATCTCGTAAAATAACATAGTAATTATCGTAACTCAAAGTGGCTACAGAATAAGTTATTCTGTAGCCAGCTACAGGATAGTAGTTCTATATATATATATATATATATATATATATATATATATATATATATATACCGAATTAAAAAAGAGATCGAGATTTAGTGGAGTCACTCTAAACACGCTCCATACAAAATTTTAAGAGAAAGAGATCCGGTGAAGTTGCTCTAACAAACTTTATATGTACGAGCCTAAAAGCAAAGCATAAGCCTAGTCATGTAGTGCATACACACATGCATAACTCTAGAGAGCTTTCTAATAGTCTAAAACACCTTTAAAGAATTCTGTTCCTAATAGACATGCTTGCTGTGACACTGATATCGATCGATGGACCGCATCGATCGAGCTTGGTCCGTTTCTCTCTACCGGGCGGCTGGGTATCGATTCCTCTGACCATGCATGGACTACCACGCACGTCAATACGGTGGCGCTGAACCCAGACAACATTCAACCGTAGCTAATGCGTTCGTACTGGTGGTCCAAATTAAAAGTATAGAGTGCTAGCTCTCTGGTCGTGATTCCGATACCTCCAGCAATTAGTTCGTAGATATGTCCTTGACAAGATATATTATATGCTAGAGTTGGTACCTATACTGTTCTATACGTACAGTTTGAAACAAGAGACTTCTTCGAATCTATCGATATATGATATGCTCGTAGATACTGTGTAATTTCTATTCAGATATGATAAATTTATCAATTACTCGATTTTTTTCATCTATATCGGTAATTTTTCTTTCCCTCTCTGCATGGTAATTGGAGTGTCATCAATATGTATATCTGTTGAATCCTTAAAGTTATGAGGCTCTTTGTGCACCCCATGCACATCCCATGACATCAATTAATCTAGATTTTGACTTTTGAGTGTTGATTTTATTATATTTTCTATAATTTTAAAAATCCTCAGGCTTATTCAAAATATCCTTTTTATTTTATAGAAATACAAAGATTTTAGGTCATAGAGCGCACTATATGACAATTCGTGTTTTTGTCATAAGGATGAAGATAGTTAATATCAATAACATAAATACTATTCAGCAGGCGCCTGCTATTATGTTTATCTATCAGTCAACTTCCTGGCGCATCGGATTTGCTGATCAGTGGCAGGGGTTGATTGTATACTGGTGGGATCGGGCTGCTTTGTCTGTATCCGTTATAATCCAAGCTTCGGTCGCCTGAAGCGGAGACACTCCCTATCAAAAAATACCATTTTTTCCTCGAAGGATATGCTACCAAGTAGTCAGGTGGGAAATTCTTTTTTTTTTTCTATATTTCTAATTTATAGGCAATCTAGGCACTAGCTCCCGCAAAGAGAGTATATGTTCTAGATGTCCATCAGATTCTAAGAATTTAGCAAGGAAACCTAACTACCTGATAAATTAAGCTACAACGTAACTTTGTATAGGCCACAAAATATTGCATGGTCCTCTTATTAGTGTGGTCATGCTCTATTTTCTTTTGGACCCCATTGTTTTGCTCGATTGTGGTCGACTACATTAGAGTTAGAACAGTGGAGAAACTATGGATCTTGTTCCCCGGCCCCTTGTCCATACTTAAGAGAATATAATCTTCTTTTGGATGAGCCTGTAAGTGGTACGAATAAGTGCATACGGTTCTATTCCCACATACTCCTTTAAGGATCACCATCCACATATAGAAATTGCTACTCCTGTTAGTCCTGTAACCTCTGCATAGACTTTTAGTTTGTCAATCCTTTTAAAAAAAACGAACCGGCAGGAGAGCTGCTCGCTATATTAAAAAGAAGAGATCGCCTAGACAGGCACCCTACAACTTCAGCCAAAATGGTATTTCTGTCAATCTTATCCCCGTGCAATATTATTATTCTTGGTAGGGTAGGGTGTAACATTAATTGTACGGAGTAAACCAGAATATAATGAACACTCCCCCGGTCCTGAAATGAGAATATTGTAAACTTCAAATGCAACTTGCAAAGGAACTTTCCTTTAACAAAATACAGATACTTCTTTCTCTTTTGGTCGTGAACTGCTCTCTTTGAAAAACAAACACTATTGTCGTACGAATTATGAGCTAGTATATCACAGTTATGTTCAGATTCTTTTTCTACGAAACAAATCTTACTTGTCGAAATATAAATGTAAGGGGTCTATTTTAATTGCTATGGAAGAATATTTTGATCGTGCATGAAATCTAATCTATGTCATTGGTGAGAATCTAATATAATGTGTGATGTTCGTCTTTGTGTAACTATGTTCAGATCACCTCTCTCTCTCTCTCTCTCTCTCTCTCGTCTGTGTCCGACAAGTGTAACCATGTCCAAGTTTTGAGAATATACGGTGAATAATGCTTTTACGTCCACTCATCGAGTCACTTTATATCGCCAGAACTGATCGACTTGTAATAGAAAAGTCTTATAACCGGAAGCAATTGAACCTAGAAAGTTTGTTCTTCTTTGGTGTCTATTCGGTTAGTTGGGAACTAGTCCATCAACCCGTGTTGTCGCACGGGTTAGATTCTTCTGTATGGGCTAACTTTGTGATACTTAAGCAATAGAAAACCATGTTTAATATATGTTTAAATAAAAATTATTTCATTCAATTTACCTGAAATGATAAGAACTTAATAGGTTTCCTGGAAATACAAGTGAAGCTAAATTATTTATCTACATCATCTATGAATTGTTGATATGTGCGCTGTCAAGGGCGTGGTGATCTAGGGTAGCTGGCCCTCGACAACGGAGCTCGTAATCTCGTGCCGTGTCTTCCAGTAGCGAGGTTTTGCCCCTCGGCTGGCTGGGCTTCGTTGGAGAAGAAAGAGAGAGAGATTAGATGGAAATAATCTTGCTTATCCTTCACGGTTTTTTGGTTACTGGCATATATGGCCAGAGGCCCAACTCATGGAAGGCAAAAGCTCTCCTTAATTCTAGGAACTGAAAATAGAAAACCAATCTAAACTTTCCAATCTAGCCTTTCCTATCTAGCCACTCGTGGTGGAGTCAGCCTGGGCCTGAGCCACGCGCGCCGCGCGTTCAGCGTCCCTGCGCACGTCGCGGGTGCGCCTGCGCCTGTAGGCTTGGCCCCACATGACATCTCTCCCCCCCTCGAGGTCCAGCTCGTCCTCGAGCTGAAAGTCTGGATACCACTCATGGAAGTCGTCAAGGTCCTCCCAGGTGGCAGATGTAGCTGGCTCACCGCGCCACTGAACAAGAACTTGACGGACGCCACGAGCCAAGCGAGCCCGGTCGACACGCACCGGTTCAGGAGCTACGGCACCATGGTGGATGGCCGGCAGGGGTGGGGGCGCGGCTGGAGGCATCCCAATGAACTTTTTGAGCACGCCCACATGGAACACGTCGTGGAGGCGGGCGCCCGGGGGCAACTCCAAGCGGACAGCAACTTCATTGATGACTTCGAGGACGCGGTAGGGCCCCACGAAGTGAGGCTTGAGCTTCCCGGTAGTGGTCCGAGGCAGCGATGCCGCGGGCCGCTGTCGAAGACGAAGAAGAGCCCAATCACCAACTTGATAAGACACCGGCCGATGCTGCCGGTCGTAGTGGCGCTTCTGGGACGTCTGGGCCTGCTCCAAGTGGTAGCGAACGTCGGCGAGGAAAACCTCCCGGGCTTCCATGTCCTGCGCGACCGCAGCAACCCGCGTTTCACCAGGCTCGTAAGAGCGAATGGTGGGCGGATCACGGCCATACACTACACGGAACGGTGTGTCCCGCAGCGAAGACTGGTACGCCGTGTTGTAGATGTACTCGGCCCACAGCAGCCACCGAAGCCATTGGCGAGGACGGTCGCTGGTGAAGCAGCGTAGGTACATCACAATGACATGGTTGGCGGCCTCCGTCTGGCCGTCTGACTAGGGGTGGAACGCCGATGACATGTGTAGCCGAGTGCCCATGAGGCGCATGAGCTCGCGCTAGAACGTCGAGGTGAACACCAGGTCATGGTCAAACACCATGGACTGCGGCATGCCATGGAGGCAGACGATGTCGGTGAAGAAAGCCTACGCCACGGACTCAGTGGTGTACGGGTGCGCCAGCGGGATGAAGTGGCAGTACTTGCTGAAGCGATCGACCACCAAGAGGATGACCGACTTCCCGTTCAAGGCCGATGTTCGCCCAGACGATGGTGGGGATGGGCAGCGGCAGAAGGAGGCCCGCTGGATGCAGGTGTTCGGACTTGTACCGCTGGCAAGTAGCACATGCCCGCACGAAGTCCTGAACAAGGCGCCACATGTTGGGGAAGTGGAAATCACGGTGGAGTCGGTGGACCGTGTGCTGGACGCCCTCGTGCCCATCCGCGTGGACGGCAACCATGATTTCCTGCAAAAGAGGCAAGGCTGGTGGAATGTAGAGGCACCCATCATAGGTGACCATGTCGTCGAGGACCGCCCACGGAGCGGCGCGCGTGTCGGCGCGGATGTCATCGTGGATGGTGACCAGGGCCGGGTCCGTGGCCTGGGCGTGACGGAGGCAGTCGATGAAGTCGAAGCGGGGAGCCAAAATCGCTAGGATGGCGCCCTCGTCGGTGTCGCATCGAGAGAGAGCGTTGGCCACCGTGTTCGTCACCCCAGACTTGTACTCGACAGAGAAGTCAAAGCCGAGCAACTTGCCCACCCAATGGTGCTGCGGGATCGTGGCGAGGCGCTGGTCGAGGAGGTACTTGAGGCTGTAGTGATCAGTCTTGACGAGGAAGCGACGACCCCACAAGTACGGCCGTCAGTGTCGCACGGCGTGAACGAGTCCGATGAGCTCCCGCTCATATGCGGCGAGGGAGCGGTGGCGCGGTGCGACCGGCTGGCTAAAGAAGGCGATCGGGTGACCGGCCTGAATGAGCACCGCGCCGAAGCCGTAGGTGGACGCGTCACACTCCACCATGAAGGGCTTGGTGAAGTCCGGCAAGGCCAGCACAGGGGCTGACGTCACCGCCCTTTTGAGCGCGCTGAAAGCAGCCGCTGCGTCGTCGTTCCACGCGAACCCCTCCTTTTTTAGGAGAGCCGTGAGAGGTGCGGCAATGGCTCCATAGTTGTGGACGAACTTCCTATAGTAGCCTGCCAAGCCAAGGAAGCCACGCACAGCACGTGCTGAACGAGGCTGAGGCCAGTCATGGATGGCCTGAACCTTGCCCAGATCCATGGCCACACCGGCCGCGGAGATGATGTGGCTGAGGTAGGAGACTGAGTCGACACCGAACGAGCACTTAGAGCGCTTGACGAAGAGGCAGTGCCGGCGAAGAGTGTCGAGGACGACGCAGAGGTGGCACAGATGGTCCGCCCAGGATGTGCTGTAGATCAAAATGTTGTCAAAGAAGACAAGCACAAACCGGCGGAGGTAGGCGCGCAGCACGTCATTCATGAGGGCCTGGAATGTGGCAGGGGCGTTGCAGAGCCCGAACGGCATGACTAGGAACTCGTAGAGGCCGTCATGCGTGCGGAACATGGTCTTGGCGATGTCCTCTGGCTTCATGTGAACCTGGTGGTAGCCGGATCGGAGGTCGAGCTTGGTGAAGAAGCGGGCGCCGTGGAGCTCATCTAGGAGCTCGTCGACCACCGGAATAGGAAATGCATCCTTGATGGTGATGGCGTTCAGCGCGCGGTAGTCGACGCAGTACCGCCACGACCCGTCGGCCTTCTTGACGAGGAGGACCGACGATGAGAACGCCAAAGAGCCACGTCGAATGAGCCCTTGGGCCATCATGACCGCACACTGACGCTCCAGCTCGTCCTTGTGCAGGACTGGATAGCGGTAGGGTCGGATGGCCACCGGTGGCACCCCCGGCACCAGGGTGATGCTGTGGTTGTGGCTGCGCGGGGGCGGCAAGATGTCTCCGTACTTGCCCAAGAGCTCCTCCGGAAGCGTGCTGCTGGCCGAAGTTGTGCTCACAGCCGCTGCCTTGGGCCCGGCCAAGCCCTGCCAACAGAAGCTACGGCCCTGGTGCTGGAAGGAGACGGAGCAGTTGCTGAAGTCCCAGACGATGGGGCCCAGTGCAGCCAGCCACTTGGTGCCCTAGCACCATGTCGTAGGCAGCCAGGGGCATGACGAACAGGTCCCCAGGGAACATGTCGCCCCCAACAGACAGCGGTGCGCTGCGGATGACGCCCAAGCAGGTAACTCGCTCGCCGTTGGCGACCATGGCCGTGAGGCGTGGTCGGCGCTGGAGAGGGAGACCGGATCGGTGCACAGCCGCCTCGGAGATGAAGTTGTGGGTGCTGCCAGAATCGAGGAGGGCCACGAGGGATGCTGGCCCGAGCATCACCGTGATCTGCATCGTGTCGGAGAAGGTGACCCCGGTGATAGCCTGGAGGGAGAACAAGGGCGCATCCTCGATCGTTGCGTCCTCCGCGTCGTCCTCCTCTTCAACACCCTCGGGAAGGAAGAGCCTCTTGCACACGCGGTTATGACCGCGGGTGAACTTCTTGTCGCAATTATAACAGAGGCTGAGGCGACGGCGCTCCTCCTGCTCCGCATGGGAGAGGCATTTGATGGTGCGCCCCTCCACTAAGATCGGCGTCGGCGTGGGAGCCTTGGCTCCAGGCGGTGCTGGCAGGGCCAGACGTGGTGGAGGCGTCGGCAGCAGACCCCGGGGCGCAGGCTTGGGCGCCTGTGGAACATACTGCTCATGGAGCTCAAACTGCCTGGCCAGACTCATGGCAGCCGCCAAGGTTTGCGGGTTCTTGATCCGCACGTCGATGCTGAGCGGCGGTTGAAGGCCGCCCGTAAACAACTGGACCCGTTGCGCCTCATCGAGGTGACCAGCGCTGGGAAGAAGGGCCTGAAACCGGTCCTGGTACTCCTCGACCGTGCCCGTGCGGCGGCACTCGGCCAACTCAGGCCAGAGGGGCAGAGCGCAGCGGCAGGCCCGTAGCAGCAGGTTGAGCAGCTCCGTGAAGCGCCGCCAAGATGGCGTGCCCTTGTCTTGCTACACTTGCATGTACCACAATTGGGCGGCATCCTCCAGATTGTAGGAGGCCATCCAGGTCTTCTCCTCTTCCATGATACGCTGCTGATGGAAGAACGAGTTGCAGCGATTGATGAAAATCAGCGGATCGGACTTGCCATCGTAGCGCGGAAAATCCATCCGATAGTGCTTCGGTGGCCGGTCTTGATGGTGCTCCCCGGATCCCGACCGAGGCCCAGAGGACGCCGAGCTACCCGACGTCGCGGTTTCTAGGCGCCTGATGGCCTGGGAATTGGCCTCCACGGTGGTCTGGAGGGTCTGGATGGATTTCACCAAGGCGTCCAGGGAGGTCTGAAGGGAGGCGTTGTTGGTGGCGTCGTCTCCCATGGCGGCGGCGGCGGCGGCGGTGGACGATGGTGGGCTTTGCGAGACAGAGGGCGGCTGCGGCGGTGGTGACGAGGAACGAACAGGCGAGGAACGCCGAGATCGTGATACCAGGTTGTCAAGGGCGTGGTGATCTAGGGTAGCTGGCCCTCGACTACGGAGCTCTTAATCTCGTGCCGTGTCTTCCAGTAGCGAGGTTTTGCCCCTCGGCTGGCTGGGCTTCGTTGGAGAAGAAAGAGAGAGAGATTAGATGGAAATAATCTTGCTTATCCTTCACGGTTTCTGGTTACAGGCATATATGGCCAGAGGCCCAACTCACGGAAGGCAAAAGCTCTCCTTAATTCTAGGAACTGAAAATAGAAAACCAATCTAAACTTTCCAATCTAGCCTTTCCTATCTAGCCACTTGTGGTGGAGTCAGCCTGGGCCTGAGCCACGCGCGCTGCGCGTTTAGCGTCCTTGCGCACGTCGCGGGTGAGCCTGCGCCTGTAGGCTTGGCCCCACATGACATGCGCCAAAAAAATATAACATAAGATGGTGCTTTTTTATTGATTGCCTTTTTGTTTGACTTTTTAGTGGACTTTCTTTCTCTATGTGTTTTTTCTTTTTTCTTGATGTAGTCGTATTTCCATGTTTCTTTTTGCTAACATATTCCTTTTCCAGCAAACAATTTGAACAGTTATATTGAAGAGAAATATACTTAATCTAATAATTGAAAATAGAATGTGTTTGTTCATTTCCCTACATTGTTTTCTGATTTAAGCACATCAGGCATGTCACTACCCACTTTTCCTTTGTCGCTTGGTAGGTCCTGAAACTATATACGCACAATATTATTTTGCACACAATGTAAATAGAATAGACATTGTGATGTAATTGAGTATACCTTTGCAGCCAATCTGCATTTATGAATTCTTCTACAATTGATACTTCCTTGGCAAAAGTTCCATCACTGTCTAAAGTTCCATCACTATCTGAGGTATCTTCTACTTCCTTTAAATTAAAAAAACAAAATGAACTTAGGTCAGTTTTATTACATTGCTGAAGTTAAGTAAAATGAATGGGTTTCAAAAAAAGAAGAAGAATACAATAAAGTATAATATTCGAGAAGTGTTACCTTTTTTATATTTGGCACGTTGGTTCTTGAACTACATTTTTCTTTTGTCAAAAATAGTCTTGAAACAGTGTAATCAGGTCTCAAGCTTGTGACGATGTAGTCAGTCAGTCAGAACTGAAAAATCAATGTTTGACCACATATTTCCTGGATCTGTTTTGGTACCTCTTTATTGTCATAATTGACCTAGGTGATCAACAAATCTGCTAATTCGCTAATTAGCAACTGTGCTTCCTTTTCAAAAAGTACGCAAGTTGCGGTTGATGTTGGATCTCTTACTTGAAGCTTAATTTTGTATCTGTAAAGACTATTCCCTTGTTAGTTACAAAAATAGCACAATATCAGGATTGGAACTTGCTAAGTCATTTACCGTCCTTTATTAGGTTCAGCTTACATTTACAGCAATAGTAGTGATCAAACTTTTTGTCAAGTTGTTTCTTACAATTACCTGCACTACACGGGATGTAGTACCAGCCAAATCTTGCATTTATTGTGGCCTCAACAGTAAATAGGTTATCCTGTAAACACATATACATACCATTCATATAAATGTAAGATTTTTGAAAGTATTGTATAATGATCAAACATATGCATACCTGATTTGATGACTCATACAAAATCAACCCTAATTCTTCTAAAGTTCTTCTATTGTACTGCATCTACTCCTCCAATGTCCCTTTTAACTGGTTATCAATATGAATCTCTTCGATACTAATACCACATGGCTTTTTTCATACAATGAAATTTCACCATGTTAGAGTGTAAGCTACAAATATAAAATAGAATACTATTTTAATTTATTTACCTATTATGTGCATCCATAGCTTAAGGAATTGGTAAATAAATCTACAAAAACTTGTGCTGCATTGGTTGATGACAAAGCTATCCTGCAAAATAACAATTATATAATTTCCTTGGAGGCTTGCTGAAAGGCAAAAATATTATTGAATTATTGATATTAAATGAAGACTTATTGCCAATTTTTTCACAGTTGTAGATGTTATTGCAATCACATGAGATTTTGCCCTCTCATCGATTTGCTCAACTTTGGCCCCCCAAAATCGAAGCCTTGTTTAGTTCCAAACAGTTTTCCCAAAAAGTGCTACAGTAGCCATCACATCGAATCTTGCGATACGTGTATGGAACATTAAATGTAGACGAAAAAAAACTAATTGCACAGTTTGGTTGGAAATCGCGAGACGAACGTTTTGAGCCTAATTAGTCCATGATTGAATACTAATTGACAAATAAAAACGAAAGTGCTACAGTAGCCAGATTCCCAAATTTCGCCCAACTAAACACAGCCCGAACCTTAACTTCTTGTCCACTGCAAATTTGGAAGTCAAATAATATAATTTAAAATGTGCGGAAACATTAGGAAAAACAGTCTAATTTAAGGTGTGCAAAGACATAACATTAGCATGCATGTAAACGTGTCAAATTTGGTAGTTTATGAATGAAAAAAATCCTACTTGATCCGGAGCACAATATCACGGATTTTGGTCACTCCGAAGTATGTCCTAGTTTCTTCTATTGGTCCAATGTGTGCTGCAACTCATATGAGTTCTTATCAAAAATTGATCAAATGAGAGGAATGTCATAAAAATTATAATGTCAGCAGCAGCATACCTGAGAGGTACATGTCCATATTTTTTTTTTATCTTGGTACATGTCTATATTTACTCTATTAGAAAGCATGTCTGTACAAAAGAACCGAAAACTATACTTTGGAATGTCTTATCTTTATCTTCTTTATATTAGTTGTGGTCAAGAAGTTGAGTACCTTATCATTCTCCAGTGGTGAATATTTCTGTGCAGCTGTTGTGACTCTGACATTTGTAATGATGTAAACTTACCATCTTCGATCAGTGGTTTGAATTTTTTCATATATGCCTTATTGATAAATCCATCAATTTTGGTCCCCTATTTTTTTATTGTTATCATTATCATGTAAACTGGAAGTAATCTAAGGCCATTACAAACACAGTGAAAAAATGTTATACCTAATGGTCAATACGGATCATATACCAAGACTGATTTGTTCACCATTACCGAGCAAGATTGCATCCTACATTCTAGTGACTCGTGTTTTGATTTTCCACAATTCCTTAATCTCACTTAATGTTTTGCTGACCATTGCAACTTGTAAACTGAAACAACATAATAATGATGCCATTAACTTATCTTTTTTTTATGTAGATCGTAGGAGATAGATTAGATCGTTAATGGATTCAGCAAGACGGCCATACCTTTGGTTGATGAATGATGATGAAAACAACAGGATGGACAGTGAATAGATGGATTTCATTGCGTCGTGGTTGACAAATATAGAAACGATGAAAAGACCAACGGTGAATATCGTGGTTGAAAAAATATATAAATTAAAGGCAGTTTGGCACTGCGTACCTTTAGTTGTTGGAAGATGAAGAGACGAACGGTGAATAGATCGGCTTGATGGCTTTCTTTAGTACATGGTTGACAAACCGGCACACGTGTATCTATTTTAATAATATATATAAATGCATCTAGATAGATGGCTTTCTGTTAGTATGCGGCTGAGAAACAGGCAGACGTGTGTATAATAGATTGCCTCCGATATCTTTTATTCAGAATTTTTGTTAATATGTACGTACACTAACTAACTGTGGACGTGTCCATCTATTTATTCTAATAACCGATCAAGATTTGAAGTTCATCGTAATACTAACTCCGAACGGTGGTAATATTTTGAGGTAAGTATTTTTTTTCTCCCCCAAAACGTGGTTGAAGTTTTTTTCTCGTAAAACCTTTTTTAATTTATAATGGCAAAGTGGGTTATTTTTGTAGACAATAACAAAATGGATCTTGTAAGGGACCGTAACGCCTAAGAGGGGCGGGGCGGGGTGAATTAGGCAAGTTAGAAAACTACTTCTAACAAAGGCCTCTAATTCCACCTAGTCAAAAATCTATGTAAGAAAGTAATCTATCTAAATGTGCAACTAAGAATTTGCTAGGTGTGTTGCTATTTCTACCGCAAAAGAGTTATGCAACCTAGGTTCTAATCGTATCAACTAGCCTATCAACTAAGTTAGGGAAATAAAGCACACAACCAAGGTAGCAATATAAATGCGAAAGGTAAAGATAAGGTATAGATGCAAACGACCGTCGACAATTCTGGTATTTTTACCGAGGTATCGAGAAGCGCTCAAGCTTTTCCCTAGTCCTCGTTGGAGCCCCTCGCAAGGAATCCCTCGTAAGGGCCAAGCTCCCGGTCAGGTAACTCCGTGGATAGCCCCAGGCCTTCCCCACATGCAAGTGGATCTCCGGTGTGCCTTCCAGCAAGCCTCTTCCTGACCGCTCCCCACCGTCTTCACTATCAAGCTTTTGGCCGAACCACCGCGTGCCTTATTCCCTTGGGTACACGGTGACGGCCACACCATAAGCACGGTTGGTGTGGTGTCGCAAGACTATAAGCCCCGCCGAGTACGAGCACGATGCGCGCAAGCACCTTTGGATGAGAGGTATGCAAACCTCAATAGCAACTAGACCTAAGCCTAGAGCAAGCGCATATGAGCATGGTCTAACTAACCTAAGCACTTCGTAAAGCACCTACACTAGTCACCAAGTGATCTTTAAACTCTATGCATGTGGAGAGCACAAATAAGGTGTAGCAACACACTCCTATCTTCCCTCAGCTCTCACACACTGCAAATGGCCGGTTGGAGTCATATATATAGGCCACTAGTGGAGATATAGCCGTTGCGGCCGAGCTCCATGTTTCTACGTGGGCACCGGACATGGCGGTGCCAGGCACCGGATAGGGCGGTGCCAGCCACGTCAGCTAGCCATTGGTCACTAACAACCGGGCACTGTACACCGGGGCGGTGCACCGCCACCCTGAGGGCAGTGACTAGGGCGGTGCCCGAGTCCCCCTTCGCTGCTCTTTGGAATTTTAGGGCGGTGGCACCACCACCCCCTGTTCGGTGCACCGCCATCCCAGGGGCGGTGACCAGGGCGGTGCACACAGTCTTGTCTATTCCCGCCTCTTTTCCAGCTGCAGCAGCCCTTCTCTAGTGGCACCGTCACCCCCTAGGGTGGTGCTCACTCAGCCACCGTTTGCTTCTGTTTCTTTGCGTGGCTTTGTTCGGGCTTCGACATCTTCGCGTCTTGGACTCCTTGCTTCACTTCTAGGCTGTCAACACCTTCTCCAATGTCTTCTTTTGAGTGTTGGTCAATTTCTTCATGTTCCAAAGTTGATCCAAGTTCATGTTGCATCCTATTGAACTATAAAATAAACACTAGCAAACACATTAGTCCAATTTAGTTGTGTTGATCATCAAACACCAAAATCCAAAGTAAATGGGCCTAGGGTCCATTTTCCTTATAATCTCCCCCTTTTGGTGATGATGACAACACGACCAAAACAAGCAAATAATAATAGATGCAAAATTTTAAAAACTATCTACTTGCTAGGATGAACTACAAAGGCAAGTTTATTTAATGCAAAAAGATATCACTTGTGAAAAACTTTAGAAACTTATCTTGCTCTTGCAAATATCCCCAAGTGGCATTATGGACTTAAGCCTCTCCCTAACTCTATAATCCACTATTCTTTCTTTCTCGGACCATTATCATTTGTAAATTATTATGATCGGGCTTGCTTTTAGTCCTACAAATTCTCCCCCTTTGGAATCAAACACCGAAAAGGAAGACATTAGTAGCACAAGGGAGGGTCAAATTTTGTGATCCTTTGTATTTGGAGTGGAATAAGTCACAAAACTTGACTCTCACATTACATAGACTAAGCTCCCCCTAAATATATGCATACATATTGTGGAGGGTGAAGTATATGCATAATTGGCAAATTAATGCATAAGGAAGTTTAATCTATATAATGCATGGAGAAAGCATAAAAATACCAAATCAAAATCAACATAAAGATATTGGTTTAGGAATACCACATGTAGAAACCAATTTGATTGACACCACTTGAAATAGGTGGTGGATATTTGAAGCATGATGCTTATCTCCGGGGACTCTATTTTCCTTGCAATGAGACTTCTACACATACGATAAGCTTGAAAGAGTGTTAGTCTCAAAGCATCCAAGTTGTAGAGTAACCTCCCCCTAAATTTGTGCACACAAGTGTGGAATACTTGTAGGAGACATGCACATTGATTTTAGAATAAAAAATACCATTTGAAAAATAACATCACATAAATGTGAGAATCATTTTCAAAAATAATATTCGGGGGACATTATCTACAGTTTGGACTTTGGCATGTATTAGATACACACTTGTAGAGAAAGCTATGCGCCATGCTCCTAAACAATTTAAACCGTGTAGGTTTGCTCCAAGGGTAAAAGTGATACCGAGCAAGCCTACCGTATGATTTACCTAGTGTATGCATGACAAAAGATTAAACATGCAAATGCAAACCTAGACACAAAAAGGAACTAGATGCTAATTGAAATTGCAAGAAATTAAATCTAGTTACCTCACATGGGAAGGGAAATTTGTGTCCATAATTTACACTAACCCACTTGGCAATGACTATGTCCATCATGATGCACCCAAACTATGCCAAGTCTCCGATGTCCATCGGACTTCTCACTTCTCATTCGGGATCCAAACCTTCTTGGAGCTATTCATGTTGGAAATGATCTCCTTTGGCACCCAAATGCGTTTGGCCCCATTGTTGGCTTGCTTGTTCACCTTGTGGCCACCACCTTATCATTTTTCTTCTTCTTTAAGAGATAAGGTGTGGAGGCCTTCTTGTCCACCTTGTTGGTGTAGGTGTTGGAGAGCTTGCTTGTTTGCTTTTTGTTTTTCTCTTTCTTCTTAGCTCCTCCCCCATTCTTCACCTTGCACTCATAGGACTTGTGGCCTTCTTTGTGGCACACATATCAAACCATAGTTTGTCCTTTATCAAGCTTCTTCACTCCCTTGACGGTGTTATCTTGATGAAGTTGGGTTTGCTCTATCTTGCCTTACACTTGAGTCAAGTCCTTGGTGAGGAGAGCCACTTCTTGCTTGAGTTGCTCATTCTCCAATGCGACCTCTTGTGTATATGTTTCTACAACAACTTTCTCAATACAAGCTTGGTTGCACAAGGGTGAGTCTAAACATAACTTATTACAAGAAGTAGAGGCATCCTTTTTAGGCATGTCAAAAATTGATCTTTTTTAGGTGCCTCGGTGGGGGTTGTACCAACGGCTTTAAGATTTGCTACTTTATTAGTTAGCTCATCACAATGTTTGCACATGGTTTCCATTTTAGCAAGCAAATTTTTATAGGCATCTTGTGAGCTAGCTAACCTTTCTTTTAATTTTTCATTTTTCCTTACAAGTTGCTTATCATTGATTGTGCATGCATTTATTGTTGCACTAGTCTCAAGTTGCTCAATTTTAGTAGATAGTTCAATATTGAGATTAGCAAATGTCTCATATTGATCAAGCAAGGTTTTATATGCTTCTTGTGAATTATCTAGATTTTCTGGTAACATTTTTAGCTTTTTTTGTTGGCTAGTGCAGCTTTTAGCATATTTAAGATTTTCTTGCACAAGTTGCTCATAAGAAGGTAGCTCATCGTCACTATCACTATTATTGTCACTATCACTAGGGATAGATTTTTTGTGACCTCGTGCCATAAGGCACACTCGTGAAGTGCTTGATGATGAGTGCTTGTGCCCTTGCCTCTTGTGATGATCTTCTTCTTCAGTTAAAGAATCATCCCATGACCTTATTGATGTGAGGGCTTTGTCCTTGCACGCCTTCTTCTCTGTCTTGGGTATGGGCTTGTTTGGATAAACTTCCACAAAGTGTCCTAACTCACTGCATCCATAACATCCCTTCTTTCTTTGCTCATTTCTTTGATTGGTGAAGATGAAATCTTGAATTTGGATGGGCACACCCTTGACATTGAACCTTTGGATCATCTTCTCCACCTTGTTGATAAGTTTGATCGATTCTTTATCAAGGTCAGTGGTGGAGAAGGAAGATTGATCATCATCACTTGATTCTTCATCATTATCATCCTCATCTTATTCTTCTTCTTCACTTGAAGAGCTTGAGCTTGTCTTAACTTGCTTGCCCTACATCTTCTTGTGCTCAATACAAGCAAGGGCTTTGCATTTGCTTGATGAAGAGGCTTCTTCTTGACCCATCTTGTGTGATATCTCAAATGCCACTATCTTGCCAATGACTATGGTCGGGGTGATGGTGCTCAAGTCCTCCATGTTGTGAAGGATGGTGATGATGCTTGCATATTTCTTTTATGGTAGCATAGAGATGATTTTCATCATGATGTCCACATCACCTAGCTTTGTTAATACTATAGAATTGAGCTCATTGATAATTAGATTCAAGCAAGATAACATATCATGAACAAGCTCATCATCATTCATTTCAAAAGAATCATAACTTTGTTGAGCTAGGCAATGTTTTTGCTCACGGACATTACTTGTGCCATCATGGAGCTCTTGCAATTTTAACCAAATTTCAAGTGTCGTATTTAAAGTGAACACTTGGTTAAACACATCCATGCTAAAAGATTCAAACAAGCAATTTTTAGCTCTAGCATTGAAATGAATTTCCTTTTCTTCACTCTTTGTGGGTTTATCGGGATTCTTAATGTGTTTGATCCCGTCATGAGTGACTCTCCAAACACCCAAATCTACTGCCTCAAGGTGACAAGCCATTCTAGCTTTATAGTAGGAAAAGTTAGTGCCGTTAAAATATGGAGGCCTAGAGGTATCTATCCTAACTACTCTAAATAGCGTTGGCTCAACGACGGTGAAGTCAAAGGTCCAAATTGAGCCAACCTGGCTCTAATACCACTTGTAAGGGACCGTGACGCCTAAGAGGGATGGGGTGGGGGTGAATTAGGCAACTTAGAAAACTTCTTCTAACTAAGGCCTCTAATTCCACCTAGTCAAAAACCTATGTAAAAAAGTAATCTATCTAAATGTGCAACTAAGGTTTTGCTAGGTGTGTTGCTATTTCTATCACAAAAGAGTTATGCAACCTAGGTTCCAATCCTATCAACTAAGCTAGGGAAGTAAAGCACACAACCACACTAGCAACTAGACCTAAGCCTAGAGCAAGTGCATATGAGCATGGTCTAACTAACCTAATCACTTCGCAAAGCACCTATGCTAATCACCAAGTGATCTTTAAGCTCTATGCATGTGGAGAGCACAAATGAGGTGTAGCAACACACTCCTATCTTCCCTCAGCTCCCACACACTGCAAATGGCCAGTTGGAGTCATATATATAGGCCACAAGTGGAGATATAGCTGTTGGGGCTGAGCTCCATGTTTCTACATGGGCACCGGACATGGCGGTGCCTAGCACCGGATAGGGCAGTGCCAGACACATCAGCTAGCTATTGGTCACTGACAACCGACCATTGGGGCACTGTACATTAGGGCGGTGCACCTTCACCCTAAGGGTGGTGACTAGGGCGGTGCCCGAGTCCCCCTTTCGCTGCTCTCTAGAATTTTAAGGCGGTGGCACCGCCACCCCCTGTTTGGTGCACCACCACCCCAGGGGCGGTGACCAGGGTGGTGCACACAGTCATGTCTGGTGCCTGGCTCTTTTCCAGCTGTAGTAACTCTTCTCTAGTGACACTGTCACCCCTAGGGTAGTGCCCACTCAGCCACCGTTTGCTTCCGTTTCTTCGCGTGGCTTTGCTCGGGCTTCGACATCTTCGCGTTGTAACACCCCGGTGTTATACTAGCATGTAGGCACTGCAAATCATGCATATTGTGCATCATCAAGCATCCTAAATATCCATGCCTAATCATGTAAATAATAACTGAAACCATGCTTCGAAACGTATGAAACATGCTCGTGAAACATGAATGTTGCATACACTTGTTTAGAGTTGTTTTTGCCCTAATTATGCTTGCTAGGTTAGTAAAACATGTTTGGCTGTAATTGTAAATCATCTAGAATTATTTAGCATAGTTTTTGGAGCAAAGTTTGTATTCAAACTTTTGACAAAATATGCATTTGAAATCTTTATTGAAAATGGTCAAAAATCCTCCCTATTTAGCTTTTACTTCCCAATTCAAAATCTATGCAAAATTTTTAGTTGGTCCCTAAAGTAAAGTTATAGAGGATTAAATTCTAAGCAACTTTTATTTTTGGGCCATTTTCAAAAGAAGTCATTTTCTTGCTCAAAAGGGTATTTGAAAACTGATATTTGAAAATTCCTTGAAAATAGAAATTTAAAAATGGTTTCTCTCCTTTACTGGGCCGTCGCCTCACTTCTGGCCCGCCAGTCGAAGCCGGCCCAACGTCCACCCCACGCCACGCCTTTGCCTTGGCCCAGGCCAACTCGCGCGTCTGGCCTGCCTCAGCGCCGCGCCGCGCCTGTTCCCGCGCGCCGCGCCCGACCACGTCAGGGCACGCTCGCCGCATGGCAGCCATGCGCCGGTGACGCACGCCGCGTGGCAGCCCCGGCCTGCCTCGCCCACCACGCGCTCGCCTTCATCTGCTGACCCTGCTATGCTCCCCACTTCACTCTCCCACGCTGCCTCTCTGCTTCACCCGCACCGAGCTCTGCTCTCACGCTGCCATCACCACCGCAGCCCCGCCGGCAAAATTGGCCGCCAGTGGACCACCACTGCCAGCAATCAAGCACGCGTCACTCCGCCTCGCTCCCCAGCACCTGGTGCTCGCTGCAGTGACACCTTTTGAGCAAGGTATAGCGGCTTGCGCGTGTTCGCCACCGTCGGTCATGGCACCGCCGTGATTGGCCTCGCCGTGGAAACGCTTCCTCCTTCCCTTCTCCATCCCATTGTGCTGCATGATCAGGTTTGTCACCTTCTTGCAAACCCCGTGCGCAGGCCCGCTTGCCGGACATGGCCGGCAACGGCCGCTGGCCCGCTGGCAGCGCCCGCACCGCCGTGGCGTCTAGAACACTGGCGAGGCGTCTCGCCTCGGCCGAGCTGGGCTAGGTCGGCCTTGGGCCGAAGCCCCGGGCCAGGCCGTCACCTTTCCTTTGCTCATTTGCGCAGGCCGAAAGTGGCCGTGGGCCAGTTGTTCCCACGGGCCGGCCTAGTAGTAATAGGAAAAATTGATTTCGAATTTCTTTTAATATTTTGGGAAGAGAAATACTTTAGAAAATGTTTGTGTACTCATTTTGGCTCCAAATTTGTTGAAACAAATTTTGCTAGGTTCCTTGTCACCAGATCTACATGATAAAAATATTGCATGTCATTTTTTAGATACTTTTCTGTAGAGCTTTATTTAATCCTTGATATTGCTGATATCTTGTAAAATGTGTAGTAAAACATATATGTTTCAGAAAAATATGCTTCCAAGTGTATTATTCTTCTTGTGTAATGTACTTCCTAGGAAAAATATATGCCATGCATGTCCTATAGAAAAATTGTGAGATGTAGTTCAAGTGCCTTTTATGGCTGATTTTTGTTATTTTTGCTAGAGAGCAAAATTTGTATAAAATATGCATGTGATAATTTTTGTGCAGTGATTATTTACTGTGTAGAACATAGGAAAAATATTTCATCTGTTGTTTGACACTTTTCACAGTACAAAGTATTTTCATGTTCATAATTATGCCATAGCTTGTCATTTTTGTGTAGGCTAATCCACTTATCCAAATCCCATAAAAATTTAATGGTAGGCTACTTAGGGTAGTACTGTGCTATGATAATTTTCTAAGATTTTTCTAAGCTATAAAAATAGATGTTGCTATTCAAACCTATTATTAATTAGGGTTTAATCAATGTTGCTTTATGTATGATTAAGAAATTAGTGAAGCTTTGGTGTATCTTTGAAGCATTTAATGAGATGTGTTGACTTAGCATCTTAATAGTAGAAGAGAATGCAGTAGATGACATGTGCTTGTAGTACATGTTCTTGGATGATGTTGACTACCTTGCATTCAAGCATATCCATTGTGCTCATTTCATCCGATGCACCTTTTGCATAAGCACTTACGCACATGCATCATACAGGATCGCAAACTGAGAGCCCAGTCGTCATACCCGAGGAGCCCGAGGAGTAGCTTGAGGTGCAGCCACAGGAAGTGACCGAAGTAGACGAGGAGGACGTTGAGGAACTTCCGGAGTGCCCCGATCACCACCCGAGCTCTTTTGAGAGAGGCAAGCCCCGTAGCATTTTTCTCCCCGGTTTGCAATTATTAATTAAATACTTTACTTTAATTGATGCATTACGTTCAGGAGTTGTTTGCAACCGTTGCTGCATTATACCTTGTCTACCTTTGTTATACTATATCCTTGTTACCCTGGTATCCGCAGTCGAGTCAATGCTTAGCTGGCTTAGACCGGTAGAAGTCGGGTGATTTCCTATCACCTACAAGCTATAGTTGGTTACCTGGATCTTCTTGGATAACTATGTAGCCATGGTATAACTAAGTGTTAAATGAAGTTGAGACCGGACGGAGACTTACAGAGTTTTGGACTGTAGTGCTTTCCGTCTGTGTCGATTAAGGACCGACCGTTGTTGGGCCTCAGGTCATGTTGAACGCATGCCTTACATTTAGCTGGCCGAATAAAGTACTTTTCGACCGTGAAGCTGGGAGATTATTCGGGCCGAGTAGATTGCCCGCGGCGCACTGTGCCAGAGCAGGTGTGGTAGGACACAGGGGCAAGATGATAAGACCAAAGTGCAGTCGGTCGGCCTCCGAGTACATGTGGTTCCTAGCAAACTCGAGATTCCTGGATAGTTGACTCGATGACCGATACCTCACTTTAGCGGGTGAGTGAGGTTTGTGTAAGGAATAAATCACCAGCTGGTTAGGAATCGATTCGAATCGCCATCGCTCCTGGATAGTGAGCACTTGACTTGAGTTACTTCATCATAGTAATGTTAATGGAACACTTGGACAGTTATAATGAATATGACATTATGGAAGTTGTTAATGATCATTGGTTATCATTATTTGTTTAATCACATGTTTGCTCTAGTATAGGTGCAAATGTAGTCGACAGGTTAATAATAATTAACTTGATAATAATGCTTTTGTAAAGGTTCTCGAAATGCTAAAAATGCCTCTTTTTGCAAATGAGTCAGCTACCCTACTATAAAGCCCTTCATAATCCTTGGTGTCACCTTATTTTCGGTTATGTCGGGTAAGTCTAGCTGAGTATCTTCTCGTACTCAGGGTTTTATTCCCACTTGTTGCAGATGGGCAGATGTATTACGGCTACTGTATCAACTGCCTTTATCCTACGATGGGTGATGCTTAGGACCATGGGCATGGTCATTCCTTACGTCTCGTCTGATGCTTTTGTTGGAGATGATCATTAGCTGGCACTGTATTTGAACTCCGTGTGAGTGTGTGTGGTTTGAACAAATGGCTTCCGCTACTTCTATTTGAACTCATTTTGTAATAACTATGTTTAAACTCTGATGTATCTATGATGTGAACTTTTATGTAATATGTGATGGTGACCGCTAAACTTATTATGATCTTGGCTGGTATGTGAGTTGGTTTGAAATCCTTCATGATTTCATGGACTATCGGGTTATACGGGCTTAAGTTTGCTAAATCGTCTGCTCTGGCGGATGATTTTCTTACTTAATTTCATATAATTGGTCGGTTCTGTTACAGCTGGCATCAGAGCATGGTTTAGCGTGTTACTGTTCACAAGTATATTTAAAACAAAAAGGCATTTGAAAAATGTGATTTCCAAACTAAAAAGTGTGCAAGTGGTCATATCCTTTATGCCCAGTTAAGGACTCTAGGTGGCTTAATTAAGTATTGACTTGGGGTTCTTGCATCATATTTCTCTTTCGTTGCTCATATGGCGTGCTATTGTATGATTGCCACTTGTTTGAGTGGTAATGTATGGATCATTTGCCTCTACGCCTCGGTAAGTGTGAGTTGTGAGAGCATGATCGGATACACCGCCGATCTAGGGTGAATGCTTATATGATGCTGGAGTAATTACATGTTCTATGCATGTTTTACAAAGGTATCTCATGTGTGGGTATTCAGTCTATTGAGGCGATGCCATCAATAGGACGATGGTTCGGGTAGTTACTACCGTTGTACACGTATCTAGGGATTCGTGTAGAGCGTGTAGATAAAATTTACTGCTTTTATGCATTCATTGGGAATCGGGCTGAAATGAATCTTCTACAGGTACATAACAATGTTATCGTGTAGAACATATTAGATACGTATTTGAGAGATCGTTTGTATGCCACCGAATTCGTCGCTAGAAAGTATTTATTTCATAAGTTTGTGAGAACGTACGGCACGTACAGACATCATATTACTTGTGCATTTCATTCATGTCATGCATTCCTCCCCTTATAAATTGATTATCTCATTTTGATAAAAGTTGTATCACCTAAAATATGTTCCCATGGAGTAATAAAAGAAATTTTGCTACAGATGGCCCACACGAAGCAGACCGCCCGTAAGTCCACCGGAGGAAGAGCACCTCGACGTCCATTGGCCCTAAGGGAGCACCGCACCATAGACACCTTCTTAAGCAAGTTTGGCATGCCGACCTTGCTTTGGAGAGTGCTCCGTGATGTGGGGTACCCAAAGGGTCAAGAGCCGGTGTACTCTTGGAATGAGAGCTAGTTAGCAGAGGATGGAGTTGCAGTGGTAGAGACCACGGTTCCTGCTCTTGGTGATGCTCCAAATTGGGATGGTTGGCACTTGGAGTTTGAGGGTCGCACTCCTGTTGAGGGTGCAGAGGGTGTAGCTTTCTGTGTCATCAGGGATATCATGAGCAGATTTCCCAGTGAGCTTGCAGCAGCTCTAGCTGACACCTTTCCTAGGGATGATCCTCGTGATGCTATTTGGGTTCAGCCTCAAGGAAGTGCCTTGGTCAGAGGTCCAGCTGAGGGACAGGCTAGCGACAACCATGCTATGAGTGCTATGTTCACCGCCATCAGAGCATATGAGGGTCTTGAGAGTACCTACTGGACTTTGACTGGCTTATGTAGTCATGATAAACTCAAGGTAAGAAAGCAAAAGAAGAAGCAGGCACATACTATAGCTAGTTTGCAGGAGCAGTTAGCTGATATGAGCTTACAATGGGACCAGGCGATAGAGAGAGGTGATAGAGCTATGCAGCAGGCGCATACGTTGACTTAGGCCAACAACAATGCAGACCGCATGATTGGACAGTTGGTTCAGGAGAGGAATGAAGCCTAGGACGAGAGGGACCTTCTGCTGCAGAGGGTCAATGAGCTAGAGGAGTACAACGTCAACCTGCATGAGGAGTTTCACACGCTCTACAATGGGGTTGGCCCATATGCTCCTCCAAACGTCGCTGGCATGGACATCGACGATGACGATGAGGACGAGCCTATAGTTTCACCTAGGGGCGATGGTGACGTCTCCGACCCCGACGACGGCCCTGAGGAGTAGGCTACTTGCCTTGCGCTAGTGTTTAGGTCCTGTCACGATGACCTTTCTTTTGTTGGCATGTAACCTAATGTATCTTGCTTCAAACTTATGAGACTTGGCATGTGATTGGAACCTAGCTAGGAATGCGATATCTGAACGCATAAAAGTCCAGTGTATGTATGCTGGCAATTTGGTTGTATGGACGCGATGTTTGCTTTCGGAGTAATTTAATTAGTGATGTTGTTTTAATTGGGATGTGATTATTGTGCCTCTGTTTTATTGTATGATTTTATTCCCTCCAGTAAATTCAGTTTGGCATAATTTTTCATTCACTCACAATTATTACAGCTTCACTCAATCATTACTTGTTGATGAAATATGCAGATGACAAATACTCGCCGTACCACTTATGAGGCCGCTGAGACCGGTGCTGGGACCGGTGGTGGTGGTGGAAACCACGGCAACAACAATGAGTCTCCCCATGAACCGCATTTGCCACCTCCTCCCCTGATTACCCCAAAGGTGTTCCTCGCACAGTTGCTTGGAAGTCAGCGCAACATGGAACAATCCCAGAAGAACATGGAGGATTTTCTACGTACCATCGCCAACAACGTTCAGCGCGGTAACAATCAGGGTGGTGGCATTGGGGTGAATCAATATAGCAGCTTCAAAGATTTTATGGACACCAGGCCACCAATATTCAAGGAAGCAATAGAACCACTCGATGCTGAAGAATGGATCAACACTATGGAAGATAAATTCCATGTGTTGAGGATGACTGAGGTATTGAAAACTGAGTATGCTGCACATCAGTTGCAAGGACCAGCGGGAATGTGGTGGAAGCACCATCACACAACCTTACCTCCAAATGCTCAGATTACATGGAGAGAGTTCGCTGAGGCCTTCCGTGGAGTTTATATTCCACCTAGGCTGACCGAGATGAAGTTAGGAGAGTTCTTAGTGTTGAATCAGGGCACCAAGACCGTGACGCAATATTTGCATGCCTTCAATAACTTGTGTCGTTATGCTCCCAACATGGTTGACACTGATGCTAAGAGATCGCCAGTTTCAAGAGAGGACTCAATCCAAAGATGATGAAGCATGTGGGTACCAATACCCGCACTGATGAGTACAGGCCCGATCTTCCGAGAGGTAGCCGGTAAGTTCGATTTGTGGAGATCTCGACGTTGGCGATCCGGCTTCAAATCAGACACGATTCGAACCCTACAACCGTTACACCACTGCTCCGTTGGTTATCAACCAAGCACAACTTGATTGACCTCGCCAAGAAGGCTTTTCCTGCAAGCGAATCGAAGAGCACAAGCAAGAAGGTAAAACACGCAATCTGAAATTGCAAATATGAATGACGCAAATATCAATAAAGGATTCAAGAACTCAGTTCCAAAGGACTAATCGACATAGTGGAGGAGATCAAGAACGGGGGCTCTGGATCACTGTAAAAGGATTTGTTACCACAGTTACAATGAACGATTCAGTTCCTCGATGGAAAACTAAACTCTAAACAAAACCCAATTGTGTAGCAGTGGCGGCGGCTGTGTTTATAGTCTAAGACTCGACCTAGGGTTGGGGACGGCCAGGGGTTGGGCGCCCACAACTTGGGCTTAAGGCCCGACACAATACATGGCCAAGTTGGCCCAAATAGGTGACGTAGCACCTTGCCGTGGTCACACAGAATGATCCACGGACCTTCTGGAGCTGGGACCAGATCCAAAACGATGGTGTTGTCATCCCCTTTCCAACGCATCCAAGAATGGCCCATTTTGATGTCGTATGAGGAAGTTATGACCGAAACAGTGACGACGTGTCTGCTGAATCCGAGGGCGACGTGGCAGCTGAGTTGGGAACGAATTGGAACTTGGGGAAGACCATGGCGTCGGTGTGTCCAGCGTGGCGATGTCCTCATCATCCTCCCCTTCTCGAATTGGAGTCGTCCTCGACTCCATCTTGGCGATGTCCTCATCATCCCCTCCTTGTAGAATTGGAGTCATCCTCGACTCCATCGCATCATCAGCGAACTCCTGCAAAAGGTTAGTGACAGCAGGCAATGCACCAGACATAAAAGGTTGACAAAACATAGTATAACATGGTGCATCAGGATTATCACATAACTCAGCAGTAGCAGGAGTTGTAGCAAGAAAAGCACCTCCTTTTAACTTAATCCCATTATTTTTAGCAATGTCTGTTGGAGGTTTATTTTTTATCTCATTAGCATATTTAATAATATCCGTAGGAGACAAAGGCAGCAATGTAATTTTCTTGTCCTTATGTATGATAGTGTATGTATTAGTTCTACCATGGTGTAAAGCATCATTATCAAATTCCCATGGGCGACCTAACAAAATGGAACAAGCTTGCATAGGGACAACATCAAAATCAGCAGTATCATGATAAGAGCCTGTGAAAAAGCTAATGCGTGCTGATTTAGTTACCTTAGTCTTACCACTATTATTGAAACATTAAAGTTTATATGGATACGAATGTTGTCGTGTGGTCAAGCCAAGCTTGTCAACCAAATCTGAACTCACCAAGTTGTTGCAACTCCCGCTATCAATGATAGTGAGAACACGACAACCCTGCACAATGAGATACATGTGGAACAAATTGCGGCGTTGGATCTTCATCTCTTCTTCATGACCCACACATGTACTCAACACACGCTGCACAAGAAGGCTAGGGTAGTCCGTGGCAGCAGCCACGAAGTCAATGGTGATGGCCTCCTTGTCATGATCGCCCTCGGTGGGATCTGCATTAATGTTAGCAGCAAGGGCTAAATCATCTTCAACATCACTAGCACTTACATATCCATCCTCGGTAGCAATGAAAGCGCGATGACTGGGGCATTCCTTCATGACATGTCCCATGCCTTTGCATCGGTGGCAAATGATTTTAGAGCTGGACGAGGAGGAGCTAGTAGAAGCACCCGGAGTGCCACCTTTCTTCAGCTGTGGAAACTGCACATTAGACAATTTACTTACCCCGGAAGAAAATGGAGGTGTAGATGGCTGTGGTGCAACAGGAAGCTTGGGCGTCTCCGGCTCGGAACGCTGCTGAAAATTCCTCCCATTGTTAGACCTGAAAGGCTGGTGTTGTTTGTGTCCCTGTACTTCTCGTTCGGCCTTAATAGCAAGATGATACAATTGGGAAAAATTGCGCCATTCTTTGTAATCAAGTATGTTCTGTATATCATGGTTTAAACCACCAAAAAATCTAGCACTAGCATCATCATCATCTTCATTTATACCACAACATGCTAAACCAATAAGCAATTCTTGATAGTATGCTTCTACTCCTTTATCACCTTGTTTTAAAGTTTGTAGTTTCAAACGTAAATCACGTTGGTAATAAGGAGGAACAAAACAAGATTTCATACGTTGCTTTAAAACATTTCAAGTTTGAGGCACAGCAGCAGCATTATTGGCATTGCAAAGATCACTCCACTAGAACAAAGCAAAATTAGTAAACTCACTAGTAGCAAGTCTAACTCTATGCTCAGCAGGAACATTATGAGAATCAAATTTTTGTTGAACAGCAAGCTCCCAATCTAAATATGCCTCTGGATCAACATTACCAGTAAAAGGAGGTAGACTAAATTTAATTTTAGCAAAAGGATCATTATTACCATGATTATTACCTGCCATACCGCGACGATTGAAGTTGAGGCGGCGACGGGCACCACCGTCAGCATACGCATCTTCATCACCAAAAGCATCCGCATCTTCATCATCAGCACGATAAGGTGGAGGGCGTTGCTCAAGCTGTTCAATGCGGGTGACCAGATTGTTCACGTTGCGCGTTAGCTCGATCATAAGATTGCGTTGTTCAGTCATGAACATTGCAAGCTCGCCCTTGGACACACACTCATTGAAGTCCGTCGGAGTTCCTGCCATGGTTAGAAGATAGAAAAAGACAACACCAAAGTATTATCCCTATCAACTAAAAGGAAACAAGTGGGGGTGATGGTGGTGAAAGTGGAATACAAAATCATAAGCGGCTTACCACCATCTTGCCTGTATTCTTACCAACGCCAAACAGGAGCAAAACCAAAGTGGCGAAGCAATCTGTTGTTGAGCGTGGGTAACAGTTGCAAGATGAACCTGTGCTGACAGAAGAATATGTGGAGCTATGGGTAGGCACACAATATGACAGCAAGGATTAGCAATTAACGAGTGCAGAGTAGCGATTGTTCAATCTGGATCCAAAGTACAAATCACAGGTGCTGGCTAAGATGTGTCGAGACGTAGCGCAACAAGGTGAAAACAAAGGACGATCGAAAGAACTCATAGAACAAGCAAATAGCCCGGATTTCTCCTTTTTCCTGAATTTTTCCCGGATTTTTCCAAAAGGCACTAGTAGGAAACAAACTTTTTTTTTACTATTTTTTTATACTTTTCTCTGAAATCACAAAAGATGCAACCACAAAAATTGGCACCTACAACTGAGGTGGGATGTGGTCTACAGAAATTCAGCACGTTCTCTGAAAAGCGTGCAAAAACTTTGATAATTTTTTTCTATATTTTCCCAAATTTTTTTGGCAATTCTGAGGAAACCAAATAGGGCGAAGCCGAGTTTGGGTTGGGTCCAAATGGTGTCAAGAAGCTGCACAAAAAATTTTAGATTTTTCTGATAAACGAGTGAAAAGTTATGCCTGTTTTACCGAAGGTATCTCAAGGTATGTTTTCCGAGAGGCACAACACGGCGGCGGCAGTTAGGGCAAAGCGTCCCTAAACTTTAACACCGATCACAGCAGTAGGTATTCGCCTGATGATGTAAGGATGGCTGCGATGTTGGCAAAATAAGAGCGGCTGGCAACCTATCTAGGGTTTGTGCGGCGGCGAGAAGTTACACAAGGCGGCTAGCAGGGCAAGTCGAGTAATGTGGTGGCTTCGACTTGTTGTTTGGGAATGGTGGATGGGATAGCGGTGGAAAACAAAATCACAGCAATGGGCGATTGAACTACGACCACGAACATAATCCTAAACCAGCAACAAGACTCGACCATGGACACAAACTCAACAACACGAATCTGAAATGAAATTGCAAAGGCACAAAGGGCGATAGGACAGCAAAAATTGAAATATTTTTGGGCTTTTTGTGGACTCTAGGTAATGAACAAATATGAATCTAAGGCAAACGAGATTATACCTCGCGGTAAACCTGAAATATCTGATACCAATTGATGAGTACAGGCCCGATCTTCCGAGAGGTAGCCGGTAAGTTCGATTTGTGGAGATCTCGATGTTGGCGATCCAGCTTCAAATCAGACACGATTCGAACCCTACAACCGTTACACCACTGCTCCGTTGGTTATCAACCAAGCACAACTTGATTGACCTTGCCAAGAAGGCTTTTCCTACAAGCGAATCGAAGAGCACAAGCAAGAAGGTAAAACACGCAATCTGAAATTGCAAATATGAATGACGCGAATATCAATAAAGGATTCAAGAACTCGGTTCCAAAGGACTAATCGACACAGTGGAGGAGATCAAGAACGGGGGCCCTAGATCACTGTAAAAGGATTTGTCACCACAGTTACAATGAACGATTTAGTTCCTCGATGGAAAACTAAACTCTAAACAAAACCCAATTGTGTAGCAGCGGCGGCGGCTGTGTTTATAGTCTAAGACTCAACCTAGGGTTGGGGACGGCCAGGGGTTGGGCGCCCACAACTTGGGCTTAAGGCCCGACACAATACATGGCCAAGTTGGCCCAAATAGGTGATGCAGCACCTTGCCGTGGTCACACAGAATGATCCACGGACCTTCTGGAGCTGGGACTAGATCCAAAACGACGGCGTCATCGTCCCCTTTCCAATGCATCCAAGAACGGCCCATTTCGATGTCGTATGAGGAAGTTATGACCGAAACAGTGACGACGTGTCTGCTGAATCCGAGGGCGACATGGCAGCTGAGTTGGGAACGAATTGGAACTTGGGGAAGACCATGGCATCGGTGTGTCCAGCGTGGCGATGTCCTCATCACGCACCAGATTCAATGACTTTATCAGTGATTGTCTGAAGCAGAAAAAGAACAACAACGCCAGCACCGCAGCCAAGACTCGCAAGAGAGCCCTAGAAGGTGGTCCGTCCTAAGCAAGAGCACCTACGGGAGGTCATCCTTCCTATCGTCCATCTGCACCTGGCGCTAGGTTCAGGCCACCTCAGTAGAGAGGTCAGAATTTCCGGGGACCCTAGAAGCCTTACAAGATGGCAGTACAGTCTAACAAGGCAGCCGCAACTATGGTATAGGGTAGTTCCAAGGGAGCTGTGGGATCTGCTGGTACAGTAAGGGGGCCCTGCTACAATTGTGACCAACTCGGCCACTTCTCAAGGTTCTATCCTTATCTACCCAAGAAGAAGCAGCAGACCTATAATGCTCGGGTGCATAGTGCAACCATGGATGAGATTCTTGAGGGAGAGCCCGTAACCGTTGGTAAGTTTCCTGTCAACGAAAACCCTACAGTTGTTCTATTTGATTCTAGATCATCGCATTCTTTTATGAGTCAAGTATTTGCATAGAAACATGAACAACTATGCACAGAATTGGGTTATGGTTATCGTATAAGTTTATCAGGGGCTGATGTTTTGACCAACCGGATGGTTCGAGGGGCAACCCTTGAATTAGGTAGCAGGAAGTTTCGAGTGAACTTGATAGTTATGCCTGGACTAGTTCTGGATGTCATTATAGGGATGAATTGGATGAAGGATTGAGGAGCATTCATAGATATAGGAAGTCGGGTACTTACCCTTAAGGATCCCCTAGGTGAGGGTACTTTCCAAGTACCATTGCCTCGGAGAACAGACCTTATAAGTGTGACATGTGCTACTGAAGTCATTCCTATTTATCAGATTCCGGTAGTGTATGAGTTTCTAGATGTATTTCTGGATGAGCTACCTGGTCTTCCGCCAGATAAGGATATTGAGTTTGGAATTGAGTTAATCCCCAAAACAGCTCCAATTTCAAGAAGACCCTATTGGATGCCTCTAGATGAATTAGTTGAGCTGAAGAAGCAACTAGAAGAGTTATCAAAAAAGGGGTTTATCCGGCCAAGCAAGTCTGAATGGAGATGTCCTGCCTTGTTTGTGAAGATGAAGAAAGAGGGCACGTTGAGAATATGCATGGATTACAGGCCACTTAACACTGTAACCGTCAAGAATAAGTATCCCTTGCCTCATATTGACGTTCTGTTTGACCAGTTAGCCAAGGCTAAGGTGTTCTCAAAAATAGATTTAAGATCCGGTTATCATCAGATCAAGATTAGGCCACTAGATATACCGAAAACTACATTTTCCATCAGATATGGGTTGTATGAGTATCTTGTCATGTCTTTTGGCTTGATAAATGCTCCTGCATACTTTATGTTTTTGATGAATATAGTTTTCATGCCAGAATTGGATAAGTTCGTGGTTGTGTTCATTGATGACATTCTGGTGTACTCTGAGAACGAGAAGGATCATGAAGAGCATCTGAGAATTGTCTTGACCAGACTTAGAGATCATAAGCTTTATGCTAAGTTTAGCAAATGCGAATTCTGGTTGAAGAAAGTTCCTTTCCTTGGTCACATTCTGTCAGAAAATGGAGTTTCAGTCGATCCAAGTAAGGTGCAAGAGGTTATGGATTGGAAGGCACCGACCACAGTTCCTGAGATTAGAAGTTTCTTAGTATTAGCCGGTTACTACCGTCGTTTTATACCGGACTTCTCGAAGATTGCCAAGCCAATGACAAGTCTGCTACAGAAAGATCACAAGTTCGTGTGGATAGAGGAGTGTGAAGCAGCTTTCCACACCTTGCGGAAACTATTGACCACTGCTCATGTTCACAACCGGACATTGAGAAACCATTTGATGTGTTTTGCGACGCATCGAAAACTAGATTGGGCTGTGTTCTTATGCAAGAAGGCAGAGTCATTGCTTATGCCTCATGTCAATTGAGAAAGCACAAGGGCAACTATCTGACACATGATCTTGAACTTGCTGCAGTTGTGCATGCCCTAAAAATTTGGAGACATTATCTACTTGGTAATGTGTGCAATATTTTCACAGATCACAAAAGTCTCAAGTACATCTTTACCCAACCAGAGCTGAACATGAGATAGCAAAGATGGTTGGAATTGATCAAAGATTACAACTTGAATGTGCAATATCATCCTGGAAAAGCCAATGTAGTGGCAGATGCTTTGAGCAGAAAGTCACATTGCTTAAGTGTGCAGCCATTACTTGAAGATGGGTTCGATCTGATGCATCCTGCTGTGTTATATAGTATTCAGATTAGTTGCTCTTTGGAGAGTGAGATAATAGAAGGCCAGAAAATAGACAAGGGAATATTCCACATCAAAGAGAAAATAAAAGAAAAGCCGTCTAAGCACTTTAAAGTGGATGAACAGGGCGTGTTGTGGTTTGATGACCATCTTGTGGTTCCCAAGGATTGAGAGCTTAGGAATAAACTCATGGATGAAGTTCACCTTTCTAAGCTATCTATCCATCTGGGAAGTAGTAAGATGTATCAAGAACTAAGACCTCATTATTGGTGGACCAAAATGAAGAAAGAAGTTACAGCATATGTTGCCAGATGTGACACGTGTTGTAGAGTGAAAGCTATTCATATGAAACCTGCCGGTTTGTTGCAACCTTTGTCCATACCTAGTTGGAAGTGGGATGATATAAGTATGGATTTTATCTCAGGTTTGCCCACTACTCAAAAGGGACATGATTCGATTTGGGTGATTGTGGATCGTCTTACCAAGACCGCTCATTTCCTACCTATCAAGACAACTTATCGACCACCTCAATATGCTGAGAAGTATATTGCAGAAATTATGAGGTTGCATGGTATACCAAAGACTATAGTATCTGATAGAGGGCCATAGTTCACGGCTCACTTTTGGGAGCATTTGCACAAAGGATTAGGAACTAGTTTGATTCATAGTACCGCTTATCATCCTCAGACAGATGGTCAGACTGAACGAGTGAATGTTGTTCTAGAGGATATGTTAAGAGCCTATGTGTTGTCTTCTAGGGGATCATGGGAGTCATGGTTACCATTAGCTAAGTTTGCTTACAATAATAGTTATCAAGAAAGCATCAAGATGGCTCCATTCGAAGCTTTGTATGGCAGAAAATGTAGAACACCACTGAATTAGGTCGAGCCAGGAGAAAGAAGGTATTATGGCATTGACTTTATAGAAGAGGCCAAGAAGAAAGTTCATATTATTCAACAAAATATGAAGGCGGCCCAATTGCGTTAGAAAAGTTATGCATACAGAAGGAGACCCCTTGTGTTTGAAGTTGGTGACTATGTTTATCTGAAGGTCACGCCAATGAAGAAGAAACGGTTTGGAGTCCGGAGAAAGCTTGCCACTAGATTCATAGGACCATACAAGATCTTGGAAAGAAGAGGTCCAATAGCTTATAAGATAGAGTTACCTGAAACAATGAGTACCGTCTTCCCAGTTTTCCATGTATCACATCTCAAGAAGTGTTTGCGTGTTCCGGAGGAAAGAATAGAACCTCGGGGCATCCAACTCAAATCAGATTTGGTGTATCGTGAGCAACCGGTCCATGTGCTAGACACTAAAGAACGTGCTACTCGGAATAGTGTGGTGAAAACATACAAGATATAGTGTAATCACCATGATGAGGGAGATGCAACTTGGGAAATGGGAGAATATCTACAAAAAGCTTATGAAGATTTTTATAACAAATGGTTTGTAACCCAAATCTCGGGATGAGATTTTTATAAGGGGGAAGGGCTGTAACACCCCGGTGTTATGCCAGCATGTAGGCACTGCAAATCATGCATATTGTGCATCATCAAGCATCCTAAGTATCCATGCCTAATCATGTAAATAATAACTGAAACCATGCTTCGAAACGTATGAAACATGCTCGTGAAACATGAATGTTGCATACACTTGTTTAGAGTTGTTTTTGCCCTAATTATGCTTGCTAGGTTAGTAAAACATGTTTGGCTATAATTGTAAATCATCTAGAATTATTTAGCACTATTTTTGGAGCAAAGTTTGTATTCAAACTTTTGACAAAATATGCATTTGAAATCTCTATTGAAAATGGTCAAAAATCCTCCCTATTTAGCTTTTACTTCCCAATTCAAAATCTATGCAAAATTTTTAGTTGGTCCCTAAAGCAAAGTTGTAGAGGATTAAATTCTAAGCAACTCTTATTTTTGGGCCATTTTCAAAAGAAGTCATTTTCTTGCTCAAAAGGGTATTTGAAAACTGATATTTGAAAATTCCTTGAAAATAGAAATTTAAAAAAGGTTTCTCTCCTTTACTGGGCCGCCGCCTCACTTCTAGCCCGCCAGTCGAAGCTGACCCAACGTCCACCTCGCGTCGTGCCTTCGCCTCGGCCTAGCCCAACTCGCGCACCTGGCCTGCCTCAGTGCCGCACCGCGCCTGTTCCTGTGCGCCGCGCCCGACCACGTCAGGGCGCGCTCACCGCGTGGCCGCCATGCGCCGGCAACGCACGCCGCACGGCAGCCCCGGCCTGCCTCGCCCTCCACATGCTCGCCTTCATCTGCTGACCCTGCTGCGCTGCCCACTTCACTCTCCCGCGTTGCCTCTCTGCTTCGCCCGCACCGAGCTCTGCTCTCGCGCCGCCATCGCCACCGCAGCCCCACCGGCAAAATTGGCCGCCAGTGGTCCACCACTGCCCACAATCAAGCACACGTCGCTCTGCCTCGCTCCCTGGCACCTGGTGCTCACTGCGGTGACACCTTTTGAGCAAGGTATAGCGGCTTGCGCGTGTTTGCCACCGTCGGTCATGGCGCCGCCGTGATTGGCCTCGCCGTGGAAATGCTTCCTCCTTCCCTTCTCCATCCCATTGTGCTGCATGCTCGGGTTCATCACCTTCTTGCAAACCCCGCACGCACGCCCGCTTGCCCGGACATGGCCGGCAACGGCCGCTGGCCTGCTGGCAGCGTCCGCACCGCCGTGGCGTCTGGAACGCCGGCGAGGCATCTCGCCTCGGCCGAGCTGGGCTAGGTCGACCTTAGGCCGAAGCCCCAGGCTAGGCCGTCGCCTTTCCTTCGCTCATTTGCGTAGGCCGAAAGTGGCCGTGGGCCAGTTGTTCCCACAGGCCGGCCCAGTAGTAATAGGAAAAATTGATTTCGAATTTCTTTTATTATTTTGGGAAGAGAAATACTTTGGAAAATGTTTGTGTACTCATTTTGGCTCCAAATTTGTTGAAACAAATTTTACTAGGTTCCTTGTCACTAGATCTACATGATAAAAATATTGCATGTCATTTTTGAGATACTTTTCTGTAGAGCTTTATTTAATCCTTGATATTGCTGATATCTGGTAAAATGTGTAGTAAAACGTATATGTTTCAGAAAAATATGCTTCCAAGTGTGTCATTCTTCTTGTGTAATGTACTTCCTAGGAAAAATATATGTCATGCATGTCCTGTAGAAAAATTATGAGATGTAGTTCAAGTGTCTTTTATGGCTGATTTTTGTTATTTTTGCTAGAGAGCAAAATTTGTATAAAACATGCATGTGATAATTTTTGTGCAGTGATTATTTACTGTGTAGAACATAGGAAAAATATTTCATCTGTTGTTTGACACTTTTCACAGTACAAAGTATTTTAATGTTCATAATTATGCCATAGCTTATCATTTTTGTGTAGGCTAATCCACTTATCCAAATGCCATAAAAATTTAATGGTAGGCTACTAGGGTAGTACTGTGCTATGATAATTTTCTAAGATTTTTCTAAGCTATAAAAATAGATGTTGCTATTCAAACCTATTATTAATTAGGGTTTAATCAAATGTTGCTTTATGTATGATTAAGAAATTAGTGAAGCTTTGGTGTATCTTTGAAGCATTTAATGAGATGTGTTGACTTAGCATCTTAATAGTAGAAGAGAATGCAGTAGATGACATGTGCTTGTAGTACATGTTCTTGGACGATGTTGACTACCTTGCATTCAAGCATATCCATTGTGCTCATTTCATCCGATGCACCTTTTGCATAAGCACTTACGCACATGTATCATACAGGATCGTAAACTGAGAGCCCAGTCGTCATACCCGAGGAGCCTGAGGAGCAGCTCGAGGTGCAGCCGCAGGAAGTGACCGAAGCAGACGAGGAGGACGTTGAGGAACTTTCGGAGTGCCCCGATCACCGCCCGAGCTCCTTCGAGAGAGGCAAGCCCCGAAGCATTTTTCTCACCGATTTGCAATTATTAATTAAATGCTTTACTTTAATTGATGCATTACGTTCAGGAGTTGTTTGCAACCGTTGCTGCATTATACCTTGTCTACCTTTGTTATACTATATCCTTGTTACCCTAGTATCCGCAGTCGAGTCAATGCTTAGCTGGCTTAGACCGGTAGAAGTCGGGTGATTTCCTATCACCTGCAAGCTATAGTTGGTTACTTGGATCTGCTTGGATAACTATGTAGCCATGGTATAACTAAGTGTTAAATGAAGTTGAGACCGGACGGAGACTTACAGAGTTTTAGACTGTAGTGCTTTCCGTTTGTGTCGATTAAGGACCGACCGTTGTTGGGCCTTAGGTCATGTTGAACGCATGCCTTACATTTAGCTGGCCGAATAAAGTACCTTTCGACCGCGAAGCTGGGAGATTATTTGAGCCGAGTAGATTGCCCGCAGTGCACTGTGCCGGAGCTGGTGTGGTAGGACACGGGGGCGAGATGATAAGACCAAAGTGCAGTCGGTCGGCCCCCGGGTACATATGGTTCCTAGCTAACTCGAGATTCCTGGATAGTTGACTCGATGACCAATACCTCACTTTAGCGGGTGAGTGAGGTTTGTGTAAGGAATAAATCACCAGCTGGTTAGAAATCGATTCGAATCGCCATCGCTCCTGGATAGTGAGCACTTGACTTGAGTTACTTCATCGTAGTAATGTTAATGAAACACTTGGACAGTTATAATGAATATGACATTATGGAAGTTGTTCATGATCATTGGTTATCATTATTTGTTTAATCACATGTTTGCTCTAGTATAGGTGCAAATGTAGTCGACAGGTTAATAATAATTAACTTGACAATAATGCTTTTGTAAAGGTTCTCGAAATGCTAAAAATGCCTCTTTTTGCAAATGAGTCAGCTACCCTACTATAAAGCCCTTCATAATCCTTGGTGTCACCTTATTTTCGGTTATGTCGGGTAAGTCTAGCTGAGTACCTTCTCGTACTCAGGGTTTTATTCCCACTTGTTGCAGATGGGCAGATGTATTACGGCTACTGTATCAACTGCCTTTATCCTGCTATGGGTGGTGCTTAGGACCATGGGCATGGTCATTCCTTACGTCTCGTCTGATGCTTTTGTTGGAGATGATCATTAGTTGGCACTGTATTTGAACTCCGTGTGAGTGTGTGTGGTTTGAACAAATGGCTTCCGCTACTTCTATTTGAACTCATTTTGTAATAACTATGTTTAAACTCTGGTGTATCTGTGATGCGAACTTTTATGTAATATGTGATGGTGACCGCTAAACTTATTACGATCTTGGCTGCTATGTGAGTTGGTTTGAAATCCTTCGTGATTTCACGGACTACCGGGTTATACGGGCTTAAGTTTGCTAAATCGTTTGCTCTGGCGGATGATTTTCTTACTTAATTTCGTATAATTGGTCGGTTCTGTTACACGCGTCTTGGACTTCTTGCTTCACTTCTAGGCTGTCAACACCTCCTCCAATATGTTCTTTTGAGTGTTGATCAATTTCTTCAGGTTCCAAAGTTGATCCAAGTCCGCGTTGCATCCTATTGAACTATAAAATAAACACTAGCAAAACACATTAGTCCAATTTGGTTGTGTTGATCATCAAACACCAAAATCCAAAGTAAATGTGCATATGGTCCATTTTCCTTAGAGATCTAGTGGTCATAGATGGCTATATACCTTTGATTTGATGGCTAGATGTTTCTAATTAACGTGATAATTTCTAGCATTTATCTTTTTTTTCCAGTGCATTTGGAGAGAATTAACGTGGAGCTTTCGTTGGGGCCTCCAATTAGTAATAGTAAGATAAGATGAGGCTAGGAATTATTACTGCTGATCAATCGTATATAAATTAGACGATCGTTTCGGCTAAGAATTGTTCCGGGTGTCCATTCCGAGGTAACCGAACATGCCCTGGTTAATACTAACTTCGTTTGCATTAGATCAGAGTACGTCTGACAAGTACCATCGGTAGGTATTGCGTTATTGCAGCAAATCATTTGGATCACTAGTCCAAATCGTGCAGATTAGTTGATCATTTGCTTCACTGGATTGTCATTCTTAATATAACTTAATTCCAAGTAGGCATCATAATGCTACAATGAAAAACACTATAGGCCCGTTCGGCTGGCAGAATTTTGACTGAAACTGGCTGAAAAATACTGTTCCGGCTGAATTGTTATGAGAGAAAAACACTGTTCCGGCTGAAAAAAGAAGTCGAACAAGCCAAATATGGGGTAAGCCAAATACGGCAAGTTCATTCCCTTTGTAATAAACAAACATAAAGGCTGTTCTTGGGAGAGGCAGCTAACCAAGCTATGATTGTTAGTGGCATCCAATGCACACACGACAAGATGATCTTCCGGAATTGCTTTCATGAGCATTAGAAAAGTGGAGAAGGAGTCTAGGTAGCTTTTTTGTTGTATGGACTACAAGTGCTTAAGCCTTAAGTTTCAGATGTTTTGATAGGTGCGCTTTCTTTCTTTCTTTTTCTTGTGAAAGCTATGTAACACTGATAAGATGATTGAATTAGTAAGAAGCAAGCAGCTGAACAGAGACCAGTTGGCATATATATGGTTATCTGTACAGTTTCAAAATTCTCCTTGCAGACTCTCCCAATTCACAATAAAAAGTTTGCATTATATATGCAAAATATACAAGTTGTGGGAGACAGGACTAACTTGGTGCGGTCCAAATTATATGTGTTGATTCGATCATAACATTGAAATCACTACTTGAACTGAACTTTGTAGTGAATAGTGATAGCCCATGTTCAAGTCGGCAGCAGATAACTCAGGTTGTCTGAAGTCTGAACTGATGGTTGCATCATCAAGGGAAATTGTATGAAATGGAATTTAAAATGCAGTGACTGCTAAGGCATCTATGGACACCTCAAGTGGTTGACTTAGGATTATGTAATGAGTTTGCATCTTTGCTTCGTGAAGTTGGTTTACAAGATCAATGGTAACAATACTGCAGAATACTCCTTGGATCATGTGAAGAAAACTTTTGTTTGCAAAAAAACTAAGCCCGTTCACTTCAGTTTCTGAGTGGCCAGGCCCACTTTGTCGTATTGATCCAATCCAATGATAGCTATTTATAATGTTTGCTCATGTTCAGTCTTAAGTCAGCCAAAGAGTTGAGAGAGCTTATATTACCTGTAAAACAGCTTAAGTCAACCAAAGAGTTGAGAGAGCGACAACTCATTTGGTCATGCTTAGTAACATGCATTTTAAATACTCCATTCGTTCTAAATTATAAGTCGTTTTGTCTTTTCCTTTTTTTAGATAAAGGATAGTTTATATCCGGCTTCATCTACCATGAGGTAGAATCAGGCCAATTATTACAAGGTTCGACCCAACGGTGAGCACACAACTTACACAGTTCACAAGCTTACAGTCAGACTTTGGAAACACAAAGCGTGAAGTAAAGTCTTGACTAAGAAAGACCGATAAATCTATTTGAGAACCACCCATTGGAACTAAAGAAATATAGGGCTGATGTCTCCAAAAGCCATCCAACAGATGTTAGATCATCACGCCGCTGCAGTCTTGCCCATTGCCGCAGCCAATGGGTTCCTCTTAAGAGTACCTGCAAAAAAAATTTGGGTCTACATTTGTCAAAAACCACTTCATTTCTTGTTATCCAAATTATCCAACATAAAGCCGATGCTGTTGTTAGTAACAATGAATTGTGAATAGTACCACCAACTTTAGACCAATTAACAAATAAATCATCTATGCTGAGGGGAGGTGATATCCCAAATACTAAGTGTACAGCGCGCCACAGGAATTTGGCATAAAAGCATTCGAAAAAAAGGTGATGAATAGATTCTGGAGAGTGACAAAAGCTACACCTTGTGTTACCATTCCAGTTACATCGGGCGAGGTTATCTTTGGTAAGGACCACACCTCTTTTTAGGTACCACAAGAATATTTTTATTCTTGTAGGTATTTTAATCTGCCATAAATCTTGTGACACTTTGACCCCATTGTTGATTAACGCAGCATACATAGATTTTACAAAATATCTGCCTGATGAATGTAGTCCCCAAACAAAAGCATTCCTTTCCCCTTGTAAGTTCACATCTTGTAACGAGGCAACAATTCTATGCCAGTTCCTTAGGTTCGTACCCACTGGGTTGCGGCGGAAGGAAATGTTTAGTGGAACTAAAGCAATTACTGTTGCCACTGAATCTTGTTTTCTTCTCACAATATTGAACAACAAAGGGAATCTATCCTTCAATGGCTGATTTCCCAAAAAAGTGTCCATCCAAAAACGAGTCTGTGACCCGTCTTTCACTTTGAATGAACCAAAGCTCATGAAGGAATCTTTAACATTCATCAGACCTTTCTAGAAATGAGAATCTGTTGGCTTTTTAGTGCATTCCCCTAGAGTCTTGTCTTTTATATATTTATTCCTCAACAATTCTTGCCACATGCCATCTTCATTCAAAAGTTTAAAAAGCCACTTACTCAGCAAGCATTTATTTTGTAGGTCTAGATTGTGTATACCTAAGCCTCCTTGGCCTTTTGGTTGGCACAAGATATCCCATTTGGCCGATCTATATTTGCGTTTGTGTTGATCATTTTGCCAGTAGAATCTTGATCTAAAGCAGTCAATCTTTTCTAATACACATTTAGGTAATTCAAAGAATGACATCATAAACATCGGTAAGCTAGAGAGCATCGAGTTTAATAAGACCAAGCGACCTCCTACCGAGAGCAATTTACCTTTCCATCCACTAAGTTTCTTCTCAATTCTTTTTTCAATTGTCTACCAATCTTTATTACTCAACTTCCTAGTGTGCATCGGTAAACCAAGGTAGCGGAAAGGGAATTTACCCACCCCACATCCAAACAGTTGCGAATAAAACACTTCATTATCCCTTGCTTTACCAAAACAGAAGATCTCACTTTTGTGAAAGTTGATTTTAAGCCCTGAAAGTTGCTCAAAAGTACTTAAAATTAAATTCATGTTTCTTGCTTTTTCAAAATCATGGCTCATAAATAACACTGTGTCATCCACATATTGGAGAATGGACAAGCCATCTTGGACAAGGTGGGGGATGACCCCTTCTACTTGACCTGCTTCCTTGGCTCTAGCAATCAGTATGGCCAGCATGTCTACCACTATATTAAATAGTATTGAAGACATGGGGTCACCTTGCCTTAAGCCTTTTTTCGTTTGGAAGTAGGAGCCAAGTTGATCATTCACCTTAATATTTACATTACCTCCTTATGTGAACTGCTTCACCCAAGAGCACCATTTTTGTGAGAAACCTTTCATCCTTAAAGTTTGTTATAGAAAACTTCATTTTACTTTATCATATGCCTTCTCAAAATCTATCTTAAAGATTATCCCATCTTGTTTTTTCAAGTGAAGTTCATGTATTGTCTCATGGAGTATTACTGCACCTTCCATAATGTTTCTGCCTGGGAAGAATGTTGTTTGTGTTGGTCTAATAATCTTCTGGGCAACAGTAGATAATCTATTAGTTGCAACTTTGGTATAGATTTTAAAAGAGACATTCAACAAACATATTGGTCTGTATTATTGAATCACTTTCGCATCTTTCTTTTTTGGTAGCAAGATTATCGTTTCAAAGTTGAGTCTATTCAAAAGCAAGGTTCCCTCATGGAATTCCATGAACATAGCCATCAGGTCATTTTTTATTAAGTCCTAGAAAATCTGATAAAACTCTGGTGGAAAACCATCTGGGCCTGGTGCCTTATTATGTTCCATTTGGAAAACTGCTGCCCTTACTTCTGATTCCAAGAGGGCATCTATCAAGTACTCATTTTTCAGTCGGGAGACTTGTCGAATGTCATGAACATAGTGTTCATTTAACTCAATAAAAGAATTCTCCGGAGGACCAAAAAGGCTCTTATAATAGTTCGTAATATGCTGCTTTAACCGAGCATCACCATCTATTACAGTGTTACCGTCCTCCAACTAGAAAATATGAGTTTTTCGATGTCTTCCGTTAGCCAATAAATGGTAATATTTTGTATTAGCATCACCCTCCAGTAGATGCTTAACCTTTGCCCTTTGGTACCATTTAAGTTCCTCTTCGCGAAGTAATTCAACAAGTCTTTCGCTTAACACATGTTTTAAATTTAATTCCGACTCATCGAACAAAGAGTTTTCTAACTTTTTATCTAGCTCATCGAGTTTGTTTAACAAAGTTTCCTTTTCTTTCTTGTAGGCGCCACCCACATTTTTTACCCATCCTCTAAGGTATTGGCGAAGCCTTCTGATCTTCGCTTGCCACCTCTCTAGGGGGTGCCCTCGACAGGCACACTATGCCAAACATCTCTCACCATGTCACAAAATCCATCCCTGAGTAACCATCCCAGTTCAAACTTGAACTGTGGCTAGTAAGCCGGAGATGGGCTATTTGTGCTACATAACAGTGGAGTGTGGTCAGAAATCTCTCTGCTCAGAGCTTGGACACTTGTAACCGGATACTTGGACTCAAAATCCGTACAAACAAGAATCCTATCTAATTTCTCAAAGGTCTGATTTTGTAAGTGATTAGCCCAAGTAAACTTTCTTCCTGCCATTTCTAATTCTTTGAGGTTTAACATATCTATTACAGCATTGAAAAGAAAAGGCCATCTATCATTATAATTGTCATTATTTTTCTCATCCGGTCTACGAATAATGTTAAAATCACCACCTATAATAACAGGTAATGTTTCTTTTGAACATACTCGGACTAATTCGGATAAAAATTGTGATTTGAAATCCACTTGAGCTGGGCCATACACTGAGATTAAATTGAACTTGAAATCATCCTCTTTGTGTCTCAACGTAAACCGAATAAAAAAGTTTCCTTCTTCTATTTGTCCAATGTCAAAGGTTAAAAGGTTTACCCCTAGGATCATGCCACCGGACCAACCCCTTGGAGCCATGTCGTGCCAAAAAAAATCTCTGCCAGCGTAGATATTATTTAAGGTGGACTGTGGAAAATTGGCTCTCCCGGTTTCCGATACAGCTATAAAGTCTAGGTTCTTTTCTTTTGTTAAATCAGAAAGAATCTATATTTTTTTGTCCGCAAAACCGTTGCTATTCCAGAAAATTCCTTTCATCTCGAGTGGTTTTTTAATTTTTTCTTTTTGTTTTTGGACCTAGACTTCTTGAGATGTGATATAGGGGTCTATAGACATACAAGGTCACAGCCCCCATCACCTAGGTCTTCGGAGATTTCAGCACAAATGAGGTTTAAAGCATCTAAATCTAGGTTCTCAGCTAGCGAACAAACAGAAGAAGCATCACCTAACAAAGAATTAGACTCTACATGTAAACATTTACTCTCAGACATTCTACGAGATTCTATGTCTCTAAGAAGTTGCATAGAAAGAGCAGCTTCCTGTTCATTACCCCCAAGTGATATGCCTAGTGTGCTAGTAGAAGCTAGTAAGGATGAATCATCAAAAACATCAGAAGAAAGTGGTAGTTCTTTACCTTTGATAGAAGAAGAATCCATGTTCCTACGCGCCTTTAACTTCGTTGCCTTTTCCAACGAGTCTTGCTCCGAAATAGACGCGTTCCTTTTACTAGCTCTCACTGGCGACACTACCCCACCACTCAGTGCTTTAGTCTTATTCAGAAGACCAGAGTCAATCTTGGATTGCATCAAACTAGCTTTCCACTGTGCAGATCCACCTGGAGTCATCCCAGTCTGCGTGAGTAACACCACCGGCTTAACTACATCACTCTTCCTAGCAGAGTCAGAACCTATGCCTTCTAGATCAACATGATGAAATGGTTCCTCTACAGCGCCTGTAGAAACCTGCTGGATCCTAGCGTCCTCTGCAAGGACATGCTGAGTCCCCATTGCCAAGTCCACGTGCTGCTCAAGAGGTATACCTGTTGCAGCCTTACTCATGTGTTGTCCACTCGTTGCAACTGTGTTATTAGGCTGCTTTTCAGATGTTTGACCAGCTGGCGGGTCTTCCATCTTTCTACCATCATGATCCATATTCTTCGGCTCTTTCTCCTGTGGGGCTTTATCCTCGTCCATGGTAGAGTCCATGTCAATGACTTGGGGCTCACTATCGGGCATATCTTTCTCCATTCTGAATTGTAGCTCATAGACATAATCCCCAATGACTACATCCACTAGGTCTGGGATTAGGTCGGGATTCAGCACGGCTACTTTCATTCTGGCTCTGCCATACTTCTTTGTAAACTTAGTATCAACTGTTCGAGAGACACCTAGGATTGAGCCAATTGCCCAAATAATAGGGAAGTCTCGCAGTTCCTTTGGGAGTCCCCGAAACTGCACCCAAACCTTGTCAATCTCATATTTAAAAACATCATTTTCTGTCCCTTTCTCAAACCGAATCTTTCCTTTCACTGTTTTGGTGTCCATTGGACCCTAATTCACCATGTGATTGAGCACTTCAGAAGAAAGGAAATTAGTGATAAAGGCGTCGTTGCCTTTCTCTTCAATCACCACCTAGGATTGAGCCAATTGCCCAAATAATAGGGAAGTCTCGCAGTTCCTTTGGGAGTCCTCGAAACTACACCCAAACCTTGTCAATCTCATATTTAAAAACATCATTTTCTGTTCGTTTCTCAAACCGAATCTTTCCTTTCACTGTTTTGGTGTCCATTGGACCTCAATTCACCATGTGATTGAGCACTTCAGAAGAAGGGAAATTAGTGATAAAGACGTCGTTTTGTCTTTTCTAGACACACATAACTTTTGTTATGCGATAGGATGTGTTTAGCTGGGCTCCAACAATTAACGTGTCCTGAATTAACGGTTGTTGCATCATGAAGGAAACTGCATAGAAATTAAAATACCGCGGTTAGGGCACCAATGGAGTACATCTCAGCTAGTGGTTTTGTTGTGATGACTTAGGATTAATGAACAATTTTACATTGTCTCTTAGTGAAGTTAGTTTACAAGATCGATGCTAACAGTACTTAAAAACTCCTAGGATAACGAGAGGAAAAAAAGAACTTTCTTCACTTGCTGGCTCATTCTGATTCCTCCAGCTATGGTTTCGTCTTCAGATGCTATATGGTCAGCTGAGGGGTTGAGAGCGACAACTCATCTGGTCCTACTCAACACATATATGGATGGATCCAATGGCAACGTACAGACTAATTATATACAGTACTACCTGAAACCTTGTTTAACGCTAGGCCATGTTCAGGTCGGCTGCAACTGCAACAATTCAGGTCGACTTGAAACTAACGTTCGCAAGCAGCATCATTAAGCAAATTATATGGGGGGAGAAACAGAGGTTAGAGCATCTTTGGACGACGGGCCAAGGCGCCAAGCGGTTGACTTTGGACTAATCAACAGGTTTATGCTGTTGCTTAGCGTAGCTGCTGTTGGATTATCACAAGATTGATGCTGACAGTACAGAGCACACTGAAAACCTCCCTTAGCTTGGACTGTTGGACAATTAGTACTAAGAAATGTGCATTCTCTTCCTGGCTGATTCTGATTCCTCCAGCTGGTGGCATCCAACCCCATGTTATCCGTCTTTTAATTTGGACCTGCGACGCAGCCTGCTGCCCTCTTGAATCTTTTTCAAGGACAGGAATAAGATCCTGAAGAGTGTATGTAGGTCTTGGTCAGCTTATAGCTTCTTGGTGGTGCCCATAATGTTTGGTGTAACTACTGTCGATCTACTAGTATTCCGTTACCAGATTTTCCCTGTAGAAGTAAGCAATGCGTGTTTTCAAGTCAGACACTTCAAGTGAAGAAACGCGTGTGGTGGCTTTCTGAATTGCTGACGACTTCACTCTAGCCCCAGGCCCAGCACAAGATGGATCAGTCCATCGGTGCAACAAACGTTTCGCTAAAATTTAGCTTATGTTGATTTGTTATGGGAGAAAAACACTATTCGTTTGCTGAAAAGTACTAACATCACGATTATCCTTTGAGATTTCAGAGCTAGTGACCTCACAATTATATGAAGGTAGCTGTAGTGACGTGCTGCTAGCTCGTAGTAGAACCGAGAAACGCAGCATGCACGATCAAGTATATGTCGAATATGCTGGCGGAGCTTATTTTAATTTGGCACGCCTGCGTACGTCATAGATGCAGGCAGCCATTTACCATTGTTGCCGCGATGTTTCGTTCTGGTTCATATATCTGTCGAAGAATATATTGCTGCATGGCTGCTCCGATCCTGCCTGCCGCATGTCGTCGACCAGCTCTCTTGTCCTGCAAATCCTGCTCCGTTTTCCGGAGACAGCTAGAGCTAGAGCTAGCTAGCTAGCTCATGCAGGCCAGTGTAGTGTGTGTAACTAATCAATGGCAGCGCATGCTGACCTGGTGCCACAGTTGCCACTCGATCGATATCCATCCGTAACGGAAATGGCTTGCAACCCTTATCCTTTCCTGCACTGCACTGCACGATTACTCCTTAGATAGGATCGTAGGAGTATCTCTTCCGTTGTTGCCGGTGCCGAATTTTTTACAATTTAGCACTTTTTTTTTTTGAAAGTTTCTCATAAATAGATTTTTGGCGGAAAGAATTCAAAAAATGGATCTTTAGCTCGGCGCCATCAATGGCGCCGAGCTAGGCGCCAGCGTCTCTGGCGCTGAGCTCCTAGGCACGGTGGATGACCTAGCAGGGAGCTCGGCACCATAGTAACTGGCGCCGAGCTCCCTACATTTAACCCTGGCCCAACCTTCCTGTCCAAGCGTTCTTTCTCTTCTTTCTCCTCCCTCTCGGTTTTTTTCTCTCCCCACTTCACCCTACCTCACGAATCATCATATTGGACCTTGAAAACCTTGATTTGATCCGTAGATCTTCGAGAGCAAGGTATCCTCGCTCCCCTCCTAGTTTTTTTCGCATCCATTCGGTATATATTAGTCAGATTTTTTAACCTAAGAATCGTCATCACTTAGGGTTTCATTGTATCCCTCAATATATGTATTATACAACCATAGGATGATGCCAAGGCGTGAAAAAGGCTAGCAAACCTAGGCGCATATAGTTATGTTATGGGTTCATTGTTGTGCATCAAATGGAAAACCCTAGGTTTAGGGTTTAATGTTAATGGCTTTCGGTTCTTAGAACGAAATTGGTTGTATTGTAGTTATGGTTCTCATTGATATTTATTTGTGATGTTTTGATTTATGTTTGTTAAATTACATCCGTTTTGTTAGATGCAAGAAATGTTTCGGGAGGAGTTTTGGCGAAAATGGGGTCGTCCTCGAGAATTATACCCCGACGCGTCTAGCAAAGATGCCCCCGTCCCTCCTGACCTCCCTGTCCCTAACTGTGACTGTGGTTTTCCGGCCCTTGTTTTTCAATCGAAACATCCGGACACAGCGGCGCGTTGCTTCTACACATACAGTCGGTTTAATGTAAGAAATTGTTTCCACTATCCTTTTTCTTTATTTGTGTAAGTATGCTACTAATATTTTATTGGAATTTTGTTGTGTAGGACCATGAGAGGTGCTTTTTCTTTCAGTGGATCGACGGTGCAGACAAGTTTGATCCTAGGTACTTCCTTTTTGACAATTGGTTTAGAGAGAGATATCCACGTGAGCACTTCAAGCGGTGGGTTCCACCCTCCCTAACCCTCCGCCAATGATGGCTAAGGAGAAGCACCTAGCCACAGTTAGACGACTCGAGGAACCTCCTCTATGCGATTGCGGAGATCGAGCTATGATAAACCCTGAGAATACGTTGGAGTTTGTGTGTCCAAACAAGCATGAAGTAAGTGCAAAGTGTATGTGTTAAAATCTTGAGCTATATGTGTTCATATAATAATGTCTCATTATTTAGGTGTTTTCAATGGCGAAGTGTCGTTTCAAGGAGTGGTTGTATGGTCCTAAGTACCAATGGCCAGAAGAACCGCGGAGGGTTAAGGAAAAGAAGAAAGAAAGGGTAATCTACAAAGCACCACCTGTCATGTGCGAATGTGGTGTTAAATCCAACTATGGCCTAGTCCCTTTGGAGCTTGAAATATGCCATTATTGCGGCCATATGATTGAGTATGATGAGGTTCATTATTTTTCTGGTAAACATGAAATCGTATTTTGTTTCTTTTGCCAAGACATATATGATATAATATTTCTTTTAAATAGAGCACTAGGAAATGCAGGTGGAAATGTTATGATGGTCAAGCTAAGTTCTTGGATGAACTGAAGAAGAGGCAACTAATTGCACAGAAGAGGGGATATGGATCTGACTACGTCAACCTATTCGTTAAACATCATAAAGAAAAGATGCGTGAGTTTGCTAGACAGCGTGGTATTTGTAACCCGATTGATGTTGAGCTTAACAAATGGGGATTGGAGATGCGGATGACGTTATAGGAGAGGGCAAGGAATGAGGCAAGGGAGGAGACAAGAGTACAGATGCAGGTCTTGAATGAGCATATTGCTACATTATGTGCCAGTGAGTGCTTGAAAACTTTTTTTCGTTGCCTGATTTTAAATGTAATATAATCGCGTTGCTAACTGATTGCATTTTATACATGAAAGGATTGGTTGCAGTGAGAAACATGCCGCAGAGGTGGCTCATGCAAAGTATGAGGAGAAGAAGTTAGATGAGCATAGATCGTGAGCTGGTCGCACGGTTCAATCACCGATTGTGTTGTCTGATGAGGGGGACGAGGATGAGGACGACACTAGCAGACTGAGTGAGCTCATTGCTCTAGCAGAGGCGGGCATGCAGGCGCAGGAGGCTGAGGACGACACTGGCAGACTGAGTGAGCTCATCGCTCTAGCAGAGGCGGGCATGTAGGCGAAGGAGGCTGAGGACGATACTGGCAGACTAAGCGAGCTCATCGCTCTAGCAGAGGTGGGCTTACAGGCGGAGGAGGATGACGACGCGTTCTTCACTCAGGCCGCAGAGGCCACAGATGAAGCGAAGGCCGCTTACTATAGGCGACAGGCAGGTCAGAGCAACGCAGGTGAGCCTAGCCACAGCAACAGGGTTGTAGTAGAGAACTGGTACTCGGATGATGAGTTGCTTACTCAGTATGTTTCAGACTAAGGATTTGGAAGTGCATTTGCCCCTATGTCTACTATCGGCATGTACTTCTAGTATTAATATGTTGTGTAATGTGGCATAGTATTGAACTTTTCATTATGTGGTTGTTTTCATTATCTATGGTCTTAATATTCCACTTAATGATACTGACGTATTGAAATGTGAACACGTGCTGCAAAAAAAACCTAACGACGTACGGCATTATATAAATCAACACACGAAGCACATGAAATGGCATGTGACTACATATACCAAACCTAGGTACAGAGTTTTCTTCGACTAAACCTAACATGCCTTAGGTAATTAGACCAAACAACAAACACATAGATGTGGTATGTGAAAAAGATAAAGTCATCCTAGTAGTGTGGCCACATAGCAAATTGTGTTGCACCTTCTCTATAGTAGCCTCCCGTTGTTGTTGGTGGTGGTGGCAGGGGTGATGGGGGAGGCCCCTTGTTCTTGTGGTTAGGGCAGGTGCAATATGGATCATTGCAGAGTGCCTCCTGTGAATCAGCACCATTGTTGTTGTCGTCCTATCTGTTGTCCTTGTAACCGCTGCTAACTTCCCTTTCTAGATCGAAAATACGTTCCTGTAGGTAGTAGATGTACTCCGCATGTGGATAAATAGGTCGAGGATCGACCCACCTACTGAACTCATAGTTTTCTTCGGCCAAGGAAGACTACAATAAGTATGTCGTATAAGTTATATACAAGAGAAACATATTGAAGAAACAAATAGTAATAGCAATTACCCATGCTTGCGGGCATTTGAAGAAATGACAACCTCCATCTATTCCCTCGGTGAACATCTACACTAGGCAGTCCTCACCATGCATGCATTTTGGCCACTCTTCTTTCCTTTCATCATATCCTCTCAGTGGTGCCTCTTTGGTGAAATCACTTTTGCTCTCAACTGGGAACCTCTCATAAAGAGCTTCCTCAAAGAAATCAGGACCAAGAGGACCCTCCCACCCCTAGGTAGTTCCCTTCCCCTTTCCTCTCCCTCTGGACGACCCTCTAGACATTAGTACTGCAACGAAAGAAAATGCTGAGGAGTGTTGTTCTTCCTTGTTGTGTGTGTGAATGAGAGGGAGTGAGTGGTTATTTATAGGTTGAGAGAAGGAATGGAGGCCTCTCAGTGTGCCATGTCAGCGATCCATGTGCCTCTTCACCTAAGCCCTTGGATCAAATAGTCATAAGATGGATGGTGGAGATAGAGTGGAGTTGTGCTTCCTTGCATGCCAGTACTATGTCAGTGATGTGATAAATCGCTGTTGTCCCTGTATCTAAAAAGTGTATTTTTATTATCTGAAAAGCATAGAATCGTTCACTGTTGCTTGGTAACCCTAGATTCATCTATAAAGCGTATGTACGATACGTTTGGATTATACACTTTCTAATAAATTTATAGTTAATCTGTGTACTACATTTGTGCCTTTTTAGCAATGTAGTATGATTATTATTTCATGGAAAAAATTTGCAAGAGTTTCCCTTGATTGAGGAGCATCCACAGTTACAAACAGAGACATCATTATATATTCCAAACATGTAATCATCCAAGGAGAAAAAAGCAACCACAATGAACATCACAACCAATATAATATGTCCTGCGCAGTCTAAATAGTCCACAATGTCCATACAGTCCCAAATAGTTACAGAAAAGTAAATACAAAATCCATAATAGTGCATCCTAGTCTTGCCCTTACCCTTGTGACCGAGAGCGCTCGTACCTGGAGTGTAAGGGTCACGCGGACAGCGTCGCCTAGTCTTCATCGTCGGAGGACTTGATGTCGACGTAGTCAGCTTGGGTCTAATGTACCCTCAGCCTACAACATGTCGCACGCTGGTACCAAGCTTGGTACCGCCTGAACTCACGATTCATGTGTGGCTCGTTGTTGTCGTCCACATTGTCGTGCATCTCCTCCCATTCCTCAATGAAGGACTGGCAGTGCCTCTCCTAGTCAAAAATCTTCTTGTTCCTCTGACGATCCAACCTGCACGTATGTCATCGTTACTTGAATCCATGTACGTGTCACCATATTAATAGAAATGGACCATCATCATGAGACATTTGAAATATCAAAACACTTACTTGTGTAAGTCAACGCCAGTCGAAAACAGAGCCGTAGGCCAAAGCTATCTCACTCCAAATTGGCGTGCTACCCTATCTGGCAGGTGGAACTTAATAGCATAGAAGCAGATTAGAGGGCACCTCATCCTATAGAAGTCGCCGTCGGCCCCACACATGTTGCTCAGCTGAAAAGGAAGTGTGTCCTCTCCACCGTATGACTCCCACTCCACCTGCAACATGTCCAAACAAGATTTTAGATGGTATACTAATCCTTTTCAAACTAGTATGGGAAATAAAATTTACTTACACTAGATGCCGTCAGCATGTCTAGCTCGTTGGTGAACTCAATGTATGCCTAGTCTAACCTCGCGTACGGAACCCTGGCCTAGTCCCAAAGGTATGCCCACGTCTACTGTCGTCTTGGAGGCTGACCTTGGAACCACTCACGATGATCTAGAACCTCAGGACGACCAACTGGAAGATGAGCCCACATACACAGCTATAATAGGTACACGTATCCACCAAGTGACGGGTTGGACGAAGACCAACGACACCCCTCGCACAGCTGCCGGTATAGAAAACACAAGACTGTAGAGCCCCAGCTATAGTGACCCGCCTGGTCTCAGTCACCAAGGCAGTGGATCCACATCCAGGACGCACTGTCACCTGTGGCGTCAGGGAAGAGAATGCAGGCAAACAGATGTAGGATCCATGCCCTGCAGTAGTACCCAACTGTCTCCACATCTGCCTCCTCGGGGCACTGTGCGAACTCTTCCCGTAGCCAGGAGATGGGAACTCCAGAAGTGCGAGCCGCTTGCTCGCCAAGCTCACGCCCAAGGAAGGCCTCCACTCGTTCTCTCTAGCCCTCTGACCTGTACTGCCCGGTGACTGGGTTGCCGTGAATCCTTAGGCCTAGCATCTTCTGATAGTCCTAGAGCGTGACTGTCATCTCCCCGAAAGGTAGGTGGAAGCTGTGAGTCTCCGGCCGCCACCTATATTTAACACAAAGCAATATTAATTGTCAAAAAATCAATCACATGAACAAATGGCCATAAATGGAGGCAATGATTCAATTTAATACCTGTCAACCAACGCAGTTATGGCCGCTGAGTTGAACTTGGACAACCCACGACGAACCTAAAAAGAGATGACATCCAGGCCAGCTCTTTGCAAGAAAGGAGTGTACCTATCATCGTACCGCATGTCCAAGAACCCACTATGGGTTCTAGGACAAAGGAGAGGAAGGTCCTGCATCGAATAAAACATAGTCTCCTATTACTTTACGAACACATGTACGCTCACCAAATTTTAAACAAAACTTATAGATCATTACCTGCCCCAGCGCTATGAGACGTCCTCGGTGGGTCGCCTCGTACGTCGGGTCGAGCAGGTGGAATTGCTCCATCCTACAAAAAAGTGAATGAATTAGAATTTCAATATACAATGAAACATGAACTTAGAAATGTATAAGTAATTGACACAAATACTAGCATAAAAAGAGACATGCATAATTAATTAAATGAAGACAACAAATATAAAATAATAAAATGAACCAATAGTCCTACCTCACTAATTTGCCAATGGCAACTTCATGAATTGTGGCCAAGTCTACCGCACTTGCCACACTCGTACTGCTCAGGGTTAGTAACAAATGGAGTTCCTCTCCCACGCCTCGTTCTTCCGGGTATCTGATCCATAACCATCATGTGCCTCGTCCTCTGCCTTGATCCATGCTTGTTCCAACGGTAAGCTGGATCCGCAATGTACTTCGGCCCATCATATGGAGGCCACACTCTAGGGTCCTGGAAAGGCACGAAGCGGGGGCTCCATGTGTGCACAAGCGTGTCGACACTGAACTCATGAGGTATCCTCCTCTCGATATTATAGTTGTGATACCTAGCTACTACCACCAAATGAGAACATAGAAAGTGGTACTGCCTTGATTTACCACAAGTGCACTTGAAATCTTGGAGGACAACCACATGTATCCTCGACTCTCGGACCTAGCCATCGGACGTTGTACCACCCCTATGCTCGACCTGATAAGTCCCTGTGGCGTGGTCAAAGCATGCAACCTCATGTGTGCCAGCCCTTTCTCTTGCCTTCTCTAGGTGTGCCTTTGGTTTCGGAGCCCATATCTCTCCATCACTCCGCAACTGCAATGCATGGGCGTGCCTATCGTTGAACTAGGCAACAAGCTTATAGAAGGTGAATTGAACGATTGCATTCACGGGCATACCACGTATCCCTAATAGCAACTTATTGAATGACTCTACCATATTGCTACACTAAAACTCGTACCTCCATCCACCGGCGTCGTGAGCTCTTGTCCATTTCTCCAAATCCCTCATCAAACCTGTGAGCCATTGTCTACTTTCTGCATTTGATGTGGTTCTGACCTGCTCCAACTTTTCCTTAAAGTACTTGTCCTCAAGCTGTCGAGCAGCCTCCTGGAATAGATCAAAGTTACCCTTGACACCATCCTTCCGGAGTAGATTCTCAGCAAGGTGACAAGTACACCAATGATGGTGCAAAGGTGCATACCCCTCTATCTGCTCTCGTACGACATTAAGTATGCCCTGATGCCTATCAGATATGACGCCAACCTCCCTATCAGGCCCAACCACGTGTATCCGGACTAGCCTCAAGAACCATCCCCAACTATCATTGTTCTCCTTCTCAACCAAAGCAAATGCCAAAGGAACCAACTTGTTGTTCGCATCACAGGATATGGCTATAAGAAGTGTGCCCTGGTATTTGCCAATAAAAAATGTACCATCAATGGAGAAGACGGGACGACAGTGCCTAAAGGCCTCGACACACTGAGGGAAGCACCAGAAGGCATGGAAGAATATATGCCTTCCATCCTTCCATGCATTAGGTTTTGGGATGTACTCATAATGCATGCCTGGATTCACCGCTTTGATTGCATTGAAAAGAACTGGCAGCTGCTCATACCCATCCTCCCAGTCCCCATATATCATCTTCCACGCTCGCTACTTAGCCCTCCATGCTTTACCATAAGTTATCATATATCCTCCATACAACGCCTCAATAGTCCTAATAACTGTCCTCACCTTCATGTTGGGTTCTCCCTGCAAAATTCCCATCAACCGCTTGGCAATGAGGGTAGATGTCAACTATCGATGCCTCAGTGTCAGCTCATGGTCAGCACAATTGTGTGGCCCGACAACTTTTGTGATCTTCCATTTTTCAGTTACCTGTTGCTTCTTTGCACAAACCCTCCATGGGTAGCGTTCCTTGTCACACACAACTGTGTAACGGCGCTCCGCATATGAATGCAATACCCTGTAAGGCCTCTTTCGTGTCACTGCAAAAGCCTGCAACCACCTATTCAAAGCAGGGAGGTCATTGAACACCCTCCCATTCTCAATTACCATGTTAGGACCGGCCTCAGGAGCTTCTAGGAGCTCATCATCACGTCCTTCTACAAATGCCTTATCGGAATGAGCAAGATTGCTGAACTCATGAACTCTAGGATCACGACGGTCGGGAAAGATACGCCTCATCATCTCAACATCACTCTCCATTAGCTCTCCAACAAGGTGATCATCATCAGAATTAAGAGCCCTAGCCATCTCATATGGCTCCAAATCATGCATAATTTCAACACTATTGGAGCCACGGAATCCATCTCCAAAGTGCACTTACGCAGCAACAGGGGGCACATCCACATTCTCAGGAATGTTTCCTGCAACATCAGTACAGAAATGAGGAAAGAATGAAAGAAATAGATGTAAGGAACAGGATAAGCTCCCAAAAACCATGCGGTTCAGACACTTACTCGGATGATTCTGTGTCAAAGGGATCTCATAAGGAGGATCTATCATGGAAACATGAGTCTGACAACTATCTCCAAATACCACATTGGGGGCAAATTGAGCATCGGGAACCGTAGGTGCAATCTGCACATGTAGGTAAGGTTTCGGAACGGGAGGGTCGATGTGTGCCTGATGATCCATTGCTGGGGTAAACCCATAAGGGATGGGATCAACTAACACCCGATGCACAACCACGTCCAAACATTGCAGCTGGCTCTTCATAGCTGATCTCATATAGTTCTCCTACTGATCCACACAACCAATTGAGATCATTCGCCTGAAGATGTTCGGAGGAGAACCTAGGTGTAGTACACCATCAACTGCAATGCCATCATCTCCAAGGCAATGCAGCTCCTCCTGGGCCCTTGAACCATCTCACTAAATGGAGGCCTATCATTGAATAGCACAGGCATGCTTTGCATGTCAAGAAACTCAATATATCCATAGCGATCGCTTTCAACGGTGCCTCCATGATATATGGTCACTAGGTTGTCCATCTAATTCAAACATGTAACGAAACACATGTCCTTTAGTCCAAATTAGACGATAGATAGTACCTAACAAGTACTTTCTAACTACAAACTAAGTAATCAAGATAATAACTACGTATATATTTACAGTGTACTCACTAAATAGCTAGATCATATGTAGTTAACTAAAAATATAACTACATATCTAAGTAGCTATCTAACTATATCTATGTACCTATATATCTATGTTTCTATCTATCTACATATATATCTCACTAGATCACTAACTAAATCAACTACCTGAATCATCACATTAACAAATGCCAACTAAGTAGGTACATTGCATATTCATAATTTTTACATTTCCGGGCCGGCGGACGATGGGCATGGGTCAGGCCAAAGATTCGGGTCGGCGGTAGCACGGCCGGCCGCTGCGGGTGGCGGGGTCGGCGGTGGCGCGGCCGACGACAGCGGTAGCGCGCGGAGGGCGCGGGATGCCCGGGGCTCTGCACAGCGTGTCCGGCTCAACGGGCGCGGGAGGCACGCCGGCGGTGGACGGCGGCAAGGCGGGGCGAGGCCGGTGGTGGAGGGCCGCAAGGAGGGCCACGGGCGAGGCCGACGGTGGAGGCCAAGGCGAGGCTAAGGCGAGGGCGGCGGTGGAGGGCGGCGGAGGCGGCGCGGCGCGGCGGCCAGCCACGGGCAATGGCGCAGCGCGAGGGGCGGCGCAGCTGCGGGGCGCGGCGCTCCTGCACGGGCAATGGCGCAGCGCGAGGGGCGGCGCAGCTGTGGGGCGCGGCGCGGGGCGGCCTTGGGGCGCGCGCGCGCAGGAGCATGTGCGGCGGCGCGGGCACGGCGCGGGCGAGGGCGGCCGGTGGAGGCAAGGGCGTGGGCGGCGGTAGCGACGGCGGAGCTCGGCTTTCCTAGGGCGAGAGAGGGAGAGGAAGAGAGGAAAGGCGCGGGCCCAATAGTTATTAAAGGCTCGGCGCCAGAGTGAATGGCACTGAGCCCCTGACAGGTCATCGACCGTATCCAGGAGCTCGACGCCAGAGACAATAACGCCGAGCTAAAAATCTATTTTTTGAATTGTTTCCGTCAGGATCTATTTGTGAAAAACTTTAAAGAAAAAAAAAGGCTAAATTATAAAAAATTCGGTTGTCGACGCTGCTGGCCGGCTGTCTGGTACTCTGGTGTACTCTGGTGGCATCGCCGACCGCATGCATGCATCGGGATGCTGCCCCCAGCCCGCCTTGAGTTCAGCGACTACGAGCAATTAAAAGGCCGAGCAGATTCAGAACGTGCGGGACACGTATATTTGGGTGTTGCAGCGACGGTCGACACGGTCCAGACGGCAGACGGCAGACGGGCGAGGCCCTATATAGGAGTGCTTCGGCTGCGGCGGCTAAGATTGGGCCGGATACGTACATACCGGAACATTATCTGCAGCAGGCTGCAGCCCAGCAGCAGCTCCGTCGTTTTGTCATTTAGGCCTTGCTTAATTCCTCTCAAAAGTTTACCTCTTATTCCATTAAATATCTGGACACATGCATAGAGTATTAAATATAGACTAAAAAATAACTAACTACACAGATTACGACTACTTTACAAGACGAATCTTTTAAGCCTAATTAGGCTATGATTTGACAATAAAAGTGCTACAGTAACGCATGTGCTAATGATGGATTAATTAGGCTTAATAAAATCGTCTCGTGGTTTAATGACGGATTCTGTAATTTGGTTTTTATTAGTATCCGAACACCCCATACGATACCTCCATGTAACACCCGATGTGATATCCCAAAACTTTACACCATCAGCCTGTTCGTTTCGGCTGAAACGATCGTAAATTATAAGCCAGAAGTACTGCTAACTGGTTTGGTGTTAGAAAAAAAATATTATTGTAGTTTATAATCCACGACACGATTGTATAAGCCGAAACAAACAGGCTGCATATTACTCCCAGTGAGTGCAGCCAAGGTCTTGAACGCGTGTAGTGGCAGTGGCACCACGGCCTCCAGGGCCGAACTACTCCAACAATGATACACAGAAGGTGCTTCCTTCGGTTGCAATGTCCATTAACCATTATTAACACGTTACCCATACAACACTTTGACTGCTAGCAGTATATATAGAAACCAACGAGGTGGCTCGTGTGTATTGTACGGACAGTTGGAGATGCAACCATAGTACAGCTAAACCTGTACTCTTCTAGCTCTCTTGTTTCACTCCATGTCTCATTATGAATCCATATATGAATTCATCTGTTCTTTTAATCAAAATAGATACTCCACCATCAACAATTATTGCATGCCATGTCTTACTCTTATATTTGGGAGGAAATTATTTCATTGGCCCCTAAAAAAAGTGCCACTTAGTTTCTTAGCCCTTTTTTCTCGGACTTGCTTACACTACTACATAAATCTTTATGAAGGCGGTAAAAAAACGATTTACGGAGGCGGACAAAGCAACCGCCTCCAATCAAAGGTCACGGTTAATTCCGCCTCCGTAAATTGAATTAAAATAATAAAAAAAGCCGAGCCCAACACCAGCCCATACGGGCCTGACGTCGAGCCCAGCCATGCCGCCGCCGTCCTGGATCTGCCACCACCGGATCCGTACCTCGACGCGCCGCCGCCATCGGATCCGCACCTGGAGGCGCCATCGGTGGAGCCCATGCAGCCAGATCTAGTGGAGACGAGGAGGCCTCGCGCTGGATCCGCCTGCTCGCCGCAGATCCACCGCCTCTGTTGCTGGCGCGAGCTCCACGCCGTGCTCCAGCTTCAGATCCGCCATCAGGAGGGGCCTCGCGAGCGGCTGCTTCAGATCCACCGCCGAGGTTGCTGACGTGACCTCCCCGTCGTCATCCACGCCCACCACGGAGGTCCCTCCGCCGCACCAGGGCCTCCGCTGGTTGTGCGACGAAGGAGGGAGGGAGGAGAGGCGCGCACAACAGGTTGGGCCGCCCCGCCGCCGCCCTGCGCCCCACGCACCTGTTGGTATTTATTAACTTGTCACTTGTTTAAATAGCCACCTAATGTTGTTGATATTTCTTAGCATCACTTTTGCTAAGTTGTCATCCCTAACTATGATGCCATAAATGCTTATTGACATTCCTTAGCGTCACTTCTAGAATGACACTAAGAAGTACTTAAGTATTTTATTGTGACTAGAAAGAATGCAAATATGTATATAAAGGGATATGCAAGCGCACATATAATATACCATTATAGCACTTCACCAGAGAGTATTCCAGATATCGTTATTTATATTTTTTTCCATAGGAAAGGATATGCAGTTGGAATATATTGATAACTTATACATATGATGGAGAAGTAAACCATAACCAAACTTCTACTCATAACAGGGGTAAGTCAAGAGATAAATATGATAAGTAATGATAAATGATCACTTAGAGTACTCCTTTCTATGACATTAGCATTGCTAAGTAGAAATTAGAGGAATAGTTCTTAAGTCATTCTTAATTACAAATCAAAGCATACGTTGATTAGTGCAATTACACTTAATAGTCATGGCTAAGATTAACTTCATATCCACACATAAGGGATATTACTAAGGAAAATCAAGAACAGAGCATGTCTTCCTTTGTAACTAGATCCTACTTGTCCTATATTTGGGGAGTGGACTATAGAGGACTCAACGGGAGTGTCACATCCACAATTTACCACATGGCTTGGAATATAGGGTGCATCCGCAGGTAAACAACGTATAAGCACCATGCTTACACAATATCGACCACTCACCCCCATGTACATTAGAGCAAGTGTGATACGAACTTATGCTTGAATATAATGGTAATCTAGCTATACTAAGCATATAATCAAAGTAAACGATGAACATGATAACTAGGAACATGAATAATATTAAGAACAATGTCAAATCAATTGTAGCAAACATATCAATAATGAAAGATACAAAAGAGGATACAAGGGGCTATACCAAGCCACGCTCTTGACAAGATCAGGAATCCAAGCGAAGCTTGCCTCCCTCTAGATCTAGCCTAGCTAGCTATGCCCTAGAATATAGTGGAGCTTTGAGGGTGATCGGGGTTTCTTGATCTCTTGAATGATTAGGGTTCTTGATGCTCCAGGGGTGGCAGGGGCTGGTATATATAGGGAAGAGCGTCAATCCTGAGCCCTTGGATCAAATCAACTTGAAAGAACGGCGTAGATGCAAACCCCTAAGGCGATGGAGAACCGATATTCGAAGGAGGGGGCTGACAGGTGGGCCCAGGGGCTGGCCGGCCTATAGGTGGGGCCGGGCTGCCTCTCACCATCTGCTTCGGTGGTTTGCCTCCTGGAGTCCTCTAGAACCTTCTGGAGTTATTTTTGTCATGGATAAGGGCGATTAATTCTGACGTTTAGGTCCACCTTGACGGATTTATGAATAAACCCTGCTGAAAACACAGATTCACCAAAACTTGTGGAATTTGTTAGTTTAAACCTCTAAACCTATGTTGGTGATCATATTCACGCATTATATTGATGATTTATAATGGTTGTTGACTACCGTCAATAGCGCCACTGTCCTACGTGCCACCGAGAGGGAGAGGGAGGCCGGAGTGGAGAGGGAGACGGAGGCCAGAGTGGAGAGGGAGAGGGAGGTGGCTCATTCTCGGAGAGGGAGAGAGAGGTCGCATGCGAGGAGTGGCGCCGCTCGGTCTGAGTGGAGAAAGAGAAGTGAAAATGAGAAACCCTAATTGTTTGTATTTATAGTTGAAACGGTTATCGAGCCTCGCCTAGGCCTAACGGGCCTCAACCTTCACTACTAGGAATATCCACTTCTATGATGATCAATTTTCGTCACTAAAGGAGCCAAATTCGTTATAATTTCAGTTTTATGATGAATTTATGACAAAAAACGGTTCATCATAGAAGTCGCTTCATTCTTGCAATTCTATGATGATTCTAGAAAATCGTCATAGAATTGGATAGATCTATGATGAAAACTGATCGTCATAGAACTGCTTTGGCATGCGTGGCAGGGGCAGCCATGCTGGCGGTTGCTTCCGTTGGAGATGCTTTCCATGTGTACCTGCTATAGCCGGTTGCATTGGAGATGGTTCAGGTACGTGTCACCTTGTTATTGGACAACGTGGTCATCTTTGGTTCTTGCACGTTTTAGGTTCTTAATGGACCATGTGTCGGGCCCCCGTTGTTCCACATGTCTATTTTCTATTAGCACACGTGTCGTGTTGCAGTTGGGTCATGTGTCATTTCTTCATTGGATCATGTGTCGTATTTTTATTGGTCCACGTGGCCGTTTCATATTCGACCACATGTCACGGTGCTGTCCATCCACGTTTCATTTTTTATTCGTCCACATGGCTTGATGGCTTCCTTCCACGTGATGGATTTTTATTAGCCCACGTGTCATGCCATGGCTATTTAACATGACATGCACTGGTTCGTCCATGTGTCGCATTTTTATTTGATCACGTGGCCTACCCAGGTTCTACCACGTGCCCAACAATCAGTTCATCATAAAAGTAATTCGAGATCATCACTGCTGCATAGATTGACTACATAATTATTCAACATGACAATCAAATACAACATATTACTGTTTACACATCAGCAGCAACCCGCTGATAGTTTCACCACATCAAACCAGCACACGAGTACACACATCAAACCACAAATATTCACTGCATCAAGCCAATAGAGTTGACGACTAAGAGTTACCAGAAGAAGAGCTGAAGCATATGATATCCTCACGTAGCTTATTGTACGCCTCCTATTGTTGTATCTTGAACTCCTCAAACTCTCTTTTAGTCTTTTCTATCTTCCTCTTTAGTTCATCCACTTGTTCAACGAGGTTAGCAGAACTTTCCTGTTTAGCAACAAGCTATTCCCAAAGCATTCTCTCCGCATATGTCTCTGTTCTAGTAGAGCTTGTTGGGATACCAGCATTCTTCAAAAAAGGGTGTTGCCGCTGACCTAGAGTGGAAACAACATCAGCACTTGTCATTGGTTCGTGCCCATCAGTAATAGGTTCTGCTCTCATAGTTTTCATAGCTTTCTGTGAAATTCAAGCAGTAAACATTAGGTTACAGATAGTGGAAGAGGACTTTAATTGAAAACCCAAGAGATTACTTCATAACAAGTAACACAGGTTTCGTATTGATATGGATTATGGGGCTGTTTGGATCTTGGCCACACATAGCCACGCTATGGCGAGGTGTGGTGGTGGCGGGGTTTTCATCCGCTACACTCTTGTGGCTCATTCTCTACTGAGTAAAGCTGTGGCAGCCTCATTTAAGTCAGCAACCAAACAACTGCTCCGGTTTCTATGGCAAGACACAGTTTGTGGCGTGGCGGTCGGTGGCCCTCAACCAAACACCCTCTACATAAGCACAACACACAGGTATTGATATGGATTATATACTGTGAAATTCAAGCAGTAAACAATATGTTATAGATATGTATTACATAAGCACAATGCACATGTATTGCAACTTCAAAATAAAATGATGATGCCAAATTTAGGGCCCTTTGGTTCATATGATTTCGAAAGGAAAAATGTAGGAATTAGTAATCCTATGGAATCAGCACCATAGAGGCCTTAGGTTCACAGGAAGAAATGGGGGAAGGAAAACCATAGGAAAGTTTCCTATCCTTCAACTTTCAAAGGAAAAACAAAGGAAAAAACATCCAGTGAAACCTCATTGTATTGGTTTCCTATGTTTTTCCTGTACAAAACTAAACACCCCTTCTAACAAAATTCCTCTATTTTTCACATGCATTCCAATCATATTCTTGTATTTTTCCTGTTCCTACATTTTTCCTATCCTGCGTTCCAAAGGGTGCCTTAGGCTCCTACCACTATTGCTTCTATCAACAGTGCACATGAGTTTCTGTTTATACAAAGGCTAGAGTAACAATAAAACACAACCATCACTTACAAATGATTGTAGCTGTACAACATAGGAGCGAGATCCTATAGCCTGGTGGCACTTCACTTTTGCATGATTTTGCTTGTTCTTCACAGATCCATGAGTCAACTCTCCAGGTCATGTTGACTTCACTCTCTTGGACTGCCTTCCTCTAGGATAGATTTCAGCGCTGCCTTTTGTCCTACTGGCGGCACCTCTTCTACGGCTTCTTCAAACCGGACGCTAAAATTGGAGAAACAAATTTAAGCAGGAAGCATGTACAAATTGCATTGCTATCCAGACAGCAAAGCGTTGCATTGCTATCTACACCCCCCACACCCTAGCCCCTCCCGCCTGAACTCAATACAAGGTAGAACAAGCACCTCAACTGCAAGGGCCACTGGCTCATCTTGTAAATCTAAATATGTTTCATCTATATCACCAAATCCCTCAACAACCACCCCTGATTCTTCCATCTTCCTATGATTCTTTGTGACTTGTGCCTCCCGCTCTCGTTCAAAAGCAGTTAGTGGTTATTCATCTAGATTACAAAGGTATTTATTAACTAAAGCTTCTAGCGAATGTCAACATAACAGAGGGCAAGAGTATGCAAATAAGCGCCTAACTAGTAACTACAGCTTATACGGAAGTCATTAATCCAATAAAGCACATGTCAGCTACACTCAACTATAGGAAATATGCAACCCCATCGCTATCTACATATCCCAGGTCGAACCACTATAGTACAACACACATCATAAAAGGAATTTGGGTACCTCTTCCTCTGCGTACCCTGGCTACGCTTTGTCATTGGCATAGCCATCTTGTCATCATGGTTGCAGAACTAGTGCGGCTGGCGTTGACGAAGGGGTACCAGATCCGGCTCCTGCTAGGGTTCAAATTTGGCTGGTCATGATAGGTGTTGAAGTAGGGGATCTAGATTCGACCTATACCATTGTTGAGGAAGTCCTACCACTGTCAGCTGACCTAATGTCGATGAATCGAAGGGGATCTGGCTCTAGATAGGGTTCGAAAAGCTATGAGAGAGGGTACGGCTATAGAGTGGAGATTGATGAGTCGAGCCGCTATGCCGATGGCACCTAGGGTCCAGAGAGGGGTGGTAGAGGGGGCGTCTGGAGAGTGGAGAGGAAGGCCATGGGGCTAGGATTTGGAGCTAGAGGAGAGACGGTGGTGGCAAGAGGATGGAGATGGAGGTGGAGGCGGAGGCGGAGACGACGACTCCTTGCGCTTTTATGTGGCCATCACAGTACCACAAATGCCCTTGTCTAAAATGGATGGCATGGTAAACCTAATTTCTATGCGGAGGGAAAAAGAGAGACATATAATTTTCGGTGCGTGTTGGCGGCACTGCTCGGCGCAGTGTGAAATTTTCACCGAAAATCAAATTTTCGCACGGTAGATCTACCCGTCTGTTCGGGGCCCACCAACACTGCAAAATGGAATCCTGAGAAATGGACAAAAGAAACTCAAAAACTTATGGCTCCTTTGGAATGGAGGAGAAATAGGAATTTCAAAGGATCCAAATCCTATGAAGCACTTTGGACCGGTAGCTCCGACGGGTACCCCGGCTCCACCGCACGCAAGTCCGCGTCTAAACAGAGGTGGGCAGAGGCTAGGGCTGATGCAGCCCCATGGCAAAGGCCATGCGTCACTACCTCCTGGATCCACATCAGCAAAGCATAGACACGCTCAAGGAAGTTCGGCCCCGCCGACTGCACGGACGCGGCGTTCAGCTGCTCCATGACGACTGAAAGAGCAAGAACGAGAAAACCGTACCAATTAATAAGGTGCGATGCCACACAAAATAAGAAGATATGGTAATGACCATGCCTTACCAGCGAGCTATGCCTATGCTTAACCTGCTGCGGCTTCAGCCGCAGCCGTCTCCCTATCGGCTGCAGCAAGTGCCGTCTCCACAACGGAGGGGCATGACCACAGTCGCTCTGCCTCTTGGTTCTCCACGTGGAGAGCCTATCTAGTCACATCTAGGTCCTGCACCACCATCTCCTCCCTTGGATGCTTCTCTGCCGACATGGTTCAAGTTTGAAGAATGAGGTCCTAGGGAGGAGGCAACGAGTAGGAAAGGTGAGTTCGCAAGGTTACAAGGCAACTATAATGACTCTCATGTTTTTCCTCTATTTTTATAGCAGCAGATGTGCATGTCTGATGGGCCCAAATTCTAGCAGATGCCGGGAGATAGCAGGAGGTAAGGCGAGGCCACATCTCCACAATCTCTGAGGAGCATGCCTTCCGAGAAATTCACATCGAGAAATGAGCTGCTGAAATAGAGCAGCCAAATAGTTGTTCATATTTTACTATACTTGCAAGAAAGTCCGGATGTGGCACATTTGATCTCGTCGGACACTGTACGGTATAGAGCTGTGAGTAAAACTTTGACAATGGAGTTCACTCGGTCACAACATTTGTATCAGTAGTAGTAGTAGTCATGAGTGGCTTTGATCTATGTTGAACCCAACTCGTCTTATTTTCGTGTATTTGATAAGATTTGTTGAACTTGTAAGAACCATGCATCAAAGATAATTTTATTTAGAATTTGGTTTTTATAATTTGATGCATGCCTCTACAAACCAAGAGAAATTGAAAGCAAGTCCTTAGCCTGCCCCTCGACTGTCATGACTACTTGGATTAGACCGCACTATCTATACTTCACATGATCACACAAGGTTCTACCATCTAAAATCTTAACTACCCAGATGGTGTAATTGATGAACGACGTGTCCTACATTCTCATGCAAGTGCGATGCGTGTGGGGTGGCGTTAGTAGCCTGTTATAGCAAGGGACAGTCGCCTCTAGGCCCATCGCATTGACGTGATGAGGCGAAACCCCACCGTCCATCGACGCAAACATCTTAGTCATGGGGTGGTTGACGGCCCCCAAACTATAGCAGTAGAGACAAGAGGCGAGAGGGAAGGTTATACCTGCTGCCTTCTCTCTTTAGAGCTCCTAATGTTTACCTATTTCTTGTAAACCGTATGTTCACCTGATAGTCCAAGCAATGTAAATTTGAACGAGCCGGACATGTAACTCTTGTACTCAGCTATGAGTAAAACTTTTGCCTGATCGGCTATGCTACAAACAGGAGCTGCACCGTCTGTGTCTGCATGCATGAAGTAGTAAGGTAGGAGTAGTTGGATTCCTGAATCGGCAGCTTCAAACATAGCTGAGAGAGTGGAGATGATCAGAACCTATGAAACTATGTATCCATCTATTGCTAGCTGCTGCCCCTCGGCTGCTGTGAGCATGTGACTCCTTGGATTGGACTGCACCGTACTTCATTGGATGATAGAACGTCCGATCGTCTAAAATATTCACTACTCGTATACTAGTAATGTTGAATGTGGTGTGCTCGCGTCACAAGCCTATTCTAGCCCTAGCATCCCTATGTGTACAAAGCCTAGACTCACTCCCATTGTTTTTTATGGAAACCTCACTCCCATTGTTTCACTTCCCCCTTGCATTGCATTAAAGCCTTCACCTCACACTGCCTCACAAAGTCCGCACCTTCACCTCTTCATCGGTTCCCATGAAGGTTGTCCCCATGAAGCGCTCTAGGTCCTCCTCGAGGAACCATGGTTGGGCTCTGGTCCACGCTTCCTGCAATGCACTGGTGCACCCCACTTCGATGCCTGCTCGTACCCTTCTTGATTGCTGGTACCAATCGTGCTCCTGCACGCCGTCTCCTAGGCTACCATTTGTCTCCCCGTTGCCCACGACAACACCATTGATGCCTCTAGGACCGTTGGTTCCCTTGCCACCGCTGCTTCTAGTGTGGTCCACCTCATCATTGTAGCAGGCCCCATTGTGGTCCCGCACGCCGTCTCCTAGGCTGGCATTGGTCTCCCTGTCACCCACTACAACGATGTTGATGCCACTAGCACTGGTGGTTCGCTCACCACCACTGCTCTCGGTGTGGTCTCACCGTCGTCGGAGGCACCTTCACGGTCCGCAACACCATCCCCTAGGTTGGCATTGGTCTCCCTATCACCCACGATGATGACGTTGACACCACCGGCACCGGTGGTTCGCTCACCACTTCTGCTCCCGGTGCTATCCACCTCACCATCATCAGTGGCCCCATCATGGTCGAGCTCGCTGTCGCTGGATCCACTCTCGATGCCCCATGGCAGGAGCGGGTCTCCTGCAACATCGAGGTCCCACTTGCCATCCGCTAAAGACATGTCCGAGGGCTCTACGGTGGTGGCCCCATCATGGTCTAGCTCGCCTTCGCCGGATCCGCTCTAGGCGCACCACAGCGGAAGCGGGTGAAGTGATCCTCTAGTTCGACATGGTGGATAGGTTTGCTGGTTTCAACTGAGGCAAGTTTACCTTGCAGGCGTTGGATTTTGATCGTGCCTGTTGGTACCCTTGTTTCTTAGAGCTATGGGATGGCACAACTCATTAACTTAATTAGTAGTATCAAGTCATGTAAATATTTGTAGTTAGGACGAGTACGCTGCCTGGTGCTCATTACTACTATGAAGTCATGTTAATCATCTATAGTTAGAACTAGTATGTTTATGTAGTAGTTGTATGACTTTGAGTAGTGTGGCACGTTTCTCCTCTTATTATGGTCGGTGAGGGCATGGTTATGTAGTCTGAACTTGTATCGTTGTTGTACTCCACATATATATATGAAGTCTGGTTTGATGTTATGTTATCTTTCTAGTAGCACTGCTCCCCTGTTATTATGCATGTATCCATGCCTAGCTCTACAAAACCAACCAAGACCCAGGAATAGGTGCCTAATCTTTTATGTCACCAAAGCATAGTCCGGCCATGTTGTATTAGACGAGGCCAGACCATATATTAGGTGTCCGACCAGCTCTTTTATCTTGGACATGCAAAATCAATAACCAAAGGATAGTCTGCCCCCTCGTTTTGCCACAAGCCAGACATGCAAAAAGGGTTATAGAAGCAGAAGGGCAACAAGATGAGTTAGGCAATGGTTTGAACTTAGTTAATTGTGGTATGTATCTTGATGTCAATAATGTTGATGTATCTCAATCTATAATTGGCAGTGCGCTTGTTTATTCAGTGTTTGTTAAATGTTTATATCAATTAGTTCATTTCATCGCAGTGGTGTTCACTATTCAAAGAAAGCCATTACCTATGCGCCCTCATCAAAATCACATTCCAAAATACATGAAAAGCACTAAAAATAGTTAAAACCGTCATTATATTGATTCATAATATTTACTATCTGGGTACATGAGGCCATTCGAAATAGACCAAAAGTGCACTACAATGCACCCGCCATTGTACTACTTCTAGTTCCTACTACACCTACTGCTACTATACTAATTAACACCTACTGATCGACGCCAATGCCCCCACCGTCGCCGTTGTGGCTGCCCTCCTCATCGTCGTCCTACTCCGATGAGGAGTCGTCCTCATCCTCCATGATCATGTTGGGGGATGGAGGGTTGTCCTGCGCTTCTTGTAGCATGGCATGGGGGTGAACCCTGGCAGAATGGTCTTAGTGATGTTGTCCACCTCCTCTGCTGCCGCCAGTGCCTCCTCGTCGTCATCGGTGGGCTCCCCATTGTCTTCAGTGGGCTCCTCCACTGGCAACGGATACTCCTCGCGCTCAGGGCTCGGCGTCGGTTAAGTCACCTCCATGCCATCCTCATCTTTGTAGTCAGTGGAATACTTGCCAGATGACCAATGCCCCATTGCTCGCTCGACGCTGTAGTCGCCACCGGTGAGTAGGGATTAGAGGAGGTGATGTGATGGATGGGTAAGTTGAGTACGTATGAGAGAATACCCTAGTCGGCGGTGGTCTCTATAGCCTACTGGTCATTTTAAAGAGGAGAGCCGAGTGGTTGCTCTCCCACAGGATGCGACGCTCAAGGCTTCACGGTTGGTTGGCATCCTCCATTTCAAGTTTTGACTCCTGGGTTTGGAAACTATGTACATTCAATCGATCTGGTAATCTAAACCGTGTCATCATTATGAGTTTCCACGATAGTTCGCAGGGTGTATTTAAGAACTCCTACTATAATCCCTGCTCGGCCACCTCCCTCGCCTCCTCCTCAATCATCCTAAGTCAATCGCGCTGCTCCCCCTCTCCAGCCCTCTGCCTTGTCGCCATCCACACACCATTGCTCCATCCAAGTTGGTAATCATGTCACTGACGGCGCTCCCAACCGACGTGCAAATTGAGATCACCAGCCACCTTGCTGTGACCTCGGATCGGCCCATGGACAACCTCCATAGCCTACGAGCGACCTGCTTGTCCATGCGCCACATCTACGGCCACCCCGCCATCGGTCAATGTCTAGCACTGGATCGGTTTAGACGCAGGAGGACGGGGGCCGACCCTATCAACTACTACGCCCTCCTTGCTATCCTGACCCAAGTTGATAACCTAGAGGCTTGCTTCCTCACCAGGATACAAACCGTATTCATGGAAAAGTGCAGCCCTAGCCATGCCTCGATGATCTCACCTGTGCCACCAATGGCGGGCATAATCTGGCGACCTATCTGGTCACCATATTGCTCTATAGGCATAATGATGGTGCTGACAATGATGACACTATGAGGCGGTGCATGAGACGGGTCAAGGGCGAGGAAGAATCATGGGCAGAGTGTCATCTCATGTACCGCCTCGCAGTGTCATCATCGTGGGCATCGCCATTGTGCCTATAGAGCAATATGGCGACCAAATAGGCCACTAGATTGTGCCCACCATTGGCGGCATAGGCGAGATCATCAAGGCATGGCCGGGGCCTATGGGTTTCCTCAAATACCATTGGTATCCCAGTGAGCAAGAAAGCCTCCGGGTTGCCAAGTTGGGCCAGGCTAGAAAGGAGGGCATAGTAGTCGCCAACATCGTCCCACCCCAGCCCGCGTCTACACTGGTCTAGTGCCATGTGCTGATCGATGGTGGGGTTACCGCAGATGCGGCGCATGGATGAGCAGGTCGCCCGTATGCTGTGGAGGTCATCCATGGGCCGCTATAAGGTCGCAATGAGGTGGCTTGCGATCTTAATGGCTAGCTCATCAGGGAGCTCCAGCAACAGCGATGTGGGGTGCCACCTCGCCCCATGATTGCCAACGTCGATGTCGCGCGATGTGGAGCGCGAGGAGGCCAACCGAGGGCTCACGCAGCAGCGTGGATGGAGCTATAATGTGTGTGTGGATGGAACTATGTGGAAGGTCCTTATTTGGTTTTGGTAATTGAGTGACAACCGAGGTGGACTAATTGTATTTAATGTGAGATACACATGTGATTAGTCCATAGGTACATGTGTGTGAGCAACATATGCCATGACGGTGAAGATGGCTTAGAGATGTTGCAAAGCTCACACATGTGGTGATGAAGGAGCTCATTGCACATGAGACATGACAGTGAGTCATGTGATCAAGGTGGAGAAGATCAAGACATGACTTGGCTTGATGGATCGGTTGCAAGTGTGAAGGGCAAGTTGAGTGATGACTTGGCACCGATGGACCGAAGCAATGGTAAAGAGCAAGTGAAGTCAAGATCAATGAACCAATATGGTCACATGATGATATGGAGTGGATCATATCATTGTCAATCATGTTGGTGCATGTGTTGCATCAACATCGAAGGAGTTGGAATGGAATGTGCAAGGCAAAGGTATAACTTAGGGCATTTCATTTCACCCGTCATAGGTGTGTAGAGAAGTTTATGACCGGGTTTAGGATAGATGGCCATACTATCAAGAGGGCAATCTTGTTTGCATATCAGTCATCTAGTGCCACTTGAGTGATCTAACTTTGCATTGTTGCTAGGATCGAGTAGTGTGGCAAGTTGAGTGGCTAACTCCTTAAAAATGTTTGTGAAAAGCTAACACACATACACATGGTGTACACTTGGTGGTGTTGGCACATTTGCAAAGGAGAAGAAGTTGGAGTTGATGAGGATCAACTCGATGAAGAAACAGAGGCAAAGAGGTGTCACTGTGAGTGTCCGGACACTAGCCTCGGTAGGATCAGTGCGTCCGGTCAGTGGCAGCAGTTGGGTGCGGTCTCGGTCAAGTGACCGAACACTACATAGTAAAAGTGACCGAACACACAGGGCCTACATCCGGTTACAGGTGACGTATGGTGATAGGCGGTGCTAGAGTTGGCACGCGGGCACAGAGCTGATCAGACATTGGTCTACGTCCGATCATGCAGGAGCGGACGCTTCCAATCACATAAAAGCTTCTCTAGACCATTACTGGAAGCGATCGGACATGGCTTGGGGCAACGTCAGGTCAAGCCGAGCAGTGCATCCAATCAGTGACTGCTGGCGTGCGCAGGAGATAGCTATTGGCGGCAATGGTTATCCAAATGGCTAGTGACACATGGAAGCACGGTAGCGACCGGACATAGGGATCGGCGTGATGAGGACATCGCCACGCTGGACACACCGACGCCATGGTCTTCCCCAAGTTGCAATTCGTTTCCAACTCAGCTGCCACGTCGTCCTCGGATTCAGCAGACACGTCGTTACTGTTTCGGTCATAACTTCCTCATACGACATCGAAACGGGCCGTTCTTGGATGCGTTGGAAAGGGGACGACAATGCCATCGTTTTGGATCTGGTCCCAGCTCCAGAAGGTCCGTGGATCATTCTGTGTGACCACGGCAAGGTGCTGCGTCACCTATTTGGGCCAACTTGGCCATGTATCGTGTCGGGCCTTAAGCCCAAGTTGTGGGCGCCCAACCCCTGGCCGTCCCCAACCCTAGGTCGAGTCTTAGACTATAAACACAGCCGCCGCCACTGCTACACAATTGGGTTTTGTTTAGAGTTTAGTTTTCCCTCGAGAAACTGAATCGTTCATTGTAACTGTGGTGACAAATCCTTTTACAGTGATCTAGGGCCCCTGTTCTTGATCTCCTCCACTGTGTCGATTAGTCCTTTGGAACCGGGTTCTTGAACCCTCTATTGATATTCGCGTCATTCATATTTGCAATTTCAGATTGCGTGTTTTACCTTCTTGCTTGTGCTCTTCGATTCGCTTGCAGGAAAAGCCTTCTTGGCGAGGTCAATCAAGTTGTGCTTGGTTGATAACCAACGGAGCGGTGGTGTAGCGGTTGCAGGGTTCGAATCGTGTCTGATTTGAAGCCGGATCGCCAACGTCGAGATCTCCACAAATCGAACTTACCGGCTACCTCTCGGAAGATCGGGCCTGTACTCATCACGGCGCGTCCGGTCAAGTGGACCTACGAGTCTGGTCGATACGCTCCACCCACATATGCCCTACTCCTACACTAGGGGTGAACACCAAAAACATGTTTGTTAGGGTTTCCATCCACCAAATAAATGCTTTAAGTTCTTGTTGCTATCTCTCTAAAGTTTGTTGTAGAAAAGAGACCTGGGGCTATGCAAAAGTTATTCATGAAAAAAGAGAAAAAAGTTGCGAAAAAATGGAAAAGTGTCCGAGATATCTAAAATAATGGGTACTTAGGTGCCCGCCTGAAAAAAAGAGATGAATAAGATAGCCCCTGCTCTCTAGCAATTGTTTCCAAGTTTCAAAAGAGAGATAAGCTTTTAAGGAGCAAAGTAGAATTTGGATTAGCCACCATATATATCCACTATATATTTCACACACATGCACATCTTGATTTGATTGTATAACTCAACTCTCTTTGGATCCAAGGTTTGACTTTACAATATATGCATTGCAAGTATGCCCTAGCTTTGTCCCTACCTATGAACTCCAGATAAGTCTTAATTGTAGGAAGAGAAAAAGGCATAACATCTTTATTGCCTTGGTGAGGATCTATATATACCACATATATTGAGAGACTTGAGAGTGTCATACAATGGAATCTCTCAGTTTTATTTTGAAAATTTATAAAAACTCCAGAACAATGGTGGAACAAAGAACTTGAGACATAGTGCTTTACTTGATCATTCTGTCTTTCAATTGCTCAAGACCCAAGTGAAGGTTAAGAAGCCCCATGGTTAAAGGTAATATAGGTAAGTTTGAATGTCAGATAAGTTTATTCTAATCCAGTAGAAGAATTTTTGTTTGAAACGCATGTGTACTTTTGAGGAGTGAAAACATTGATACAACTCCTGATCCATTGCTGAGTTTGGCTTTGCTTAGGGACTAGCAAAGGTTAAGAGTGGGGGAGCTTGTTGACGGTCATTAACATCAATTATAAATCATCAACATAACTTATATCAATGCATGAAAATGATCACCAAGATAGGTTTAGGGGTTTAAACTGACAAATTCTATGAGTTTTGGTGAGTCTGTGTTTTCAGTAGGATTTATCTAGAAAACCGACAAGGAGGACCTATTCGTCAAAGCAAATCATATTTATCCATAGCAAAACCGATGTGAGAAGACTCTAGAAGACTCCAGAAGGCAAACCAGCGAAGTGGAGGGCAGGTGGCTGCCATTTGGGGCCGGCCGACCCCACCTGCAGGCCGCTTGGCCCCCTTGGCCCATCTGTTAGCCCCTCCTTTATACATCGGTTTCCCACCACCTCCTAGATTGCATCTATGCCATTCTTTCAAGTCAGTTTGATCCGAGGGTCCTGAATTGATGCTTCGGCCTATATATACTAGCCCTGCCCCCCTCCCTAGAGCCATCCTAAAACCCTAATTCATATTCTCCTCATCAAGATCAGAGCCAGCTATCAAGAGAAGATTAGTCCTTTTTAGGATCTAGTCTTGTAAATAATAGTGAGATGGAGAGTGAGGGAAGAGTTTGGAGGAGGTGCCGGCCTATCAATGCTCTCTCTACGGCTTGTACCTTGGCGGATCCAAGTTCTATCTGAGCTTGCCTCTGAGATTTCTCTGGTAATCAACTTTTGATCCAAGTAAGCATCTTGTTTATATTGATCATCAGGTTTGTGACTCTTTCGAGTGCTTTATTCTCTAGCTAGGGGGAGTAAAGTATTAATCATAAGTGTAAGCGTGGTGCTAAGACTTAGGTTAATCGTAGATGCATCTTGCATTCTGGATCGGTGGCAGCTCATGAGGGTGACTCTTATAGCCTTGTTGAATCCTCTATAGTCCACCTCTCGTTTGTAAGGGCACATAGGATGTGGTTATGAATGAAAGTATCCTCTGCTGGTGTCTTTCCCTAGTAATGTCCCTAGTTGAATAGTCGAAGACATAGCTTACCCAAGTCAGAATTAGAGAACCTTAGTTTTCCTTTCTATGCTCCTATTTATCCCAACCTTATTGCTACCCTTAGTTAAGTTAGACCATAGTTACTCTCACATATTTCCCTATGGATATGATACTTGGAATATTTCCAGGTGAAAGCTACAATGGTATCTGTGCGCTTGTGGATTTATCTGTGTGTGTTTAAATATACCAATAGCTTACGTAGGAGATAGCCATTGGTGGCAACGATTAGTTCAAACGGCTAGTGATACAAGGAAGCGCGGCAGCGATCGGACGTAGGGATCGTTGTGTCCGATCAAGTGTACCTTCACGTCTGGTCGATGCGTAGAAAGCCCAGTAAAGGGGTAACGGCTATTTAGTCCTTGGGGCTATAAATAGAAGTGTTGTCCGGCCTTTGGCCAAGAGCTAAGCACACTAGAGCCTTGGTGGCTTATGTGGTGGTGCTTAGGAGCCCTCTAACTCACTCTTGCTTGATAGTGTTTATCCGATTGAGTGAGTGAGAGATTCTAGTGTGATTGCTTCATGAGGTTTCATCGAGCGGCGCTAGGTGTTCGAGTTGCAAGCCAGTGGTGCTTGTTACTCTTGGAGGTTGCCACCTCCTAGATGACTTGGTGGTGGTCTCGGTCGAAGCACGCAAGAAGCTTGTGCAGTGCTCCGGAGAAGAGATTGTGAGGGGTATTGTGCTCGCCCTGCGGGAGCCACAAAGAGCAACTCTAGTAGAGCAAGACGCGAAGCGCGACAAGTGGTCTAGTTGGGTCAAGTGCTAGAGCTTGTGGTAAGCACTCCACGTGGGAGAGTGTGACTTGTGGGTCACCACTAGCAAGAGGACCAGCGGCAACCTTGGACTTGTCTCAATGGGGACTAGTGTGTTGGCAAGCATGTGAACCTCGGGCTAAAATCACTGTGCCAACATTTTCTTCATCATCTTCTCGGTGGTTTGCATTATGTGAAACACAAGCTTGTATTTACATTCATATACATTGTGCTTGTGTAGTTGCTCTTGTAATTAGTTAGCTTGTGTAGCTTGCTAGTTACCTTCTTGCTTGTGTAGCATAGAAGTAGCTCCCTTGCATGACTAATTCGGTTTGAGTAACCTTGTTAGTCACATTGCTTAGTTTGTGTAGCTAAGTAATTTGTGCTCTATAATTTGGCTTGTGTAGCCTTGTTATTGAGTATTGCTAGTGAGTTTAGGTGGCTTTGTGCTTTTGCTTACTAGCATGTGTAGGAGCTCCCCCGTTGCTTGAGTACTAGTGCATTGGTTTGTGTGACCTTGCTCTAGAATTGATTAGGAGAGCTCAAGCTAGCCCGACACCTTTATTGCCTAATTAGATAGTGAACTTAGATAGAGGGGTGTAGTCTTGGCCAGATTGATAGTTTTAATTCTGCATTTATCTTGGTTAGCTGACGCGATTAATTTTAGAAAGGACTATTCACCTCCCCCCTCTAGTCCACCATCTTGACCCTATACTATGGCGTGTAGATGGCGGCGAGATGGAGGGCTAGAGAGGTGGAGTGGCACAATCAACTTATGTTGATTGGGAAGAAGGTGGGGGAGGCAGCCGAGCGGGGGTTACAGTAGGAGTTCTTAAATACCCTCTGCGAATTGGCGTGGGAACTCGCAATGATGACACGATTCAGATTGCCCGGTGGGTGGGCGACCGGGTGGATGAGACGGTTCAGATTACCAGGAAATGCAAAGTTTTTTGGTTCTCTTTCTGATCTGCACGTTTCTTTCTATTCACATTTTAGTGCACACGCAAGAAAGTCTGAACGTCGTTCATTTGATCTTGTCGGACAGCTGCGAGTAGAATTATTGCCTAGGTATGATGTCTTTTGATCTCGTTGGACATGTCTTAGTAGTAGTAGCAGTAGGATGAGTGGCTTCGGTCTAATGCAGCGAACCATGCAGTGACAATTTTATTTAGACAAGTCTTGCCTCAATCTAATGCAGAACAGAGGAGGCATAGCTGTTGAATTTTTTACTATGCACGTAAGAAAGTCCACCCGCTATACATTTCATCTCGTAGGACAGTATATAGTGTCGTCTGTACATTTGAAAGTCATAGCAAATTGAGTGCATTTGTTCATAGCTACAAAAGTACTCCCGACCCCATGTCATACATTAAAAAAACATTAATTTTTTACGTGAGTAGAACTTGCCTAATCAGCTGTGCTACAAATAGCAGCTGCACCGGCTATGGCTTCATGCATGAAGTAGTAAGGTACATCAGTTGGATTCATGAAGCGGCAACATCAACCATAGCCTAGGGAGTGTAGTCAATCATAAACTATGAAACCATGTACAGTAGCCATCTCTAGCTAGCTGCTGTCCCTCGGCTGCTGCGAGCCTACGACTGCTGGGGTTGGAGTGCACTGTATACTCCACCGGATGATAGAAGGTTCAACCATCTAAAATATTCACTACTCGGATACTAGTAATGATGAAAGTCGTGCGGTCACATTAGAAGCCTATTCTAGCCTTGGCGTCCCTATGTGTACTATGCCTGGCCTCACTCCCATTGTATAGCCATCTCTAGCTAGCTGGCTGGCTCTGCTCCTCTAACCAAGAGAAATTGCTTAATAGGGAAGCAACTCCTCTTCACTCTTTGGTCTGCCTGACTGACCCTTGACTGCTGAGTCCTCTTCACAACCGCACCAGGCTTTCAAGTCTCAAGCGTGTCATGGTGGTCAAAAGCTCTTCTTCTAACACTTCTTGTGTCTAGCTTTTCTGTGCATTCACTTCACTCTCAGCAACCACGCAAGGTCTATATGGAGGAGCGTCCCTCTTCCCTCAAAGATTCTAAATTTTGACCAAATATTAGAGAAGATGACTATCATGCGTAATAAGTATCATTACACTGATATTAAATTATACTATTTTCATAATAAGCCTAATAGGTTATCTAAAGATTCTGTGTCAAACTTTGTTTAACTTGCAAGAATCTTGCAGTGAGGAGGCCTGATTGGTGGGCTTCCAAAATTTGCCAAACCAAAGAACTGGCATGCCATGATTTTGGCTATTGATTGGTTTGCTACCAAAACTTGCCAACCTCTCACATTTGGCTTGCCAAATCCATGGCAAAATTTTTACCTAATTTTGGATTGCCAAATCCTTGTCATGGAAAATTTTGGCCGCAAACCATTTAGGATTGGAGAGGGACGTTGTCACGTGTATGGTGTACCTTCTTTTGTTTGCCTTTTACTTAAATTGCTCAAAAAAGGTAAAGTTTTGTCTCCTATAACTTGGATCCGGGATCTCGGCTCTCCCCTCTCTTTTATAAATTGGCAGGAGTAGCTGTTGTGTTTCAAACTGGTCGCCCCCTCCCCCCTCTCTCTCTCACTGACTCCTTCCCTTGGTGAAGCTCTATCGGTGCCATGTCCCACTGGATCCAATCCTCTCGCGGTAGCACCATGTCAAACAGGATGCATGGACAGAGCAGCTCTTGGACAATAGATCGGTTATCAGATCTTGTTGGTGAAGAGACTGGCCTTCCATTGGTGATTTGCCCCGCTGCAAGCTTGCTAGAGTGATTGAGTGACGGTCTACAAAAGAAAACCCGAACCTTGGTCGTGTCTACTTCAAGTGCCAAAGGAATGGGGTGGGCTTCTTATTTGTCACTTCTTCTGCTATAACAATTGTAATGCTCTATTTAATTTTTTTAAACAAATTTGTGCAGTATCTGAAACTCTGTGGTTACTATGTATGGCAGCGACAGTATCTTGAGGATTTGAAAAAGTCAGGTACGATCCAAGTCAAGCTAATGGACTCAGAGGACAAAGAGGAGGAAGGAAGTGAAGGCCACTCGAATGGTGGAGGTGACAGGAATGCATTGGAACTCAGTATGCGGAACCTACAACGGAAGTTGAACATGTTTTTCTTTGTTGTGTTCTGGTTGTTGGATTTGGAATCATGTATTATGTTGTATTGAAGTAGGTCATCAACATGTTAGATTTGGAATGCCCTGTTTCATACTAGCTAGGAGGATGTATGAAGAATATGAACTAATGTCCTTGGTTTATGAAGGGTGTTTGGTTGTCTACAGCTGTGGATGCAAGTTTAGCTGAGATTGTGTTTGGTATGCTGAATCTTAGGTTCCACGAGCTGATGCAACTTGTTGAGAAGGTGTTTGGTTGTCTGTGTTCTATGAGGAGAGTTACCTTGCATCTAAAGAAGGTCAGCTTACCCCCTCTATGCTGAGATTGGCAGTGAGTAAATTTTATAAATCCACAACTCATACCAAAAACCATTAATAATATTCATGGTACACACTACATAGACCTTAGCTTACATTACAAACAAGTTAAAGTTGCTACAAAATAATGACAACATCCATCCAAGACAATCAAACAACATTGATCCATTTAAACATGTCATGACAGAGAGATACATCATGGAACTTTATTTACTCCTCTGCTAATGACTCTAACTCTGAGAACAAGGGAACATAGGGAAGATAGTAAGGTCTGCCGTTGATTTGTGGTAGGATGCCATGTTTCAAAAACTAACTATAATGTGTAGGGATGACATGAACTTTTCTGCTGTCCATGTTATATGCGACAATGTCATTTTCCACCCCAACCCCAACAAAGAGAAGCAAATTCCATTCTGGGTGAACCGCTGAGTAGTACTCATTAACATCGTAGTACGAGTAATAACTAAATTCAATGTTAGTCTATGCAAACACCTTCAGATGCTGACAGCACGCTTCAATGTCCATTTATTAGTACCATAGTCTTCAAGGATCCAGATTGAAAGTTTGGACATATTGTGACCATGAATAGTACATACACACAAGTGACCCTGAGCTTGATGGATGGAGGGTAAAGAACCACACTGGTAAGGAATTTTCCTCCATGTCTCTCCCTCCATATCCATAGTAAGTTTCTGAGGGTAAACCCCCGAGTACCCTATAATGTGCAGACAACCGTTAAGATACATAGTTTCTGATGATCTCATTTCTTATACATCTCTCAATTGTCACACAAGTATTTGGTCCCCATTTAGATTCCTTATAGATCCATGCTGCAGTTTTAGATGAGTAGATGTCCACACCCTTGCACTCATCATCCTACTCCTTTTCTATATATTCAATCACATGGAAGTGCTAGGAGGCTGTCGGATCGAACCCCAATCGAGCCTCACCAACAGAATGGATGTTAGGCGACAGTTCCTTGAACACCTTGGTTACCGGATTGTAGACGACATTGCAGTATGATCCATTAGCACTCGATGCGAGCAAAGATCCCATGCTAAGATATGATAACTATACTAGCCATACACAAGAAAGGCATAAAAGTGAATAGAGAGGATAACTATATTAAAGCATAAGTCTTTCAAAGGTAAGATACAAAAATTTACCCGACCTCCGAAGATTTCTCCAAAACCTAAGCATGGCTCCACTCTCCCTAACTCTCAATTAGAGCTATTCTTGTCGGGGACCTAATACCAGGGTTCCCTAGAAGGTGGAACCAATAACCACCGAACATAAAAAACTTCTGGACGCATAAGGGCGCCATTTCATCCCTTGTTCGAGTGATAGGAGTTTGGTTCTGCCTCGCCCAATGCCTTTGGGAGATGACTCTACCTCGCACGAGGGCTTAAGGTTAATCTCCGTCTCGCCCAACGCCATTGGGACAGGCTCGGTCTCGCTCGAGGGCTCAAGGTTAATCTCCATCTTGCCCGACGCCATTGGGACAGGCTCGGTCTCACCCGAGGGCCAAGGGATAAACTTCGTCTCGCCCGACGCCTTGAGGGCGGGCTCGATCTCGCCCAAGGGCTGAAGGATAGATTCTGCCTCGCCTGACCCCAGAGGGGCGAGGTCGGTCTCACCTGAGAGATAGGAATTGGTCTTTGTTTTGCCCGACGGCAAGGAACGAGTCTCACCCTGCTCCATATCTAAAGATTGGATTCATCCTCCCTGAAAACTTCTCCCCATTCCCTCAAGATGATAAGTACAGGGCAAGACAAGACGTTCGGGTCAACCATGGCTCCAAGGACCATACCCTATGCCCTGGCAGGAAAAGTACTGCCAAGGGATGACAGGATAGGTGCTTTAGCCCCTTTCGGGTGCCACAGAGCCCGAAAGGTTGTATAGGTGCGTGCTCCTCGCCCTATAGAGTTGTAGGAGCCGCCTTCAGCCCTAGGACACGCAACCCGACGAAGATATATGGCAACCGCTATGCTCCAGAAAAGGACTTAATATCTCCACGCACGACGGACATTCCGTCACCACGCTATGGACCCAAGGGAGCGGTACCCACTTCCCAACCCCTCAGGTCCGCTAAGATAGAAGGCCTTGACCACATCGTCGCTCCGGGCCCCACCCCCTTGTCCCTCCGACAAAGACTCACGAGAACCAGAAGGCGTGCGGAGCAAGGCTGGGAGAGGCCAATAAGTCAAAACCACTATACTATAGCCCACACCCTACGTAGAGCAGCATTCTGTAATCAACCTGACATTCTACAGAGACATCAACAGTATTGTAGGCGCCTATCTTCCTTCGCATTCATCAGAATGAAGGAGGAGGATTGGGTAGACGTGAGCCACAAGACTAAGTAGAGTATACATCCTAAACCCTCGCCCTTGTAAAAGCGACCCTCTTCCTCTATAAAAGGGGATACGCTTCCTCCATCAGGGGAACGGACTCTTGAGACCGAACAATACGACACATAGACACACACAGTCAAGTGGTTTCAAACCTCTTGACATCCCTTCAACCCTTCCATCAGAGACTTGGGACCAGTCCCTCTCTCGATCGTTTGTACCCCTTACTACAAACCGTTCACGGTGCTAATAACACGAGCAGCAACAAACTGGACGTAGGGACTTTCGGCCCAAACCAGTATAAATCTTGTGTCCTTTAGCACACCATCCGAGCCTAATGCGCATTACTATAAATTTACTTGCTGGTGCTTGTATGAAACACCGACAGTTGGCACGCTAGGTAGGGGTCCTTGCACATTCCAAATCAGGCCTCAGATGGCCACCCACGCAATCACCTAGGCCTCGGGCACACACGTGCATTTCGGCAACCTAGATTTCATCATCACGCTAGGAGGAGAGCTGGCGCTGACTCACTCAGCCGCCCCATCTCCCCCTTCCATCAACCTCAGCCGTCTTAGGCTTGAGGGCCCACCGGGCAACTCCCCGGGAGTCCTGTCATCAAAGGAGGCCTCTCACAACGCCACCCTGTGTCCAGAAGGGTCCATACAGAGCGCCCCAACAGCGTTTCCGTTCAGTCTCCGCAACACTGTGGCGACCGCTGGCCACCTTCTGGTGCTACGTATGGTTCAATCACCCATGGACATCGAGTTCATGGGGGCGATTGAGCAGGATACGGAGACCCTCTACGAGCTCCTCAACGAGGAGCTGGGATCGTTCTCTAGCTCGGATTCTAGTAGGGGGAGCCACCACCCTTCCTGGGAGTGCTTCATGACGCAGACCCCCGAAGGTCATGTCAAAAGTGCCTCCAGGGAAGAGGTCACCCCTACAAACAACCCTGACAGCAGATCCGGGGAAGAGACGACAGCCCCATCTCACCTAAGGATGGAGCAGCTGAGGGCCCATTAGCAAGAGATCGATGAGGCCAGGCAAGGGCTCGTCCGGGAATACGCGGACATCAATCGCGAGATTGAACGCCGCAAAGACGGGGGGCGCACGTGCGCCATGGCCCGCACTGTACATCAAAGGATCCTCACCGACGATGGGGCCCTTCCTCACTTTGCTCGAGCCAGCCAGAACATCACCGCAGCAACCGCCTTGCTGCATGGCCTTCCGGAGGCCACGACGTCCGAGGATCGCCGCGCTCGTCAGGAGATTCGAACGTTGCTCGAGCGTGCAGCGGCATAGCAGGCGGAAAGTTTGTTGTCTCAATGATGTGAACCCGACACCAGCCAGCGCACGCCCTCAGTGCATCCCACCAAGGACGCGTTCGTTCACCAAACACCGCCAGCCAGCGAGCAGCCCTCCATCGTCCCAGTACATCAACACCTCGGCCATGGCCGCGACGTACGCAGCATCATCGACGCTCGGAGACATGCCCACGGCGATGATGGAGAAGCAGCACGTCGCAGCTATCATCCTCGATGTGGCGGACGCTACGACAGCAATGAGGACCAAAGCCCGAGCCCCAGCCTGCTAGGCCCTCAGGCCTTCGGCCGACACATCCTCAACGCTGCGTTCCCCCTAAGGTATTGACCGCCTACCAACATCCCTAAATATTCTAGCGAAACAAATCCCAGGCTTTGGCTCGAAGACTATCGGCTTGCATGTCAGGTCGGTGGTGCGAGTGATGACAATTTCATTATTCGCAATCTCCTGCTGTTCTTGGTTGACTCAGCGCGAGCATGGCTGGAGCACCTACCGTCCAATGCTATTCAGAGTTGGGTGGATCTAACAGAGATCTTCGTGGGCAACTTCCAGGGCACATATAAACGCTCTAGAAACCCATGGGACCTCAAGAACTGCCGCTAGAAGACCGATGAAACCCTTTGCGGGTACATTCGGCGCTTCTCTCGATAGTGCAACGAGCTCCCTAACGTCACCAACGTCGATGTGATAGGAGCCTTTCTGTCCAGAACAACCTACGAATCCCTGGTCCACAAGTTAGGACATAGGGGCCCACAAACTACCATGGAACTCCTGGACATCGCCACCAGTCACGCCTCTAGAGAGGAGGTGGTCGGAGCCATCTTTGATCGCTCCGATGGAAAGATGAGGCGGGACGAGGACGCCGGTGAAGGCACCTCCAACCGTCTTGCCAAAAAGAAAAATAAGAAGCAACGGCGCGACAACTCGCTCGTGGCCGCTGCCGACCGCAAAGGTGGCCGGAAGCCCGCGGAAGGCACTCCGAACCACTTCGAGAAAATGCTTGAGGGGCCATGCCCAAACCATGCCTTCCTGGCCAAGCATCTATACAAGGATTGCGGCCTCATGCGCAAGTACTTGGCCAGGGGCCTCAACAAAGGGGAGCAGGGGAAGGAACCTGTTCCCACCATCGACGACGCAGAGGAGAAGGATGATGCCTTCCCAATGCTGACTGGCGCCCTCATGATCTTCGGAGGATCAACGGTCTACGACTCCAAGCGTCGCCAGAAGCTCGCACGCCGTGAGGTCTATACCACCGGACCAGCCACGCCAGCCTTCCTCCAGTGGTTAGAATCCACCATAACTTTCGATCGGACCGACCATCCGGATGCCGTCCCACACCCGGGAAGGTACCCGCTTGTCGTCGATCTGATCATCGGTCCAAAGCGGCTCACCAAAGTACTGATGGATAGGGACAGCGGCCTCAACATCATGTACGTCAAAATGCTCGACGAGATGGGCATCGACCGAACGAACCTCCATCCCATCTGAGCACCTTTCCATGGCGTCGTGCCTAGGAGGCAAGCCATACCACTGGGGCAGATCGACCTGCCCGTCACTTTTGGGGATCGGTCCAACTATCGGACTGAGACCCTCACCTTCGATGTAGTGGGGTTCTCGGGGACTTTCCACGCCATCCTAGGGCGACCATGCTACGTGAAGTTCATGGCCATTCCCAATTATATGTACCTAAAGCTGAAGATGTTGGGCCCCCATGGGGTCATCACCATCGGCACCTCCTTCCAGCGTGCTTACGAGTGCGAGGTCGAATGCTGCGGACATGCATCCACAGTCATCGCCTCTGAAGAGCTCGCCACCCTTAGGGAGAAGGTCGTTGAAGAGGCACCCGACGCAAAGAAATCAACCGGGTCATTCGAATCGGCAGAAGGCTCCAGGGAGGTCCTCTTGGATCCCAGCAGCTCCGAGGGCAAAAAAGTCCGTATCGGGACCATGCTCTCCTCCGAATAGGAAAGTGCGCTTGTCGACTTCCTCCGCGCCAACAAAGACATCTTTGTGTGGAGATCCTCAGATATGCCGGGCATCCCGAGGGAGGTCGCCGAGCATACTCTCTAAATCCTCTCGGGCTCCAAGCCGGTAAAGCAATGCCTACGCCACTTCGACGAGGAGAAATGCAGGGCCATCGGCGAAGAGATAGCCAAACTACTGGCCGTAGGATTCATTAAGGAAGTATACCACCCAGAGTGGTTAGCAAATCCTATTCTTGTCCGAAAAAAGAGCGGGGAATGGAGAATGTGTGTCGATTATACTGGCCTCAACAAAGTGTGTCCAAAGGATCCGTTTCCTTTACCATGAATAGACCAAATAGTCGATTCCACCTCAGGGTGCGAAACCCTCTGCTTCCTTGACGCATACTCTGGCTACCATCAAATCGCGATGAAAGAGTCCGACCAGCTCATGACATCTTTTATCACCCCCTTCGGATCGTTTTGCTACGTTTCAATGCCATTCGGTCTGAAGAATGCTGGGGCAACATACCAGCGCTGTATGCTCAATTGCTTCGGAGACCTCATCGGGCGAACCATTGAGGCCTATGTCGATGACATCATAGTCAAAACCAAACAAGCTGACCACCTGGTCACCGACCTTGAGCAAACCTTTGCGAAACTCCAGGAAAACGGCATCAAACTCAATCCCGAAAAATGTGTTTTCAGGGTCCCGAGAGGCATGCTGCTCGGCTTCATCATCTCCGAATGTGGCATCGAAGCCAACCCGGAGAAGATATCAGCCATCACAAGGATGGGCCCGATCCAAAACATAAAGGGGGTTCAGCGGATCACAGGGTGCCTCGCCGCCCTCAGCCGATTCATTTTGCGCCTCGGCGAACGAGGACTCCCCCTTTATTGGCTCCTAAAGAAAGCTGACCGCTTCGAGTGGACGGCCGAGGCTCAGAAGGCGCTTGACATGGTTAAGCAATTTCTAACTAAACCACTGGTCTTAGTTCCTCCATGCAACGGAGAATCCCTCCTACTGTATATGGTTCTGAGGCCGTTCTCCCAACGGACCTCGACTACGGAGCACCAAGAATCAGAGCATACGACGAACAGGGGGCCAAAGCATCTCACTAAGACGCCATGGACCAGCTAAATGAAGCCTGCGACATCGCCCTCCTCCGTTTGGCTAAGTACCATAGGCGCTGCGATGGTACCACAGCTGACGGGTGTGGGGTCGAGCCTTCAACGTCGGAGACCTCGTCCTCCGTCTTGTGCAGAGCAATAAGGACCGCCACAAACTCTCCCCGCCCTGGGAAGGGCCCTACGTTGTCATGGAAGTACTTCACCCAGGCGCCTACCGGTTGAAAACCATCAACGGCGAGGTCTTCACCAACGCCTGGAACATCGAGCAGCTACGTCGTTTCTATCCTTAAAATAAGCTTACACTTCTTCCTTATCAGATTTTGTCATAACAAAACCCCGATCCTTAGTGACTTTCGACCCCTGCAAATTGCGAGGGGACAGACCTCACTCGGGGGCTGACATGTGATCGTAACATATGACATATGTAATACAAGTATTACGCTTGTAAAAAACTCCTGTGTTATACTTACAACATTCTCTAAGTTTTCCATTCGCCTCATAAACGAGTCCCAAGGGCTAAGATTTTGGGAACCAATTCTAAATACAACTGGTAGGACTACGAGACACCCACGCCCCAGCGGCTACAACCTCTTTGCTCACCAGTTCAATCAGAATTAGTTCACCCATGTTCCTAGCTTCTTATGACTTAGACCATGAGAAGGGTCGAAAAGCACTAAAATCATTCCTACAGAAAGGAGAAAGATAAAAAATTGCTTGCCATAAGCAAAGGATGTAATTTTGTTCATTTTTTGCACAAATTCATCACTTACAAAGCAATTTCATTACAAAAAGGAATAATATACTTATAAATTCAGAGGACTGTTTACTCGGGGGCTTCCCCACAAAGTTATTTCAATACAGTCTCTGCTTGGCTCTACTACAAGTACTACTACGGTCGCCGCGCCACGCTCTCCATCGGCGATGCCCGGGGCGTGTACATGGGCCAGCTCATCTACTGCGGTCGCCGTGCCATGCTCTCCATCAGTGACATCCCGATATCCCGCCGCTTTGCTGGATCCTCGAAGGCGCCACCATCTGTGATGCCTCTACTAGAGCGTCCGGGGACTACGCCGTCGTCGTCAGCCACAACCCCGACAGCAATGCCTCTGCCGAAGCATCCGGGGACTACGCCATCATCCCTAGCCATAACCCTAACAATGGCGTATGGGCAGGAAACGCCTCCCACCAAAGGAGGAGCACAGCGGACGACGGCGTAGTCGACGATGTACGACGCCCACCGGCGCCTCTTCTCCTTCGGCAGCAGCGACTCCTCAGCAAGGGCAGCACGCACCATCTCATCTATGTTGGATAACCTCCAGCTCGACATCACGCACCAGACTCGCGAGCAAATTTGTGAGTTCTCTCTCTCTCTCTCTCTCTAGCATTACTCTTCCTCACTCAGGAACTACCGCGACACACGGACGCGTTTGGCGGAAAGGAAGAAGAAGGAGAGATAGCGGCTCGGAGGCAGAAGAGGAGGTGGGATGAGAACTCCTCTCCCCCTCCCTATTTAAAGAGGAGGCGCGGTAGCTAAGGAAAGGTGAAAGGTTGGACGAAAAACCCTCTCCCTTCCCCTCTTTAAATACGGAATCAATGCTGATTGATATCTAAGGGGACACGCCAAAACTGACGGGACGCACCCTGGTCAACGAGGCATCCCTTTTTGGTCAAACTGAGCACTGCCTAGGTATGGCCCGCTACTGACCCACTCCGGACATGGCAATTAAGGCGCCCACATAGGTAGACAGCCCTTCACCTCCCCATGCATGACCACGGATGATCCGACGACAGGACCTTTTGGATCTCCTGGGCTGGCTGTTCGGCCCAGAAGACACGACGAACGAACGTCCAAAGAAAGATAGGCATCTCGGCCTTCTTACTTTATGCATTAAAATTCATTCACGAGCTTCCGACCCCGTCAAACGGTGGGGACACGAACATCACTCGGGGGCTACCAAGGATGACTACCAGTCTAGACATCCTCTTCACCCGACCCCTCTGTACGCTTGAAACTAGGAGTATAGAATACAGGCATAGAACTTCGTGTAAAACTAGACGAACTGGCAGACCCTACGCCTCGGTGGCTACGGTGTTTCCGTTCACCAGAAAAACCATGCTCAAACGCCCCTCGCGTCTCCGACTTCAACGTCTGCCTTCTCAAGAAGGGTTTGGAGGGGTTCACCTACAGAGTCTCTCCCAAAGGAGAAGCTGTCAGGTTCCCCAAGTTAATTAAACGGCTCGGATCGCCACCAAGATATGAAAAACAAAGAATAGCAATTCTTATGCAGGTTACTCCAACCTCATCGCAAACATCAGGGTCTGAACCCCGCACGGACACATTTGGTAGGAGCTTTTCGTCACTCATACCGCCACGGTAATGTTACCGACCCCGCCTTCATTTCGATTATATTATACATATGCAAAACATCCCAATGCTTCGTGTTGCATCATGAAACGACCATCGCCTCATTCAATATAGGCGACCATAGGCCGAGGTTCGAAGGTCGGTCCATGAAGGGCTCAAGGCCGCCTCATGCCAAACAGAGCCAGGGAGAAATAACCGAGACAAGCCCCAGTGGCCCTGCCCGACTCCGCTCAGAAGCGGACAGGGACGTCTTGACCTTTTCTCGTTCGATTTTAACCCTGAGCCAAACCCATAGAATCTCCATCGAGGAGAGGCCATCGGGCCACCGGAGCCAATCGAATGGCTCAGGCATCTACCGGGAGGCGGGTTAAGAAGTAGTGGAGTGCCACCAGAAGGCTCTACCGACCCCATCAGTAAATGATGGACCCAGATTCCACACGAACGTACCCATTAGTGAGCTCATTGAGCGTGATACTCAAGCCGTCGAGGCAAGTGTCGTTCACTCAGCCCCTCTGATTGCGAAAACTGAGGATGGGGTAACACGCAAATAACGGCCGACCCCTATCAGACCCTAACAAGGCTCGGGGGCTCGAGCCAATCAATACAGGGACACAGGTTCGAAGGCCCCACCTTGCCGAGCCCATAGAATCCCTAGTTGGGGATCTTTGTTGGAAGACATGGCGGGGAATATTACGATGCCATCCATGGACTTCGTTGACCCTGTCATCAAAACCATAGTTCTGATCTCTAGTAACCCCCGACCCCAGCAAATGCAGGGGGTCGGACCTTACTCGGGGGCTAGTTAAGGTACGGCTACCTCCTTTCTTTCTTTCCAAACAATCCCCTCACATCATTCACAAAACCAAAATGAAATTCAGGGGAACAGATTGGTAAGATCACAAAAAAGCGTCCAGACTCGAAAAATACCGACACTTGTCCACATATTACATATAAGTTGTTCTCAAAATTGTTCGACTAATTACTCCCGCGGAGGGAGAACCATCTCTTTCCGATTGTCTGCTAGGTTTTTCGCAAGGGGAGCAACCATCTCCTCCATTTCCTCCAGCTCTTCATCCTCATAGGTGGACGGGAAGCCTTCGCTCATCACCTTCAGGTTGATTTCCTTCTCATAATGAGCGTGGGCGACGGTGAAGGCCTAGGTAATCCTGGCGTGAAAGGCACTCTCTTCACGCTGACCCACCCGAGCCATGATACCTATGACATGAGCCGTGAGTGGGCTGGTCTCCACCGGCTCCGTCACATTCAGGGCATTAAGGACCACCCCGACTATAGCTTGTAGAAGATCATGCTCATCGCCCTCAACCTGAAGGGCCCTTTGTGCATAGGTAGCCTCTTTTTCTAGCTTGACGGAGACGTTTTCAGCGCTCAACCTTCGGTTCACCGTGTCACCAAGCTCCGCCCGGAGAGAGCGGACCACCTCGATGTCCTCGTCCACCTTCTACTAGAGGGCCATGGCCCTACTCTCAGCCTCCCGCCGGAGTTCCCGCTCCATCTCCAGCTCCTTCAGGACTTTGCCAGCCTTCTCATCGGCCACGGCATTCCTCTGCAGTAGCTCATCTTGCTCTTTTTGGAGCCTGGCAATCTCCTCCCCATCTAGCTTAGACCTCGCCAATAGATCCTTGAACATCCCATGGGCCTCCTCTGTGTCCTGACACGCTTAGGCCTCCTGCTCCTAGGCGGTAGCAAGCTGGGCGGCCATGTCTGCTCGCAGCCGGGCCTCCTCAGAGAGGCAATCCCACTCCGCCTTCTACTCGTGGAGGAATTGGGATTTATTCCGGCTATGAGCAACAAGAACCTGAAGAGGAAGAAGACTGGTATCAGAAATGCAAAAACACAAAAACATGCAAAGAAAGAAGAAAGCCCAGAAAATACCTGAGTAGTAGGGATAACGATCTCATGGAGGGCTCCTCTGGCCTGGTCCAGGGCGTTCAGCATGGTCGAGATCCTAATGTCAAGACCCTCCCGCTCCATGCTCTTGGAATGATCATCGAGCGAGAAAAGAGCCAACGCGGGTCCTAAGCGGCCATCCACTGGAGCGGCGGCTCTCCCCGCGCAGGGGAGCGGCTTCCTCCCGACAAAGGGGCCAGGGGCGGCTCCCTCCTGACCCTATGCGGCACCACCGCCGCACTCGAGGACCCTCCAGCTAGACCCTCCTCCGTCTAGGCCGCTTTGAGCACCACGGGAGGATCCACCTGGGCCCCTAGTGGCGCGGATTGCACTACGCCCTCGGGCGCCACCACGACCGTGCCCGGCTGATCCTGGCTTGGCACGGTCACGACCACCTCCACGGGCAGTATGCAGTCCTTGGCTGGCTTTTCCACGTCCGCCATGGAGGAGGCTGCTCACTCAGTAACCTCTGCGGGCGTGGGAGCCACCATGGGCGCCGTCGGGTCGGCCAACGTGGCCCCGACGTCGGCACCACTCCTGCCCGAAATGGGGGTGACTCCGGGCGACGCCATCTGTCTCGCTTGAAGGGCGAGACTCTTCTTGGGCGCCAGCCCTAGGGGGTGACCTATCCACAAGAACCTGCACAAAGGTAATAACCATTAAGTCAAAATAGAAATGGAAAAAGAATGAAAACAGGGGAATCAGCAGCTTATGTTGACGTCCTCGGCCGGCAGAAGCATTTTGGGGATGGATCCCTAGATCCCTACCCTGACTCATCTGGGCGGGACCTTTTCAAGCCTGCCCCCTGCTCCAGGGCAGGGGGGTTCATCTCATTGTGCGCGGCACCAGAGTCGCTCCTCTCCATCGTCTCATCGGGCGTGGCACTGGAGCCGCCCCCTCCATTATCTCATGGGGTGCAGCACCAGAGCTGCTCCCCTCCATCATTGCCTCGGGGTTGGTGGCAGCAAGCCCGCCCTCCCCCATCCACCGGTCCTCAGCCGACACACCATGCGAAGCGGCAGACTCGCCAGCCTCCACTGACCTCTTCAATTCACTTCCCTCCGCGTGGAAAGGGAAGGGCCCCGGCATGGATGGGTGGCCACTTGTCAACGTGTCCTCGTCCTCTAGGATGTCACAATCCATGCCAATGGCTACCTCATCATCGTCGACATCATCATCATCATCGTCGTTGTCCTCACTGCTCACGTCCTCTCCCCAATCCCATGCTTCCTGCTTCAGTTGTTTCGCCTTCTTCATCTCCTCCCTTGCTTTCTTGTCCTGCTCGGCCGCGAGTCGATTCGCCACCGCCATGACCTTGTCCTTCGGTAGTGGAACTGGACTATCCTTGAAGACCAGCCCCCTCGGCTGGTCCCAACGTCATAAAGCAAGTGTTAAAAAATGGAGATCCAGGAAAAAGAAAAGAGCACGGGAGAAGAGGGCTTACAAATTCAAAGAATCCAGGCTCCGGACGCATTGGGGGTGTCCAAGCACTGGATACACAATGTTGAGGACCCTGCCTACAGAATCCTTCATCGGCTCCATCGCCTCCTTGATGCGTTGTGCCGCTTCCGAGTAAGGGAGCGCCTCGTCAACGAGCACCGTCCCCTCGAATGATATCCCAGGCATCATCTGATGCAGGGGAAGCACATGTGCCATCAGGGGTGCCACCCTCCTCACGTGGTAGGCACTGATAATCCCTGTCCCCTTTACACCCTGATCCTTCAGGGCTTGGAGGGCAGAAAGAAGGTCGGAGATGTGTTTCTTGTCTTTGGACTAGACGCCCTAGCCCCACGACTCTAGAACGTCCACAATAAGACGTCCAGTATACTTCGGTAGGGTGGCACTCACATCATCCCTAACATAAAACCACTGCGAGTGTCATCCCTTGTTGGATGTCACCAGATGCATGTATGGGTAACCCCTCGACCAGGTATGGCGCAGATGAATGCTGGCACATCCCATCGGCGTGTTCACATCTTTCCCCCCAATCTTCCTCTTTGACAAACTAATGTTAAAGAAATATCGCCACAGATCAAAATGGGGATCGATCCCCAGGAAACCCTCACACAGGGCAACAAACATTGTCATGTGTTGAATCCCATTGGGAGTTAGATGCTACAGCTCTACCTCATAGTAATCCAACAGCCCCCGAAGGAATCTATGCGTGGGTACCCTGAATCCCCGCTCATGGAAGATGGCAAAAGAGACGACATACCCTTCAGGCGGCACCGGCTCACCCTCATCGCCAGGTAGCAGCCACTCCTGGACGGTGGATAGTGGGTGGAGAAGGCCACGACAGACGAGGCCCTCTAGATGCTAGGAGGTGATGCTTGATCTACCCCACAACTCCATTAAAGTAGTAGGGGGGAGGGCAGGCATGAGCTTGATGGCAACTGCGACACGAACGCAAGCCGGTCGACGGTGGTGATGCGGGCGCAGGAGGCTGGGACGATTGGCGGTGGATGTTTCAGAATGCAAAGGTAGGGGAGCGAAATACGGAACCTTGGGGGCGAACCCCATGGTTTTATAGGGGGCGATGGACGCGAGAAGGGCAACCGTCCGCCTCGATCTCCAAGCCTGCCACGCGCGCCACCATGTCATGTTGTGGGACACGCGCCCATAGTCCCTATCCTCTCACCCCAAAAATCTCGGTGGACAGTTCGCCTTCCCCAGGCGAATCCAGACTCTCTACTCACCTGGGAAACGCAAGCCATGAAGGCCTGTTCTTTTTTCTTTGGCCCACCTAGGGCCTAGAAGCTCGCCAGCTGGCCCAACTAAGGAAGGATCTGCGAACGATCCGAAATCAAGGGTAGAAGCACCAGTTAGGTCAGCCCCGAATCGGTTCCCAGCGAACGGGATGCCATGACCCACTCGGAAAAACATCCAGTTGATAAAAAACTAAGTCCTTCAACCTTACCCGCGAAGGGACTGATACAACCCCTAGGCGACTCTACTCGAATCACCCGAGGGCTCGGGGGCTACACCCATCGGGTGCGCTCATGCACACCCTCTGGCAAAGTAACTTCGACGAAGTCAAAAAACACCCTCCAGGTGGTTCTACTCGAATCACCTAGAGGCTCGGGGGCTACTGTCGGGGACCTAATACCGGGGTGCCCCAGAAGGTGGAACCAATAACCACCGAACATAAAAAACTTCTGGACACATAAGGGCACCATTTCATCTCTTGTTCGAGTGACAGGAGTTTGGTTCCGCCTCGCCCGACGCCTTTGGGAGATGACTCTGCCTCGCCCGAGGGCTCAAGGTTAATCTCCGTCTCGCCCGACGCCATTAGGACAGGCTCGGTCTCACCCAAGGGCTCAAGGTTAATCTCCGTCTCGCCCGACGCCATTGTGACAGGCTCGGTCTCACCCGAGGGCCAAGGGATAAACTCCATCTCACCCAACGCCTTGAGGGTAGGCTCAGTCTCGCCTAAGGGCTGAGGGATAGATTCCGCCTCACCTGACCCCGAAGGGGCGAGGTCAGTCTCACCCGAGATATAGGAATTGGTCTTCGTTTCGCCCGACGGCAAGGAACAAGTCTCACCCTGCTCCATATCTAAAGATTGGATTCATCCTCCCTGACAACTTCTCCCCATTCCCTCAAGATGATAAGTATAGGGCAAGACAAGACGTTCGGGTCAACCATGGCTCCAAGGACCATACCCTGTGCCCTAGTAGGAAAAGTACTACCAGGGGATGATAGGACAGGTGCTTTAGACCCTTCCAGGCGCCACAGAGCCCAGAAGGTTGTACAAGTGCGTGCTTCTCGCCCTGTAGAGTTGTAGGCGCCGCCTTCAGCCCTGGGACACGCAACCCGATGAAGATATATGACAACCGCTACGCTCCAGAAAAGGACTTAATATCTCCACGCACGACGGACATTCTGTCACCACGCTATGGACCCAAGGGAGCGGCACCCGCTTCCCGACCCCTCAGGTCCACCAAGACAGAAGGCCTTGACCACATCGTCGCTCTAGACCCTGCCCCCTCGTCCCTCCGACAAAGACTCACGGGAACCAGAAGGCATGCGGAGTAAGGCTGGGAGAGGCCAATAAGTCAAAACCATTGTACTACAGCCCACACCCTACGCAGGGCAGCATTCTGTAATCAACCTGACATTCTATAGAGACATCAATAGTATTATAGGTGCCTATCTTCCTTCGCACTCATCAGAATAAAGGAGGAGGATTGGGTAGACGTGAGCCACAAGACTAAGTAGAGTATACATCCTAAACCCTTGCCCTTGTAAAAGTGACCCCCTTCCTCTATAAAAGGGGATACGCTTCCTCCATCAGGGGGACAGACTCTTGAGACCGAACAATACAACACACAGATACACACAGTCAAGTGGTTTCGAACCTCTTGACATCCCTTCAACCCTTCCATCAGAGACTTGGGACCAGTCCCTCTCTCGATCGTTTGTACCCCTTACTACAAACTATTCACGGTGCTAATAACACGAGCAGCAACAAACTGGATGTAGGGACTTTTGGCCTGAACCAGTATAAATCTTGTGTCCTTTATCGCACCATCCGAGCCTAACGCGCATTACTATAAATTTACTTGCCGGTGCTTGTACGAAACACCGACAATTCTACTTCTACATCTTGAGAGCTGGCTCTGATCCTGATGAGGAGGATATGAATTAGGGTTCTAGAATCTGGTGAGGGAGGGGGTATGGGCTACTATATATAGGCCAGCGGTAGAGCAGCGACCAAGGAATCAAGGTGGAGTAATGGGCAAGGACTCTAAGAGGAGTGGGGGCAAGGAATTGCCACGTCATCGATCTGCATCAACTCTCCTGGCCATCATTGGATGAACCGACCTAAAACCGCCTTAGAATCAATGGTGTAGATCGTAGGAAGGAGTACGCGGTGGCGGAGGGCAATGGGCCACCCCATGGGCCGAGCGGCCTCCCTAGTGGGCTGGGTGGCCCACTATAGTGCCAGGTGGGATCCTACTTCTGGTGGCGAGTCTTGGGCTCTGTCTTGAATCATCTTTCACAAGTTTCACAGGTTGAGTCACTTGTCGTCAGTTTGCTTGTTTGGAGTGTATGATAGTGGTCCTGGGAGCAATTTTTTTGATAAATCCTCCTGCAGTCATGAAATCACCAAAGCTCATGGAATTCATTAGTTTAAACCCCTAAACTTTCATTGGTGATTACATTTATGCCCTTATACATGTTTAATTAATGGTTTATAATGGTTGTTGACTACCATCAACAACTCCCCCAAGCTTAACCTTTTCTAGTCCCGTAGTAGAGCTAAACTCAACAATGGATCAGGAGTTGCTACTATGCTTTCACACCTCAAAAGTACACATGCATTCAAACAAGAATTCTCCTATGGATTAGAATAAACTGACCTGACTTTCAAACTTACCTGTATTACCTTCAACTATGGGGCTTCTGAGCCTTCACTTGGGTCTTGAGCAATTGAAAGACAGAATGATCATGTCAAGCACTATGTCTCAAGTTCTTTGTTCCACCATTGTGTCAAAGTTTTTATAAGTTTTCAAAATAAAACTCAGAGATTCTATTGTATGACACCCTCAAGTCTCTCAATATATGTGGTATTTGTGGATCCTTACCAAGGCAATAAAGATGTTACGCCTTTTTCTCTTCCTACCACTAAGGCTTATGTGGAGTTCTTAGGTAGGGAGAAAGCTAGAGCATACTTGTAATGCATACATTATAAAGTCAAACAATGGATCCAAAAAGAGCTGAGTCATACGATCAAATCAAGATGTGCATGTGTGTGGATATGGTGGCTAACCTATAATTCTACTTTGCTCCTTGAAAACATATCTCTCTTTTGAAACTTGGAAACATTTGCTAGAGAACAGGGGCTATCTTATTCATCTCTCTTTGTTTTTTAGGCGGGCATCTAAGTACCCATTGTTTTAAATATCTCAGACACTTTTGTGCCCATTTTTTTCAACTTCTTTTTTTTCCTTTTTTTATGAATAACTTCTGGATAGCCCCATGTCTCTTTTCTGCAACAAAACTTTTGAGAGATAGCAACAAGAACTTGGAGCATTTATTTGGTGGATGGAAAACCTATCAAGCATGTTTTTGTGTTCACTCCCCATGTAGGAGTAAAACATTTTTGGGTGGATCTAGATGGAAGGCATGTTTCTACGCCTACCCCTAGTGTAGGAGTAGTGCATATGTGGGTGGTGTGTACGTGATCTTGATTTTAAGAGCATGTGTTGACACAAAATGTGACACACTGTGCCTCACACATAGCAAGCCGGAAAGCGTGGCTTCAATCGGGTCCCCGGGTGCTTCGTGATCCGAAAACGTGTCAGTCAGTTTGACCTGAAAAAAAAACTAACAAGGGATAAAACAGTTAAATGCCAAACCGGAACATGTCGGGTGAGACCAGACAGTTCCATATATACGGCCCTGAAGCCACTTACAATGACATACAGCTATAGGAAGCTGTCTGCCAACACGTTTATAAACCATTCAACTAATCGTAAGATGAACACACGTAAAGATCCGATTGCCGAATGCATGTGCATAGGAAGACATGTTTGAACAAGTGAAATTAATTATGAGTTAATGCATAACCAAGCTCAGCAGTCCAGCCGAGTTGGGGTCCATGAAGAAGGAACATGCAAATAAACACGACTAAACTAATCTAAAACCTGCATCTGCCGCACGACACCTAGTTTCGTTAAAGCTTAAACGTAATTAACATGCATGAACCCACGACATGTGACAATCTAGATTAAAATAATTCAGCCATTATGAGCATGTTATCTATTTGCAAAGGTAATATGAAAAGCAATGATCATTGAAGCACGAATAAAACCATAAGAGAGGGCCGAACAATATCAATCTAGATTGGGCAGAAGTGTGTTACAAATATATAAAATATTTAAAACATGCAATACAGGATAACTTAATGAATCTATTTAAATTTTGCCGTATCTAATAGAGCCGATAACTGTCTTGCTTTCACTAAGCATATTGAGCAAACGCCTGCCGCACGGTATCTACTCATAAACAAAGCATAAGCAAAGACTTCTTGATTGTCAAGCAAAGATCCGCCGCGCGATCATTGAAAACAAACAAGACTACTTGCATCACGTCTAAATCCACCGCATGATACTAAACATGATAACAAGGTTGTTGGAACTTACAGAGGTCGACGGATCGATGACTCCTCTTGAAGAACTCGACGACACGACAAAAGGACTCGAAAGTTGGCACGGGGCTGGTTGTGTTGATTTGGTTGTGAACCCCTATTACAATGGTCGAGGGTCAATATTTATACCCTAGACAAAACCCGAGTCCTAAAAGACTATGATTTACAAAGAAACTCTTAAATAAACTTGGAAACTACGATTCCTTGCCCTAAACTCTCAGAGTCCTTTATTATTACAACTTTCATCTTTTTGATCGGCTTTGCCTGCCATCTTCTGCTTTCCCGAATGGAGTCACCACCTTCTGAAGTAACCGACTGCACAAGCATTTAGCCGACCGCTCATTTTGTTTGCCGAATATCCTTCTTCCCGCATGCGGGTCCACCTATCATCCTCCAGAGTCAACCAAAATCCAGTGTTAACACATGCCCCCTCAATTTTGGGATAAAAGTTGTTTTATTCTGAAATTGACCACAAGCTCCTTCTTCATCCTAGGTCAGCACCGTTCAACACCGCAGCCGCTGTCCAAAAATTCAAGCTTTCAGCGCAACCTCAGACCCACTTCGAATCTTCAATGGCGACCCAGGATGAAATTCCAGAGGTAAACTTCACTTATATTCGGCAATTTCCACTTGATCTTCCTGTTCTTCTTTTGTCTTATTCCTCTTTGATTTCAATCACCCTTTAAAGGAATACAAGAATCAGATTTTGATCCCCTATGCTGCCAACCCCGATTCCTATTTCCTCGGTCTAATGGGAAATCCTGACCCTTTTGAAATTATCGAGAAGGAAACCCAAAGAATCCCTTTCAAATCTAGGATCACCTTGCCAAACCGATGGCCAAACACGTTCAAGAATTGGCCATTTCCCCCAATCGCTGGATGGAGGAATTGGTATAGGAGAATGCTAGAGAAAAGCAGCAGCCACTGGAAAAGTCAAGACATCAGTCATTGTCTAGAATTATCCTTAGCAGAAACACCCAGAAACGATTCCCTTTTGATAGCAGCTTCCCATTTTTGGTCTGACACCATTAATGCCTTCATTTTTGGCCATGGTATGATGACCATCACTCTAGCCGACGTGTTCATGATGACTGGCTTGAACGTGTCACTACCAGTATACCCTTATAAGTACAAGAGCAAAAGTAATCAAAGAGCTGTCAGCTCTGGATGTGGATGGGTCAAATACATCCAGAACTACATGAATGCATCTAGCACCATCTCTGATAAAGAGTTGAAAGCCTTCATGAATATGTGGCTATGCAGATTCATCTTCTGTGGAAAATCCAATGAACCAACCCTGAATCACATGGTGATGGCTGAAGACTTAGCTGCAGGCACTCAGATCCCACTAGGCAAATATCTCTTAGGGTCTGTTTATCATATGATGCATCAGATTACTCTTCAGATGCGCCAAGGTGGAGAAATCTCTTGTGTGAATGGTCCCTGGTGGCTAATTCAAATGTGGCTCTAGCTATACATGCATCAGATAACCTCTGTGAGCCTCTTCAATCTAAGTTTTCCTTCAGTTAACTATGCTGAAGGCAGTACATCAAAGGTTAAGGCTTGTTAGACTTATGGGGAAGCAGCATCATCTATAAGCATTGACATAGACATCGGTCATTTCTTCAAGTTGTTTTTCAAAGGATTCGGCAATGTGCCCTGGTTTCCTTACAGAGAAAATGAAAATTTGACTTTGCCCTGCAAGTTTAGCTATGAAACTGGTTGTTCAGGTCAAGAATCCACGGAGATCTTCAACTCCTTTATCAAACCTTGCACTCTGCCAGCCGAATTTCATCATGAGAGGTTAGTGCAGTCCACCTATGAATTCTACTATCCAAATATGGTGGCCAGACAATTAGGATGTGGCCAGCTGCCCCTAAGATTCCTCTTCTCAACAATCATAAAGTCAAGGGAAGTAATAACAGAAAGAATGGAAGCCAAGAAAATCTTTGAATTAGGATGGGAATTGCCAACATACGAATCACCTCCATTTGGGCTAATAGATGTTGCTCATCCCTTCTTTGTCTCTTGGTGGCAAGAATGGCATGCTCATATCTTCAATATATCAGTTCATCCTTTATGCAAAAACTTGCAGCCCGATTTTACTTTTGATAGTGAGGTGATTTCATTATGCTCATCATTTCCTGTTCTTGAATTCACTTCTTATTTTAACATCTGGTTATGCACAGGATCTTGAGTCTACTCCCCCAGCCAAAGCAATCCAGTACTATTTGGCTGGTCCCAAGCCTGCTCTGGGGTTTGATGCCCCAAAATTAAAGGAATTCATGAAAATTCCTACAACTTTGGATTCAGTACCTTTAAAGGCACTCATGAGAACTCCTACTACTTCAGCTGCTGCATCTTCAAGAGGAAAAAGCAAAAGGAAAACACCTGAAAGTTTTCTCTTACCCAAGAAACCAAGGACCAAGAAAACCAAATTATCTCTTAAGGTATGAACCTTTTATTCTCTATCAGGTTAACAACCCCACTTAGCAGTAAACCTGACCACCTCTACATTTATTACTTCCATTGCAGCCACAAATCGAAATTCCCAGACTAGGCAGTACCTCAGTAGCTGTAAAACCAACCCCTGAAGTTTCTACCGAACATGAAGAAATCCATGACAGTGAAGCTTCAGAGACTCATGAAGCTGAAGGTTCAAAGGCTCATAAATTTGATGAGACTATAGGTAACATCGTTCAACCAATTCTCTTTTTTCTCTTTTTTTTCTTTTTTAAATAACATCTATCCCTTATGCTCATTATCATTTACTTTATTGAGAATAGATGAAATCTTAGATGAACTGGTAAGGGAAACTTCTCCTGATCAAGCTCCAAACCCATCCCTTCTGAACATTCAGCCAAGTCCTCCAGCAAGCCAGGGTATAACCCATCCTGATGATCAATCAGTTTAGCAGGTAATGCCTTGTCTTACACTATATTTTAGCAAATTCACCCAATCGGCTAACACCTCCTTTCTTCTCTTTTCTTTTAGAAGAACATCACTAAACTAACCACCAACTACTCCTTCTCTATTGAGGACTACATCATTGAGAAAGGTGAAGAGATTACTTCTCAACAAACCTTATCACTGGAAAATCAGGCTCGGCTAAAAGAGGTGATCATTCTGCTGAACAAGGATACCATTAGTCTAGTTCAGGATGCAGATCAGATAAGAGACCTCCTTGAACTCATTGATCAAGATATCCCTTCTACTCTCAAGGCCCCCTAGAATCTGCAGCCCATCTTGATGACCACTTTGCCATGGTGAGAAGGGCAACCAAGAACATATCTTCGAGGGCTGCTTTGCAGAAGGATAGATCTTTGAAGAAGCTGGAGATTAAAGATCTTCACTCTCATATCCAGACTACAAGAAATTCCTTGACAACCTTGGAGCCTGAACTAAAAGCCATGGAGGATGAAAAAAGCAGACTAGAAGCTCAACTAGCCGAACTGAATGCCACAATTCAGTCTCACAGGGCCCATATAGCTAATTTGCCGAAGAACATAGAAGCAGCTTCACTAAAGATAACTTTGACCATCAAAGAAGATCAGCAAATCAAAACTAAGTTATCCAGCATACAGAGTTCTGAAGATGAGGATCAGAAAGTGCTAGATAATGTTAGCCGAATCAGGACTGAAGCCATAGAGGCAATCAATCAGCTTCTGAACAAGTAGACATTGGGCTTGTAATAAACTTAAGTGTGATATCCTCTGTCCCTTGATCAATCAACTTTATGTTTACATATTTTTATTCATTTGAAAAAGCAATCGGCCATTTTCCCTTAAATTATTCAATTAGAATGTAGCCGATTGTCTCCATTCTTCCGATAGCCGAACGAATCCTAATTTAAATGTTGTGAGGGTATAGCCGAACAATGCTGGCTCCAACAAATCAGGGAGATAGTCGAACGATGTCCAACTTAATCCATGCCTGGCCCAGCCAAGTAGTGGCCCAGCTAAAAGGGAAAAACCCTACTCCATCGTTCGGCATTCTCGCCCCACGACTCCATGGAATTCGCCACGATTCTTCGCTTTGGCTTATAAATAGACCCTTCCGTTAGCCTTCATCGCTATCTCCGTTTTAGCGCTCTCATATCTGTCTCCTCCACTTCCTTTGTTCGATTCATTCTAGAAGAAAACCCTAACCTCCACCAAAGCAAATGGCAAACAGTGGCGACCGTGGCAAGCGACCTGCTGACGGAGAGGCGGAAGGAAGCAGAGCATCGCGCTGCCGGCGCCGTGGGTACGATTTGGCTTTTTGCCCCCTTGCGATTTTCTTGTTCATCTCTTAGTTTCGATTTTTTCTTCCTCATTCATCAGGATAAGGGTCATCAGCTCTAGCCAATATCATCTCCTTCCTCCGGCGACAGCAGCTCAACCGGGAACTCCATCATCCGGCTCTTCTGGATCCTCCAGCTCTTCAAGCTCCTATCATCCCAATCCTTGGGGCCCGGCGGAACCAACAGATGCACACCATCCATACTATCATGAGGAAGCGCTCAAGTTTTGCCAGGAGAGGGACGAGGCCCGAGAGGAGCTAGGCGACGTCTCCAAGAAATTCGGCATCGAGCAAGCCGAATGGGAGGACCAGCGGAAGCAACTCTGCGACGCCATCACCGGTTTGATATCTTCATTTGGTTCTATCATTCTGGCTTCCCCCGCTTGCTGACCCATTTTTTTCTTTTCTACCCAGCTCTTTCTACGGAGAATGAACGCCTGAAGGCGGCGGCAAACAAGGTTGCCGACAAGGTGAATGCCCAGGGGGAGACATCCGAGGCACGCCTTGATGCTGTGGACGGCCGTATTGATCAGGCCGTCATCCAAGGTGTGCACCTTGGTGTTTCTCTCGGGCTGGTAGCAATGACCTCCCGAACCAACGAAGACTACTCCTTCCAGCCAGTCGGCTTCGCTGGAGGACGCCCGGACGAGATCGACGACATCGATGAGCGTCTGGAGGTCTACGATGATCATGCCGCTGCCCTTGCCAAATCCACAAACCCCCAGTCCGTCCTCAACAAGTTATTTGAGGAGTAGTTTGTATTAGGATGGACTTCTATAAATAATCTTGTCTTTTGGAAGAATACTTATTTCTTTGATTCTTTTCGGTAAAATTCTGCCTGCGACCATCAGAAAAATGCTGAAAACACCCCGGTCTTGCATAAACACTCTTGTGCTAGAGGCGATGCAAACTGCATCGGCTATTTTGTGCTAAAGGCGATATGAACAATATCTGCTATTCTCAGTCTTATTTTTTTTAGGCTAAAGGCGATTTTCCCTTTATCGGCTTTTCTGATCTACATTCATGAACCAACCTCAACACTGGGGTAATATTTCTTAAGAAATCTTCCATTGATAGCTCTGGTAAACTCCTCCCCAAATAAAGTCTTCAATATGTATGCATTGCCAGGTACACATTCTACTATTCGGAAAGGACCTTCCCAATTTGGAGACCATTTGCCGAACGCTCTATCCTTTGTTCCAACTAGCAATATAGTTTTCCAAACCAAGTCTCCTTCTGTGAATTGCTTCAGCCTAACCCTTTTGTTATAATACTTGGCAACGCGTATTTTATTTTTCTCAATATTTTCCAATGCCTTGAGATGAATCAAATGTAAATCTTCCAATTCATCCATCATCAGATTCTTATAATCTTCTTCTACCAATTCTTTCTGTAACATAACTCGCCTTGAACCTGACTGTAATTCCCATGGTAATACAGCATGATGCCCATAAACCAGTTCATAGGGAGACGTTTGAGTGGACCCATGACAAGCCATTCGGTAAGCCCACAATGCTTCATTAAGAACCAAGTGCCATCTCCTTGGTTTTTCATCAATCTTCTTCTGGATGATTTTAATCATAAACTTATTTGATGCTTCTACCTGACCATTAGCTTGTGCATAGTAAGGAGAAGAATTATACAACTTAATCCCCATATCTTTGGCAAAATCACAGAATTCTGAAGAAGTAAACTGAGTTCCTTGATCAGTTGTTATAGTTTGAGGAATCCCAAATCTGTGAATTATATGTTCCTTAACAAAACTGATCATATTTTCTGACGTTACCTTCTTCAAAGGGATAGCTTCAACCCACTTGGTGAAATAATCTGTGGCCAAGAGTACAAATTTGTGTCCCTTACTAGAAGGAGGATTGATCTGACCAATTAAATCTATACCCCATCCTCTGAACGGCCAAGGCTTGATTATGGGATTCATAGCAGATGCTGGAACTTTTTGAATATTGCCGAATTTTTGACAATTGTGACACCCTTTGTAATATTCAAAACAATCCTCCAACATAGTCGGCCAAAAATAACCAGTTCTCCTAATTATCCACTTCATTCAATAAACTGACTGGTGTGCACCACACAATCCTTCGTGAACCTCATACATCACTTTCTTGGCCTCTTCTTGACTTAAACATTTGAGCAATACTCCATCGATGGACTTGTAATATAACTGATCATCAAGGAACACAAATTTGAGAGCTTTGTACCTGAGTTTTTGGGAAACTTTTTGAGATGGACCTTTCAGATAATTGGTAATTTCGTATCTCCAATCACCATCTACTTGATCAGTATTTAAAACACCTTCTTCTATAGCAAAAACTTCCCGACTCTCTCGATATCCAGAAGCAGCTTGAGCTAACTTATTTGCTTATTCATTGTACTCTCTAGGGATATGATGCAAGGTTACTACCAGAAAATTCTTCAAAAGTTCTCTACACTCCTCATAATATTCTCTTAACACATTGTTCTTGCATTCATACTGACCACTCAGTTGATTAATCACCAACTCAGAATCCCCAAAGATTTCAACAGCAATGGCCTTTACTTCTATAAGAAGCTGAAGCCCTCTAAGCAATGCTTCATACTCTGCCTAATTATTAGTAACATGAAATTCAATAGGAACCGTATACTCAAAAGTTTTTCCTTGTGGGGAAATCAAGAGAATACCAGCACCACCACCTTTGTTACAAGATGATCCATCGAAGAACAAGGCCCAAGGCACAATGCTTATCGCCTCAACAGAAAGATCCCGATGTTGGGTAATAAAATCGGCAATAATTTGACCATTTACCGCCTTTGCCGATTCGTACCTTAAATTAAATTCTGACAATGCTAAAATCCATTTGCCAATTCTTCCATTCAAAATTGGCATCGATAGCATATGTTTGATTACATCAAAACTAGAAACTACCACGCATTCGGCATTCAACAAATAGTGCCAAAATTTGGTACATGAGTAATACACACACAAGCAAAGTTTTTCTGTAGCCGAATACCTTGTTTCCGGGTCTAGCAGCTTTCGGCTAAGATAAGCTATGACTCTTTCTTTTCCTTCAAATTCTTGCATAAGGGCCGATCCTATCGTTAGGCTATCGGCCGTCACATACAACTAAAAAGGCTTGTCAAGTTGTGGAGGTACCAGCACAGGTGGTGCCTTCATATATTGCTTGATCTCATCAAAAGCCTTTTGTTGTATGTCACCCCATACAAATTTTTGATCCTTCTTGAGCTTTAATAAAGGAGAAAAGGGTAAAACTCTCTCTGATAGATTGGATATGAATCTTCTTACAAAGTTGATTTTGCCTAACAATGATTGTAATTCTATGAGATTGGTTGGCGGCACAACTTTGTCTATTGTTTCCATGCTCTTTTTCCCAACTTCAATTCCTCCTTTATGAACTAAAAATCCCAAAAACTCACCAGCCGAAACTCCAAAGGCACATTTGTTTGGATTCATCTTCAAGCCATGCTTTCTTATGCACTCCAGAGTCTTTCTTAAATCGGCTAAATGTCCTTCATGATTTCTAGACTTGACCACTACATCATCGATGTAGATCTCTACAATCTTGCCGATCAGCTCGTGAAAAATATAATTCATAGCTCTTTGATAAGTTGCACCGGCATTCTTTAACCCAAATGTCATGACTATCCATTCAAACAAACCAATATGACCAGGACATCTGAAGGCTATTTTTGAAATATCTTCCATTGCCATAAAAATTTGATTATAGCCAGCATTACCATCCATAAAACTAATGACTTCATAACCTGCTGCTACATCTACTAGTAAATCGGCAACTGGCATTGGGTAACCATCCATGGGAGTGGCCTTATTAAGATTTCTGAAATCTATGCAAACCCTCATTTTTCCATTTTTCTTGTATACCGGTACTATATTTGAAATCCACTCTGCATACTTGCATGACCGAATGAAGTTTGCTTCTATTAATCTTTCAACCTCCTTCTTCACATCGGCCAATACCTCCTCTTTGTATATCTTCCATGGAGGTTGTTTGTAAGGATGAAATCCAGGTTTAATGGGTAATCGATGCTCAATAATGGAACGATCCAATCTAGGCATTTCTGTGTAATCCCAAGCAAAACAATCTTTAAACTCTTTCAACAGATCTATCAACTTTGATTTATATTCTGGGTCTAACTTTACACTAATATACATCGGCCTTGGCTTAGAACCATCACCAACATCAATTTCTTCCAACTTATCAGCCGACATAAAACCACGTCCCAACTTTCCTTTGTTGCCATCGATAGGATTTCCCATTAAAAATTACTATGAGAGCCGACTGCTTGGATCGGCTGTTGGCCCTCGCTGAAAACATTTATAGGACCTTCTTTCCACACTTTTCCAGAGAAACAATCGATGCCTTCATATTCCCAGTAGGTAGATTCTGTGGCAGCAACACTTACCGAATCATCAGCATGTACAACTTCAACGTCATCTCCAATCCATTGAATGAGAATTTGATGCATGGTTGAAGGAATGCAGCAATTAGCATGGATCCAATCTCTGCCCAAGAGTAGACTATATGCCTCCTTGCCATCAATGACAAAAAAGGTAGTAATCAGAGTTTTCGACCCAATAGTCAGCTCGACATGGATAGCACCTTGGGTATCGGAAGGGTTGCCAGGGACCACCATGTCAGTTTTCAACAATTCTTCATTAGTCATCCCAAGCTTTCTGAAGGTAGTATAAGGCATGATATTGATAGCAGCCCCTCCATCAACAAACATCTTAGTTAAAGGCTTGACATTGACATATCCCTTTAAATAGAGTGGTCTCAAGTGACGATTCTTGATTGGTTTGTCAAAAACAGCCTGCTGTGTTAATACAAGTTGAGCCATCAAATCTTGACATTCACTTTCATCAAAATTAGAGTACACCTCTTCTTGGACATCTTGGCTTTCGGGAGCTATAAACTCTGATGGGAAGAAGAAAGCCATGCAAGCATCAGCCGAAGGACCACATCCATCAGGCTTCTTCTTAGGACGCCATATTTGCTTTGTTTCGGTAACTTCCTGTTTCAACTCCCTATTCCTCAACCGTTGAACTCTTCTTTTCTAACTTTTCCTCAGGCCTGGAGGACACCACTGTCCTTTTTGCCATACGTATCTATAGGAATCAGCTTCTTCATTATGCACCCTATCATGAATCCAACCTTGACCTGCAAATCTTTTCCTTTGCTGATTCTCAAAATCATCTATTTTTAAGCGCCGATCATCTTCAGGAACCTTCGTTCCAAGTCTTTCATAGACGGGACGGCGGTTGACTCGAGATTGCCTATACTCGGAGTACTGAGCACTACACTCCGAACAATTATTTCTAGCAGGCAACCTCAAGCCTTCATTCCAACAATGCCTAAAGAATGAACAACCCCAATGAGACTGCTCCTGTTCTGTCATGTATTCTTCTTGCTCCCTTCGGTATACCTCTTCCTCATACCTCCGGCATTCTTCCATAAACCATTGCTTCTTATAGTATTCCTTCTCTTGTTCTCTCTGCCACTTGTTTAGCAAAATACGTGATGTAACTCTGGGTTTGGAAGTTTGACCTTTCTCGGTTCGGCTATTCTGAAACCGAACTCGTTGCTGCAACTCTCTACTGGTGACTTGCCGATCCGGGTCAACAGCACCACTTTTCTTTGCTCTATCAGAAGTCAACACCTTCATCTTGCCTTTACCTTTGAGATCATTAGCAGAGACCATATTCACAGAGAAAGAAATCATATTTTGTGGAAAAGGCTGATCATCAATTCTCATCTTGCCATCAAACTTCAAATGTCCCTCTTGGATAGCTTTCTGGATTCGTATTCTAAACACTCGGCAATCATTGATAGACTGAGAATTAGTGTTATGGAAGCCACAATACTTTTTGTCTTTCACTCCTTCAGGACGTAGCATGGGATGTCCTTCTAGCAGCTTGATGCGTCCTTCCTTCATCAATAATGCAAAAAGCCTGTCTGCCTTAGTAACATCAAAATCATAGGTTCCCTTTTGTTGTTTCAACCAGCGTTGACTAATTTGAGTAGGCTCCTTTGCCCAATTCAACTCAGCTACAGCTATCTCATCTTCATCAATATACTCAGTCGCTTCCTCCAGAAAACCTTGATACACCTCATTAGTGGCATTGTTCTTCTGAAAGCGATTATCTCTCCTGAATCCTTGGGCCTGGTTACTCATAGCTGCTAAACGCTGTGCAAGTTGGCCAAGATCATCAAACTCCATGCCGAACAACTTCTCCCTGATATTCGGCAACATTCCTGCTATAGCTATTCCAGGTAGTTGATCATCTGGTAAATTCAGAGAATAACACATATTCTTGGTCTCCCTAAATCTACGAAGATATTCCAATGGTGTCTCATTTGTTCTCATCCTCAGACTCATGAGATCGACCAACTTCTTCTCATTAGTACCCGTGTAGAAATATGAATGAAACTTCTGCTCTAGCTCTGCCCACGTACCAATGGAATGAGCTGGTAAAGACGTGAACCATGTGAAAGCTGGTCCTGTAAGAGACAAAGGAAAATATCGAATCCTCCAAGCTTCAAATGAAGCAGCTTCTCCAAGCTGCATTAAGTACCGACTGACGTGCTCTATGGTAATAGTATCATCTTGACCAGAAAACTTGATCAAATCTGTTGGAGGCTTCACCCTTGGAGGTAACGCCACTCTGTTGTACCACTCTGGATAAGGAGACTTGTATGAATAGGATTGATTTTTTGGCTTCAAGCCGAACTGATTTTGCATCATATCAGCCATCCTATGCATCAAAACATCAATGCCTGAATCCTGATTTCCTTGTACTTGCACTCCAGAAGGCAATCCTGAAACACTCCTATACCCTGGATTTGGCACAGCATTGATAGCATTGTAATCAGTAAATTCTTGATACCCATCTCCATACATATTCTTTTGTAATCTGTTTGATGCTGGAGAAACTCTATAAGCTGAAGGTGGCACTTCTCCTATGGTACCAAATGTCACCTGGCCATAGGTGGGATGTGATTGCTTTTTAGTGTGAGTCAATCCACCTATATTTGAAGTCGATGCTACTTCTTTTCCAACAGGCTTCTCTTGATGCTTTGGAACATTGAAAAGTGTCGATCCACTGAGTGGGCCAACATTTTCTTCAAAGTATTTATCAACCATTGGACCAAAAGTACTGATCATGATTGCCCGAAAGGTATTCAGAAAAGCTGTGTGATGGTTTGTCATGGTTTCTCCCATAGCTTTATAAACCAGGGCTGCCATCTTCTGAGCATCCTCCTCTTCAGTGTAATCAGTTTGATGTGGAAGAAGAACCCTTGGTATTGACTGCTTTTGAAACACTTTGTTGCTCTTGTTTTTGGAAAAAGACATCAAACACTTCCGTTGGTATTGCTCACATGCTTGTAGCACTAAATCCCTGTAATTATCTGGCAATTCTGCCATGCTCACATCCAGAACATGATCATTGTTGATCTCAGACGCCATCTTGAACTAACAGATGGTCCCACCGGGCGTGCCAAAAAGTGTGTTGACACAAAATGTGACACACTGTGCCTCACACACAGCAAGCCGGAAAGCGTGGCTTCAATTGGGTCCCCGGGTGCTTCGTGATCCGGAAACGTGCCAGTCAGTTTGACCTGAAAAAAAAAAACTAACAAGGGATAAAACAGTTAAATGCCAAACCGGAACATGTCGGGTGAGACCAGACAGTTCCATATATACGGCCCTGAAGCCACTTACAACGACATACAGCTATAGGAAGCTGTCTGCCAACAAATTTATAAACCATTCAACTAATCGTAAGATGAACACACGTAAAGATCCGATTGCCGAATGCATGTGCATGGGAAGACATGTTTGAACAAGTGAAATTAATTATGAGTTAATGCATAACCAAGCTCAGCAGTCCAGCCGAGTTGGGGTCCATGAAGAAGGAACATGCAAATAAACACGACTAAACTAATCTAAAACCTGCATCTGCCACACGACACCTAGTTTCGTTAAAGCTTAAACGTAATTAACATGCATGAACCCATGACATGTGACAATCTAGATTAAAATAATTCAGCCATTATGAGCATGTTATCTATTTGCAAAGGTAATATGAAAAGCAATGATCATTGAAGCATGAATAAAACCATAAGAGAGAGCCAAACAATATCAATCTAGATTGGGCAGAAGTGTGTTACAAATATATAAAATATTTAAAACATGCAACACAGGATAACTTAATGAATCTATTTAGATTTTGCCGTATCTAATAGAGCCGATAACTGTCTTGCTTTCACTAAGCATATTGAGCAAACGCCTACCGCACGGTATCTACTCATAAACAAAGCATAAGCAAAGACTTCTTGATTGTCAAGAAAAGATCCACCACACGATCATTGAAAACAAACAAGACTACTTGCATCACGTCTAAATCCACCGCATGATACTAAACATGATAACAAGGTTATCGGAACTTACGGAGGTCGACGGATCGATGACTCCTCTCGAAGAACTCGACGACACGACAAAAGGACTCGAAAGTTGGCATGGGGCCGGTTGTGTTGATTTGGTTGTGAACCCCTATTACAATGGTCGAGGGTCAATATTTATACCCTAGACAAAACCTGAGTCCTAAAAGACTACGATTTACAAAGGAACTCTTAAATAAACTTGGAAACTACGATTCCTTGCCCTAAACTCTCAGAGTCCTTTATTATTACAACTTTCATCTTTTCGATCGGCTTTGCCTGCCATCTTCTGCTTTCCCGAATGGAGTCACCACCTTCTAAAGTAACTGACTGCACAAGCATTTAGCCGACCGCTCATTTTGTTTGCCGAATATCCTTCTTCCCGCATGTGGGTCCACCTGTCATCCTCCAGAGTCGACCAAAATCCAGTGTTAACAGCATGACAAATCTCTCATAAGGGTCAACAATGCTTGACAAAACTCAATGTAAAAGTAAGCAACATATATGTGGAAGTTTTTCTAGCCTAAATAACATGTGTGGCTCTGGTGGGAATTCAAGCTTTGTCATACAGGAACTCATCATGTAGCATTTTTGTGTTTTTAAAAGATAAATCTCTAGAACTTTGGTGTCATTCAGAACAAGATAAACAGCAGCTCAGACCTTCTCATATCATATCCGTCAATTGCCTAGATTTAGATCAAGCATATGCTACCCACGAGTTTCAAGTTCATATTAAATCCTTATATCAAAACAATCTTATCCAAAACTTAGGAGAATTCAAGGCTGAAAACTAGGTACTTGAAAGGAATTACAACAGAGAAACTATTCATTATTTCCATTTTAAGAGATTATCTTCAGAGTCCCTTTTTATTTATTTAGCTCTTAAAAGAAAGTAAAGCAAACTAGACACACTCTTTTTATTTTATTTTCATTTTTAGTTCACGCATTATAACTATATATATTTCTATAAAGATAACTTTTTATTTTGTTTTAGTTATTCATCTTTATTTTAGATATATAAAGCGTACTAAGAATAGTAAAAATAATAAGGGAAAAGAGATATTTAGCTGGATACACATGGTTGCTCAACGAGGTGGCCGAATGTGGAGGTGCTGGAACAGAGCCTCCAATTTTGATTTTGTTGTTGTTGTTGTTGTTGTTGCTAGAGGCTAGCCATCTCTTGTCCCATGCTTACCTGTCATTATGTGTGATTGTGTAACTTACCTTGTATGGTAGCATTTGTCTCTTCAATGGTTGTGAGTCTGTTGTCGAAGTGGTGGAAGGCCTCCTGAGAGTCATAATACCCTCGTCCAGAGAAAGACATGTGTCCTCCCTGATGCCCACTTGAGGTTGCTTCATGATCTTGCCCTTGGTAGTTGTGGAAGTGCATTGTACCTCAGTTTGCTCTTGAAGATGAGGATTCTTGAGGTGGCGCCTCTAGTAGTGGCGCTTCCAATGGTGATGCCACCTTCTTTTGTCAAACCTGTCTTGGTTTTAAATTTGATTTTAGTCTAACAAGTTCATCTTTCTTGACTTGTTCTCCCTCCTTATTCAGGCATTAGTAGTAGAAGCTGGCGACATCTTGTGTGCATCATTATTGCCGGTTCAGAACTTTCACTTATAGAATTTTGGGGATCAACTCCCCCACACTTTGCTCAAATTGTGTTCTGCTCATAAAGACAAGGTAGAGATCAAGTGCATGGGTTCTGTTGGTGGGAAGACAACAACAAAACCAAAACTTTATTTATTATTATTTTTTCTAGCCTAGGCACATCGAATCATGTTACAATTGGCGTTATGTGCATTCATTCTTACAACATGGGTGATAAGATCAGAAGGATGAGTATTAATGTGGCATTTGAATACATTTGTCAATAAGAGTGGAGTTGCTTAACCTATGGAAGGACTGTCTATAATGTATCAAACCTTACATGATTATGACTATCATCTTCTAAAGATAAGATATGTAATATTTTAGCTCATTTGATTAAGACTATGAGATCAAGAAAGTGGTGCTATGAACAAGCTTAAGAAACAAGACATGTTGAGTTAATCAGGTTGGATCAAGCAAAGTTGTAACTCAAACATGTTTGTTTCTTTATTTATGTGAATACCAAGATCAAAGGGAAGCTTTCTAAATAATGACCAATTACCTTAAGATGTTACCTTCATCATTGGAGCGTGATGACACCATGTGACGAAGGTAGATGACTGTGGTGATCATTTCTTCCTGTTTTGAAGCTTTCCTTGCTTGAGCTGTTCATGAGCATCTTGTTTCCTATATCGCACTCCTTTCTCATTCTTTTATGATGCCATCTTTTTCTTCTTTCTTTTGTGAATCTTGACATTTTGTATGGACCTTCTGCTCCATTCATTGTTTCATTCCTACAAAAGATTAATGGACAACACATACCCGAAGGGATGTACAAATAATTTGAAACAAGGATAGTGTTGTCATAGAGCTAAAGGTCATCTTCTATGCTACAATAGAATTGGTTTTAACATTTTAATTAGCATAGAATCTTTATCCCATGTTTTAAATAATGTGCCTCAATTGTTGCAAAAACTTCTTCTCGCGAGGATTGATTTTAATTTATATCTTAAGTTTGATTTTCATATATGAAATTTGTAAACATATTCAAACTTGTAGAAACAAAGCAATATTGAGCAGAGGGATTGCAAACCAGCGTGTTAGAGCGATAGGAACCTAGGAGAAAGAAGAGCAGGGTTGTATCTACTATAGAAAAGTCAGCCTTCCTCCCCCTCACTTGGACCTTTACGTCACTTGATACTGTCGGTGAGAACTCATGGTTTTAGGTCCATTGAGCAGGACCTCTCCCTTGCTTTTAGCTTTTCTTTGCACCATCTAATCCTAGAGATGAGGATGCAGATAGTTGCATGCTCTTCTTCCATCAACCCTTCTTGATTTTTGTTGATTCTTGGTTGACGAATTGGGGTTCATTAGAGATACAAACTCAAGTTCCTCCTTGATTGTCTAATGGCATGGCAGAGAGTTGTTCTTGTTTGTTTGTTGGCGATACGCCAGCCATCTTGATGGTCAAAGAAGTAACCTCATTGGTACTGCATGAAAGCTTCATCTCCAATAACTAAGGGATGTCATCTTGCGTCTATAAGGAAAATGGACCCTTGGCCCATGTACTTTGAATTTTGGTGTTTGATGATCAACACAACCAAATTGGACTAATGAATTTGCAAGTGATTGTTTTGTAGTTCAATAGGGTGCAAGACATGACTTGGACAAAGGCGACGTGATGATCCGATGATCAACACCATAACCAAGACCTTAGGAGCACAAGAGAAGACTCAAGATATCAAGTAAAGTAAAAGCATGAAGATAGAAACCAAGCCATACGCAAGATCGTGAAGAAACGAGCTCGCAGAGATGACCGGACGCTGGAAGAAGCGACCAGATGCTGGATCGAAGGCTCGGCAGACTGGCATCATCAGTAGTGACCGGACACTGGACCAGACGCTAACAGCAATCGATCAGACGTAGGGCAGCATCGTCTGATCGAGTACAGAGAGGTTCTAGAGCGGTGAAACTGCGACCGGATGCGTCCGGTGGCAGGTGACTGGACGCTGGTAGCGTCTGATCAAGTGTTCACAGCTCCAATGGTTGGGATGATCGGACATGTCTGGTCAGGACAAGTTCAGCATCTGGTCAGTAGCAGAAAAGCAAGATTTCGTCCCCAATGGCTACTTTCTGTGGGGCTTATAAATACAACCCCCAATCGGCCAAATGAGCCGTGTGGAGTTGAGGAAACATACCAAGGGTGTTGATACCCCATTTTAGTGATCTCCACTTGCATAGTGCTTAATGTTTTATTAGGTGATTAGCGTAGGTGCTTTGCGAAGTGCTTAGGTTGATTAGACCACCGCTTATGCGCTTGCTCTAGGTTTAGGCTGAGTGTTTAGTGAGGTTTGCATACCTCTTACCACTCGGTGCTTGCGCGTGCCATTGTTGTACATCAGCGGGGCTTGTAGTCTTACGAGATCACACCAACCATGGTTGTGGTGTGGTTGCCACCGTGTACCAGAGGGAACAAGGCCCGCGGTGTTTCGGCCGAAAGCTTGATAGTGAAGACGGCGGAGAGCATCCGGGAGAGGCTTGCCGGAAGGCACGTCGGAGACCCACTTGCGCATGGGGAAGGCCCGAGGCTATCCATGGAGTTACTCGACCAGGAGCTTGGCCCTTGCGAGGGATTCCTTGCGAGGGGCTCCAACGAGGACTAGGGGGAAGCTTCGCGCTTCTCGATACCTCAGTAAAAATAGCAAAGTCGTCGATGGGAGTTTGCATATCTCTACCTTGCTCTTTAGCTTCCACATTTACATTGATCATATTACTCCTTTTGCGGTAGAGATAGCAACACACTAGCAAAACCGTAGTTGCACATTTAGATAGTTTATCTTTTGCATAGGTTTTGCTAAGGTTAGAAAAAGAGGCCATAGTTTTAGAAGTCATAATTTTTAAGTTGCCTAATTCATCCCCCCCTCTTAGGTGTCATGGTCCCTTCAATTGGTATCAGAGCTGGTTGGCTCGATTTGGACCTTTGGCTTAACCGCCGTTGAGCCGACGCTACTTAGAGTGGTTGGGATGGATACCTCTAGGCCTCCGCACTTTGATGGCACTAACTTCCCATACTATAAGGCTAGAATGACTTGCCACCTTGAGGCGGTTGATTTGGGTGTATGGAGAGTCACTCGTGATGGGATGAAACCCATCAAGAATCCCAAAAAACCCATAAAGAGTGATGAAAAAGAAATGCATTTTAATGCTAGAGCTAAAAATTGCTTGTTTGAATCTTTTAGCATGGATGTGTTTAACCAAGTGTTCACTTTAAATACGGAACATGAAATTTGGTTAAAACTCCAAGAGCTCCATGACGGCACAAGTAATGTCCATGAGCAAAAACATTGTCTAGCTAAATAAAATTATGATTTCTTTACAATAAATGATGATGAGCTTGTTCGTGATATGTATTCTCATTTGAATCTAATTATCAATGAGCTCCATTCAATAGGATTAATAAAGCTAGATGATGCGGACATCGCAAGGAAGATCATCTCCGTGCTACCACAAAAGAAATATGCAAGCATCATCACCATCCTTCACAACATGGAGAACTTGAGCACCATGACCCTGGGCATTGCCATTGGCAAGTTAGTGGCATTTGAAATGTCACGTAAGATGGGTCAAGAAGAAGCCTCTTCATCGAGCAAAGGCAAAGCTCTCGCATGTAGCGAGAAAAAGAAGATGAAGGGAAAGCAAGTTGAGACAAGCTCAAGCTCAAGCTCCTCAAGTTAAGATGAAGAAGAAGATGACGATGATGATGATGATGAAGATTCAAGTGATGATGATCAATCTTCCTCCTTCACCTCCAACCTTGATGAAGAATCAATCAAATTAATCAACAAGGTGGAGAAGATGATCCAAAGGCTCAATGTCAAGGGTGTGCCCATCCAAATTCAAGATCTCATTTTCACCAATCAAAGAAATGAGCAAAGAAAGAGAGGATGCTATGGATGCGGCGAGTTAGGGCACTTTGTGGAAGTTTGTCTAAACAAGCCCACACACAAGACAAAGAAGAAGGCATGCAAGGACCAAGCCCTCACATCAATAAGATCATGGGATGATTCTTCAAGCGAAGAAGAACACTATCACAAGAGGCGAGGTCGCAAGCACTCATCATCAAGCTCTTCTCGTGTGTGCCTTATAGCATGAGGTAACGAAAGCTCATCATCTAGTGAGAGTGATAGTGATGATGATATACCTTCTTATCATGAAATTGTGCAACAAAATCTTAATTATGCTAAGGTTTGCACTAGTCAACAAAAGAAGCTCAAAAGCTTAAAATAAAAAGCTAGATAGTTCACAAGAAGCATACAAAACTTTGCTTGAACAATATGAGAACTTTGCTAATCTCAATGTTGAACTATCTACTAAAATTGAGCAACTTAAGGCTAGTGCAACAACAAATGAATGCACAATCAATGATGAGCAACTTGTAAAGAAAAATGAAAAATTGAAAGAAAAGTTAGCTAGCTCACAAGATGCTTACAAAAGTTTGCTTGCAAAAATGGAAACCATGTGCAAACATTGTGATGAGCTAACTAATAAAGTTGCTAATCTTGAAACCGTCAGTACATCCCCCACCAAGGCATCTAAAAAGAAAAGTTCTATCTTTAACATGTCTAAAAAGGATGCCTCTACTTCTTGTAATGTTTTATGTTTAGACTCACCTTTGTGCAACCAAGTTTGTGTTGAGAAAGTTGTTGTAGATACATGCACACAAGAGGTTGCAAAGGAGAATGAGCAACTCAAGCAAGAAGTAGCTCGCCTCACCAAGGACTTGACTCAAGTGGGCAAAGCAAACCCAACTTCATCAAGATAACACCGTCAAGGGAGTGAAGAAGCTTGATGAAGGACAAACCATGGTTTGTTACATGTGCCACAAGGAAGGTCACAAGTCCTATGAGTGCAAGGTGAAGAATGGGGGAGGAGCAAAGAAGAAAGAGAAGAAACAAACAAGCAGGCTCTCCAACACCTACACCAACAAGGTGGACAAAAAGGTCTCCATACCTTATCTCTTGAAGAAGAAGAAAAATAACAAGGTGGTGGCCATCAAGGTGAACAAGCAAGCCAATAATGGGGTCAAATGCTTTTGGGTGCCAAAGGAGATCATTTCCAACATGAAGAGCACCAAGAAGGTTTGGATCCTGAAAGGGAAGTGAGAAGTCCAATGGACTTCGGTGAATTTGGAGACTTGGCAAAGTATGGATACATTTCATGGGGTGCATCATGATGGACAAAATAATTGCCAAGTGGGTTAGTGAATACTATGGACCCAAATTCCCCTCCCATGTTAGGTAACTAGATTCAATTTACTTCAATTGGTATTAGATTTAAATTTTCCTACAATTGGTATCTTTTAGCATCTAGTTACTATTTATGCCTAGGTTTGCATTTGCATGCTTATATCTTTTGTCATGCATACACTAGGTATTTAATATGGTAGGCTTGCTCGGTTTCATTCTTATTCCTTGGAGCAATCCTACATGGTTAAAAATTGTTTAGGAGCACGACACATAGCTTGTCCTTCAATTGTTCATCTAATATGTGCCGAAGTTCAAATTGTAGATAATTTCTCCCGAATATCATCTTCGAAAATGATTCTCACTCATGTGATGTCATCTTTCAAGTGGTATTTTTTATTCTAAAATCAATGTGCATGTTTCCAACAAGTATTCCATACTTGTGTGCACAAATTTAGGGGGAGGTTACTCTACAAGTTGGATGCTTTGAGACTAACACCTTTTCAAGCTTATCATGTGTATAGTAGTCTCATTGCAAGGAAAATGGAGTACCCAGAGTTAAGCATCATACTTTAAAGATCCACCCCCGGTTGCAAGTGATAGAAATCAAATTGGTTTCCGCATGTGGTATTTCTAAACCAATATCATCATGTTGATTTCATTTTGATATTTATATGCTTTCTCCATGCATTATATAGATTAAATTCCCGCGAGCAAAAATTTGCCAATTATGCATATGCTTTGCCTTCTATCACATGTATGCATATATTTAGGGGGAGTTTTGTCTATATAATGTAAGAGTCAAATTTTGTGATCTATTCCACTCTACACATAAAGGATCATAAAGTTTGACCCTCCCTTGTGCTACTAATATCTTCCTTTTTGGTGTTTGATTTCAAAGGGGGGAATTTAGAGGACCAAAAGCAAGCATTAATTTATAATAATGGTCCGAGAAAGGGAGGATAGTGGATTATGGATTAGCCTAAGTAATGGGAAAACTTGCAGGAAGCAAGGCTTAAATCCATAATACCACATGGGGACATTTGCAAGGGCAAGATAAGTTTCTATATAGTCTTACAAGTAGTATCTTTTAGCATCATATAATCTTGCCCCTTGCATTGCATCCTAGCAAGTAGGTAGTTTTTAAATTTCAAAATTCTATTATTTGCTTGCTTTGGTCGTGTTGTCATCAATCACCAAAAAGAGGGAGATTGTAAGGAAAATGGACCCTTGGCCCATTTACTTTGGATTTTGGTGTTTGATGATCAACACAACCAAATTGGACTAATGAATTTGCAAGTGATTGTTTTGTAGTTCAATAGGGTGCAAGACGTGACTTGGACAAAGGTGACGTGATGATCCAATGATCAACACCATAACCAAGACCTTAGGAGCACAAGAGAAGACTCAAGATATCAACAAAGTAAAAGCATGAAGATAGGAACCAAGCCGTACGCAAGATCGTGAAGAAACGAGCTCGCAGAGGCGACCGGACGCTAGAAGAAGCGACCGAACGCTGGATCAGAGGCTCGGTAGACTGGCGTCATCAGCAGCAATCGGACACTGACGGTAACTAACCAGACATAGGGCAGTAGCGTCTGATCGAGTACAGAGAGGTTCCAGAGCGGCGAAACTACGACCGGACATGTTCAGTGGTAGGTGACCGGACGCTGGCAATGTCCGATCAAGTGTTCGCGGCTCCAACGATCGGGATGACCGGACGCGTCCGGTTAGGACGAGTTCAGCATTCGGTCAGTAGCAGAAAAGCGGGATTTCATCCCCAACGGCTACTTTCTCAGTGGGGCTTATAAATACAACCCCCAACCGGCCAAATGAGCCATGTGGAGTTGAGGAAACATACCAAGGGTGTTGATACCCTATTTTAGTGATCTCCACTTGCATAGTGCTTAATGTTTTATTAGGTGATTTGGCATAGGTGCTTTGTGAAGTGCTTAGGTTGATTAGACCACCGCTTATGCGCTTGCTCTAGGTTTAGGCCTAGAGTTTAGTGAGGTTTGCATACTTCTTACCACTCGGTGCTTGTGCGCACCATTGTTGTACATCGGCGGGGCTTGTAGTCTTGCGAGATCACACCAACCACGGTTGTGGTGTGGTCGCCACCGTGTACCAGAGGGAACAAGGCCCATGGCATTTTGGCCGGAAGCTTGATAGTGAAGACGGCGGGGAGCATTCAGGAGAGGCTTGCCGGAAGGCATGTCGGAGACCCACTTGCGCGTGGGGAAGGCCCGAGGCTATCCACGAAGTTACCCGACCAGGAGCTTGGCCCTTGAGAGGGATTCCTTACGAGGGGCTCCAACGAGGACTAGGGGGAAGCTTGCGCGCTTCTCGATACCTCGGTAAAAATACTGAAGTCGTCGATGGGAGTTTGCATATCTCTACCTTACTCTTTAGCTTTTGCATTTACATTGATCATATTACTCCTTTTGTGGTAGAGATAGCAACACACTAGCAAAACCGTAGTTCACATTTAGATAGTTTGTCTTTTGCATAGGTTTTGCTAAGGTTAGAAAAAGAGGCCATAATTTTAGAAGTCATAATTTTTAAGTTGCCTAATTCAACCCCCCCCCCTCTTAGGCGTCACGGTCCCTTCAGCGTCCATGGTCATTTGCGGCCTTACGAGACACCGTCAACAGACCTCATTGATTACCGATGCTTGCTGACACAATGATGCACGCCATGATGTAGTGGCATCTCATTGTCTTGATCCTTGTTGCCAACGTGCGAGCTGGTCCCTTCAAAGATGATGAAAGCAGGCATATTCTGGCTAATACAAGGTGGGTTTCATCCTGCTTCTCATCAACATCCTAGCTTGAGTCTTGCAAAGGCTCAATGCTAGGTTGTCTTTGATGTTGCTCATAGCCTGTCGATTTGTTCGTCCACTTCTACAGCTATAGTGGTGATTTCTGGATTTGTAGGTTCATACCATGAACAGGCATAGCTTATGCTCATTTTTTCTGCAAAATGTTAGTGGACACATACCCGAGGGAATAAAACAAAGTTGCATTATGGGTTGTTGTCCATAACTTTTGTAGTTTTCGTCTATGCTAATGAAAGGATAGTTTTAGGATTGCTTTAGCATAGATTTTTTATTAACAGACTTTATGTGTTGGCTGCATTCTAGCTTGGTTCAAGGCTTAAGATAACTTACAACAAAGATAAGTGAATAAACCTTGATACTCGTAGTTCTTCCTTCCATGAAGAATGAGCTGGGTCTTCTTTGTGCAAAGTTTTTGGAATTCATATGCCTTGCTTCATCTTCGGTGTGAATTTATCTTAGGACTTCCCCAATTTTAGTTTGAGAGTTTTCTACTAGGGTTAGTCCAATAAAATAACCAGTATCTACTACAGCAAGTTTTAGTTCAATAACCAAACTAAACTCCATTCTAATTTGATTAAGGAAGACATTTTAACCTAAGCACCATGCTTAATTTAAAAAGACTTTGGAAATAAGGTCACACACCTCTTGATTTAAACTAAGCACCATGCTTCCTTTAAAAGATGTATAAAGATACTTCCAAACCTAAACATACTATAGTAAACAAAAGGTAATATTAAAGCATTATAGAGATTTATTCAAATAGAGATGAAAGAGCATGATCATGGTGAGAGATTTTTTTTAATAAAAGATGCAAGTGGCATGAATGTATGAAAGGAACTAAATATGCTGTGGATTTGATATGAGAGAATTTAAACTAATTGAAGTGGATGCATGGATTATTCAAAGTAAACGTACAGTGGAATACAAAAATTTAGTGATAACTACTCATTAAGTTTAAAGTCCATGAGCAAGACTATCTCATCTTTCTCGATCATACTTACCATGACTCACATGATGGAATTTGTGAGTAGTGCAGCGTCTGTATTCATCACTTGAGATGTGATTTGAATTCTTGTGACATCGACCTTTTTCTCCAATCTACACATGGTAAGAATAATATATATATGTTTATACAAACCTATGAGATAACAGGGTTCCAATATTGAAGGATCTTGAATGTTCAGGCACCCTAGGTTCTTCAATGTTTCTTCTTTCTTTGTTGAAACTTGCCAAAAGGTCGCAATGGCGTCTGTTGTCCTGTCTTTTCTACAATTCAACAGAACAGGGGTAATCCCACAAAAGCTAGTTATAACTAGATTAGCAGATATCAAGCTAGTATCAAAATCTTTACGCCAATTGTTTTTCCGGCAACGGCGCCAAAGAGCTTGTTGGTATTTTTAAACGCACACAGATAAATCCACAAGCGCACGGATACCGTTGTAGCTTTCACCTGAGAGTATTCTAGAGTATCGTATTTATCTATAGGGAAACAATGGTTAAAGAAGTTGATAGTTCACTATCATGTATCTACTAACTAGTATACTAACTAAACTAAAGTGGGGGTAAGTGTTGTTTATGATAAGAGTTATGAATAATAACACACATAAGAGAATTCCATGGTATATAAATGAGTAGTCTAGCTAAATTGAGTGGACAAGGTTGAGTTCAAGGTTCTTAAATACTTCTCTATTACTTTGGTTTTATTCTAGTTTAGACTAGAGGATATAACTAAAGCATGGGTAGATATAGCGATCACACACAATAGCACTTTGGGACATTGGAACACTAGCCACAGAAAGGGATGAGAAAGGGACTAGGAAGCTCCGACTATGGTTCTACAAACACCAACCCAAACATGGTGGACTACATCGGCCATCAGGGCTGTCACCACTTGGGGCTACCACAACTATCCGCAGGGTTGGGTGCAATCTTAGGTAACTCATAGTCTAGACACCGCGTCTACACTATTAATTACTACTCTAATCACATATAATAACTAGAGCACTCCATGCGAGCGAAGATCCCATGCTAAGATATGATAACTATACTTGCCATACATATGAAAGGCATAAATGTGAATAGAGAAGATAACTATATTAAAGCATAAGTATTGCAAAGGTAAGATACAAAAATTTACCCGACCTCCAAAGATTTCTCTAGAACCTGAGCATGGCTCAACTCTCCCTAACTCTCAACTAGAGCTATTCTACTTCTACATCTTGAGAGCTGGCTCTGATCCTGATGAGGAGAATATGAATTAGGGTTTTAGGATCTGGTGAGAGAGGGGGTATGGGTTGCTATATATAGGACAGAGGTAGAGTAGCGGCCAAGGAATCGAGGTGGAGTAATGGGCAAGGACTCTAGGAGGAGTAGGGGTCAAGAAATTGAATCGTCTTTCACAAGTTTCATAGGTTGAGTCACTTGTTGTCGTCGGTTTGCTTGTTTGGAGTGTATGATAGTGGTCCCAGGAGCTATTTTCTAGATAAATCCTCCTGCAATCATGAAATCACCAAAGCTCATGGAATTCATTAGTTTAAACCCCTAAACCTTCATTGGTGATTACATTTATGCCCTTATACATGTTTAATTGACGTTTGTAATGGTTGTTCACTACCATCAACAACAGCTGCATTGGGTAAGGTGAAGGGCAAGGACAAGAAGGGGTGTTCACTAGTGATTTTGGTGTAGCATCGATGTCTTGGTCAATGTCGTAGAAGAACCTGGCTAGAGTCTGGGGCAACACCTTATGGTTGTTGTAGTCCGAGATGAGGCGGTTCTAGGAGCGACAGACATATTTGCAGCACAAGGAGTAGGGCAGGGAGGTGGCAGAGGATCTCAACAATGACATCATCTGTGAGGCTAGCTAGTGTGTTCCTCTTGTTGGGGGGCCTCCTCCATTTTGTCTATGTGCAGTAAGATGAGAGCTTGGTCAGTAATAAGATCACTAAAGATGAAAATAATCTAACAAAGATCCATCAGTGAAGTCTACAACTCATACCAAAGTGCAACTTAACAACCATTAACAATTTTTATGGTACGACCTCAAACAAATTTAGAGTAGCACCACATAGATATATATAACTCAAACTAGAGTAGCAATTAATAGAGCTGTAACCATTATAATTCCAGCTAAATTAAGTCTATCCATCACACTTACAATCAGTACATGAGCTCAGAGCTTAGGAGGCAGACAAAGATTAAGAGGACGACAATTACAACAGTTTTGAAGGCAGAAGCAATGGGCCTGTTTGTTTGACTAGACAGATAGGTATAATCAAGCAAGCACTTGACAATTAACAGGCCTAGTTGCACATAGGCATTTACAGTAATAAAACTAAACATATGCAGAAAACCAAGACATCAGCAGAAAACCAACCAGTGCCACCTTCTAATTCTTTTCATCATCATATCATCAGCCTAACCAGATCTCTAATGCTAGAATGATTCTTATATACCTCATGTTCAAGCAAGGACCAAAACAGTGAAGTGAACAGGAAAATGCGAGAAAGGAGACCTACGGATCGGATCTGTCGCCTCTGCCGCGGCACACAACAGACACGAACGCCAATGCCACCGTGCTCCACCGGCAAGCCCCGCCGCCTAGCCTCCAAAAGGACGCTGGAGCCACCACAGCACACCGGGGATCCTCCTTCACCGCCGCCGCTAGTCTAATAGGCACATATTTGTTTTCACTTGAAGGGGAAATATCTAATATAGGTCAACCTATAGGGCATCCACACAGAGAATATAATACTATAACAACTCTAAAGACATGTCAATACAACCAGGCATCTAGCGCAATGGTAAAGACCGTGTGTTCCTTCCTCCGGGTCCCGGGTTCGACTCCCAGGCATTGAGGTTTTTTTGAATTTATTAGACCCCGGCGGCACAAAAGATACAAGTGACACGCAAGCTGTCGGGTCCCATAGGTTAGATGGAGATGGAGAATGGTCCCATAGGTACACGTGACACGTGAGCCGTCGGGTCCCATAGGTCAGATGGTCCCACATGTACACATGACATGCAAGCCATCGGGTCCCACACGTTGGATGGGGATGGAGAACGGTCCCATAGGTACACATGACACGTAAGCCATCGGGTCCACAAGTCAGATGCTGAAGGGTCCCACAGGTACACGTCGGATGGAGAAAGCACCGAGCGGAGACTTTTATGATGAATTGCAAGTGTCACGGATGAGTAACTACAGGTCCCACAGGTACACGTCGAATGGAGAAGGGTCCCACAGGTACACATCGCATGGAGAAAGGATCGAGCGGAGACTTTTAGGACGAATTGCAAGCGTCACAGATGAGTAACTATAGGTCCCACAGGTACACATCGGATGGAGAAAGTACCGTGTGGAGATCTATGACGAAGTCGTTCAGATCAAATATTGTTCATCACACATGTGTAATTAGTTCAATGACGAAGCCTTGTTCGTCACAGTTTTAAAGGAGATCATCACACATGAGTCACGTGGGTGATCTATGACGAAATCATATGCTCTTCTATGACGTTTTTTATGACGATGTCTGATTTCATCATAGAAATGGAGGGTTGCAGGATCGTCACCACCGATCTATGACGAAATGGAAATATTCATCATAAAAAGCACTCTTCTATGACGGTTTTGGATTCGTCATTAAGATTTTCATCATAGAAGTGAATATTTCTAGTAGTGTTTTTTGGAGGCGGTTGTTTAAAGAGGTCCGCCTTTGTAAATCAATTTTAGGAGGTAGTTATGTATTAACCGCCTCCATTAATCGATTTTACGAGGCGGGCAAGTTTGACCGTCTCCGTAAATGAAAATGACCGCCTCCACCAATCGTCCGATATTTTTGGAGGCGGTCAAATTTTGTGACCGCCTCTGTTAATGTTTAGGTACTATCTTGCAAAATCATTTGTGTAGTAGTGTTATTTGGCCCTAAAACGAATTTCCTTAGTTTTCTTGGCCCTTTCGTTAGTTTGATGGGCTAACGGTGTTAAGCTGTACGCGAAATGACTCTTTTACCCTGGGCTTGAAAAATAATTATTGAAAAAATAAAAAATAATGATTTCATGCTTGAAAAAATATTGTACCAAACTTATTTTGGGAAATTATTGATAGAGGTAGCCCGAAAGACCTATGAGTTGTAGCCTTCGATGAGGGGTAAAAGAGTCATTTCGTGTACAACTTAACACCGTTACCCCATCAAACTAACAGAAGAACCAAGAAATCAAAGGAAATTTGTTTTAGAGCCAAATAAGCAAGTTAGGGAAAAAAAAGGACTAAGAAACTAAGCAGCACTTTTTTTAGGACCAAGGAAATAATTTCCTCCCAAATATTGGAGACCAAGAGGCGATAGCACCATTAAACCTTATGTCATTCTCATCGGTTGGTCACTTCATTGGCATTTCTTGTTGCTGCTAGAGATTGTGATTCCACTAGCAAATATGTCGAACGCTTCGTATATCTGGATGCCTACTAATGTTGTAGCCTAAAGGTATGGGTGCTTATTATGGAAATGAAACACATGTACCCTCTCATACTCATTGTGGTTCCACCTATATCGATCATAATGTTACTAATTGGGCATATCGTTTTCTCTCTAATTGCATTCATCTCGGGCATCCTCTAGGACATGCATTCTAATTAAAGCCCAATTTGGTTTCCCGTGATTAAAATTGAGCTACTAAAATCAATGACTAAACTTCTGTTACCCATGTTTGGTTCTAGTGACTAAAGGTCATTAAAGCAGTTCAGCAAAGACCAAACTACCCCTAATAAATGCACAAATAAGGGTGGAGGGCCGTCAATAATGAGGGGCAGCTCGTGTCCACTCTCCATTTTAGCCCACTTTAGTCACTCTTGGAGTACTAATATGACTAAAGTACTTTAGTCTCTTTTTAGTAAGTTTATTTGGCACTTTAATAGTTAAAGTGACTAAAGTTTAATAGCTAAACTTTAGAAGGGAAAAACCAAATAGGCCCTAAGATTAGCTACCACTTGATACCGATATATGAATATCCTAAGTGTCGATGCCTTGCCGCCCTCACATAGAGTCGTCCCTTCCACTGTTACGAGGGACAATAGCTTTGGACTATCAAGACCGATAAACCATATGCATCTATCAAGAAGAAGGGAGATAAGTTACATTGTTTGTTTTTCATTAAGCGAACCTCCGGAATATAGAAATGCTTGTGTTTTTCTAGAGTACTAGTAGATCGACTATTTTTTTGTATTGGAGATTTTTTTTATTGTATTTCTCTTAACTATTGAAGTATTTTTCTATATATAATATTTTATATTATTTTAATTTCATTTCTAAAAGTAAATACGTTAAATACGACATATGTGGTTGGCCTCATGTTATTTAATAATGGTGCGGATGAGTTATATCAAAACATGTGTAGCAGAATTTTTGGTTATTTTTAATGTAATGGTAATAGTGGGTAATTTACCATCATGTATAGAGGCAATTTGATTTAACTTCGATTAATGTGACAATTTGTAGGCTTTGATAATTACCATTGGATTCAGACACTAAGACAATGCATTTATTATTATTATAAATACTTAAATTGAAAGAGTTACACATTATGAAACTCTAGGAATGGTAATCTTTGAGTTGTCAAGTTGTTTAAGCTTTTATTTATTTATAGTGAATGTGAAAATAGGCACAAGAGAAATCTAGATGAATTTGTATTACAAATTAGAGGAAATAGATCCACACCATACTTTTTTAAAATGTTGGACGTAGAGAAAACAACTTCAGTGTCTTTTGCTTATATTATATGACAGAAAGGACAAGGAGTGAAATCTGATTATCACTCGCTCAGTCGCTCTGGTCACAAATCTAAGCAAGAAGGCCCTATGGGGGTAGACATCATATACTCAAGCAAATGAAATCAGGCGGTGAGCTCTCCATTTCCATCTAGGACTAGGAGATAGCACTTAACTTGATGGGTTTCCCGAACTTTATAGATTTATTGTTTTGTTACATACTCAATGCAGAACATTTTGGTCACAGTGTTAAACCCACAGGGGTACCACGCAAAAAAAAACAGAGGGCTATGCATAAAGATGGCAACGGCCCCGATTCCCCACGGGGAATTCCCCTATTAGGGGACGGCGACAGGGCCAATTTCTCCCCCACAGGGATCCAAATGGTAGGAAAACAATCCCCGTTGGGGCTGGCGGGGACGGGGATGGGGATCCATCCTCCGAACTCGATCCCCGCAAACCCGCCCCGCTTAGAGCATATAGAAGTGTTGCAGTCGCAGGCTTCAGATCCGTTCAAAACGGCCCATGAAGGCCCAGCAACGGTTCAAGTATATATATATACAAAATCTAACCCTAATCCCTTGACTTCCTAGCTTCCTCGTCCACCTCAACCACTCCCACAGCCGCCAGAGCACCAGGCGCGCCGCCACAAGCAGCTTCGACTTATTCGCGTCGTGCTGAGCGCCACCATGAGTCTACGCCGGCCATCTTCCCACGCCCCTCCCTTGCTCGTGGCACGCTCGGTGCTCCCAGCGGCTCGACCAGACCGTGGCCACGGTCCCGATGCAGGAGACCAGCCACACCAGCAGCAGCAGGTGGCGTCTACAGTCTACTGCTCGGTGCTTCAATCTGTAGGAAAGATGGATCTTGCATCTCCTACTCCCTCCGTCCCAGAATATCTGTGGTTCTCGTTTCCCGAGAAACAACTTTAACAAAATATATATTAAAAATATTATTATTTATGATACATAGTTAGTATCATTGGAAAGATCTTTGAATCTAGTTTTTTAACAAATTTATTTGGAGACACAAATGTTACACATATTTTGTACAAATTGAGTCAAAGTCGTAGCACGGACACCGAAAACGACAGATAAATTGGGACGGAGGGAGTATTTCTCATCTTGAATTCTTGATAGTGGACAGCAGCAGGTGGCTCTTGTCATCTTGTGTCTACTTTTCATCCTGACACAAGCACGAGTGGATTTAATGGATTTGTGAGATCTTGTGTGCGATTTCTTTGCAAATTTTGTAAGCAAGTGGTCTCTAAACTAAGCATCTTATTTCTTGTTGCAAGATGCGTTCTATGGTCGACATTTCTTCTTTTGTATAATGGGCATTTACATATTTACCATTATTACGGATGACATCTTACACTGTGTCACTGACACATGAGTCACTGACATGGTACTTTTTATACCACTCACATCATAATGATGGTAAATATATAAATAATCCCTGTATAATTGATTCGAGTACTATAAATCTTTGTATAGCGGGGACAGGGACCCTGTCGGGTATGTTTCCCCGCTCGGGTTTGGGGATGGGGAGAGATCGTCCCCCGCGAGCCTTGGCGAGGACGGGGATGGAGAGGCAAAACCCGACGGGGAATTCATCTTTAGCTATGCAGGTAAAAATAGACCATATGTGTCACAGGTTTTAGGAAAATGAATCAAACAATATAGAAATGAAGGGGTAAATGATAGTATCTCAGATTTAATCACAAAAACAAACACAAAACATATTTTATGTTCTATATATAAGGAGTTTGAAACCAATGCAGCCCGTTTCTTTCATGGGCCTCCTACTCAAATACCCATTCCCTTGGACTAGGGACTCGGCCGAATTTGCTTTGGGCTACCAAATGAGCAATAGAGTCATTTCCTGACGAAAAAAGTTCACATTATCTCCTCAACTTTTAAAAAAATCTAATTTTTCTTTTTAAACTCTAAAACCGGAAAAACCACCTCTCTGAACTTTTAAAATCGTCCTGACCGGTTATAAACGGTTTTCAAAAACACTTTTGTTTTTTTTTCTTTTTTACTTATTTTGGCTAAATCTTTAAAAAAATTATAGTAAAATCATAAAAAATCATACAATAAAAAAATCTAATTTTATTGGACTCCACGATCTACAGTGAACATGTAATATAATATGGTATTTGAGTCACTCCCGCAACTCACCTGCTCTCAACCACGACCTCGTCACCCTACGCGGCTTCCAAGTCGCAGGATGCGGCGGCGGCGTCCACATCCTACGTGGCCGCGTCTCCGCCTCCGCTTCCTCCGGGCCGACGTGTCAGCTTCCCGTTCACTCCCCATTCCCTCCTATTACTTGCCCCGCCGGCAACTATTCGCCCCTCCCCACAAAATCCGCGGCCGTTTCCTCTCGAGCGTGGTCATGGCGGCGCAGGGATCCCTCGTCATGTGGAGGGCGGTCTTCGCGGCGCTGGGCGTGCTCATGGTGGCCACGCTGGTGTACACCTCGGCCACCGACGGCTCGCCGTTCCGCCCCGAGCTGCTTACGCCGTAAGTACTGCCCATGTGCTCGCTTGCGGATTGGTAGGAAGCTATTGCGATTTTGTGGAAATGAGTATTGGAGAGGGTTGTGGATTGTGGAACTTGTCTGTCCGTTGATCATTTCAAAGCAACAACGAGCCACAGAGCCACTCTTACAGTCCTATTACCTTACGTTCTCTGGTGGTAGGCAGTCAGCTGCTGAGCTGCATATTTAAGTGGCGTTCTCATTTTGAAATGCTAAGGAGACGTGATGAACTGGTGATGGTGTAGGTCTTGCAAGGCCGTCTATGTTGTGTTCTGAAGTTCAGTTTGTTAATTAACCTTAGTTTTATGTATATACTATGCAATGAGTGTTTTATAGTCCCATCAGTCTGTTTATCTTGCAAAGTTGCAAGGTGCTGTCGGTGTTTTACCAATATGTTATCGTAGAAACATAGTCTTGCTCATTGGTGCAAATTGTGTTGGTTGTTTTGCTATACGCAATGAAGTTTGTTCTTGAGAGATTGATACATTCATAACAACCAAACTATGTGTTGCTTCAGAGCATGCATTTCATAGCTCTTCCTCATGCTTACATGTATGCAAAATACATTCATTTAAAATTGTAATTCTTTGCTGTGTGTAGGTGGATGGTGGCAACACTGATTGATTTTTATGTGAATGTAATTGCAATCTCGGTAATGCCTTGATTTTTATGACTGATTCTTAAGCAGACACTTTTTTTTACAATGGTTTTCACCGAAAACTTGTTAAGTTACCATCTTTATGAGGATGATTTTGCTGGTAGGGCTTTTTTTTATAATCCTTGGTAGGTAACAAGAGACACTGTCAAATTATTACTTGGGCCTTGGGGAGGTGCCTTGGTACTTCTGGAAGTACAATCTGATGGTACCTCCTAGGGTTGGAAAAATGACTCCTTGTGGAAAGTGAAGCAAAGCAGCTACTAGTCTATTCATTTTGAGCTATACCATTGACAATATATTTGACATAAGGTGGAATAATAGATTATGGAGCTATCAGTCTTATGACTTACTGTTTCGAATAGAATGTTTGAACTCTATGCTTTGTGCATTATTAAGTTCACATGATTTTTGTAGCATACTTGTATTTAAAATTTTAAACTATTTTTTCTACCAGTTATTTGGCATTTCCCCTTTATCTGTATGACATGATTAACTAATAGAATGTTTAATTTGAGGGATCAACCTATCTACGATCATGTGGTCATCCCATGAATTTTGGTGGGATCTGTATGACATGATTAACTAATAGAATGTTTAATTTGAGGGATCAACCTATCTACGATCATGTGGTCATCCCATGAATTTTGGTGGGATCTACCCATTCCTCACCATTTTACTAATCATTTGCTTTTGACAGATGAGGTGGTGATGGATTGACCCATTCCATTCCTCAAATTAAACAACAATGTTAGGTTCGGGAGTTAGATTGGATGATCCATCACCATCCTACTACTCAAACCAAATACATGCCTAACTTGCATTAGTTCATTTTTGTTCAGGTCATCGTGAACTCATGATTGCATGTTGGTTGCATACTTGCATCTCAGAAATGAGTGTCCAAATAATAAGGAATTCTCTGTGCCATTATCTGTCTTAGATATATTATCCTTTGTCAGTTTGTGTTGAAACTTTCTATTTTGAGTTTTGCAGATACCTGAACCCCAGTTCTGACCTTTGTCCATACTGACTAGAAAGTTATCATGCAAATCATTTTTTCTGTCATATCCCAAGTGAATCTTATCCTCTGATTAGCTTGAATAATTCCTGAAGAGTAAATGCTCCTGTTAAACTTGGCCAAATAGGTCTGGGGATTGAGCCTTAGAATGTTGAATAATTTAATTCTTACCTATTTACAAGATCTTATTATTTTTGGTACATTTATGGAGATCCAATTTCATTTCTAACTTGACTTAAGTTAGAGATGCTTCTTGTGTGGTGTTTCAGGCTTGGGTTGTCTACAAGGAAGCAAACTGGATTAGTTCTGCTGTGTGGGTGGTTCTGTTGTGTTGCTTTGGCAGGTATTTGACTCCTTATCTTTAATATTTTATATCTCTTAGTTTTGTAGCTTCTTTTTGTGCTTCTATACTTCTCTTTGACTGGATGAGTCTTATTGACTTGATGGTATCCACATTTTTTTTATTCTTTTATCTTTTCAGTGCTGCTACTTGCGCTTATATTGTTAAGAAACTTTTTGAAGTAACATCTGTGGGGTCATCCCAAGATCCACTTGATCTTCTGTTTATCAGGTAGAGTGCCAAAATCTTTGCGACTAGTTCTTTAGATTTCTATACCTTTGGCTACTTAACCAGCATACTTAAAGCCCCGGGTTAGTTGCATTCTAGAATCTAGATGTTATCTAATATACTGAAGCCGCAAATTTCATTCCACCAAATTCCTTTCTGCTACTCTGCATATTGTAGCCCCACATGCTGACTTTGTTGATCGAATGAGATATCCAATAAAATTAAGTTGATACTAGTTTGTCTTGACATGTATTCTTGAAACATTTTCAGGCAAGGTAATCTATCCCAAAGAAAGTGCTCTTATATTGTAATTGGAAGGGTTATTTTCAGCATTTTGGGAATATTCATGGCTGCGGTTGTCACATATACTGTCATCACTGATGGACTACCTTTTAGGAAGGAATTGTTGACACCGTAAGTGAATACAGTTCATACTTTGTTGCTTTGCTGATTTCTGAAGCCCATTGAGCTCAATGTAACTGATGCAAGTGTGAAAAGAGTAACTAATTATAAGATTGCAGCATCACAATAACAATAACCGCACAGTTCTAGGTTGTTTTAACTTTCCAAATATGGAGTAAATGTGACATATGGGAATCGTGCTATACACTGAAGTTATAGTCAAGATTTTTTAATTGCTAAACTTTTATATCGAGTTATTTTTTATGAAACTGTAGGATTTCAGAACGATAAACAAAAAACTGCATGTCCTAGTTAAGTTTCGCAGATCCCTCAAAAAAAGGTTAAGTTTCACAGATATTCCAGTTAACTTGGTCTACGCACCCTCCCCCCCCCCCCCCCCCCCCCCCCCCCCCCCCCCCCCCCCCCCCCAAAAAAAAAAAACCATGTCCCAATGTATTAATACTAGTGTGTAATCTGACTAGGAGGTACCATGTCCCAATGTATTGACATGTGAGCTTCAGTCTCTCCCACACCGCTACACAACCTTGGCCTCATTCACTCCTTTCTGCTGCAGCAGTTGCAAGCCATGGCGATAGGTTGTGGGCTTGTGGCAACCTAGATGACTATGGTGGTTTCTTTACGAGAGAGTGCTGCTGTCATGTGGGGCTGTCACCTACAGCTGCCGGAACAAGAGGGCAGCATAATCTTAGATTGATTAGTGATTGGTTGAGAAAAGGAAGTTGATCGGTTTAGTCAACTGATTAGTTAGATTGGGAGAAAAGTTAGGAGAACTGGTTGACTTGTTTGCCTATGTAATCCCGGACGTTGTACTCTGGAAATCTAGCAATGAAACAATCTTCCTCCTATCCTCTCTCTACCTCTCAGGGCCAACATAGATTGGTAGCGATGAGGCAAGGAGCCTCGGCAGCCGGCTGATCACCACTACCACCTAAGAAGCCTTGGCTCTCCACCGCCAATTCCTCCACCAGGGCATAACAGCTGGATTAAAGAGAGAGAATTTTTTTTTGGCACGGCGGGGAGGGGGGGGGGGGGGGGGGGGGGGGGTTGAAAGTTGTGATGAATTTAACAAATGTTTTTTCCCAAAAAAACAAGTCAGACAACTAATTTTTTGGTATTTGCCTGTTAGTATTTTTAAAAGTTATGACAAAAAATCTGTAAATATTTACTTGATTTAACAATTTAGGGTGGCAAGTGAATAGATTTCTGTTCATCATGTGTACTAAAAGCAAGAGTTAGTACAACTCAGTATCCAACAATTAAAATGGAAAGCTCATACATGTGTTGGATGGTTTAGATGCATAGTTCTACTCAAAGCATACTTATCATTTATCAAACATAAATATCAAGTTTAATGTTTCAATTGTGCACTCAGGTGGATGGCGGCAACCTTAATTGATTTCTACATAAATATCTTTGCAATATCGGTAAGACAACTTAAACTTTGGCTCCTATGTAGTACTCCCTCCGTCCCAGTATATAAGGCGTAACCACCTCTGGTTCAAAGACCAAAGAACGTATTTAATTCTCTCACAATACTAGTACTATTGCATCGATATACGTGCGTCTAGAGAGAGCACGCCTTATATTATGGGACATGAATAAAAAAAGGTTACGCCTTATATTTTGGGACAGAGGGAGTACAAGTCATGAGATAGATGCAATCATACTTAACTTTTTGTATTTGTTTAAAATAATTTGTGTGCATGGATGAGCTGTGAAAATTTACTGCTTATGTTTACTTTGTCCAAAAGGATGGAGAACACATTTTTATAACGATTACATGAATTTTATTTGAAATTTTCTGATAGTGTTATTAGTTTCATTTTGATCATAGAGAGCATGTATTTTCACTGGAAATGTAATCAGTAGAGTTTGTTCATAATATTTACATTTGATATCCTGGTCTGCACTTCTCTCTTGTAGACCCTGATAGAAAATGTTCGGCAACAATTGTGTTTTAACTTAATGGTCATTATATATACGGCTTATTTATGGTTTCTGAATTCTTACCGGGCGAAGATTATTCTAGATTGGGATACACTTTGACATTAATATTTTGCTCCCTAATAGGCATTATGGCCAAGTGTTAATATTTGATAATATAATATGCCTACAGGTCTGGGTTACTCACAAGGAGTCGTCTTGGATATCAACTACCATTTGGATTGTCTTGTTGATATGCTTAGGAAGGTATATAAATCTCTTTTTGGGGCTCCAAGCACCAACTTCTTACCACTTTTTTTACTTTAATACTCCTTCCGTTCCAAATTGTAAGTCATTCTGGCTTTTCTAAGTTCATAGATTTTCTATGCACCTAAGATATACATTATATCTAGATACCTAGTAAAAGCTATGTACCTAGAATTAGCTATAACGACTTACAATTTTGAACGGAGGGAGTAGAATCCATTTACTGTGTGCTGATTTTGATGCAACACTTCGTTAGCCAAGTCGTTTCTATCTTATCTTCAGTTTGTCAATTGGTGTAGCATATCTCATTCTGTTAGAAGTAATCTTTATTTAAGAGCAATGGCCATGTCATTCATGGCAGGTAATGATAGAAACGAAGTTGTCCTCTAATATAGTATCATTCTTTCCTGAGTTCTCTCCTCCCTACCGGGTGCCCTTCATCTGGAAGGTGTTCAGGTACTAGCGTTTATAGAGAGAAAATATTGCTGTTTTTGTGCCAGCACCTTGGTCCCATGTGGCCGGCCAGATGGACAACTGCCCACCGCCCTTGTCCGCCTGCTCTTGCTGCCATCTTGGCACAGCTTGTGCACACACCCATGACAGTATCATAATTGGGTCTGCTCTTGCATGCATGCAAGGTGGGCCTATTGTAGATGTGGGACTTTGCCAGCAACACTTTGCCTACATATATGTGTACCTTCCGTGTGATATCTTGCTTACAGAAACTAACCAAATTGATATAGTCGCTAGCAAATCTAGTTGTGAATAAATAGTACTAGTAATTGCCCTGCAATATTATTTCTGGAGAGTCCCATGTTTGCAAAGAGATTGTCAGAATACTTCTAATTGCAAATCTTAACATAAGCTGTAACTATTCAATTTATATCACTTAAATGCTGTAATTAATTGTTATGTGTTAACCAGCATTGTTTTGTTGATGTCTGTAATTAGTTTGTTATCATGATATGTATATGTTTTCATACGTTAAGTACTGTAATATTATGTAATACTTCTCTCTAGGAATATCTTCCCACAGGGTTATGCCCGATTCATATATGTGGGTGGTGCTTTCCTTGAAACAATTTGATATAGTACAATATATAAAGCTGCTTTAACCCTGTCAACTGAAGTATGTGAAGGATCAGTTGTGCATTTGGGGTGCATATTTTGTTTCCTTTTGGTTATTATGCATTCATATCAGTGACATGTTACACAAAGTTGTGAGCCATATTGATGATTTTATTCAAGTAATTTATTGACCTTCATTCTTTTTCCCCCTTCTGTGCATTAGCATCACAACATGCGGCTACATTGTCCTCCAACTTTTCAAAGTGTCATATCAAGATCCAATCTACCACGTGCTATTGAACTCTCACAGCAAGTATGGAATTTCAACTTCACTGTGATAATTCATCTTCTATGATCCTGGTTAGCTTACAGCTGTCTAAACTTCAGCTTGTCATCTGGTCATTGATTTTCCATTCATAATTCACTTGTTTGAAATGTAGGAAGATTTGAAAATTCATTGAAGTTGTATGTGCAGCTTGGCTGGCAATATTAAAATGTTCCTTCTGTCTATATGTAAGGTACCACAATTAAGGGGACAGCAGGATAGCAATTAGAGAAGTTATTTTGCTTTGAATAAAATAACTCATGTGCTGACTTCTCTGCAAAATGAAACTGTAACCTGAAGTTCTTTATTGTATTTCTGATTTAAATTGCTTGGACAGTAATCTCCTTTTGTTGTCATCATTGTCGTGGTCCTGAATGCAAACAATTTAGAAAATCAAGTGACGGTTTTATTTTGAATGATGCACTAGACACTTGATGATGCACTAGGAGTCAGCAGCTCGGTGTCAGCAGTCATTTGGGCAGATTAGCTCAGGGCCAAGCCCTTTGAGAATGGACTGAGGTCAAGCATCTAAAGGTTCAGTAGTCTCTAGCAGGGCACTATCTTCAGCTTGGCATGCCAGGATCAGTGTCAGCAATGATCAGATCAGCAGCAGGAGGATCAGGAGGTGAGAGGCCCCCTCCAGGGGACAGGAAAGGGACAGGGAAGGTTGTTGTGCCTCAAAAGAAAATCAAGAAACCAAAGATCTCTAGAGAAACTCGTATGGCAGTACAAGCAGCAGTAGCAGTAGCAGAGCACCGAGTTTGAGGTGATTGGTGAGGAGGGCACTCAATGGGCTCAACAGAGGGAGCGTTAGAGGCGGCAGGAGCAGGAGCAGGAGCAGGAGAGAGCCAGAGCCAGCCGGATCTCCTCTACCCATAGTTGCTCGGCTTCTAGATCTTAGAGGAAACAAAATTCAGAACTTAAGATTTGTGTCACAAGACGAATGATTCACAAAACCAAGGAAGACAGCACGTGTACCCTTCTGGACTGATTTGCAGGCCCTCTTCAATAGGGATATGACTGTTGAGATCCTGGCAACATCTGTAGGAGTAAGTGAGGAAGAAATTAGGGCACACATTACATGCCTTGCTTGCCTGAGGTCTCAGATATATTGCAGACTGGGTGAGAATTTTCTTTGCTACTCTTTGGATTCCTCAAGACCGGTCTTCCATTCAGTTTATGTTTTCCGGTGAGTCTCACCCAGCTGACTAGAGGGCAAATATCAATAGCTCTTGGAGTTCCTTTGGTGCCAGACACAAGGTTGTTGTGCCCTCACAGGTGGCACAGTACCTCCTCTGGATGCTGTACTCATGTGTTGATCTGGCTGCATGCTGCACTCTTGGGGGAAGGGTGCTTGGTTCTGCGTCCGTTGCGTGCTGGCCCGCTCTGGCGATCTACATGTGTGCATACACTTTGACTAGGGAGTGCTCGGCCGTTTGGGCACTGACCGCCCGTTGCGTGAGCCACATCTGACTGTTGGAGTTGTCTGACATGACAAAGATAAACAACGCTGGCTGGGTACGTGCAGCCCGTGCGTGCCCACGAGTCAAAGCGCATGGGGAGTAGCATTTGCTGCAATATACTGAAACAAGGTGAAACAAATTGAAACATACGCTTTGCAATATATGTGTATAGCCACTGCAACATATGCAACATTCAGTTAAAACACTTGGAACATACGTCTGAAACATTTGGAACATACATTTGCAACTTACGCGTATAATCACTGCAATATATGCAACATCCAGATAAAACATGCAACATCCAAATGAAACAGTTGAAATATTTGAAAGATATACTTGCAACATACGTGTATAGCCATTGTAACATATGCAACTAGAAGGATACACCGTGCGTTGCTATGAAACTTTCTTAGAAATAAAATTGTTGCATGTATAAGTTAAACATATATGTTCCATTCTAACCAAAATTAGACAGGGCAATGAAAGAATCCAATGAAAAACTAATAGAATCAGATCAAATTATAAGATGATGGGATGGCAAAACAAATAACAATATATGAATACCTATATCTCTTATATATTGAAATTAAATTATGCTTAGTGGAAATGGAGTGAACAATGAAAGAATCCAATAAAAAAACTAACGGAATTAGATCAAATTATAAGAGGATGGAATGGCAAAACAAATAACAATATATGAATGCCCTATATATTTCTTATACATTAAAATTAAGTTGCGCTTAGTGGAGATGGTGTGAACAGCTTACATTAAGGGATTGAAAATTAGTGGATGACATGGCTATTAGTGGGAGGTGATGTGGATAGGTAGTGAGAAATGATGTGAATGTCTTGCATGTTGAGATAAACTTGTAGTGGAGAGATTGAAAATTAGCGGATGACACCACTATTAGTGGGAGGTGATGTGGATAGGTAGTGAGAAATGTTGTGAATGTCTTACATGTTGAGATAAATTTGTAGTGGGGTTTAACTTTATAAGAGATATAAATATTCAGATGAAACATATGCAACATGAAACATACATATGAAACGCATACGTCGGCGCGGAGCTCGATACCCACAGTCACCCGTCACGAGAGCAGCAAATGGTGCATGCACATGCAGACCCCGCACCCCTCTCATGAACTCCCAGCTCTCTTTGGTCACCACGCATGCACGGCCCAACGCGTCGCATACACCCCATGCCGAGCGAGTGGTCGCACGTGCTCCCATGGGTCGTCCGTCTCCACTTTGCCAACGTGAAAAGACGGGCGCAGGCCTGCAACACGTGCCCCTCTTTTTTTTTCTTGATCATCACGTCGTGCGGGTCAATCCGTTCGGACCGACCGACGCCCTCAACCAAGCATTACCTATAACGATGGGCTGCCCAGATTGGGCTGATCATTCCTATGACTTTATGCTTGCTGTAGCAACTAAGTAGATGGCAACGAAAAATAAGAAGCAAAAACTAGAGAGAAAATAGTAGATGTAAAATAACGTAATAGATTGACTTGTACTCCCTCCATCCAAAATAAGTTATGTTTTTTACTTTTAGATGTCTTGTTTGACCATTCGTTTTATTCAAAAAAATTGTATAAATATTATCTGTTTAGTTATGACTTATTTTAACATTAGAGATACTTAATAATAATTTATTTATTTTAGAATGTGCATAAAAAAGTTGAATAAGACAAATGGACAAACATGATATAAAAAGTTAAACACGTCACTTGTTTCTGGACGGATGGAGTACAACTATGTGTTATGTCAATCGGTCGTCGCTTTCTACGTAAGACTCCAAAGTCTAATAGAACTTCCTACGCCAAACCGGCCATATTATCAATTTTGTAGAAATGTATTCGGGCTCGGTGAAACTCCCAGCCAAGTACGCCACATACACCTTGATGTTGCCTCGTTCACCTACACCATGGTCAAATCAGCATTGGCTATTAAACAAATCCATTCTGTTTTCCCTGGACGACATCAGCAAAGCTGCTTGCAAGTGAACTCCATCTTCGAGTACCAAACAGATTCCACCGCACACAGCCCAGTGGCAGGACTCTGTGCAGCCCGGACTGAATTCTCTGAAGAGGTCAGACTGAAAACGTAGTGGGAACGAGATGACCCGATCTTGGGTCTCTCGGTGCATGTTAAATAGGATATGGAACAGCCCCCTATGTGGCGTTACATTAGATAGGGTTTGTTACAATAAACAAGGAGATCATATCTATCCTAATGCATGTACAAGAGAGAATATCTCAACTAACACGCCTGTCCAACATCTCTGGACCTTGCGTCATGTACAAGTATCAAGGATACTAATCCTATTGTCTAACATCCCCTCTCAATCTCAGCCACTAACAAGGTTGAGATTGGCACAAAACTGCTTGATCTTCCCAGCCATGACCGGCTTAGTGAAACCATCTGCTAACTGATCTCCAGAACTGATGAACCGAACATCCAAGAGTCTCTGAGCGACACGTTCTCTCACAAAGTGAAAGTCAATCTCAATGTGTTTTGTCCTGGCATGGAATACTGGATTTGTGGTGAGATATTTAGCCCCAAGATTATCACACCATAGTCTTGCAGACGGAGGATGAGAGATGCCAAGCTCATGTAGCAGTTTTTGCACCCACATTAACTCAGCCGTAGCATTTGCTAGTGCCTTGTACTCAGTTTCAGTGGACGATCGTGAGACAGTGGCCTGCTTCTTGGCACTCCACGAGATTAAGTTTTTGCCCAAGAACACAGCGAAGCCACCTGTTGAACGCCTGTCATCTATACATCCTGCCCAGTCTGCATCTGAGAAGGCACTAACCAGCATAGACTGTGATTTGCAAATTTTAAGCCCAGTATTCCAAGATCCTTTTAAATACCGTAGGATTCTCTTGACCACACTCATGTGTACCGTAGTAGGAGCATGCAGGAACTGACAAACCTTGTTCACAGCGAAACATATATCCGGACGAGTCAATGTCAGGTATTGTAGTGCCCCTACTAGACTACGGTACTTGGAGGAATCATCAGGCCCTAGCTTATCTCCATCATTGACACTGAGCCGATCTAAAATAGATATAGGTGTACTAACAGGCTTACAGTTACTCATACCTGCCCTCAACAAAATATCCGAGGCATACTTTTGTTGTGACATAATTAAGCCGTCCTCCACCCGCTTGACCTCAATACCAAGAAAGTAATGAAGATCACCAAGATCTTTGAGAGCAAAGCCCGCCTGCAAATCCTTCAATAGAGCTGTTGTGGCTGTAGGAGATGAGCTAGCAACAATAATATCGTCAACATGCACAAGAACAAATAGAGTATATCCACCCTTGTTATAATAGAACAAAGAAGTGTCCGCCTTTGAAGGAACAAAGCCAAGCTGAATAAGCTTGTTGCAAAGCCGAGCATACCAGGCACGCGGAGCTTGTTTCAGCCCATAGAGTGCTTTGTCTAACTTGCAGACATAGTTAGGATGAGCACTGTCAACATAACCCAGTGGTTGTTGCATATACACCTCTTCATCTAGTACTCTATGGAGAAAAGCATTCTGCACATCTAGTTGTCATAATGACCATCCCCTGGAGACTGCAATAGACAAGATAAGTCGTATAGTGGTCGCCTTGACCACTGGACTAAACGTGTCCTCATAATCAATGCCATAGCGTTGCTTGAATCCCTTCGTCACAAGCCTTGCTTTATATCTATCAATAGATCCATCAGATTTGTGCTTAATTTTATAAACCCACTTACAACCGATCACATTCTTGTCTTTGGATGGAGGTGGTACTAGCCACCATGTTTTGTTCCTTATCAAGGCTTGATACTCATTGTGCATCACCTCCACCCACCGTGTGTCACATAGTGCATCGGCAACTGAGGTAGGTTCTCCTGTAGAGGAACTAGCGAGGGTACTCCAACGAACAGTGCCATCAGTATATATTTTTGGTTTAGATATACCGTGTTGGAGTCGGGTTGTCGGTCGTGAGGGTGCAGGTGATGCTGCAGGTGCACCGTCCACAGAGGATCCGCTTGCAGGTGCAGCGTCTGGTGCGGGATCCAACTGTGACATGGTTGAGCTCGGAGCTGACGAAGATCCGCTTGGCATGGGCGTAGAAGATCTGCCAGAGCTAACGGAGATACGCAGTGGAGAGGACGCGGGCGACGCTGAACTCGAAGTGGATGCAGTGTCAGTCCGAGGATGATCTGCCGGAGGATCCACCTCAGAGTCAGCACCACGGTTGTCGTCTTCTTCCATCATATGAGATGAGATTGTTGAGGGCGTTCCAGCACCGTTGTCTGCTTGACTTAGCCCCGATTTTCTTCCTGTGTTTGTTCCTTCACATGACGAGCTTGGCAAAGCATTAGTGGTTAATGGAGAAGAATATTGATCATGCAAAATCGCATCCCCAAAAGTGGCATTAGGACTATAAAGAGAGTTTGGCAACAAGGAAATTGCAGCCCATAGGCGAGCTCCAGCGTTTGGATGCATGGCCACAAAAGGAAAAACATTCTCATCAAAGATTACATCTCTAGATATATAGACACGCCCTTCATTCGGTTCCAAACACTTGAAACCCTTATGTAAATTGCTGTAGCCTAGAAAAACACATCGCTTGGAACGAAACTGGAGTTTCTTACTATTGTAGGGACGCAAGTTTGGCCATACCGCACAGCCAAAAGTGCGTAAAAAAGAATAATCTGGTTGATGACCAAATAGGCGCTCAAATGGGGTTTGATCATTGATAACCTTAGAAGGAAGACGGTTAATTAGAAAAACTGTTGTGAGGCAAGCTTCATCCCAAAATTTTAAAGGGACTGAAGCATGGGCAAGAAGTGTACGTGCCATCTCTACTATGTGGCGATGTTTCCTTTCTGCAGACCCATTTTGTTGATGTGCATGAGGACAAGAAACATGATGTTCTATGCCTATGCGTTTAAAGAAGGAGTTCAAAGATTGATACTCCCCACCCCAATCAGTTTGAACTACACAGATCTTGCGATTAAATTGCCTTTCAACAAGATTCTTAAAGTCATGAAAACACTAAAAAACTTTAGACTTTCTACGCAGAAGATAGATCCAAGTATATTTACTGTGATCATCAATAAAAGAAACATAGTACTCATGCTTCCCAATGGAGGTTGGAGCAGGCCCCCACACATCTGAAAAAATAAGGTCCATAGGACTCGATGATACACTTGTTGATTTAGGGTAAGGAAACTGATGACTTTTGCCTTGCTGACAGGCATCACAGATAGTATCATTATTAGAATGAATAAAAGGCAACTGATGACGACTAAGGACTTGTTGCACTACACGACTAGATGGATGACGTAGTCTATGATGCCACAAGGAACTCGATGGCTTGGTGACTCCAAGCACTTGCTTATTGGTGGAAGACCTGAATGGATAAAGCCCCTTTTCACATGTGCCTTTGTGGAGGATTTTCTTTGTCCCCTGCTCCTTGATCAAAAAATGATTTGGATGAAATTCAAGGAAAGCATTGTTATCACGTGCAAGACGATTAACAGAAATAAGATCTTTTGAAGTAGCGGGAACATGGAGAACATTGTTTAGACGGAGAACACTATTTGGGGAATGCAAAGTGCTATGACCAATATAATCAATCTCCGTACCTATGCCATTTGCCGCGTGGACTTGATCACCTCCGTTGTATTTCTCACGCAACGTGAGCTTCTCAAGATTTCCAGTGATATGGTCCGTGGCTCCAGAGTCCACGTACCAATTTGTATCAACCCCGTATGAAGTTGTCGCTGAGGAAGCAGTCTTTTGCGGTGGCCCGGAGAAGTCACGGTCGAATCTCTTATAGCAACGATACGCCATGTGTCCTTCCTTGCCACAAACTTGGCATAACACACCTTGAAGGAAATTTCGGCCGCCACTGCTGCCACCGCCACGACCACCCTTCTGTCCTCGTCCAAAGCCTTCGCGGTTTCCACCTCTACGGCCGCGAGGATTGTTGGAATTTCCACCACCATGACCTTCCTTCGAGGCAACGTTGGCAGAGGATTGGACGCCTCCACCGTGCAGCTCCTTTCGTTGCTCGAATGAGGTGAGCTGGGCGTAGAGTTCCTGGACGGTGATTGGCTCAACTCTTGCTGACACCGATGTGACGACGGCGTCGGAGTCCTCACCGAGTCCGTGAGAATGTACGAGACCAGCTCTTCATCCTCCAGCTTCCGACCTGCTGAGGCCATATCATCGGCAAGTCCCTTCATCTTGACGAAGTAATCCGCAACGGACGACGTCCCCTTGGTCGCGGTTGCAAGCGCCATGCGCGTGGAGATCACGCGTGCACGAGATTGCGACACCTGAAGTGCCTGGATTGCAGCCCACAATTCGGCTATGGTTGTGCATGTCGACACTTGAGCAAAGATCTCTTTGGAGAGAGATCCAAACAGGTAGCTCAGAACCTGTTGGTCTTTTGCCTCCCACTTCTCATACTCCGGATTTGGGACCGGCTCCACCTTCTTGTCATCGCTCGTCCAGTCTTCGAGAAACGGAGACGGAGGTTTCGCCGAGGGTTTGATGTACCCAGCGAGTTGAGCTCCCTTCAATGTGGACGACACCTGGGCGTACCACATGCCATAGTTGCCACGGGTGAGCTTCTCTGTCACGGGAGGGAGAAAGCCGAAGGAGAAAGTTGCTGCGGCGGCGGTAGAGTGCGCCATGGATTTGTTTCCATGAGGAGAGTGGCTCTGAATACCATGAAAACGTAGTGGGAACGAGATGACCCGATCTTGGGTCTCTCGGTGCATGTTAAATAGGATAGGGAACAGCCCCTATGTGGCGTTACATCAAATTGGGTTTGTTACAATAAACAAGGAGATCGTATCTATCCTAATGCATGTACAAGAGAGAATATCTCAACTAACACGCCTGCCCAACATCTCTGGACCTTGCGTCATATACAAGTATCAAGGATACTAATCCTATTGTCTAACACAGACAACTCTCTCCGAACGTCTAATGAGCTCTGGGAAGCGTAGACAAAATCACCTGGGGCTGTGGACAGGGCAGACAAGTCTCTCAAGAGTAGGTAGACGAAAGCTAGAAAACCCAGACAAAAATCCTGAAAGTTGCACTCATCTGTGGTATCTCAAACATGTTTGTGGTTAACAGTAGAATAAAAATCCCAATAAAATGGTTAGACCCAAATATAATCTCTGAGTCATACGGTCAGCACGCAGTAGAAGGAGCAGGCAGAGATTACGGTAAAAAAAATTAGGTGCGGCCTCTCTACACGGACGCCTACCCACTCTGATGGATGCCACGTGTCCCAGAAAATCCATCACACGGTCAAGAAATACTCTAGAAATAGGCAACTAAAAACTCCTCAGTATACTCTAAAAATATGCAACTGAAAACTTAACCTCCTGGTCGTGTGATGGATTTGCTAGGATACGTGGCATCCATCCGAGTGGGCCTGCAAGGTGGTGCAGGGAGGCTGCACCCAATTTTTTTCAGCCCAATGGGCCTGCACAGAGGCGCCGGTGCAGGGAGGCTACACCCTTTTTTTTTTCTTCCAGATTCGAGGCCCAGCAGCGCATGAAAAGGCACTCCGGAACGTTTTGTTATGATCACTCACCCCCTAGCTGCACAACCGTCTCTGATGGTTGTACAGGGCAGAGCTCTCACAGCAGCAGGTTCCCGTAGCTCTCACTCCAGAGACAAGAAGAGGTGATATAACAAAAGCCAGGTAGAGAGGCGGTGTCGGTAATGGCAAGGTACAGGAAGAGGAGATGGTCGAACCGGTGGAAGAAAGATGGGAGAAAATAAAAGAGAAGAAAAGGAAAAGGAAAAGGAAAAATGTATCACTAATAACAAGAGTCCCACATGTCATTAGAAAGTATGGGGCTCATAATTAAGGATTGTTGCTAGAGTTGGAGAGTAAAGGCCCCAACTTTATGAGCTATTGCTGGAGTTGCTCTAGTTCCTGCACATTACAATCACATGGGCATCTGCGACAAAAGCACTGCTTAATTGATCCATACTACAATATCAATTCCTTCCTCTGCAGAAGCAAAGTGTGGAAGACAAAATTTTCATGATTAAACCATCGTTTGCAACTGTCTGTAATACAAATGTAACGCGCAAAACACTAGAGATTTCAGATGCACAACTTCTTGGTCTAGCACTTGCTTCTGCTCCCTGCTTCAGCCTTGTGACATGCATGGTTTGCCTACAGTCAAATGAATTTGCACAAAAGAATCGACAGGCTACAGATGACATTAGCTACTAAGTTAAGGTGACTAATCATGGCTTCTGGTGCATCGTTGGTTGGTCCTGCAATTTGTTTGGACTCTCTTGCTCAACTTTCAGAGCGTTTGGTTCATCTATGGCCATCGGACTAGTGTCATTCGGCTGCATGCAACAATAACTTCATAAGAAATATGCTTTGGTACACCGGACCACACTAAGTAATATGAGCATGAAGCTGTTGATATATTTAATGTTCTGATAAATGGCACTTACAAAGATTTGTTTCCAGGGATCAACTCCATCAGCCACAGGTCCAGTACCTCTAGAATGTTCTGCGGCTACACTATTGACATCCTGCAGAGTACAAAAACAAGAAAACAAGAAAGTCAGTAATGGAGAATGATATATAACTAGAGAAAAAGAAAAGTTAATTAGGATAATGTTCTTGCTACAAGCCTATAATTGCTCCAACAAGAATCAGTAAAATAGATGAATGAAAAATGGAGTCATGATCTGCCAGGAAACATAGGAATTGCTAAAGCACATGGGGAGAAAACACTAACCTAAAGATGTTAGAGACCATTACACCACATCCTATGTAAAGCATATTACTAGCATCAAATATTCGAGAAATTTAACTTGCAAAAAACTTCGATCAATCTCAAGCATCACAACAGAAACTACTCTTTACTGTAACTCTTTTACTGCATAGGCATAGCCCTATCAATCTCAGAAACCTAATTAGCAAAGCATAAGTTGCCCAGCGCCTATATCAGATGCTGCTACACTGTACATGAGAGAAAGCAACATGGTAGGGGTAGATACTGGACGATCTCCACTTTCATCTCTACTAATATCTAAGTCATCTCCAGATTCATAACTACATGGGCAATGCAAAACAAGGCAAAGATGCTGCCCTACAGTTTGGTCATCAAGTCATAAGGGTATTTGGCATAGTACTGGCCCCAGTTTGCCACAAAGGAGCTGATTCCAATCCCGTTTGGTCCTGGCACAGCATTTTTGTCTCTCAAGTCAGGTTTCATGTCAAGTCATACTACATGAACACATTGTACCCTGCATAATCTTCAGGGTACCTGATCCCAACAGTCAAAGGTAGAACTGTACCATGTGCATTGGTATATGTTACACCAGCATAGTGGTGCAATATAGTATACAAACAGATATTACTCGCTCCATATCTGTTTTCACATTTTTCTTCAAAATCAGAGTCATACATGGTCACGTTGGATACAAATATGAATGCGAATTCGGATTGTCTCAGTTATATTTGTGTGTGGAATACTAGATGAGACAGACGCGGACAATGTTGGTCACGGATATTTCTTGACATTGAGTAAAATAGACAACCCTATATAATTACATGTCACACATTTTCAATTTTTTTCAGCCAAGTATATTTCCAATACCTCTTTCCTAGGGTTGTACAACACTTGAATGAAAAGCCAGGACACAGAGGCAGGAAATATAAACAAATGTGCCAAATAGAACTTGTTCACGCTAACTTCAGGATCATACTTAAAGATCAGAGCAACATCTGTTCATGACATTTTAACACGTTACAAAAATATTCTTTGATAGTCGCATAAAGGAATGGCAAACCAATTGGTTGAAAAGCACTAAAATATAAAAAATTATATAAAATCTCTCATATTAAGAAAACATGATTAATTCTTAGTCAAACATCTCAAATTTGAAACTTGTTTAAAAAAAGATTTTTTGTATTAACTGACCATTTATATTGTTAGATTTATTTAAGTTTATTAGAACGTTTTAGTGAAGATGGTTTGGACATGTGCAACGGAGACCTCCAGATGCACCGGTGCGTAGTGGAATCCTAAGTCAGGATAGTAACGTGAAGAGAGGCAGAGGAAGACCGAAGTTGACTTGGGTAGAGGCAATAAAAGGAGACTTGAAATGATGGAATATACCCAAAGACTTAGCCTTAGATAGGAGTGCTTGGAAGACAGCTATTCACGTGCCTGAACCTTGATTGCTTCTGTTGGGTTTCAACTCTAGCCTACCCCAACTTGTTTGGGACTTAAAGGCTTTGTTGTTGTAGAACGTTTTAGTGAAGTTAGAATTTGAACTTATTTTGTAATTCACACAATAGTTTAAAAAAAAGATAAGCAATTCCACTTTTTTGATAAGGGGTGATTTCATTCATTAATACCCATAACGAGTACAAATTACGTATAGGAACCTTATAAAAAATAAAATTACATTGGTGCTACCACAGGACTTGTCCAACAACACCCCAGTACTTCCTCTCCGATCACCATCGACAAGCTAGGTCGAAGGAAGCGGAGCTGAGACATCCTCAGCTGACAACGCACGGCAATGAAGGGCCATCACAATTTTTGAAGCCACTACCAGCAGCGCCTCAAAGTTGAAAACACGTTCACTAGATGTGGTAGAAGAAACCTTCCCTTTTTGAGGAAGTATGAGCAACAGCACCTCCGGCAGATCGGAGAGTAACCTTAACCAGGGGAGCAGATTGACCACCACCCCGCCCATGATTAGGGGAAGCAAACCATACCTTACTACAACTTCGTCAAAGAAGACGATAGATGCCACATCCTCACCGTAGAAGCAGAGGAAGGAGCAGAAATCCCATGGGAACGTTTTGTCTGCACTGCCATGGGTAGAACTAACCCTAACTTACATATAAAGCTACTCATTAGGAGAGGGTACATACAACCAGACTTCAGATCCCGATTCCCCACACCCCAGGAGCCAAGAATGCCACCAGAAGTGCAGGGAACCGGCAAGGATGCGCTAAATCTGAGAGTTCCCCTTTTAGCTGCTACAGTGTAGAATGAAGGAGAAAGAAGAGTCAATTCCACTTTCTTAATCTCTTCAGATGAAATTCTTCTTGGGCTTTAATAAAATGGCACCCCACATAGCCGCACCTAATGGATATGTGATACAACTACCGAAATCCAATGTCCACCTAGCTATCCGGATTATCTAATCATATATCCAATAACCCTTCTTATATCTGAATCTGATATTTGAAGAAAACTATCCAAATTCATATCTAGTACCTGAGAAAATATCTAGATACCCGAGAAAGGTATCCAATTCATTATTCTACCCTATTCGAATAGTGGAACGGTTAGGAAATATCCATATCAATTAGACCCTTACACACAGATCTATGTGTTTGGTTGGGGGGACGACTGGGGACGGGATGGGTTGATTCCCAATTTGATGGTGTTTAGTTCTGGGACGACTCGGGACGGGACCGTCCCTAAGGGGAATATTCCCCTCAGATGCGGGAGGCATCCCCATCCCCAAAAAACGACCAGATGGGCATGTCTTCTTTGGACGGTGTCCTTGTCCATCTCACAGTCGCGCCCGCGCACTCGACGAGCGGCGCGGGCGGAAGCCTCCCCGTGTGAGCTCATTGGTCCCAAGCTCTCCCACACCCCTTCCTCGACGAGCTCACAGGTCCCGAGCTCACAGCGACTGGAATTCGCAAGGGAAGCCCAATCTTGCGTGTGCGTCCTCATCCTCAAGCTCTATGTGGGAGGCATGCGCGGTGTGGGGGCATGGCGGCGATGCCGCTTGGGTCCATGGGGGTCGCGTAGCGGCGATGCCGCTCAGGACCGTGGGGTTGGGAGGAAGATTTTTTTTATATAAAAAAGAAAAGAGATTGACACATGCGCCCAAATAGGGATTGTCCTATCCCCTCAACCAAACAAAAACAGGGACCGCCCATCCCTAGAAATTGGGTTGAGTCCGTCCCATCCCACAATGTCCCCAAAAACAAACACAGGCTAAAAGAAGTTCTTACATGCCTTCTAGTTCAAGTACACCTTACATACCAAAAAAAATCATTTGAAACTTCATGGATACATCATTAAATTAACATGAGTTAAATTAGAGAGGTACCTGATCAATTGCCTCTGTCTCAGCAGATTCTTTCTTCATCCTTAAATTCTGTATACCGCCCCTCCTATGATAGAGAAGTGCACAAAATAGAACACACAATATAACCACCTGAAGCAATTGCTGCTACAAATTACATGACCAAACAATAATAAATACCTCCCAGAGTCGTCCAAAGGCTTGGCATCATTCATTTCCACATCAGAATCAGCATCACGTCTTTCATCAGGATTCTCTTTGTCTTCATCTTGCTATACCAAACATTAACACAAATGAGTCACAATATGTTGACTTAATTATTTGCGAGTTACATATAGAATGCTCCTTGGGTCGTAGACTCCTAGTGGCAGCCATGGAGATGGGATGAAGCTTTTGTAGAATTTTTCATTTGTATGCACCAAGGAATTACATATTTCATTAGGCTATATTTTTTTGTATTTATTGGGTTGCAATATCCAAACTTTTAAGTTGTTCCAATTTTGTAGATGCACTTCATGGCAATTCGATTATCTTTGGGTGTGTGTTGCACATATGTTAAGGGTTCTTTTATCTTTCCCTTCTTTTTCAGAGTTGTAATTTTTGCTTTCAAAGGTGTTGTGTAGTTTCTCCACACAGTTGCACCTTTGCAGCAGGGACTGCACTTTTAGAATGACACCGGACTTCATCTGTCCTCCATCTGTTTGCGTTGTGGGTAGACATGGTAGAGTACATGTTCTTTACACTGCCCCCTTTTCTCATTTTCTTCCAGTTTTTGCAGTTCAACTGGTGGTCCAGACGCCCAGTCCGGTTTCTAATGCAGTTCCAGGCATACAAACAGAACTATACAACAATAGGCAAGAAAATAGCAGAAAAAGAAATGCCTGCAAAACTATGCCAGCATGAGCAGGACAAAACTATACTGGCCTTAGGACCAGGATTGTTTGACCAGAGTATTTTTTGTTATTTGCCCAGAAAGAAAGCAGAAGAAAGCAATGTCATTCTCCATATAATTTAAACAGTGTGGTGCTATATATTAGTCACAATTGTCAATAGCCATTTCCCCATCACTAGTTACTTGGGAGTTGCTGTCCAAGTTATCCTGGGGGGCTTTCATTTTTGCCATGGCGCAAATTTCTTTTCTTTTTAGCTATAAATCTTCCACTACATTTCCAGATTTTCTTACTAATTCTATTCAATAGAGTTTAGTCTGTGCAATTATTCAGTCCTGTCCACAACAACTCTACTAAAGATGGCCTTATCTTTGTGCCTGATTTATTTTAAAGGATAAAGAAACATCATCCAATTAATTTCTCGCATGTAACAGAATCCTCACCTCAGGTAACTCAGCCTCAGGAGGTCGCTCTTGAAATTGAACACTAGGAGCATGTCGGAGTTTTGAAAGATTATCTAGAAGTTTTGATTTTATATCATCCAATTGATGCCGTGTGTTTTTATTCTCCATGTTACTTGGAGCGACATGTAGAGTGTAATCTGGACCAAAATACTCATAGTACTCATTAGGTGGCATCTTGTCAGTGAGCTCATGACCAAGGGCAACTCCTGTCTGCTCAAGAAATATGATAAAACAGTAAGAACAGTTATTCAAAGACTTTGAATTGGTGACATTAAAAAGCATATCAGAAATAACAATAGTGGCCTCAATCACTCAACAACACTAAAAAAATATAATGGACTGTGCAGAAGTTTAATTGTCTTGTCTAGAGCAGTGACTGCATGAGTTGGAACTTGGAAGAGATAATCTTTGAAGAAAAAAATAAGTGTTTGGTTAACACATAACCTATTCATATATAGTTAAAAATACAAAGAGCCTATAACGCAGTAAATAGCAAAAAATATTTTTTGTGACATCTTAGTAAATTACTAAATTTAAAACACATCATGAAAACTATTTACAAAATTAGGTAACAACACTAGTCAGCACTCAGAAAGTACAAAGTAGACAACGGCATGGTACGAATAAATTTTTTAAAGCAAGAAGATGCATGCCAAAAAAATTTTACAGAAACTATTGTACTGCATAGATAACTAATTTAAAAAATATCATCCTGGTATTTCAAATATTGCTCTGATATATCCTAAAAATCAAAAACATATTAGGGTAAATTAAAATATCCTAATAAGAAACTGAATTTGGAACACAGCTAGCAAACATAATATGTAGATTACTTTTACAAACAGAAGGTAGATTGTGTTTACTGGGTTCATAGCACAAACACAAGGGGAGACATGGACAGCAAAAAAGTTACAAATCAACAACACACATGTACTAAAAAAAAGGGAATGCTAGCAAATCAGTTACCGATAAAGTTACAAATCAACAACACACATGTACTAAAAAAACCTTACATATGAAGTTGGAGAATACGGCATTTGTATCACACATGCCTAACATGATTTAGAAGGATATTTATTTGTCTTTGAAATATTACTTTTATGTGAGTATTCAAAAACTCCAACCACTGTACCAATCGCCCTGCATATTCTAGGCAGTGAGTGCTACAACTGTTGTTTGTTATTCTATTAATTACAATAACTTCATTGCAGTAAGGGGGAAGAAGTCTTACAAAGTGTTACACTCACAGTATACTTAACATCAAATAATTAATCAGACAAGGTTATTGGAATTAATAGAAGAACAGAAAAGTGGAAAGGCATAACAAATGTGGGTTTTCTCCCATGAAGGAAACTCCCCTGTTACATACCTCATAGCACCAACACCGTGCAACGTTCCTTATGGTATACCCACCGCCACCAAGCAGCAACAGCGGGACGTTGAAGGACCTCATAAATCTTACACATTCTGCGTGACCCTTAATAGAGAGGTTGAAACAGCCCAATCTGTCACCCGACAATGAATCTGCACCACACTGGAGCACAACTGCACCAGGGTTGAAGACCTCCATCACCTTACCCATTATTGGCTTGAACAACGACTGGTAGCTCTCATCATCAATACCATCGTCCAGCGGAACATTCAGGGAGTAATATTTACCCTTTGAGTGCCCAACATCACGAATGTCCCCTGTCCCAGGGAAATAATCCCCAAACTTGTGGAATGAGACCGTCATCACCCGGTCTGTGGTGTAAAAAGCCTCCTCCACGCCGTCCCCGTGGTGGATATCAATATCCACGTACAGAACGCGCTACAATGCAATTACAGTTCACAAAACATGGGTAATTCTATCCATCCAATACAACTACAGATTCAAAAAAATTCAAAAATTCGTAGAGGTTTGGAATACCTGGTGGTACTTGAGTAGCTCGAGGATGGCGAGGACGATGTCATTAACATAGCAGAACCCGGAGGCCTCGCACTTCTTGGCGTGGTGGAGTCCGCCGGCCCAGTTGATGGCGATGTCATGGCCGTGGTTGAGCTTGACGGCGCTGCCAACGGAGCCCCCCGCGTAGGTCTGGCAGAAACTGTAGAGACCGTCGAAGACGGGGCAGTCCTCGCCGACGTTGAAGCGCTTGAGCGCGCGGATCTGGTCCTGTTGCGTCTCGGGGGTGACGGAGCGGAGGAAGGCGACGTAGTCGTCGGCGTGGAAGCGGCAGAGGTCGCGGTCGCGGGCAGGGTGAGGGCGGAGCACTTGCATCTGGTCGAGGAGGCCGTAGCGGCCGAGCAGCGCGTGGGTCATGCGGATGCGGTGCGGCTTCATCGGGTGGCCCTGCCCGTAGTAGTAGTTGCCCACCTCCGCGTCGTAGAAGTAGCAGACGCGGCGCTTCGACCCGTCCGCACCAGTGGTCGGCAGGGAGTTGCCGCCGCCGCCGGCAGCCGCATCCATCGCCGGATTAGCGCCGGCGCTCTCTTCGCTTACCGCCGGCACTTTCGGGTTGGATATTTTTTTCGTCGGGCACTAGGCGCTAGGCGCTAGGCGCTCGGTGGCGGCGTGTGAGTTGGGACTTGGGGACTGACCGTAGGATCCGATGGGGTACGGGCATATATATTTAACTGTAGCATAGTGGCTACGAAACGACTAAACTTTTATAATAAAACTATACGGATGATATAATAAAATAACAACACTGTGAAAATAAATATCAACATTAAAGCAATATTTAATCTAAAGAACCAAACTACCAAACTATGGTGATATTTCATTATATGACAATAAATTTTATGGACTGAAAAAGGGAGTCCTCACTAAATCCTTCTGCAGTCACGAAACTGCCGTGACAGAGTAGTGCTAAGTGAATACAAAATTTCACAAAAGGTGACTTGCATTCAGGATCCTCGTCTCATGCAATCTACTCTCTCACTACCTCTTGCAATTGAATAGGATCCGGAAGAAATGAAAGAACAATATTAGTCGGTACAAGCAAATAGTAATATATTGAGATAAGTGATAAATTAGAACACTGAGTGCTTAGATTAACTACTCGGTCTGTTCAGTAAATGATTGTGGATTATTTACTGCTGGCTGGTTTGGTGTGAGAAAAAAATACTATTTTAGCTTATAATCTACGATCGTATATGAACAAGCAAACAGCATGTAGGCATCTACCAAGAGGAGGCACAGGAAGGTGTTTTTTTTGGTTGAACAAAATGAAAGCAATATCAACCTGCAAGAATCGAAGGACAAGACGTCTAGGACCCTTGCACTGCCCCCCGTGCAGCTGCTCCAGGGGCAAGACCTTCACAACAACGTACAACAATGAAAGTCGACCCTCTGGTACCAATCCTCTTGCTGCTGCACCACCACTGCTGCTATCTTGGACGAACAGGTCGCTGATCAGCTACAAATATTTATGGAATTAAGTGTTCTAATATTATTAAAAAAATCATATCAATAATCTCACATGCAAATAAAAAAGGAGTGCATAAGTAATTATATGGTAGCATCATCTGAGGGGCTGGTGTAAACTAACTTGCTACGATGGCATTTAATCAAGCAAGAAATATGTAACAATACAGAAGAGGGGCTGGTGTCCAATAATTGAGCTATGATTGGGTAAATGGATACAATGTTCACTCCACGGAACACCGTGTAAATATTTGTGAATGTCAATAATATCAGTAGTATACAGAGAAGACATTTTAAAATACTTGCATTTGCCCGTACAAATTTTGCCTATTAGCTTATGCCTCCATGGACCAAAATAATTATTACCTGATCAATATCAAGGATCAAACTAAACCTTTAGTTGCTCCATGTGACTTGCCATCTCTAGATTAAGCCTCCCATATTCTGCTGCTGCCAACTGAGCTAACAATTTATGCTTCCGCTTTTCTGACGGAAAGATACAAAAAAAAAAAGCAAATGTGCTGAATAAAGACTTAGGAACCGACAACCACCAGTTCTAGAGCGAAAGCACTTCATAGTCAGTATAGCATATGAGTTATCAAAAATAAGAACTATAACATGCCAATTGCATAACGATCAGAGAGTAGTACACTTTGTACTAACAAACTAATTCTACAAAGTAGCAGAATAATAGTACAAGGTTACAAGCACTAACTAATAAGGTTATGTGCTCCTATGTACTACTAAAAATTAGGATAGCACCATCATCGTCGCTGCAAAAGGTAGCACGAGGTCAAGCAGCTTTTTATCTATGCTTCTTTCTAGCATTGTAAACATTTATCTACGCTAACTCATTTGCCCTTTACGTCAATTTAAGTGCTGATATTATTTTTGATTGATCGTAGTGAGAATCTGAGAGCAATATGTCATAGACCACTGATCGAAGTGTTGTACCAGGGTTCCAGTGCAAGGGACACCTGAGAAAATGACACTGAGCATGTAAGGTTAAATCACCTGCAAATGAAACATCAGGGCTAGATCAGGCAAGGCATTCTGCTGCTTGCCGTTTTACTTGTTAAGCAAAGTCTAATGATCTCTGCATTGCCAATCATAGAAAATAAAATCTGTCAAAACAATGTCAAACTATTGGCTTATATATATCTCTTGTGTTGGACTGTGTTATTCCAAGTTGGTGGGCTCCAGTGGAAGGGACAACTTGAGGAACTATGTGTTTTAGCCTCTATACACGCGCTTGAATATGGTTATGTAGTGCATTTTGGAATTCGACCATTATGAAAACTGGGCTTCGGTGATTTGCCATCCCGCAACGGGGCTTCGCCAGATTGCCATTATGAAACGCGACCCATTCGCTAGAATGCCATCCGAGAGCTTTGGAACCCTTTTCTTCCTCTTTTGCCCCTGTCCGTTTCCTCTTTCGGTCTCCGGTGCTCGCACAGACGGAACGGAGGGGCGTAGAAATGGATCGGTTGCTGCTGCTTCGCCGAGCACCGAGCGAGGCACCCCCATGGCGAGCACCCCCCCATCCACGGCGAGCCCCCGCGTCCACCCCCACCACAGCGAGCACCCACCCCCACCCACGGCGAGCTACCCCCCACGGCGAGCCCACCCAGCGCCCCCCGCCGCCCTCCCCCACGCGGGCCATGGAGTACAACATGGCAACAACGCCTCCAAGGTCGGCCATGGAGAACAGCAGGTACTCAGTACCTCGAAGCCGAAGGATTTCAAACAATGAACTCCCTCTTGTTCATTGCGAGTGCTGTAAGTGCCGGTTTCTCAAGGTCTTGACAGCGAAGACGGACAAGAACTACGGCCGTCGGTTCTACATTTGTCCAACTCGAACGGTGAGAATAGTTAGCTGTAAATTTTGTGTGATGTATTTGTGTGATTTGATGATTGAGTTGATTTCATTGGTTTCCCTTTATTTGGCGACAGAGAGAAGGTGCTGGTTGTCCATTTTGGGAGTGGGAAGAGGGGTATGAGCAATACTTGGTTGACAATAAATTGGTGTCTTTAGATTATCAATCTGTTTTCGAGTCTACTAAGTTGCCGCAACAAGTCCTAATTGTCGAAAACAAGGCGAATTGTGGAGAATCAAGCCAGGAAGAACAACTTAAGCAGCTTAAGGGAGATAGTAATGCTGCTGAAATGTTTGATTTTTGTTTGTGGACTTTGTTAATTAGCAATTTGTATGCAATTGTCAAGAGTGAGTGAATCTTGTGTACTTGTATACATTAGCAATTTTGTGTGCCAATGTATCAAGTTTGCAGTAGTAGTAAACTGTCAGATGAACAGAATGTAGCACTTGATGTATGAAATTTTGTCTATCGAAGTGTATTTGGTAAATAAATGAGATTCTCTGTTCTGTCGAAGTCTGATATCCTGGGCTGCAAATCAGCGTCAAGCATATTGTTATTTGTTTTGAGATTACCGTGAATGATTGGTTTCTGCGATGCTGTGTGAAGCTTGCAAATTATTTCCCATCTCTGTGAATCAGTGATTCCCTCTGCAGGTCAGAAGAACAGATAAAGATGAGAAGTGCAACCAATCTTCACCAGTTGCAACCAGGTGCAGGAAACCACAAACAGCTAAAGCCCAGATTTTTCTGTCATTTCTCTGTCATTCATCAAGTTTCAGATTTTCATCAAGTTTCAGAATAAAGCCCAGAATACAACTAAGCTGCATACAATCAAGTTTCTCAGTTTTTCCACCAACATAAAGCATAGATTTTTCTGTTATTTATCTGTCATTCATCAAGTTTCAGATTTTCCACCAACATAAAGCACAGATTTTTCATATATTCCAGTGCAGTAGTAGTTTCATACAGGACACAAGTTCTTCAAGTTTCAGTAACACATACAACTCATACAGGACACACAAGTTTCAGTAACACATACAACTCATATAGGACACAGGTTCTTCAAGTTTCATACAAGACACAGTTTCAGAAACACACAGGTTACGAAAATGATAGCTTCTCAGTTTTTTTTTCCTTGGGACCAACTTCTTCGGTGTCGTTCTCTTCTTTCTTGGTGTTCCTTGAGTAGTGCTAGGAGACCCATCAGTCTCAGTAGGTTGGCCATCTGCGCCTTCTCCAATCAACAATGCCAAGCGGCTGAAAAAAAGGAAGAAAATTAAGTAACTATACAATCAAGTTTCAGGAAGTATACATGGTTGTGTTTACCTTCTTGTCAGCCTAATTGGGCTGTCTTGCAAGATTGCTTCATTATTCGGTTTGGTGGGGCTGGTTACTACAATTGAATCTTCTGCAACAAATGGGACTATAGCAGTTTCATTCAAGACTTGCACAGTTGCATTCTCAGCTTGCACAATTGCATTCTCAGCTTCCACAGTTGCATTCTCAGGTTGCACAATAGGGTTTTCAGGCTCCTTGTCTTGCTTCTTTGCCCTTTTTGTTGGGACTTTAGCATTTGGCCCATATTTAGTAGTATTTTTCCTGGGCTTTCTTTTCTTGCAGGGAGAAAAAAATATTAGTTGCCTGCAATCAATCAATAAAACAACATGGTGCATTCAATCAATAAAATGAAGAATAAAAGATGTTATCTTTTCTTTGTCCCATTTAGCTTGCACTTGTAGCTAGTTTCTCCATGACCTAGTTCACCGCACCGCTTGCACTTCCTTTTCCCTGCAATTAGTTGCCTCTTTCCCTTAGCAGCTTCAATTTCTGCATCCTTATCGGCCTGATTGGCAGCATCCTTTGCATCTTTTTTGCTCATGCCACCACTCCCCCCCTCCCGACATCCTTTGATTCTCAGTTTTCTGGGCTTTCCAGCAGGTCTTTTAGCTAAAGGGGCGTGAACTGCAAATTCAAGCACAACTTTAGGCCACTGGGTCTTATCTGGAAGTGGCTCTATCAGTCTCTTATAAGCATTCTTGAACCTTTCCACTGAGTAATAATCATGAACAAAGTCTTTCATCTTAACTTTAGAACTTTGTTGTGCTGTTATGAGGACCAAGGCATGCTGACAAGGTTTTCCAGTGTGCTGCCACTATACAATTTGGTTCAAGAAATATCTGAATACTTGAGGCCTATATGTTCTTGCTGCAGGATACATCTTTGAAAAAATATCTCCCCCAAATCTTTTAATAAAATTCTGTATTAAATGCCTAAAACATTCTCTATGTTCAGCTTGAGGGAACACATCTTTTACTGCTTTTTCTAACCCTTTACATGCATCAGTGCAAATAGTAAGTACTGGTAGGTGTCCTATGGCCTTATGTAGCTGACTCATAAACCATGTCTAGTTATCTATTGTCTCACCATCTATGAACCCAAAAGCAAGTGGCCTTATGTACCTCTGCCCTCCAATTGAAGAACATTTCGAAGTTCTGTTGCCAGCTGCCAAACAACTCCTCCAAGGCAATTTGTCTTCCCTTCCATACGGTGTCATAGTGAATCTGACACTTGTGCTCATCTTGTAGCAGTTTCTGCATGTTTTTGGTGCCTATGGTGGAATCCTTCATGAGGTGATGAATGGCCTTTGATGCCACCCAAGCACTTGATGGAGTGGTGGTCCTCCTCCTTGTGCTAGAAGTATAGGTATGCAGAGCAATCAAAGCTATAACCTGCAACAAGCCAATAGCCAAAATATTAGATATTTACAACAAAAAAAATGGTGACATAAAGTAAATAAAAGTTATACACCTTGACGGTTATCCCATCAGGTTGTGTTTGCCCATTAATATGCCAAGGGCAATCATCTGCATTGCAATCAGCAATGTATCTCTTCTTATCTATTTTGACCAAGTGCAGTTCAAACTCCTCATTTATTGCAAATTGCTTCATAGCCAGTCTAAACTCCTTCATGTTTGGATACACGGTGCCAATATCCATACAAGCCTTGTTAGGATCATAAGCATAGAGTCTTTCCCCTGGTACATGATCATCAACAGGAATTGCAGCACCAGTTGTGTCAATGTCAATGTCAGCAGTTCTATTTCTAGCTGGGCTGTCCCTCTTAGCAGCAGCCTGAGCCTCAGTCTCACTAGGCCTATCATGCTGATCATCATCAGTTCTCTAACCTAAAAGACAGAACAACTGATCCTCATCAATTATATCTAGCACACCCTCACCCTCTTCATCAACTGTATCAGCAATTTGCAGTCTGTCCCAATCAACACCTCCATAACATTCTACAGCCTGTGAACTGCAAGGACATCACATGTTTCATGTTCTATAGGCTTATCATTGCTACCAACATCTCCAATTTGTTCTACTGCATCTACACTAACCTCAGGCTCCGCATCGAGCCTAGAGAAATTGGAAATTTTTTTGGCAAGGTCACTGTATTGGCTTCCCAAACTGAGTTACGGGAATACAAACACTGCAAGAAAGAGGAATCATACCGAATAAGATCACTCCATCTACAGTCCATGGGGATTTTGATTGCTCTTTGTTACCCTAGCAAATCACCATGGGTGGGCTTGCCGTGGGGGGCCGCTCGCCGTGGGTGGGGGCGCTGGGCGCTAGGGGCGTGGGGGCACTGGGTGGGCTCGCCGTGGGGGGGGCAGCTCGCCGTGGGTGGGGGTGGGTGCTCGCTGTGGGGGGGGGGGGGGGGGGGGGGGCTTACCGTGGATGGGGGGTGCTCGTTGTGGGGGTGCCTCGCTCGGTGCTCAGCGAAGCAGCAGCAGCCGATCCGTTTCTGCGCCCCTCCGTTCTGTCTGTGCGAGCACCGGAGACCGAAAGAGGAAACGGACAGGGGCAGAAGAAGAAGAAAAGGGTTCCAAAGCTCTCGGATGGCATTCTGGCAGATGGGTCGCGTTTTATAATAGCAATCTGGCGAAGCCCCGTTGCGGGATGACAAATCACCGAAGCCCAGTTTTCATAATGGTCGAATTCCAAAAAGCCCGGTTATGTAAAATAATAGTGTGAAACCATCCTAATGCAGCTGCTTGCTATTTCATTTGACAGCAGCAACTGACGACAAAATCATACAAATATTTCAGGCTATTTGAGAATGTGCAAAATCATACAAATATTTTATATGTTCTGGTTGCAGAAAATATTTTATTTCCATATGTTCAGGCTGACATGACCTATGACAAAACCATACTAATATCCTACTCAGTTTTGCAAGGAACCCCACACTGGAAGTAAACTGTCAGAAGCAAAAGTAGTGCACAAGACTGGTTGAAGTTGTTTTCTTCCAGAACTAAGGATATTCTCGCAGCCTTGACATTGGACAATGAATACGTCAAGCACATACTGTAATTAGCATATTACAGTAACTCTGAAACTACAACAAGCAACAGAAAGGTGGTTGTATCAAGGGAATGCTCTAACTACAGTAACTCTGACACTGTGGCAGCAGAAATGGGGTTATATCAAGGGAATCTAATTGCTTGTGCACTAAACATTTTGTAGTGTCAGAAAGATACTACAAGATCAGCTAGGGTTATGAACAGTAATAATTCGTGGTTTTTTCCTATTAAAAAAATCTTATTTCAAGTGCACAAGCAGTGCCTTGTTGTCCAATTACTGGATGTTCCTAAGCACCTGAACCTCATCAAACTTATCTGCTACTGCATAGTGGATTCAGAAACAGGTAAGCATAGGAAAAAACAACTCTGAGTTTTCTCTACCAGACCATATCGTTAAGTAACTGATGGATGAGCTTTCTTTCTCCGATATGCTTTTAAGTAGCTGATGTTCTTCTGTTTATCTAGGAAAACTCAAGACATCCACTAATTCATCAAATGTGCAGCCATGACAAATCTAAGATTGATCCAGTAACTAATTTGCACATATATATACAACAACCTAGCCCATACAGGAATGAGAAAGGCGCAGTTTCAGGCAAATGAATAAAATTACTTAAACTCAGTTTTTGACTCTACCATAACCTAAATAAGATTGTGCATAACCATGCCGCACTCTGGTAAAAGAAACTTAAAACAGAGGTGTTCCTACATATGTGAAGTTGCGATTACTGTAAGATGAGGCATACTTATACATTCAGTGAGAAGGTCACACACACATTCAGTTAATAGGAATATTCAGTGAAAAGGCATCATGATTAAAAGAGCTAAGCCTATCGTTGATGGTCAAACACACACATATGACTGGTCATATATCAAGAATTTGAAAGATGTTTATATAATAGTGTCAAGTTTCAATACGCACCTGCACAAGCTTGAGATCTGTATTTACGAAGAGTGGTCTGCACAGATTAAAAATTGAAGAATACGTTAAGTGAATATTACCAAGGACTTGTCAGTCTGCATAAACAAGACAAGAGAGGAATGTAGGCATAAGTGAATTATGCATAGACATAAATGGATAAAAACCTCATGAAATTGTTTTCCCAAAAGGAATAAGTTTGCACATGTTACATATGGCTGATGACATCAATTTTGAGATAGCTCAAATTTGACCAAAAAATTATAATTCTCTAAAAAGATATAGAATCATAGCAATATAGAGATTCAGTTAACAAACGTCCCTGTGGATTGAATTGGTACAACCTACGAGAGCTCGATATGGGGGTGCATGCAAAGGTATATCCGACAACAAAACAAGTTCGGTTACATTTGCAGTATAGTGCTCAGAAAGCAAATTGGTTAACCTGCTTGGCACTACTTTTACATATGTCTAAATTTGAACCTACAGAAGTGATAAATTAGAACACTGATAATTTTCAGATAACTTATGCCTGGACCGAATTTTTTGAAACCTTAATTTGGCTGAAGCGCGTGAAAACCGTAGCACAAATTGCATTAAGCCACAAAAAACAGTAGTACTCTTCTATAGCAAATTGCAAATGGCAACTCAGTGCCTGACTCTGCAAACTACAGACCTGGCGATGCCTGCAGCTCTGGCCTCTGGTGAGCGTCGTGGACGTGCGGCAACACAAGCAGGCCCCCCTTCATAGATTGGTGCCGCGGATCAGGTGTCGTGGTGGCTGTGCAGCGTCTTTGAAAGGGATCAAAGTTAGCAGGCATAATACATGTAGGATCATGTAATTAGATCAGATCCAAAGACAAATAGCTAATTAGTTTCAGGGTTTGGGTTCTCCGTTTCGCACAGCACGAAGGGAAGAGAAGGGGTTGGCACACCTGGTGGTTCTCCTCACCGGCAAAGTGCTAGGTTACGACCTGGCGATGGCGAAGGGCCCAACGAAGACCTGAGCAGGACGGACCTGGCGGCGCGGCACGAGGCCTCCGGGTGCACGATGTTTATGAAGGCGTGCGGGGGCAAGAGAATGTACGGCGTTGGCGCCAGAAACAAGAAAGTATGGTGAATCTACATTAACAGAGAAAATGAAGTAAGAAGATATAACCACAAACACAATAATGGGATTTTCTTGTTTCATCCTTGAACTTAAAGAAAACATCAGAGCAATTTTGTTCAAGCTAAAGTGTATCATTTAAAACTTTTTATGACCTTAATGTTAACACTTACAGTAAAAAACAACATGACGAAAATGATGTCAGGAAAAAACTGACCATGGACAGCGTGATCAGAATGGTGAGAAATTATTTCACAGGAGACAAAATAATAAATGTCGACTGCAGTCTGCCTACTTTGATAAAACTGGAGCGAACCGTTTGTATTCTCAGATAGCAAATCTTTTAATTAAACAACTATCGAAATGTGAACTAATTATTAGGAGGTATATGACCAACAATGGGGGACAATACGAAAACAAGACAAGGGATGGCAATTTTAGAGATGACCCAGTCACCTATTTTTCTCTCCTTAATGTAGTGCAACATAAGCATTGTCTATTAAACACACGATATGAGTGTTGGACTGGACAACATAATGTATTGTGTCGGGTATCATAAAAAAGCGTCCCCTAAGCAAGAACCGAAAAAATCGCTTAGACCTTGTAAATATCGAAGCCAAGAGACGACCACCGGCAAACCCTCACCTTATCCGAGGCCCGCCTAGACCACCTGGTCCACCTCGAACAGTATCCGGGCTCACCCGAAGCGGGCTCGGCCCAGAACGAAACCGCGAGGCCTCGGACGAGGTACCGATTCTCTGACTCGCCCGAGGCCCCGCGCGCAAGGCCTCGGACGAGGTACCGATTCTCTGACTCGCCCGAGGCCCCGCGCGCAAGGCCTCGGACGAGGTACCGATTTTCCGACTCGCCCGAAGCCCCGCGCGCAAGGCCTCGGACGAGGTACTGATTCTCCGACTCGCCCGAGGCCCCGTGCGCAAGGCCTCGGACGAGGTACCAATTCTCCAACTCGCCCGAGGCCCCGTGCCACGAGGCCTCGGACGAGCACCCAGCTACCGACTCGCTTGAGGCCGGCTCGGCATCAACCCCGTCACCGCCGCCTTGACCGACTTCTCTGATGGGACATCATATCCAACTAACGCGTCCAACCACTCCCGCGACGTCAGCCGAACGACGGCACGATGCAGCGGAGTGGCCGACGAGACAGGAGTCACATCGACGCCATGCCGTCCGGGACAGGACGGGGCAGGGGTTACCGGCCGCTGTGCTCGGCACTATGCCCACGGCTGACACCCATGCTGCCTAACCCCTGCTCCAAGGATAGCGCGACGTGGAAAGTCAAGTCCGGGTCCCTGTAGCCTCGGAATCGACGTACAAAACCAACTGCTCCTTCCGAGCCTCGACTACCCGCTTCTGGGCTCCTGTAGCCTCGGGACTCGCGCCCACCGAGCCCCCCACAATGGTTTAGCCTCGGCACCGACTGGGCCTCGGCTCTCTATGTTGTTAGCACTCTGGGACCGACACGTCATCTACAGTACGCGCCATGCCCTGCGTCAAGCTGCAGGAGCCCCCACGTCGTGCACAGGGCCAAGCTCCTGTAGCCTCGGAATCAACGCACCCGCGCCGTCGCTTCTACGCAGCCTCGGCTCTCCGCGTTGGTCAAACATACAGTGACTAGCACGCCTCCAACAGAAGAAGGCGCGCATGCCACCACAGGAGCTCCCACGTCGCATAGGATCAGGCGTGACCGGCGTGTCGCTCCAGTGTGCCGAGGACAAGGCCGCTCCACCGACCATGCCGCCACAGTGACGAGCTGCAGGGCTCGGACATACCGCCTCTGCTCACAAAACGCCACGTAGCAAATCCATGTACCGCCCCCCGTGCCTCCCTTCGACTATAAAAGGGAGTGACCAGGGCCACTTCTAGAGAGGGGAGACACACGGGCAAGCAACGCACAATGCTCTGTAACACATGCTTCCTCACTACAAGAGATCAACATCTCAAGCAACCCACACCACTCCACGCAGAGACCTAGGACTAGCTCCCTCTCTCGCTCAGCTTGTAAGCCCCTACTACAAGCACCTCGGTGCAAGGAATATAAGATCGCTCTCTCAGACTAGACGTAGGGCACCTATTGCCTGAACCAGTATATACCTTGTGTCTCTTTGCATCACCATCCGGAATTAAGGGCACGCAGTACACTTCACTAGTCAGTTGAGGACCCGCCGGACCCAAAACACCGACAGTTGGCGCGCCAGGTAGGGGCATACTGCATGTCAGCTTAGTCATCCCAACAAGTTCCGGATGGCAGACCCCGTGCGACCACTACGTCTCGGCACGGTGATCTATTTTGGGAGCCTAGAGTTCATGTCTCTAGGATATGAGTACGATATGGTACTCCTCCCACCCAGAGCCCCATCGACCAACAACGACATTACGCACCAGTAGCCTAGGCGTAGGCGGCGCCCAGGCCGCCGCTCTTGTCACGCTCGCCAGGCACGACGCGGGCGGGACCACCCCAACACCGCACGAGCTCAGGGCGACGCACCGCGCTCCGCCAGTATCCCATACCTGGCTATTGGTACAGAGTCCCTTGCTGGGGACTTGTCTAGCTTAAGCCTGGGCATGGGAAAGATGCCGGTGGCGCGTAGCAACGCCCCATCATCAAGCTCTTCCCCGCCACCTCCCGAGGAGTCGACTCCGGCGGAGCGGAGCCCGGCGATGACATCATCCCCGTACCCCTTCGGGTTGGGCAATGCCACCGCCTACCAACGTTTTGCCCTTGACCTCATCGCCACAAGCCCAACCTACACCCACGCTGACTCCTCGGAGGAGGACGAGGCGTGGGCTGGAGCAGACTTCTCCGGGCTTCGCGACCCTGAAGCCATGCGTCGCTTCATAGCCATGAGCGACTACTGCTTCGGCTACTCCAACTCCGATGACGAAGACACTTATGATCCCACTCGTGAGTGCTTCAACATCGAGCTCGGGGTGCCGAGCGCGAGCGATGAGGACAAAGGGGCAGGCAATCACTCCCCGCCCCACGAGGGGGTAGGCGATGCCACACCTCCACGCGTCGAGCCCCGGGTAGCGCGAAACAAGAACCTTGCCCCCGAGGAACTTCGATGCCTAGACCTGGAGCAGCTCCGTGAGCTTCAGGCCAAGGTCAAACAAGACCGACTCCTTTTGCAGCAGCTTCGAGACACTCTCGAGTAAGAGCAGCGGGGTCGCGGTGATGGCGGAGCAGCCCGGCGGAGGGCTCGCGACGTCAACCACTGCATCAACAACAATGAAGGGGGCGAGCAACCCCCTATCTTCAATCGTGCTAGCCAGAATGTCACGGCAGCAGCGATGCTACTCCGGACAATTCCCGAGCCCTCTACCTCGGAGGGGCGATGGGTCCATGGCGAGCTCCGAGACCTCCTCGAGACCGCCGCGGTACAGCAGGCTGAAAGTTCTGCCTCTCGACGGTGCAGGGGCGCCTCGGAACTACCCGTGGCACCACCTCGGCAGGATAGAGAGGCCTCGGTTCATCCCGAGCCAGCTCGGGCACCGACAGCCAACAAGGCCCCCTCGGTGCACGACCGCCTTAGCGACCAACGTGAGGCACAAGGCGACCACGATGTGGTCAGCAGGCGACGGTGCCATGACAACGATGGGTCCGCCTGAGGCTACCACCCGCACCGAGGTGGTCACTACGATAGTGGGGAGGACCGCAGTCCTTCTCCTGGGCCACCTGGCCCTTAAGTCTTCAGCAAGGCCATCCACGGTGCCCACTTCCTGGCCCGGTTTCAGCAACCGGCCAACCTCTCAAAGTACAGCGGCGAGACCAACCCTGAGCTATGGCTGGCCGATTACCGCCTGGCTTGTCAGCTAGGCGGCGCGGACGATGATTTGCTCATCATCCGCAACCTCCCCTTGTTCCTATCAGACTCAGCGTGAGCCTGGCTCGAACACCTCCCTCCCTTGCAGATCAACAACTGGCGTGACTTGGTAAAGGTCTTCGTTGGGAATTTCCAGGGCACATACGTGCGCCCTGGGAACTCCTGGGACCTCAAGAGTTGTCGCTAGAGGCCGGACGAGTCTCTCCGGGACTTCATCCGATGCTTCTCTAAGCAATGCACCGAGTTGCCCAGCGTCGGTGACTTGGAAATTGTCTAGGCACTGATATCATCCACAGGTTTGGGGTTCCAAACACCATCATCACTAATAATGGGACACAATTCACCGGCCACAAGTTCCTGACGTTCTGCGACGACCACCACATCTGTGTGGCTTGGTCGGCCGTAGGACACCCTAGGACAAATGGCCAAGTAGAACGTGCCAACGGCATGATCCTACTAGGCCTCAAGCCAAGAATATACAACCGGTTGAAGAAATTTGGCAAGAAATTGCTTGCCGAACTCCCGTCGGTCATCTGGAGCCTGAGGAACACTCCGAGCCGAGCCACGGGGTTCACACCATTCTTCTTGGTCTATGGAGCCGAGGCCATCCTCCCCACTGACTTGGAGTATGGTTCCTCGAGGCTACAGGCCTACAACGAGCAAAGCAACCGCACTACCCGCGAGGACACCCTTGACCAACTAGAGGAAGCCCAAGACATTGCGCTGCTACACTCGACCAAGTACCAGCAAGCCCTATGACACTATCAAGCTCGGCGCATTCAAAGCCAAGACCTGAAAGTGGGCGACCTGGTGTTGAGACTGAGGCAGAGCAATAAGGGCCGCCACAAGCTGACCCCGCCATGGGAAGGGCCATACATCGTCACCCAAGTGCTAAAGCCCGGGACCTACAAGCTAGCCAATGAGAAGGGCAAAATCCTCACCAACGCTTGGAACATAGAACAACTACGTCGCTTCTACCCTTAAATTTCCAAGCATTGTATACATTGTTTCTCGAAATACAATAAAGAAGCATTCTTTAGTTGTTCTAATTTTTTGAGAAACCCCCTAGCCCATCGATGGGGGATCAGCATTACGATAACACTATAAGGGAGACTCGGCTCTACCTCTATAGAGGTGCCCACCGCAGGGCTCGAACAAGACTCGGCTCTGCCTCTGTAGAACCGAGCCTCCCTCAGGGGCTAGAAGGGGGGACCCCCCTAAGTCCCAGACACTGTTTTTAGTCGTTTTTCGAAAAAATTTCTACGCCAAGCTCTCTCGCGTACTCTAACAAATCGATTGTAAAAAACCTAAGGACCGAAAGTCTGTCTCAGGGCTAAAAGGCCGACCGAGCCGCGAGACGGCCTATGCCTCTGGGCTACGACAACTCCCTCACCACCTTTTGCCCAAAAGGCAGCTTAGGCTCTAAGGAAGTTTTTGCAAGAGATATGTTCAAAGACGAGACAGAGGGTAGAGGCTCAGAAATACAATAAAAATGATTAAAAAGCATATACGCACGAGTACTTTAAAAGGCCTCGACGGCCATAAGTGTCATGGTACAATGATAAAAGTCCTAATCTATTTACATGGCCCCTTTGGCCCAGGTCAAAACTCAGGGTCGCCAGCGTCGGCGTAGGAGGAACCACCTCCTCTTCGAACAACCTAGCCAGTGCCATGCTAGGGGCCTCAGCCGCCTCCACCAGCTTCATGACCTCCTCCTCGGCCTTCTCGTCATCATCAGCCATGACGTAACCATCGCTGACGGCCTCGAGGTTGATGCTAGTGTAGTGCGAGGAGACAACGGCCAGGGCGCACTTGACGCCCGTATGCAGCGCCCCCTAGAGCCGCTCATGGACTCAGCCGCTCAACGTGATCAAGCGACTCCTGAGGAAGCTGCCTGACTCGATCCCTGACCTCCAGGGCCTCATAGGCGGTATGGATGGCGCTCTGCAGTGCATTGTGCTCCTGGATGTCGGCCTCGAGCACCACCTACACTACGACGAAGGCCTCAGCTGCCCGGGAGGCCTCCTTCTTCAACCCTGTGCCAAGACAAGCGGGATAGGGTTAAGCACGAAAGAAAATAAGCCGAACAGGGGCACAAGCCTATGAGACTTACCCTCGGCTTTCTCCCTCTAGTTTTGGACCTCGACCCAAGAGGCCTCGGTCGCCCTGGAAGCCTCCCTCTCTAGCTCTACATCACATCAGGGAGTTAGGGGTCGAACGCAATAAGAACAAATAAAACAAGGGGCACGGCTCAACAGGACTCACCCTCAGCCTTTTCTTTCCAAGCTAAGGCCTCGACCTAAGAGGCCTCGGCCACCTTGATAGCCTCCACCAGGGCACCTTTCGTCAGTAGGTGCGCGCCCTGCTCCACCTCCAGCTGCTTGGCCATGGCCTTGGCAGAGGCCACCTCTTGTTTGGCCCGGGACCTGAAGGTGTCCCGCTCACCGGCCACCCGAGTCAGCTCCTCCTCTAGCTCCTTGATCCGTGCCGCCAAAGGGACGGCCTGCTCCTGGGCCGTGGCCGCCTCGGCCTTCATGTCAGTACAACGAAGGCGAAGGTCCTCTACCTCCGTGCTCCGCGCCAACAGAAGCTCATTAGCATTAGCGAGCAGGTCTTTCTGCTACCGGAGTTGGTCCCAGACGTCCCTCTCCCACCGAAGGAACATTGACTTCTCGAGGGACCGGGCCTCGAGCTCCTGGATAGGCAGAACAAATGTTAAGCACTGCAAGAAAACTCAGGAAAAAGACGACACAACACGAGAAAAGAAAGCACGTACCTAGGCAACGCCGGGCAGGTTGTTGGCCACGACGGACATCGTTGTCCACAGCGATCGCTCTGCCAGCCGATGGAATTGCTTGAAGGAGCCCCAGTGCCTCCCCTTGTCCATGTCCTCGAGGGTTAATAGAGGTTCCCCCTCAGGGTCATCCTAGCTCTGCCATAAGACACGCGGGCTATCCCACCCGTGGGGCTCGGGTTGTACCTGGATGAGGGCCGAGCTTCCCTGGCCAGAAGTCAGAGCTGGCTGCTCCATGGTGCTAGCTGCCTCGGTGTCCACCACCTCCTTCCCCTAGGAAGTATCGTTAGAGGAGATCGAATGAACCTCCACCTCCTAGGCGCTCTCTTGCGACGGCGGCGGGTCTTGGACTGGGGGTGGTACCGAAGCTTGCCCCACCTCCGTCTCTGCATCCTAGGCCGCCGGCTCCGTCGCGCCTAGGCCAGCCTCTGCCACCTCGGCCTCAGTGGTCCCGGGAGCCCCAGCATCCGCCACCTCAGCTTCGGAAGCCCTGGAAGCCCCAACCTCTGCCACCTCGGCCTCGGAGGTCCTAGGGGCCTCGACCTCGCCCTCGGTGGCCTCAGCAATTGAAGGCGCCTTGGCTTCACCTGACTTGAGGGCCTCGGCCTCACGGGGCATTAGCGCCTCCTCCCCCGCCTGCTTCATGGCCGCCTCGGTAGTCTCTCCTTAGGTGACCGGCTCCTTTGGGTCAGCCCTAGTCGATGCCGCACCACGCTGTATGGCGGCCTATGCGTCCACCACCCATCGGGCGGTGGAGCTGGTGCTCACCTTGAGTGCCTTAATTAGCACTAGGGTGGGCGCTTCCGCCTGATGCTTCCGGCTGAAGACAAAACACTCACGAGGTCTGCGTATGACCAAAGAACGAGTGGGAGATGCTGCAAACTCTACTGACAAAACACTTACCTCGAACAAGGAAGCAATAGCTTCCGCACCGTGTCCCTCGTCCTCGACAATGGTGGTGGCGGCAGCGGTGGCACAGCCCCCGTGTCCGCCGATACTGGCCGGCCCTCGCCAGACTCCAACGCCTCTTCGACCCTCTACGAAGGCGGTTGGGTCGCCCCTACCATCGCCCGCTCCACCTCCACCGTCGTGCCCATCGGGCTAACGGTGCGCTTTGGCCTCGGGGTGGGCGATCGCCAGCCCCAAGGCATCCTCTCCTCCTCCTCCTGGAGATGCCAGGCCGCTCACCAATGCCTCGGGCGCCATCTCCCTAACATTAGGGAGATGGTCTAGGGGACCTCGCTCCGCCTCGCTCTCGTCGTCATCGCTCGAAGAATCCATCAACGACGATGACGGAGATGGCTCCTCCGAGAGACCGTCGTGCCTCTGTTGCCGGTGATGTTTCTCTAGTTCGTCGTGCTCGAGGCTCTTCCTCTTGCACCTTGCCTCCTCGGCGTCCTTCCGCTCCTTGTACGCCTCAACGTGTGCCCTATTCTCCACCCGCCGCTCTGCGTCCTCGGGAACGGGTGGTGGGGAGGCTCGCACATCTCTCATCCCCTATAGGAATGGCAAACGCAAATAAGGGAACAGATTGAAAACGTAAGGAGCAAGGAGGCCTCGAGGGCCACAGCGACGCGTGACTCACTAGAGAGATGTACCCCTATGATGGGCACATCGGGAATGGGGTCAGATCACTGCTCCTCTACCGCCCCTCCACTGTCTCTCTCACCCGACATAGAATCTCCTCATCGGAAAGGGTGACGGCAGACAACCAGATGCCATTGATCAGCTCACCCGGTGTCATCTTGAACAGGCGCTGCCGCCAAGCCATCAGCGGTAGCACCCTCCAGTGGTGGAAGGCCGCCATGACCACGGCCACTGTAAGGCCGCGGCTGCGCAGCCTCTCCAGCGCCTTCAGGAGCGGCTGTAGCTTGGACTGATCAGCCAACGGGACGCCGTACCTCCACCTCTTTGGCTAGCTCTCCACGACTCGCCCGATATAGGGGGGAAGCCCGCCGTCATCATTGTGGAGGTAGAACCAGCTATTGTACCAGCGGCGGTTGGACGACGTGAGCTGGGCCAGGATGTACAAGGGTTGCCTGTCTTAGCACACTTAGAGAGTGCAGCCGCCGGCCCTCAATGCCTTCCATGTGCCCATCGTACCCGCCGGCTTGGTGTTAAGCCCCGTCCGAAAGAAGTGGAGCCACAGCTCCTAGTGGGGAGCGATGCCCAGGTACCCCTCGTAGATGGCGACGAAGATGGCCACCTACGCGATGGAGTTGGGGTTGAAGTTGTGGAGCTCCACGTTGTAGTAATGTGGGAGCACCCGCATGAACCGGTCCACCGGCAAGCCGAGGCCATGCTCATGGAAGGACACGAAGCTCACGATGTAGCCATCGCGTGGCCTTGGCTCCGACTCCTCCCCCAGAGCAATCCACTCTAGTCTATTGGGGTCGATGACTGGGCGAAGGAGACCATCGTCGACGAGCGATTGCAGCGTTGCCGTGGACACATCAGACGAACCCCAAGGATCTGCCTAGAGGACAACAGCGCCGCTGACCATGGGTGTGGTGGAAAATGTGGCTACGACGGTAAGGCGTGCTCTCGCTATCTCTCTCTCTCTCTCTCTCTCCTTTCCTCCCCCTTCTCCCTTCTCCTCCCCGGCGCTCTCTTCCTCTATTCTTAGCAACCGCTCAAGGGCAGAAAGGGTGAACGCAGGTAAGGTAAGGAGGGGCGGGGCGTGGCTCATCACGTATTTATGAGGGAGGAAAGAGGGCAAAATGGATGGGCGATGAAACTAGGAAAGTTTCCCTTAGATCCAGCACAGTTAATCCGGATCCGACCAAACCGCCCACGCATCCACCTTTTCCTTATTAACTACGCGCACACAGTAACATCCCATCCGCAGACGTCACATCACATTCGACCACAGCAACGGCAGGCGCCGTTCCGTCTCCCCGAGGAACTGCCTCAAAAGGCGCACCCACCGTCGCCAGTCGATGGGAAGGGAATATCCCCCACCCGATTCCTTTCAGACTAAGGAACTAGGCACCGAGCCCATTACGGTCTAGGGGTTCGAAGGCTAGGCCCCCGAGAGTCTCGACAGCCGCCCCAGGACAAATAGAGTTAGGGATGACTATGGGCGAGCCCGTACATGGCTGAGGCCCAAGCAAGCAATTGCTTGGGATGCCCTAAGTCATGTCCAAGACCGGCAGGGAGGTCTCTGAATGGGATCCCACCGTAGGGAGGCACCGAGCCCCCAGGGCCAATCGAATGGCCCTGGGACCCACTAGAGAAGCCCTCTGGTACTTTTGGAGTGCGTCTCTGGACCGCTAGCCGACCCCTATCGAATGGGGCACGGGCCTCCACTCGGACTTACCCGGTAATAACTCACCGGAGGTGTCGCTGCTTGCCCACCGAGGGTAGCCTGGCATACTCCACCCCTCCTTCCAAACAAAAAGGATGCGCGAGGGCCACACAAAAAAGACAGGGAAACTCCTGATCGTCCTCTTGCTCCGAGCAGAGGCTCGGGGGCTCTTCCTGCAACCAAGCCGAGGCCCGACAACCCCTCCTTCCGAACGAAAAGGATGCGCGAGGGACACACAAAAAAGATAGGGAAACTCCTGATCGCCCTCTTGCTCCGAGCAGAGGCTCAGGGGCTCTTCCTGCAACCAAGTCGAGGCCCGGCAACCCCTCCTTCTGAACGAAAAGGATGCGTGAGGGCTGCACAAAAAAGATAGGGAAACTCCTGATCGCCCTCTTGCTCCGAGCAGAGGCTCGGGGGCTCTTCCTACAACCAAGCCGAGGCCCGGCAACCCCTCCTTCCGAATGAAAAGGATGCGTGAGGGTCGCATAAAAAAGATAAGGAAACTCCTGATCGCCCTCTTGCTCTGAGCAGAGGCTCGAGGGCTCTTCCTGCAACCAAGCCAAGGCCCAGCGACCTGAACTCGCACCCAGGGGCTCGGCAAATGCAATAAAACCCCTCACTCAATAGGAAAGAAGCCCCTAGAGGAATAAATCCACTCCTCTAGGGCCTCAGGGGCTACACCCGGCGGGTGCGCTCACGCGCACCCCCTGAAGCCTCGAGTATGAAACACCATCCCGCCAGGAGCTGCCACCAGCCAAGTCTCGTCAAAACCTTAGGGAGAGCGCTCACACTCTCCCCGAGGCTCGGGGGCTACTGTCGGGTACCATAAAAAGGGGTCCCCTAAGCAAGAACCGAAAAAATCGCTTAGACCATGTAAATATCGAAGCCAAGAGACGACCACCGGCAAACCCCCACCTTATCCGAGGCCCGACTAGACCACCCGGCCCACCTCGAACAGTATCCGGGCTCACTCGAAGCGGGCTCGGCCCAGAACAAAACCACAAGGCCTCGGACAAGGTACCAATTCTCCGACTCGCCCGAGGCCCCGCACGCAAGGCCTCAGACGAGGTACCAATTCTCCGACTCGCCCGAAGCCCCGCGTGCAAGGCCTCGGACGAGGTACCGATTCTTTGACTCGCTCGAAGCCCCGCGCGCAAGGCCTCGGATGAGGTACCGATTCTTCGACTCGCCCAAGGCCCCGCGCGCAAGGCCTCGGATGAGGTACCGATTCTCTGACTTGCCCGAGGCCCCGCGTGCAAGGCCTCAGACAAGGTACCAATTCTCCGACTCGCTCGAGGCCCCGCGACACGAGGCCTTGGATGAGCACCTAGCTACCGACTCGCTCGAGGCTGGCTTGGCATCAACCCCGTCACCACCACCTTGACCGACTTCTCTGATGGGACATCATATCCAACTAACGCGTCCAACCACCCCCACGACATCAGCCGAACGATGGCACGATGCAGCGGAGTGGCCGACGAGACAAGAGTCACATCAACGCCATGCCGTCCGGGACAAGATAGGGCAGGGGTTACCGGCCGTTGTGCTCGGCACTGTGCCCACGGCTGACACCCGTGCTGCACTGTACTGCCTAACCCCTGCTCCAAGGACAGCACGGTGTGGAAAGGCAAGTCCGGGTCCCTATAGCCTCAGAATCGACGTACAAAACCAACTGCTCCTTCCGAGCCTCGGCTACCCGCTTTCGGGCTCCTGTAGCATCGGGACTCGCGCTCGCCGAGCCCCCCCACAATGGTTCAACCTCTGCACCGACTGGGCCTCGGCTCTCTATGTTGTCAGCACTCTGGGACCGGCACGTCGTCTGCAGTACGCGCCATACCCTGCGTCAAGCTGCAGGAGCCCCCACGTCGTGCACAGGGCCAAGCTCCTGTAGCCTCAAAATTAGCCCACCCGCACCGTCGCTTCTACCCAGCCTCGGCTCTCCACGCCAGTCAAACATACAGTGACCAGCACGCCTCCAACAAAAGAAGGCACGCATGCCACCACAGGAGCTCCCACGTGGCACAGCATCAGGCGTGACCGGCGCGTCGCTCCAGTGCACCGAGGACAAGGCCGCTCCACCGACCATGCCGCCACAGTAACGAGCTGCAGGGCTTGGACATACCACCTCTGCTCACAAAATGCCACGTAGCAAATCCATGTACCGCCCCCGTGCCTCCCTTCAACTATAAAAGGGAGTGACCGGGGCCGCTTCTAGAGAGGGGAGACACACGGGCAAGCAACGCACAACGCTCTATAACACACGCTTCCTCACTGCAAGAGATCAACATCTCAAGCAACCCACGCCACTCCACGCAGAGACCTAGGACTAGCTCCCTCTCTCGCTCAGCTTGTAAGCCCTTACTACAAGCACCTCGGTGCAAGGAATACAAGATCGCTCTCTCAGACTGTACGTAGGGCCCCTATTGCCTGAACCAGTATAAACCTTGTGTCTCTTTGCATCACCATCCAGGATTAGGGGCACGTAGTACACTTTCACTAGTCGGTTGAGGACCCGCCGAACCCAAAACACCGACATATTGCAAGACTAAACTGTTTATGTTCTCGTTAAATAATATGCCTAGCACATTACTGTCCATTGACCTTACATTATTTCCTCACCTTTCTAGAGGCAATCCCTTTAAACTAATATAACATAATCCCTTACTTTATCTGGTGCAGCTCCTTAGGCTAATGTCCAACTGAACACAAAGTGCAAAAGAAATTCCATCAGAAAAAAACATGTAGAGCTGAAGTTCTCGGTTCAGTGCAAGAACTTTTATCTGCTATGCTTGCTTTAGACTTCAGCATAAGTACCAAAGGGCGGACGGATCAGGTAATAACTGGACACCTTTGCTAAATGAAAGGCAGCCTATGAATCTTATCACTGAATCACTAAAACTAATATAATATCTGGAGAACTTTGCTAAATGAAAGGCTATGAGATGTAGATTCATAAGCCGCCAAGAGGACATATGAAAATACATGAAAACATGTGACTTCTTTTATTTCCAATGCACTGAATTACAAAAACTTCTTCCGTGTTTGTAAACACAAAGGTATCTTGGGCAATTAACCAAAAGGTGTACAAAGTTAAAAGATAAAATAATATGTTTTAACTCATGCTAACATCGTCCTGGCCATCCATGCCGGAAGAGCCAAATCATAGACAGTCTACCGAATAGAATATAAACTGAAATAAATATTAGTCATAACCCATTCCAATCCTTCCACACATTACACAGAGGGAGAGAAGATCGGGGAGGTACCTACAACAGGAGCATGGATGGCTTCCAACTTTGCTTCCAAACATTAAACAGTAACTATTTGCTTAACCTGCAACATAGTGCACATGACAAATATTAAAAATAAAGATATCACCAAGGTGGTGGGGATGAAGAGCAGAAGTTCTCGGTTCAGTGCAAGAACATAGATCTGCAGGCACAGATCCAGTAAAGGACATGGCTGTGCACATGTACGGATGATAACCTTTGAAAGGGATCCAAGTTAGCAGGCATAATACATGTAATTAGATCAGATCCGAATACAAATAGCCAATTAGCTTAAGGTAGGGTTTGGGTGGTCGGTTTCGCACAGCAGGAAGGGAAGAGAAGGGATTGGCACACCTGGTGGTGCTCCTCATGCCCTGCCGGCTTCCGCTGCCACGGGGCTCATCACCGGTGAAGGGCCCGAAAAATACATGAGTCAGATCGGGGAGAGATGCACACGCAGCCTGCCGACTTCCATTGCCGCCCGGCCGGCCTCCACGACCACGACAGCGGTGGGGATCATCATCGATGGGACTCAGCGATGGCACAGGGGCGGTAGGGATCGAGGCGGCGATGGAGATCATGGCCGCTGTCGTTGGAGGCATTGCGAGGGCCGGGGGTGGCGATGGTGGGGAGGATGGAGGAGAGTGCGGATGGCGGTGGTGGAGACGCCCTGCGTGGCTGCGCCCCTACCTGTCTGTCACCCGGAGCGGTCGCACGTCCGAGGAGCCACATAGGCTATAGGTGGCCTGCCTCACGGAGGGGAGGTGAGCGCAGGCGTCGGTTTGCAGAGGCCGCTCGCAAGTCACAAGGGAGCGGAGCGAGGCGCGCATGGGATCGCACGGAGACAGGATGACGTAGCGACGTTTGATTGTCACACCAAAATTTGTCCACTCTTTACTCTTTTTAGTTGTGAGAGACTTATTGCCATTTCGCAATGACACTTGTTCTGCAATGACAAACTCTTCTAAAAATTTTACTCCCTCCATCCTAAATTATAATTAATTTCAGAGAGTCAAAGCATCTCAAATTTGATCAAAATTATAGAAAATTACAAAGATTTATGACTTTAAATAGATATACTATAAAAATATAATTAATAAAGAATCTAATGATATTTATTTGGTATAATAAATGTTATTATTTTATTATATAAATTTAGTTAAATTTGAGATACTTTGACTCTCCAGAAAAGTTAGAATAACTTATATTTTGGGATAGAGAGGGTACACTTTTATCATTTGAGAGAGACAATTTCTTTATTTTGTTTGAAAAAGTTATAACCCTAAGATATTTAAGCCTCATTTGGTAGGGTTTTGGCTCCTCCTAAAAAGACTCCAACTCTAACTCCTCATGTAGAGTAGTTATCTAGTGGAGTTGAAGCCGTTTTGGAAAATGTTTAAAAAACAGCTGCAGTGGTAGTTTTGTAATAATTTGTATTGGGTTCGTGAGAAGTAGCTGGGAGAAACCAGTGTTTCTAACTCCAGCTCCTCTATACAGAAACGGCTTCGACTCCTCTTTACTCCTTGCGAGGAGCCATTTTTTCTATGGGTGTTTGGTAGGACTTCTTGCAAGGAACCATAAGAAGCCAGAGCTAAAACCTTGTCAAACAGGGCCTTATTAGTGTCGCTACTCCACCGTCTAACCAAAGAAACTAGGTATTGTATCCCCTTATTTATCAAAAAATTGTTTGCTCTACAATCTACCCCTTAGGTGGTTTTAGTGGAGGTTTTACCTCGTGGGGCCCATAACCGTTGGTTTCTTATATCAAAACAATTTATATTTTTACTAGTGGAGCTTTGGTGTAGATCTTTCTTCATCTAAAGTCATTAAAAAATAAAAAATTTGAATTTCAAAATAAAATAATTTAAAATAGATATTTGAGCTTCCAAACTATGTTAAATAAAAAGGTGTTTGAACATGTAAAAGTTCTGGTTTGGTTTTGGTAATTGAGTGACAACCTTAGGTGGACTAAAGTATTTTATGCGAGATGAACAGATACTTAATCCACACACAATAGGTTGAGCAAGATATAGAAGCCATGTAGGAGAGATGGCTTGTGCATTTGATGCAAGTGCTCAACTAGTAAAGGATGGAGGAGCTCGTTGAATATGATACATGGCATAGTCCCATATAGGTGAAGATCAAGGCAAGGCTTGGCTAGGAAGAAACAGGTTATCGGAGTGAAGGGCAAGCTAGAGGGCTTAGCGTTGATGGACCGTGTGAAAGGATCTATGGATGGCTAGAGGGGTTGAATAGCCTATTATATTTTTTACAAAGACAACAATGCTAGGCAAGGTGATAAGTGTAAGAGACAATCCCAATATCCACTACTTGCCTAGCCTATTCACTTCAAAGCAAGTGTTCCTACATAATTCTAATAGCGGGTTTAGCTAGAACAACTATGTCACACAAGCTACTAGAGAGACTATGTGGGGGGAATAACCCTAGGTACCCATGGCAAGGGATTTAGGGCGCACCATCAAGGGCAGTCCAGCCCATAAGATGAAGACTTGTGGCGCATGACACTTCTTGGCATGCATCGCAAGACAACAAGGCGATATCCTGAAGATAGCGATCAATCTGTTAGGATATGCCGAATATCAGATTCCTTGTAAAGATTATTGCTTGCCCAATTAGACTTAGATCTAACCGACCTATGACCCTACCCCTCATCTATATAAGGTGGGTAGAGGACTCCCTTGAAACATATTCAATCTCATACAACCAGCAATACAAACCAACATAATACAAGATTAGGGTATTATGTCAAGCTGACGGCCTGAACATGTCTAAATCTTGTGTCTCTATTGCCATCTAGTTCCTATTCACGCGCACCTCTCCATATAATCTACCATCGTAGGTATACCCCTCGGTGGACTATCGATGATATTCCATCGACAGTTGGCTCGCCAGGTAGGGTTATGCGTGCTGATCCCATGGTGAGCCAGATGGTATGTCTTTCAAGCTCTCTGTTCTCCCCCAATCCCAGTTAGTCCTTCACGGTCGGATCCATCTCCTAGGTCAACAACACCAACGACGATGGGGAGATCATTGAGCTGATGCAAGGTAATCCTATGCCAATCATGCCAACACTTGCGCTAGCAAGTCCGATCTCAGGATCTGCCCAGGGTCATCTTCCTCGCCAAGAGCTCGCTGTTCGGTGCCTCGTCGACCGAGGAAGCCCATCGTTCAAGACAATCTAATCGCATCTATCGATCAGGTCGACAAGGGCTTAGCCGATTATCTGTCTCTTATGGAGTCGGTCTTAGATCGATCTACCGCAAGCGACAAATTTCCACTACTTCAGCACCACCAAGCAACCAGTGCTAAGCGCCTTGCTTGCTTAAGCCATCCGAGGAGGCAAGATCAACATCTGATCATCACGGCTACTCTGTAGGCGCGCACAGTTCAATGCCGACCACTCACTAGATCCGATCTGCCTAAGGCTGATCGAGAGCCCCTGGCAAAAGATGTCATGGTCGCCCATCCTTTTGAGCTAACCAACACGACCACTGTCTACTAGGAAGCCATGCGAGACCGCTTCGCCGACCAGATCGGTCATATCTATAAGCTCACCAAGCCTGATCTACCTAAAGCCGACCAGTTTGCACCAGCAGTCAACATGTTGCACATTCGTTAGCTTGACAATGACTCCCTGCTCCCCATCTTGGAAGAGCACCTTGGGTCAGAATTAGAGGGTTATATAGGTACTGTTGATAGCTCCACCATCGCCCCTAGGCGCTTTGGTGGAGAAATCTTCATGGTCAACCATGATAGAGCCATCCAGGACAACGAGACCAACTCCTAGTGCATTGCTCAGGAAAATAGAAACATTGACTGCACCAAGCGCCGTGTAGATGAAGCAAACGCCACTGCCACCAGCAGGAATAAGGCTGACTAGCAAAGGAATCTATGAGTCGCTCATAATCTTGATCATGAGTTCCTCCAAGTCGATGGCCATGACATTCAGCAGACACGAAGCGCTAACCTCGCTGTGGCTGCCATTGAGCTATCTAGGCTCTAGCAGACACTAGAGATTGCCAAGGTCACCATGTTGCTTAAAGCAGCCCAAGTTCAAGTCAATGACTTCCATAGAGACCTGGCTCCCTTCACTTCACCACGATGAATCACCGCTGCTCCGCCCACTCTCATCATGTGGGAGGGAGTCACTTCTCCTATCAATGCCTAAATCGCTCCAAGGCGATGGTCAGTACATCCAGATGGGCTCGCATGGCAATTACACCGTCAACCCTAGTCTACTGGGGTATCATGCTCCCCACCTAGCTCAGCCCAATCCGAGAAACGCTAATGAAGAGGTCAATCAACCCGGTGGCGACGTTCGTCAGCACCTCAACAATCTCTACGACGCTTGCAACTGTATCAAGAGAAACCACAACTATTGAGATGAACAAGAGGTTGCATGCCAATAGGAGTATGATGCCAAATGGGGCAACCCCAATGATGCTCTTTTGCTAGCTGTTGATGCTCCGGCCGACAACGCTGCCTAGCCTACCACTAGTAATGCCATCCTTCCAACTGCTAGTAATGCCACTGTCGCTAGTGATTTCAAGGGACCATGTGCTTTTATAGCAAGATTATGGGCTGTCCAGTGGCCTATTGGCTTCAAGAACGTTGGGGTTGAACCCTATGATGGCCAAGCCAACCCTGAGCAATGGCTTACAAGTTACACCATTATTATGGGTGCTGCTGGAGGAAGCACCGACATAATGGCAAATTATTTGCCTGTCATGCTCAAACCTACTGCCATGAACTAGCTCACAAGTTTGGGCCGAACACCATCGGATCTTGGGATAATCTCAAGAGGATGTTCATCAAAAACTACATGGCTACATATGAGCGAACAGGTATGAGGCATGACCTAGAAAGATTATACTAGAGAACTAGTGAACTCCATCACAGCTACGTTAGGCATTTCTAGGAAACGAGGAACCAAATCCCCAACATCAGTGAAGTCAAAGTCATCTCTACTTTCATCTAAGGGCTCTATCACCACGATGAGCTCCACTCCAAGTTCACTCAAAAGCTACCGAAGACGATTGGTGAGATGCTATAGATGGCCAATCAATACATTGATGCTGAAGAGGCCGATCAGTGGCATAGGGACGACATCACCTGAGTTCCTCCCTCCGACCTCCCAGCGCATCGCAATGATGACCGTGACCACCACTATGATGACTGTGACCACCGCTATGATAGCCGCGACTATCGAGATGGGCAGGAGAGCACGAAGGCTGGGCAATTTCATTGCCATCGACCAAACAATGTCATCACCTCCATCGAGCAGCCTCGCGCTAAGCACAGCTATGACGTGGCATATCAGAAGCTTGAAAGCTCTTGTTTGGTTTTGGTGAATTGATGAAACCCTAAGTGCTAACCTAGTTTATCAAGTGATCATGAGATAGGTAGCACACTCCAAGTTGCAAAGCAAACAAAGATCATAGCATGATGATGATGACACCATGATGATGATCAAGTGCTTGGACTTGGAAAGAAGAAAGAGAAAAACAAAAAGCTCAAGGCAAAGGTATAAACCATAGGAGCTATTTTGTTTTGGTGATCAAGACACTTAGAGAGTGTGATCACATTTAGGTTTGATAGCCGTACTATTAAGAGGGGTGAAACTCGTATCGGAATGCGGTTATCAAAGTGCCACTAGATGCTCTAACTCATTGCATATGCATTTAGGATCTAGTGGAGTACTAACACCCTTGAAAATGTTTGTGAAAATATGCTAACACATGTGCACAAGGTGATACACTTGGTGGTTGGCACATTTGAGCAAGGGTGAAGAAGATAGAGTCGAAGAAGAGTTAGTCGCGCTGGTTACAGAGTGACCGGACACGTCCGGTATGTGACCGGACACGTTCGGTATCTTAGCAACAGACTCAGCGACCGGACGCGCTCGGTTGCCACACCGGACATGTCCGGTGTGATCCAGAAACAACAGTATACGGAGGACAGCCGATCGGACGCTGGCAGCGTCCGGTCCGGTACCACCGGACGCGGCCAGTTGAGCTAGGGTGCTTACTGTACTCCACCGGACGCTGCGGTTCAACGTCTGGTCATTTGTGACTCTGCATCCGGTGTGTGCGTCCGGTCATCAGCAGAAGGGGCAGCAATGGCTAAGTTCGTTTGAACAGGACACATGGCATTCTGGGGGCTACCGGACACGTCCGGTATGCGGACCGGACGCATTCGGTATTCATGACCGGTTAGCCTGTGTTTTGCCCAGTGAAGGGGTATAGCGGCTCTATTTCGAGGGGGCTTCTATTTAAGCCCCATGGCCGGCTATGGCTCATATCTTTGGCCATTTTCATTGACATAGCAACCTTGTGAGCCTAGCCAAAGTCCTCCCACTCATCTCCATCATTGATTCATCATCATAGTGAGATTGGGAGTGAATCCAAGTGCATTGCTTGAGTGTTTGCATCTAGAGGCACTTGGTGTTCATGTTTCGCTATGGATTTCGCTTCTTACTCTTGGTGGTTGCCGCCACCTAGATGGCTTGGAGCAGCGAGGATCATTGAGCAGAGGGTGGTGATTGTCTCCAGCTCCGATCGTGGTGATTGTAAGGGGTTCTTGACCTTTCCCCGGCAGAGCGCCAAAAGGTACTCTAGTGGATTGCTCGTGGCTTGTGTGATCCTCATCTTGTGTTGGTTGTGCAGCACCCTATTGAGGGTTTGGCGTGTGAAGCCAATTAGCGCGTGAACCTCCAAGTGAGTGAATCGTCACAACGAGGAGTAGCTTGCCAGCAAGCAAGTGAACCTCGGTAAAAAATCATTGTGTTCATCATTGATTCCGAGGTGATTGGTCTTCATTATTATTCCTCCTTGTGATTGATTGGTTTCTTCATCTACACGGTGGTATAACCTTCTTGATCACTCTCTTTACTTTACCGCAAACTAGTTGACAAGCTCTTTAGTGTAGCTAGTTGTGAGAGCTTGCTTGCTTGGTTGGTGTGGCTCTTTAGTTAGCCTTTGAGAGCACACTAACATAGGATAGTGTCATAGCTATTGTGTGAATAGACACTATCTAAACTAGAATTGTGGTAGGTGGCTTGCATTTTGAGTAGGCTAGCGCAACACTTGCTTCGCCTCATAATTGTCTAACCTTTTTGTTAAGTGTTGTTGTAGAAATTTTTATTAGGCTATTCACCCCCCCTCTAGCCATTAGGACCTTTCAAGTGGTATCAGAGCCGAGGTCACCGTTATTTGAGGCTTAACAACCTACGGTGTTAAAATGGCTCAAATCAACAATACCAAGAAGCCACCCCAATTTGATGGCTCCAACTAGCCCTATTGGAAGGCCAAGATGACAACTTATATCAAGTCAATCAATAGGAAGGTTTGGAAGGTGGTAGAAACAAAAATTGAGATTGAAGATCCTGAGAATCCCACCGTGGCCGAAGAAGTACTTCTCCAAAACAATGATATTGCTCTAAGTGCTATTCATGATGCAATTGATGAAAGAACATTTGAGCAAGTCAAAAATATTGAGATGGCTCATGAGGCATGGAAGAAGTTGGAAGAATTATTTGAGGGCACCCAAGCCGTGAAGGGTGCAAAGGCTTACATTCTCAAAGAAAAGTTTGCAAGCTTCAAGATGAAGGATGATGAGAGTGTGCTAGAGATGTTCCATAGGCTTCAAGTGCTTATCAATGATCTCAAAGCACTTGGAGAAGAAGTGAAGGATAAGGACTTCCCCATAAGTTCTTGAGATGCTTACCTTCAAGATTTGGCATATTGGTCACTATTCTAGTAAGGAGTGGTTTGGACACTATGACACCAAACCAAGTGTTGGGAGATATAATGACCGATGATACATATAGAGATGATGATGAGAAGGAAGAAAAGAAGGAGAAGAAAGATGAGAAGAAGAAGAGCGTGGCATTCAAAGCCACATCATCCAAGGGCAAAGCAAAGCAAGAAACATCAAGTGAAAAAGATGAATCTTGGGATGATGATGATGATGATGAGAAGATGGCTCTATTTGTCAAGAGATTTGGCAAGTTCATGGTGAAGAAGGGCTACCATGCTAGAAGAAAGAAGTCTTCATCCAAGAACAAAGAAGAGTCAAGAAGGTGCTTCAAGTGTGGAAGCAAAGATCATCTTGTTACTCAATGCCCATACAATAGTGACAATGATGATGACAACAAGAAGATCAAGAAGAAGGACAAGAAGGAAAGGAAAGAGAAGAAGGACAAGATGGCCTTCAAGAAGAAGGATGGTTCATATATAGTCACTTGGGATAGTGTTGCTTCCTCAAGTGATGATGATGATGATAGTGATGATCAGAAGACCACCAAGAAGAAGGTTCTTACAAGCATTGCCATTAATGAGAAGCCTTCTCTCTTTGAATCTTCATCATGCTTCATGGCTAAGGCCACTAAGGTACAATCTTGTGATGATGAAAGTGATGAAGAACTTGTTGATGATAATGAACATGAAAATGAACATGATAGTGATAGTGATGATGATGAACCTACTAAGGATGAATTAATTGACATGCTAGAAGATGCTAAAGAACACTTTGACATCAAAAGAAGGGAATGCAAAAGCTTGCATAAGGAACTTATAGCCCTTAAGCAAGCCTTTGATGAGCTCAATGCATCTCATGAGAGGCTAGAGGAAGCCAATGAGAAGCTTGGCAAAGCTCACAAAAAGCTTGAAAAGGCTCATTCCTCTTTGTTTGATGAGCAAAATAAAAAGAAGCATGTTGAAACTTGCAATGTAGGTTTAACTTGTGATATAATTGATACATCACTATCTATGCCTATCATTGTTGCTCCTACTAACCCTTCTTGTAGCACTTCCACTTCTACCTCATCTAGTAGTGATGGTCTCACTTGTGATACCTCACTAGTGGTTGAGAATGAGAACCTCAAGAAGGAGGTCACTAAGCTCACTCACACCTTAGCTAAGGCTTATGGTGGTGAGGACCACTTGCTTATGTGCTTGGGTAGCCAAAGAGCTTCTCTCTACAAAGAGGGATTTGCTATACCCCCAAGAAAGGCAAAGCGGCCTTTGCTCCTCACAAGACTAGTTTTGTGAAGAACAATGGTCGGTTTTGCACTAGTTGCAAGCAAGTTGGTCATAAAGAGCAAGAATGCAAAAACAAGAGTAAAAATGCTAATGTATCCTCCATTAAGCTTGATTCATGCTATATGCTTACTAGGGGTACAAATGGTGTAAAGGCTAAGTTCATTGGTAAACCATGGATGGGCTCAAAGAAGAAAGCCATTTGGGTACCAAAGAGCCTAGTGACTAACCTTCAAGGACCCAAGCAAGTTTGGGTACCTAAAAAGAATTGATCTTCTTTTGTTGGTCAATTATAAAGCCAGAGGAAGGCATTGGGTTCTTGATAGTGGGTGCACTCAACACATGACCGGTGATGCAAGAATGTTCAACTCAATCAACACCAATGGCAATGATGGTTATGATAGTATCACATTTGGCGACAATGGCAAAGGCAAGGTCAAAGGGCTTGGTAAGATTGCAATATCCAATGACATGAGCATATCCAATGTGTTGCTAGTAGAGAGCTTGAACTTCAATTTGCTATCTGTGGCACAATTGTGTGATCTTGGATTTAAATGCATATTCGGGGTAGATGATGTAGAGATCATAAGTGTAGATGGCTCTAACTTGATCTTCAAAGGCTTTAGATATGAGAATCTATACTTGGTTGATTTCAATGCTAGTGAAGCTAAATTATCTACATGCTTGTTCACCAAGTCTAGCATGGGTTGGTTATGGCATAGAAGGCTTGGTCATGTTGGAATGAAACAATTAAATAGATTGATTAAGCATGACTTAGTTAAAGGCTTGAAAGATGTTGTGTTTGAAAAGGATAAGCTTTGTAGCTCTTGTCAAGCCAGCAAACAAGTTGGAAACACCCATCCTAAGAAAAGCATGATGAGCACTAGTAAAACATTTCAGTTATTGCACATGGATTTGTTTGGGCCAACACAATACACTAGCATCGGTGGTAATAAATATGGCTTTGTGATAGTGGATGACTACACTAGATACACATGGGTATTCTTTCTAGTGGACAAAAGTGATGTGTTTGCAACATTCAAATCATTTGTCATGGGCATTCATAATGAGTTTGAAACAACCATCAAGAGAGTTAGAAGTGACAATGGTAGTGAGTTCAAGAACACTAGAATTGATGAGTTATATGATGAATTTGGAATTAGACATCAATTCTTGGCCAAGTATACACCCCAATCAAATGGCCTTGTTGAGAGGAAGAATAGAACACTCATTGATATGGCAAGGTCTATGCTTAGTGAGTACAGTGTGAGTCAATCTTTTTGGGCCAAAGCTATCAACATGGCTTGCTATTGTAGCAACCGCCTCTATTGTCACCGATTGAAAGAGAAGACACCATATGAGCTCTTGAATGGTAGAAAGCCCAACATTGCATATTTTTGGGTCTCTGGTTGCAAAAGCTATATCTTGAAGAAAGGCACAAGATTGGGCAAGTTTGACAAGAAATGTGATGAAGGATTCCTACTTGGTTACTCCACCACAAGCAAAGCATATAGAGTTTGGAATTTGGATAGTGGTACTCTTGAGGAGGTTCATGATGTTGAATTTGATGAAACCAAGGGTTCACAAGTAGAAGATGAGAACTTGGAAGATGTTAGAGGCATTCAACTTTCAAATGCCATGAAGAACATGGATATTGGTGAATTGAGGCTTAGACAAGTGAATGATGATGAAGATGATCAAGTGCAAGTGCTCTCTAACTCAAATTTTCAAGATGATACAAATCAAGTTAGTGCAAGTGGATCTCATGAAAATGCACAAGATCAAGTGGCTAGTACATCATCTCAACCCAATGATCAAGCAAGTGCAAGCAATCAAGTTCCAATCCTCCAACCAACCAATGTTGCAAGAGATCATCCTTTGGACACTATAATTGGAGATATTTCAAGAGGTGTACAAACAAGATCAAGATTGGCATCATTTTGTGAACACTTCTCATTTGTGTCATTCATTGAAGGATGTTGATTGGGTGAATGCTATGCATGAAGAATTCAATAACTTCACAAGAAATCAAGTATGGGAGTTAGTAGAAAGACCAAAGGGACACAATGTGATTGGAACCAAATGGGTCTTTAGAAACAAGTAAGATCAAGATGGGATAGTAGTAAGGAACAAAGCAAGATTGGTAGCACAAGGATATACACAAGTTGAAGGTCTTGACTTTGGAGAAACATATGCCCCTATTGCTAGATTGGAAGCAATTAGAATCTTGCTAGCCTATGCTTGTGCCCACAACATCAAGCTCTATCAAATGGATGTCAAGAGTGCATTTCTCAATGGCTACATCAATGAAGAAGTATATATTGAGCAACCTCCCGGTTTTGAAGATGACAAGAAGCCCAACCATGTGTACAAGTTGAATAAGGCATTGTATGACTTGAAGCAAGCACCTAGAGCATGGTATGATAGATTGAGGGATTTCCTACTCTCTAAAGGGTTCACAGTGGGCAAGGTTGACACCACTCTATTCATCAAGAAGATTGGAAAAGATCTATTTGTTTTGCAAATCTATGTAGATGACATCATATTTGGATCAACAAATCAAGAATTTTGTGATGAGTTTGGAAAGATGATGGCTAATGAGTTTGAAATGTCCATGATTGGAGAGTTGAGTTACTTCCTTGGTCTTCAAATCAAGCAATTAAAGAATGGTACATTTGTGAGTCAAGGCAAGTACATCAAGGACATGATCAAGAAGTTTGGCATGATTGATAGCAAAGTCATTAGCACACCAATGGGAACCAATGGCAACTTGGATAGTGATGCAAGTGGAAACATGGTAGATCAAAAATTATATCGGTCCATGATTGGAAGCCTACTCTATGTGACCGCATCAAGGCCGGATGTCATGTTTAGTGTATGCATGTGTGCAAGATTTCAAGCGTCACCAAGGGAAAGTCATTTGAAGGCTACAAAGAGAATATTAAGGTACTTGAAGCATACACCAAATGTTGGTTTGTGGTATCCCAAAGTAGCAAAGTTTGAGCTAGTTGGTTACTCTGACTCGGATTATGCGGGATGCAAGGTTGAAAGGAAGAGCACATCGGGCACATGTCAATTGTTGGGAAGATCACTTGTTTCATGGTCATCAAAGAAGCAAAATAGTGTTACATCATCAACCGCTGAAGCCAAATACATATCCACCGGTAGTTATTGTGCACAAGTACTTTGGATGAAGGCCACTTTGAGTGACTTTGGAATCAAGTTCAAGAAAGTGCCATTGCTATGTGACAATGAAAGTGCAATCAAGTTGACCAACAATCCGGTTCAACATGCAAGAACAAAGCACATAGATGTCCGCCACCATTTCATAAGAGATCACCAACAAAAAGGGGACATTTGTATTGAGAGTGTAGGCACCGAAGATCAACTTGCCAATATATTCACCAAGCCATTGGATAAGAAAAGGTTTTGCAAGCTAAGGAATGAATTGAACATATTGGATTTCTCAAATATGTGTTGATGCACCCCCACTCATATAACATGCCTCTCCTTCGAGCAATCCAAGGTAAAAGTTGATTGGCATGACATACATCCTTGCTAAGGACATGTTTAGTGCATCTAGTCATATTTTCAATCTAATTAGGACCTTTCAAGTGGTTCTATTTTATTAGGCTCATTCATGAAAATCAAATGATTTTGATGTATATATGGTATCACTATTGCTTCTATGCTTGACTTGATCTAGTGATGGCATATGACATGTTTAAGGGCTTGTAAACCTAGTGTTTAATCTAGAAAATGAACTATAAGTGTTTAACTCAACATGGTACAAGATAACCCTTATTTGGAGGTGTGAAGAAGCTTGTCCTTGGATCAAACCGAGTTAAATATCTTTGGCAAATGATCTAGATTAGACCAAATTTGGGAAAATGATCCTCACCCCATTGATTGGCATTGATAATCTCGACCCTACAAGTAATACTATCTATATTTAAAACCTTTGTGGTCATTGATGACAAAGGGGGAGAGAAACAAAAGATAGTAGCAAAGATAGTGAAAAAGGGGATATATGACATAGGGGGAGAGATATGACATAGGGGGAGAGATATGACAAAGGAAAGGGATCAACTAAAATTTTGAGCACACAAGTAGGGGGAGCAAGCTCATGAACTTGTATGGTGCATTTCATATGTTTGCTTGCATGGCACAAGTATTAAATTTAAACATCCATGCTTGTGTGATGTATATTAGTTGTAAGATTGAATGATGAATTGAAATCACTAGATAACTTTCTTTTCCAAGTATTGTTTCCAAGTGGTATTGAGCTAACCATGGTGCTAAGGATGGTATATTGGTGCACTCTAATTGGTATCATGCTTCAAAGGTCCATCTCTTATACCTTAGCATCATATGGTAGACATTGACTCCTATATTTCCTATCTAAGCATATGTGCAAGCTATAATCCAAACTCTTAGCACATATGTAGGAGGAGCAATTGCTACCATTTGGGGTTCATGAAACTTGTCCATATCTTTTTACACATGGTAAATATGCTTGGGCAAGCAACATGGATTCAATTGAATTTCAATTCATATCTTTGTGAAAGGGTTGTCATCAATTACCAAAAAGGGGGAGATTGAAAGCTCTAGTTTGGTTTTGGTGAATTGATGAAACCCTAAGTGCTAACCTAGTTTATCAAGTGATCATGAGATAGGTAGCACACTCCAAGTTGCGAAGCAAACAAAGATCATAGCATGATGATGATGACACCATGATGATGATCAAGTGCTTGGACTTGGAAAGAAGAAAGAGAAAAACAAAAAGCTCAAGGCAAAGGTATAAACCATAGGAGCTATTTTGTTTTGGTGATCAAGACACTTAGAGAGTGTGATCACATTTAGGTTTGATAGCTGTACTATTAAGAGGGGTGAAACTCGTATCGGAATGCGGTTATCAAAGTGCCACTAGATGCTCTAACTCATTGCATATGCATTTAGGATCTAGTGGAGTACTAACACCCTTGAAAATGTTTGTGAAAATATGCTAACACATGTGCACAAAGTGATACACTTGGTGGTTGGCACATTTGAGCAAGGGTGAAGAAGATAGAGTCGAAGAAGAGTTAGTCGCGCTGGTTACAGAGTGACCAGACGTGTTCGGTATGTGACCGGACACGTCCAGTATCTTGGCGACAGACTCAGCGATCGAACGCGTCCGGTGTGAACCAGAAATAGTAGTATACGGAGGACAGCCGATCAGACGCAGGCAGCGTCCGGTCTGGTACCACCGGACACGTCCGGTTGAGCTAGGGTGCTTACTGTACTCCACCGGACGCTGCGGTTTAGCGTCCAGTCATTTGTGACTCTACGTCTGGTGTGTGCGTTCGGTCATCAGCAGAAGGGGCAGCAACAACTAAGTTCATTTGAACAGGACACGTGGCAGTCTGGGGGCTACCAGACACGTCCGGTATGCTGACCGGACGCGTTCGGTATTCACGACCGGAGCGTCCGGTGCTGCGTCCGGTCAGTTGGACTACAGCGTCCGGTCAGCCCGTGTTTTGCCCAGTGAAGGGGTATAATGGCTCTATTTCAAGGGGGCTTCTATTTAAGCCCCATGGCCGGCTATGGCTCATATCTTTGGCCATTTTCATTGACATAGCGACCTTGTGAGCCTAGCCAAAGTCCTCCCACTCATCTCCATCATTGATTCATCATCATAGTAAGATTGGGAGTGAATCCAAGTGCATTGCTTGAGTGTTTGCATCTAGAGGCACTTGGTGTTCGTGTTTCGCTGTAGATTTCGCTTGTTACTCTTGGTGGTTGCTGCCACCTAGACAGCTTAGAGCAGCGAGGATTGTTGAGCGGAGGGTGGTGATTGTCTCCGGCTCCGATCGTAGTGATTGTGAGGGGTTCTTGACCTTTCCCTAGCAGAGCGCCAAAAGGTACTCTAGTGGATTGCTCGTGGCTTGTATGATCCTCATCTTGTGTTGGTTGTGCGGCACCCTATTGAGGGTTTGGCGTGTGAAGCCAATTAGCGCATGAACCTCCAAGTGAGTGAATCACCACAATGAGGAGTAGCTTGCCGGCAAGCAAGTGAACCTCGGTAAAAAATCATTGTGTTCATCATTGATTCCAAGGTGATTGGTCTTCATTGTTATTCCTCCTTGTGATTGATTGGTTTCTTCATCTACATGGTGGTATAACCTTCTTGATCACTCTCTTTACTTTACCACAAACTAGTTGACAAGCTCTTTAGTGTAGCTAGTTGTGAGAGCTTGCTTGCTTGGTTGGTGTGGCTCTTTAGTTAGCCTTTGAGAGCACACTAACATAGGGTAGTGTCATAGCTATTGTGTGAATAGACACTATCTAAACTAGAATTGTGGTAGGTGGCTTGCATTTTGAGTAGGCTAGCGCAACACTTGCTTCGCCTCATAATTGTCTAACCTTTTTGTTAAGTGTTGTTGTAGAAATTTTTATTAGGCTATTCACCCCCCTCTAGCCATTAGGACTTTTCAAAGCTCCTTGGTGGTCCTTGGCCTATCCACAAGGGTAGCAAGCATACAATGCAGGATTGTTTTGGCTTAGCCAAGGCCTTCCACGATGAGTAAAACAAGAAGCATGATGACCAAGAGGACGATGGCAACAAGGATCATGAGTGCCCTAGGGACGCATGCAACTCTTTCCAAGATGTTAACAAGACTGTCAGCACTATCTTCGGAGGACAAGACGCCTCTGAGAATAGGCAAGATCAGAAGCTCATCGCCCGGCAGGTCTTAGCCATCAAGGGCATCGATACCGTTGCTGATCCCAAATACCTCCCCTAGTCAGAGCAGCCCATTATCTTTAGTAGGGCCGACCACTAGGCGTACATCCCTTACTCAGGATGCTTCCCACTCATGCTAGACACCATCATCCGGAAGGTGCAGTTCAAGAAGGTCCTCATCGACGGAGGGAGTGCTCTCAACATACTCTTTGCCAATGCCCTAACTGAGTTGGGCCTCTCAAAGGAAAACCTTACCCCCATCGACTCTCCATTCTAGGGGATTGTTCCTGGCAAGACGTCCTAGCCCTTGGGAGAGATCACACTACCAGTCTAGTTTGGCACCATTGACAAGTTTTGTACTGAGTACATCAACTTCCTGGTGGCCAACTTCGATAGCACCTACCACACCATCCTTGGCTGCCTGGCTTTGGCCAAGTTTATGGCCATACTGCACTACACATATCTGGTCTTGAAGATGTCGGTGCTCAGAGGAGTTCTCACCCTATAGGCCAACCTCATCCTCGCCTATGCTTGCGAGGGGAGAGCCTCACCCTCGCCGAGGCGATTTACCTCTATGCACGCATGGAGGCCTGCCTCATCGAATCCAAGAAGATGCCTGTGGAGAATTAGGAGATCCTGATGCTGGAGGCACCCCGTGTGGCTACCAAGGCTAAGGAGACTAAGGAGGTGAGCCTTAGCCTCGACAACGCGAGCAAGACCACCAAGATTAGGGCCAACCTCGACCCCAAATAGGAAATCACGCTCATCAACTTCCTTCGTGCCAATGCTAATGTGTTTGTTGGAAACCTACAGACATGCCGGGGGTACCACAAAAGTTGATCGAGCACTCCTTGAATGTCTCACCGACCGCCAAGCCAATCAAGCAGAAGCTCCGACGTTTCACGTAGGACAAAAAGGAGGCCATTAGGGTAGAAATAACACGGCTCTTAGCACCCGGTTTTATCAAAGAGGTGTATAATCTAGAGTGGTTGGCTAATCTAGTACTTGTTCAAAAGAAAAATAAAGAATGGAGAATGTGCGTTGATTACACCGATCTTAATAAACACTACTGTTGGTATTTCTTAACGCATACAGAAATAATCCACAAGCGCATAGAAGTACCGTTGTAGCATTTCACCCAAAAGTATTTAGGGTATCGTATTTTCCCAAAGGCATGGTAGTGCAGAAGTCTCTTAACTAGTTCACCTAAGATGACAAGAAGAAAGATAGCTTGGGTAGTGAGGTTTTCTAAGGATAGAGATTCTAAATGAAGATAACCTTATCACTATAGACTTGCTTCGGGCACTGGTGAACACTTGGTCTGCCAAGCGTTGCCGGCCTATGACTCTACGTAGTACCCGGACGTGGGGGATTACAAGGGATGGATAGGGCTGTCGCCACCTGCCGCCTACCCCTCAACTGTGGAGTACGAGGCAAATGAAGAAGCCTCTAGCCTAGACACCACATCTACGCTATCGACTACTACTCTAGCATCGATCAGAGTTATCTGTCTTTATCAGGGCCCTCTACTAGAGTATTCGTCACAAGGACGAACGACGAACCCGCAAGTAAATAATGAACAAGACTAACTTAAAGTAGAAATCACCACCAATGATAAACACAAACCTTATACTCCAAGTAGTATTCGGATCATTGAGGTACAAGTGGAGAGGAGTCGATGATTCCCGTCATTCCTTCCGTCAAGTGTACAAGGGGCCCTGAGTACACAAGAGGAGGTAGCCGACAACACCGTCTCTTTTCGCACTCTTACTCACTCACTCCCTACACTAAAAATAGCTAAAAATAAAAATAGGAGTGTAGCTCTTCTCTTGTTGTCACATTGTGTCTCTTGTTGTAATACCACAAAATGTGTTTTGTGTATTAGAAAGCGTAAAGTGGCAAAGGGTTCAATGAGTTTTTATTGAGTGGCAAAAAATAAATTTTTATACATAGCTCAGATGGATGATCAAATATCATAGATGCGTAGAGCTCGTCGAATGCTTTCCGTTTCACTACTTATATGCATTGTTTGGGGTTCGGATCATCAAGATATGGTTTTTGCAAGATTTAAAGAAGGCAAAAGGTCTATACTGCAATGCTACAGTGCCGCACATGAACAGTACCCAATGGCTTTTCCCCTTTGGCGTGTCCTCTCCCCTCCCGAAAACCTAGTTCCCTTGTATCCCTTGAGCTGCCGCCTCTCTCACGCATATGAGAAAAACAAGAGAAGACCAGAGGATGAAGAAGAGAGGGGAGGGAGAGAGTTAGGGCTTGATTGCTGTTCGTCGCCGTGTTCATTCCTCTCTCAAAACTGGTTGGTCCTCTTCTTCTCTTCTTGTTTTGCTCTCAATTCCATACTTCCCCTTGCTGTCCATGATATCGATGACGCTTGTGGAGTAGATCGAGACGGCGGAAGGTGTAGCGGCGGGAATCTCCATATGGAAGAAGGGGAAGGGAGGTTAATCGTTACGGATGCTTGTGGTACTCGCTGTTTAGGGTAAGATCATGTTTTCCCCACTGTTTTTATGGAAAATCTTTGTTATGGTTTACCTAATTCGTTGGATTAGTGGATGGGTTTAGGGTTCTAATCTCGTAATTAAGTCATGCTGTTTTCCAGAATGTGCAGTTGTTGTTTATGTGCTATTTATGGCTATTTTTGTGTTCCTAAAAATCATAGAAAAATTATATTGTGTTAGTACACTTCAGTACCTTACTTTTTGGCATAGAGATCACCTTTATAGCTCTTGTGATTTAGGAGATATGATCGTTGTTTTATGATGCATTTGTGCTGTCAGAATTCTGGACAGTATTAGATGCATTCAGTTTTACGATATCTTAAGTTCATAATCTCGTGAAATGATCTACATGAAAGTTGTTGATAATTTTATAGGCTTTCCAGAATGTTAAAGATCATAAAGTTTGCATACATATATCTCCAGTTATGCATGTTTTATTCAGCTTCTAGTTTTCTAGTGTCAGAAAAGTCAGTTATATTGTTGGCTTGTTTTGATATCTTAGAATCCTTAAAATCCAAAAGTTATAACATGAAAGTTGTAGGTAATGCTGTTTTGTATATTTTGAGGAAGTTTATATTTTTTAGACAAGTGGTTTGTCTGTAGTAAAAATGTGAAGCAAGGTTGTTGCCGTTGATTGGTTGTCTTGGTAGATGTTTTGAGGGAAACGATGGTGCAGGTCGTAGAAGTGATTGTGTGTTATTTGTATGTTTTCATGAGTATGTTGTCTGAGGTAATGATGTTTGTACAGGTGGTGCATCTTTGGATTGTTCTTAGCTCATGTTATGGCATCGCCGTTTCTAGGCAAGTAAACGTAGCGGTGGTTTGCTATAGCTTGACATGTTGTTTAATCTACCTACACCTTGTCATAACATTAACTAAATCAAGATAATATATCTAAGTATGAATTCACTTATCCTTTAAAGTAACTTATATATGATCTTCATGTTGAATCTTTTGTCATTTGTTTATCATCATGAGGTAAGTGATATGTATTTTATTATTGTGGAGGTATATAACATATGTGGTAAGAATTTGTCTATCATCGGAAGGTAAGTGATACGTTTTATGGTTGTGGATGTGTATGGCAGATGAGGTAAGTATACTTGTAGTTGCATCATATCATTGCATCATGAGCATATGCATCGAGCTAGGTCAGTGAGAAAGTCATATAACTATTTCAAAGTGCTCTAGAGCCAGGTCGGTGAGAAAGTTATATGACTATTCCGGAGTGCTCTTGTGGATTATGTCACCGCTTGCTGGCCGTGACCGTACCGTTACAGCATCGTACGTTGCCCGAGGAGGGGTACGATGCAACTTCATACCTTGTTGGGTATGGACGCAGTGGACATGCATATGCATTGCATTGCACTCTTTGAGGTTTATTTATATTGAAGTTCTATGTTGGCAAAAGTGGATATGAGGAGCATTGTTTTTGTTTATATGAGGAGTATTACTTTATTCATATGTGGATATCGTTTATTTATTGTATATCATGTTCATTACATGTTTATGAAAATTTCAATGGAAAGATATTCTAATCATGAACCTTTGTTTAGTATATGACATGTATTCTTCTTTATTTAAATCGATGGCTAATGAACTTGTAGTTTGAATGACATGTTTAGACAGTTTGCTTGCTGTGATTTATTCTCACCCTGTTATCTTTCCAGGTGATTGATTTGGATGCTTTGCTTGAAGGGATGGGATTAGCGGCACATCTTCAAGTTTTCACCCACATATAGAGTGAATAACGATGTTTATAACTTGATGTAATAAACTTAGAATTAACTAGCTTTGTGACCATTTGTGGTTTAATAATAACTTTTGCAATGGAATATATCTTAATCATAGTTTTGTTCGCGTTGTTGCTTTCGCGTTTTACTTTGATGATGGGTTTCGTTGCCAAGTTTTATACTCTGGCATGAGGGAAGGGATGTTAGTGACATCCTTGGCTTTTGTGGCTCTTGGGGTGCCACACTTGTCTTCTTGATATGAGGAGGGAGCCTCCTTTTATGTGTGTAGAGGAGGGGTTCTTTGGAATATTCCCCATTCCCATATGGAAGGATCAAACAACCATCTTGCGCATTGATGTTAACGCCATCCCCACCTGAACTGACCATGGGAAGGCGGTAAGAGGTAGCCTACCAAATATGGGGTGATTAGGGCCTGGTAGCACCACGAGTGAGCCCAAACTAGCCATCTTTGGTGGGTCAACTCCTTTGGACCTCTTGAGTGGGTCTACATGGGTGTTCTGCGAAGATGATGTGATTTGATTTGGGTTTATCCTTGTTCTCCTCTCGTTTGGGCCCTATTTTGCCTAGTTGTGGGCCTCTCTCCTTTAGGATTGTGTAGAATGGTATTTGTGCTTTGTTTTCTTGCACATTTTTAGCCCTTTTATTTGTATTTCCACAAATGCCCTCCTGCAAATGAATAAACACCAAAACTCATGGAATTCGTTAGTTATAAATCCTATCACTAAGTTTGGTGTTCATTTGAGTGGATTTTATGTAAGTGTTGGCAGTTGAAAATAGGAGTTAAGGACCACCAACAAACTCACCCACACTTAGCCCTTTGCTCGTCCTTGAGCAAAGTTAGAGATAAAAGTAATCATGAGCATAACATCCTAAGATATATGGCTTACATGAAAGTTATTCCAACACATTCTTTACAGAAGTGGGATTTGTGGCGTTAGCTAAGATGTTTCCTTAGGTTGTTGAAAACAGGAACAGTTCTCAAATAAAGTCATCTTCCTAATTTCATATCTTAGCAACTTGGAGTTTTGAAAGTTTTTCTCAAGCAAAAGCATAGTTTACTTTATACTCCTCAAATGACACTCTCAAATCACTCAGTGGTGTATAAATCCTTACCAAGGCATAGCAATGTTTTGCCTTCTTTTGTTTTCTCCTATTTTAAAAAGGTTTATGTGGAGCTTTAGGTAGGGACAAACAAAGCAGCATACTTGTATTGCATATGTTGTAAAGTTAAATCGAGGATCCAAGGAGAGAAGTGCCATACTCTTAGATCAAGATGTGCATGTGTGTGGAAAAAGGTAAACTAAAACTATACTCCTTTGGTAGATATGATCTCTCTTATAACTTATTGTTTGGAAACATGGATATCTTTCTTCCTTCTTTTTTTCAATACACGAGCCTTCATGTGCTCATCATTTTTTTCTTTTGTACTTAGACCTTCATGTGTCCATATTATTTTTTATAAACTTTTTGCATATCATATGTCTCTTTTTCTAAACCATATGTTTAGAGAGAGATCACTACCTTTTAGAACATAGAGTATTTACCTAACAAATATTTTTTTGTCTACTCCCATTGTAGGAGCAGAGTTTTTGGTGGATCTAAATAGAAGCATGTTTTTACGTACTCCTAGTGTAGGAGCAGCATGTATATATGGGTGTACGTGATCTTGATAGTGGGAGCATGATAAATCTCTCAACAAGGGTCAACAAGACTTGACCAAACTCAACACAATAACAAGCAGCATATGTGAAAGGATTGAAACTTGCTAGATGTTATATTTGGCCTTGGTAGGAATTGCTCACCAAATGAGGAGTATGTGATACTATGATTTTATAATATTTTTATCAAAACAAATTCTCCAAGTACTTTGAATGGAAATGGTAGGATTTCTAAGTCAGAACTATATCACACCTCACAACAACTTAGTCAACATGATTGTCCTATTAGAATATTTTCCCACAAGCATAAGTGTATGTATATGAAACAAACTTTATGCAGGCTTCTATCTTAGAGATGCTATGAACATGTCACTTTTCAAACTTTTAAATGAAGTGTGGTTTGTTTGATTGCATAGGGGCATAATTGATTCATTGAGTTTAATTTTAATGATCAAGATTTTGTTTTAAACTCAAGATTGTAAGGAGTTGAGGGTAGAGTTTGCACAAACCATCATTGAAGAGGAAGGAGCTAAAGGAGTCAGAAGTGGTTTGGCTAAACCAGAGGTTTAGCCAATCGTCTGGAGCTTGCTGTCCTGTCCCTCTACATGCTAGATTGTTGATGTTGTGCAACATGTTGGGGGAGATCTTGAGTGTGTGTTTGTTTTGCTTGAGAGATCTCCCCCACACTTATTCTTGTACCTACTTTTATTTAACAGAAAAATAAAAGTGGAACAACAAGGGCTCTACCGGTTTGAACACCGGAGAGCCTAAATGTTATTATTATTAAGGTTATATATGTATTATTGTTGTTGTTGTTATCTATTAATTTATTTTGTTTATTTTTTTAATTATTCACCAGACTTTTTATACTCAAGCAAGGCTAGGGTAAAGTTGTAAACTAAACTTAGCCTTGATTTATCTCCATATTAGATTACTTCCTTTATTTATGAAAATAATTACTCAAAGTTCATTTAACTAAGATTAAACACCATGTCTAATTTTGATTAAAGAAGGTCATTTTAATCTAAGCACCATGCTTAATTTAAAAGGCCTATGGATGCACTGTATATGTACCATATATGAGTACACCCAAACTAGAGCATACAACATAAATAAGGGAAGTATGACCTTATATGAGCAAGTTATTTTTTCATGGAGATAAATGTGAGTGAAAGAGTTGGTGAATTTTTATTTACCTTTGCATACCTGAGTTTACTTACCGACACCATATGTGGATGGAAGTTGAAGTTGCTGCAGCAGTTGCATGGTTATGTGTGGTCCGACTCAGGTGAGTCATAAGGTTGGGTCACACATACGACTAGTGTATATGGACCATGGGCCTTTAGTGGTAGCAAAGGTCTAGAAGAGGAGAATACTCCTTTTTTATCATATATATATATTCTTTCTTTTTCTCTCCTTTTTATCATATTTTTTTCTTTTCAGCATTTCTCTCTTCTCTTTTTTTGGGTTCCCTTTTTTCTATAGCAAGACAGAGCTGACATCACTCTCTTTTTTTACCAGAATGCCCTTTGGTGTGGATGAAACTTTGTAGTGAGATTTTCACCACCCTCCCCCACACTTGGACTTTTGTGTAAAAGTCAAGTGTGCAATATCGAGGGTCTCCTTTCGAATGTGTTCCATCACCAAAGATCATCATAGTGTATAGTTGATGCAGCTCCTATGTTCTTGAGCATCTTATGTCCCTTGTTCTTCTTGTTCTTAACCTGAAAGGGTTAGCAACCAAGAATACCCAAAGATGCATACTAACTTGAAAACATGTTCTTGCTTTTATTGACAAGAAAGTTTTTTATTATTATATTATTTTTTATGATAATCTGGGTATCTCTCGGCAGTACTTAGTTTATGGTCATAAGCTTGACCGCGTGAACTTCATCTTGTAGCTTTCTATGGTAGTGTAGTTCCTCGATTCACCAGCAAACATCTAACATTATCGTTCAAGCTGCAAGGTTAGTGCTACAGTGCTTCTATGGGATTTGCAAAGTTTGTGGAAAACAAAATCATCCAAAACCATCCTCTTAAAAAGTTTGGAGACAAGGATCAAGAGGTATGGTTGTGGTCCTCATAGGGGCAGGCAGCACTAAACAAAATGTCCATAACACAAAAGTTTTTGTTCTCAAAAGATCTATTGTGAAGGATAAGTGTTGAATCTCGACCATTATCGTGAACAATGTTTTGACGGCTAGAGGGACATAGTTTTGGTTTGAGTGAAGGTGGTGATGGTCGTTCTATTTCATAAGCAAGGTTAGGTGAAACAAACAGGGATATGAATTTCACCTCCTCGAACGGGTCATAGTTGGAATGATGCTTTGCCATTTGGATTTTGGGGCAAGAGATAGGTGTTGCAAAAGCAGTTTCTTCCAACTTTTTATCAAGGCTCCCATGGGAAAGTTTTTCTTGAAAAAGTTTTTCAAAGGGGGTAGCCTATGAGAAGATCAAAATCAAGGCTAGCAAGGATGTGGAAGTCTGAATGAACCTCGGTTTTGTCTATTGATTCATGGTATTTTCAAAATATTCATGAAATTCATCCTCAAAAAATGGAAATTCCGAAGGTTGGAAACCTTCCTTTGGAGTTTCCGGTTCGGGTGAGGTCTCTAAATGGGAGTTGTGGATTCAGACTCAGCCGAAGAGACTTCCTCATGGCTTGATTCGGGCTATACTCAAAGGGGTTCCAGGGGAGGATTGTTCTCTAGAATGCGGTCTAAAAGAGCTTTTCCTTCCGCTATGGTCTTATGGTTAAAAGATCCTCTGGCAGCGATATCAAGTTAGAGGGTAGATTTCTTGCCAAGACCTAACCAAAAGTGTTGTAACAACACATGGTTTGGTGTAGACAAGTCTGGGCTAGAGTGTGTTAAGATTGAAATTTCTAGCCTAGGCTGCACCTATGGTTTCCTTCTCATGTTGGTGGGAGCTGAGAATCTTTTATCATAGGGAAACAATTTGAGATACAGGAAAGAATGCAAAATAGAATCTGTCCCTCAATTCTTCCCAATCTATGTTTACCTTCCCTATGTTGTGGGTGGAGGTTGTTTTGCCCTCTCAAAAGAAGGGAAACAACTTCTACCAAAGGTTTTCTTATTCCATGCCTGAGATTGTCAAGCATGCACATAGGTGCTCAAAACTCCATAGATGATGGCAAAAGTTTTTGTAAACTTAACCTGAGAAGGTTTGTTCCCGAACCATGGCTATAAAGCTAGGACAGAGTTCATAGCAGAAGCTATGATTGGCTTCGATGGTGGTGGCTCTAAGAACTCATCCTTAGGAGCAAAAAGGTTTTGAGTTGAAGGGCTTTATGATGAAAAAAGAAATTTTTTTGAAAGGTAAAACACAAGGATACATGACTGAACTAGGTTTGGAGATACTACAACAACAACCATTCCCTAGCAACAGTGCCAGAAATGCTTGTTGGTATTTCTTAACGCATACAGAAATAATCCGCAAGCGCACAGAAGTACCGTTATAGCATTTCACCCAGAACTATTTAGGGTATCATATTTTCCCAAAGGAACGGTAGTGTAGAAGTCTCTTAACTAGTTCACCTAAGATAATAAGACAAAAGATAGCTCAGGTAGTGAGGTTTTCTAAAGATAGAGATTCTAGATGAAGATAACCTTGTCACTATAGACCTACTTCGGGCACTAGTGAACACTTGGTCTGCCAAGCATTGTCGGCCTATGGCTTTACACCATACCCAGATGTGGGGGATTACAAGTGACGGACAGGGCTATCACCACCTACTGTCTACCCCTCAATCATGGAGTATGAGGCAAATGAAGAAGCCTCTAGCCTAGGCACCACATCTATGTTATCGACTACTACTCTAGCACCGATCAATATTATCCATCTTTATCAGGGCCCTCTACTAGAGTATTCATCACAAGGACGAACGATGAACCCACAAGTAAATAGTGAACAAGAGTAACTTAAAGTAGAACTCACCACCGAAGATAAACATGAACCTTATATTCCAAGTAGTATTCGGATCGTAGAGGTACAAGTGGAGAGGAGCCAATGATTCCCATCATTCCTTCTGCCAAGTGTACAAGGGGCCCTGAGTACATAAGAGGTGGTAGTTGACAACTCTGGCTCTTCTCCCACTCTTACTCACTCCCTACACTAAAAATAGCTAAGACTAAAAATAAGAGTGTAGCTCCTCTTCTTGTTACATTGTGGCTCTCTTGTCTTCTTGATACGAGGAGGAGCGAGCCTCCTTTTATAGAGAGGAGGGGGTTCTTTGCAATATTCCCCATTCCCATATGGAAGGATCAAACCACCATCTTGCACATTGATGTTACCACCATCCCCACCTGAACCGACCATGGGAAGGTGGTAAGAGGTAGCCTACTAAAAATGGGGTGATTTGGGCCTGGTAGCGGTGTGGCCGCACCACGAGTGAGCCCAAACTGACCCATCTTTAGTGGGTCGACTCCTTTGGACCTCTTAAGTGGATCTATGTGGGTCCTTGTGCAAAGTTAGAAATAAAAGTAATCATGAGCATAACATCCTAACATATATGTCTTACATGAAAGTTATTCCAACACATTCTTTTCAGAAGTGGGATTTGTGGCGTTACCTAAGATATATGGCTTACATGAAAGTTATTCCAACACATTCTTTATAGAAGTGGAATTCGTTAGTTATAAACCCTATCACTAAGTTTGGTGTTCATTTGAGTGGATTTTGTGTGAGTGTTGGTGGTTGGAAATAGGAGTTAAGGACCATTGACAACTGCCCTATGGACCCCTTCGGCCTGCCTCGTATTGATGAGGTTGTAGATTCTACCATCGGTTGCAAACTCCTTTCTTTTCTTGATTGTTATTCTGGCTATCATCTGATCTCCTTAAAGGAGGAAGACCAGATTAAGACGTCATTCATCTTGCCATTCAACGTCTACTACTACACCACCATGTCCTTTGGACTAAAAAACACTGGTGCAACCTACCAAAGGGCCATATAGCATTGCCTTGCTAAGCAAATAGGGCACAACATTGAGTCCTATATCAATGATGTAGTGGTTAAGTCTAAGACTGCCAATAACCTCATCGTCAACACCTAGGAGACATTCAAAAGCCTAAAGGAATTCTGTTGGAAACTGAATCCCACTAAGTGTATATTCGGTGTTCCATCTGGTATCCTTTTGGGCTACATCGTCAGTGCTCATGGCATTGAATTCAACTGAAAGGTCCTAATATGGCTAGAGGGGGTGAATAGCCTATAAAAATCTCTACAAATTCACTAGAGGACTTTGTTAGTAAACTAAATGGCGAAATATAATTTTGCTCTGGCTCTACAAGGGTTGCAAGCCACCTTCCCAACAATTCTAGTTGCTATGATCACTAATTCACATGCAAGCCTAGGTTGCTACTTGCTAAGCTAGTGAGCTCTCAAAGGCTAACTAAAGAGCCTCACTAACCAAACTAACAAGCTCTCACAACTAGCTACACTAAAGAGCTTGACACTAGGCAAGAATGTAAATAAAGTAATACAAGAGAGAGTAGGGTGATTATACTGCCGTGGCAAGAGAGATGAACCAATCAATGAATACCAAGTCAATCATCGAGAGAAATCAAATGCACAAGAGACAATCAATTTTTTCTCCCGAGGTTCATGTGCTTGCCATCATGCTAGTCCCCATTGTGTCGACCAACACTTGGTGGTTCGGTGGCTAATTGACACCACACCAAACCTTCACTAGGCGCCGCAAGAACCTACCACAAGTGAGGTAACTCAATGACACGAGCAATCCACTAGAGTTACCTTTTGGCTATCCATCGGGGAAGGTGCAAGACCCCTCATAATCACCAGAGATGGCCATAAACAATCACCAACTCATGCCAATGTGTAGCAGAACCGACCAATTTATAAGAGCACAAGTACAATGGTAGCCCATAAGCGGTTGCACTGTCATACTTGAGCCCATATAAACCTGGTAGTCTGTTGAGTACCACGACGGGTCTCGATTAACCATCAACATACAACCAGAATCGTACATGATTCAACATACATGTCATACGTTACATAAAGTTCACAAATATAGTTCATTCATCAGAGTACGACTTAAGGTTATTACAAACCAAGTTCAATAAAATAGTAGCAAAAGCAAATTAAAGTTTGAAACTAACATTTGCCATCATAGTTCAAATACATAGTGCCAGTTCGTGATCACACTCCCACAAAAGCATATAAGAAGGATTAATAAGAGATGCCTACCTAGGGCTCACTCCTCGTCCATGGCGGGACATAAGCAATTCTTGCAATAGCCGTGATAAACTGTACCATCTGCAACAATGGGAATAAAACCCTAAGTACGAGAAGGTACTCAGCTAGACTTATCCATCATAAACCAAAAATCAAGTGACTCCAAAGATTATGCAAGGCTTTATAAGTGGAGGTAGCTTGACAACATTTTGCATAAAAAGCGACTAACTCAGTTGTACAATTATAATTCGGTCATCAAGTTAATTATAGCTATGCATATATAGATTAGCAACTAACCTATGCCAACCATGTGGTATGTCATTTAGTAGCATACAATAGTAACCATAGCTGGTGTAGTAATTCCATGTTCATCATAACCATCATTTCATAACACAGTTACTACGATGTTGGGGCTAGCCAAGTTTCTCATTGTCTAGGAGAGACGGTGATTCGAATTGATTTCAACTAGCTAGGAATTTATTCCTAACACAAATCTAGGCAGACTAGATCAACAGTCACCTTAGGTCACCTTTGGTACAACACAGGTACACATTTCACGGGTTCACCCAGCGCCGCATAATCAGGGTCAACCAGCTGCTAGGACGATCAGGACTACCCTGCCCTTGGGCTCATGCCTGGCTCCCTAAACATCCTTACTACTATCCAGAGTGCGCACTCTAATAGAATGGGGCCCGACCTGAGTTGAGCTACTAGGCTTCGTGGTCAGAACAAGTTATCTGACCAGCTAAGTGAGAGGCATGCGTTCACTCTTGTCAGAAGGGCCAACAATGGTATGGTCCTTAATCGCCACAGACAGAATCACATGAGTCAACCCACACATAGACTCCGCCCGACCTCCATTTACATTACCTCATGGTTCTTTTCCACGATAGCAAATATAGCCAACCATGTTTCGGTATCCACCTATATCTTGCAGGTGACAGAAAATGACCCGACTTCTACCAGTCTAAGCATGGCTAAACATATATTTGATCCTCGACCTACATAGGGTTAAAGGTATATGTATCTGGAGAAGGTAGTTCTATACATCAAGTGTTTCTAATCAACTCTTATAACTTAATGCATCAAACATAAAGGACTCAAGTAATATTTTGTAAAACATGGGAGACTTAGAATGCTCCAGGAATTGCCTTTGAGGAAAGAGGTTGGCCGGTGATTCAGGCACTCAGAGGGATCTTTGAGGGTTTGCTCCTCTTCTCCTGGAGCTACGGCCTGAGGCGTCTCCCGCTGATCCTCCTCTTTTTCCTTGTTGAACTCTAGGAGAGTTATCTGTGGCAGAACCTCCTAAATTATAGGACCCACATGCACTTGTCAGTGTCCAACGACCTTTGACGACTATGCATATGTTCCTAGTAACTTAAGAAGTCTGTCAGGTGTCCTCGGGGAACCTTGAATCATCCACGATTTCTAAGCAGGATCCCATTACAGAGTCATTGTAGTATTACAACATTTATTCAAATATATACATCAGAGTAAATTAGCGAAAGTCTTATGATAACATAGTTTACAAACCAGTTGTTTCAAACCTTACAAACTAAGTTCGACAATTATTAAAACCATAGTAGTAGTGGAGTGGCATAACTAACATAAACATAACACACAAAATAAGTATCCTACCCAAGGATCACACATTCATTTATCGTCATCGACCTAAACAATGGTCATGCAGTAAGGTCCAAAACAGACCTGCTCATGAGGCTCACCTGCAACAAGGGTTAACAAACCCTGAGTGCAAAAGTACTCAATAAGACTGACCCAACGTAAAAGGGGGTGAAAGACTTTAGAGATGCAGGTGTTGGGGCAAGGTAAGGATGTAGCAAGATTCAAAAGTTCTTTGCCAAAACCTTACTATTCTTGATCCTATTTTCAAGTTTTTCCCCTAAGTCTTCTTGGTTCATTATCTCAAACTAAGTGTTCATATCCCATGTTCCAATCCTTCTCATTCCATTCCTTTTCTCAAGTTTTAGTAATTCACTAGTCCTGCATTGCTTCTGTAATGAATTGAGTCTCCATATCCGTGGAGCACCGACAATTCGAATTGATTCAAGTCCTAGCTGGGGATTTTTTATCACACAACATATGTAGAACTTAATCTTGCATATATCAACCTCGCTACCAGATCCTCCTATACTAAGCTGTCTCCACGCCACCCAAGAGCACATCACACCTCAAATCCGGCCACATTCTAGCCATGAGGGTATATGCTACTCCCACCATCTCTCCACTCCTAGTGCATGGGCATTCGTCTTAGTATCGGATTAGCCAAAGTAGGCTTACCGGAGTATGTGACCAGTACTACAAAGTGTCTCATTCAGAAGATCTACAATGAGTGGCCTTTAAGCGACATAGTTGGCAACATTACTCAACATTCAAGATAAGTCACCCAACTAGTCTCTAGTTCATTCTATCTTCTTTCTTTGGCCAGTATGCCATCTTTGATTGTATCGAAACTTCTACTTTGAAAGCCTACCATAAAGCATACTAAGCATTCTATGCCTTTGTAAATGAAATCATCTTCAAGGATGGTAAACAATTAACAAGGTAGGTAATGCATCAAGTAGGTAACATTTGATTAAATCAACTTAATGCAATAGGTAACATAGGTGATGAACTTTTCAAAGTAAACAAGGTAATGGTTTAATGCATAAATCGGGGCTTGCCTTCATTGACGATCTCAGGTTCCGGATCAGTACCACAATTATCGAATCCCATGACAACCGGGGATTCTTCCACAACTTGCTCAACTAGAATCATTTCACTCTCGGATTCTACATGAAATGATAACATATGCTTTAACATGATGATAATAAAAACATGATGCTATCATGGTACATGAAATATAACAACACCTCAAATACAACTATTTTTCATAGTACAGTTGCAAGCCAACAAAACCAACTTGCAATTCTACCGTCAAGGACCACACATGTGACTTGACCAAACTGATCTTGAAACCCTACTGGTCACAAAACATGATCAAAACAAGATCAAACACTAATCTAACACTTAGGGTTTGCTTTTATTTATTTTTGAATTAATTTGGAAATAAGCCCAAAAAATGAACTTGTTCCAAATGACCTCAAAATTTTATGTAAGCTTCCTCATGACAAATTAGTGTACCAAAACAAATTTCATCATTTTTGGAATTATACAGTGGCCTACAAAAATCATGGAAATTGCATTTATCAATTAATGGACTAAATTTTTGAACATTAAAAATTTATTCAAATTTCAAGTTTCATATTTTTAAATCATAATAGAACATGTACAGAAGCTACACATAAATTTTTAGAATTTTTAGAGCTATTAATTTTTTTATAAATTTCCAAAGTTGCTGCACTATTCAAAAATCAAAAATAACAAAACTTCACTGTTCTCTCTCTCTCACTGACAGCCAGGCCCCACTCGTCAGTGACACAGAACAGGGATACGGCGGCGCTGCCATCACCGGTCGGCCAAAACACACCGACGGTGATGCTCCGGCGAGGCAGACCGCACCTGCATGATCTACACCACCTCGCGGATCCATCCCAGCCCTCAGAACGGCAGCAAGCGCACCGGAGGGAGCTCCACGCCGGCCATGGCGGCGTGGGCACGACGGCGCATGGCGTAACCTCGACTATGATGCAGTAGAGGCTAAAGTGAAGCCATCATGCTTAGGAGCTCACCACGATCACGCTGGTGTGCTTGGTGAAGACGGAGACGGGCTGGAACAACGTGGCCACGGTGAGGTCGATGGCGGCGGAGCTCCGGCCGGTCATGGGGAAGAACGTGTTGCGCCGGGCGATTCCGGCCAACCCAAGCAACGTGAGCAAGCCGAAGAGGAGCGCAAGGTTGAGGCGATCACGCTGGTGTAGCTGGGCACGACGGACGTGGTTCGACGGTGGCTACGGCGAGCGGCGGAGCTGATCGGTGGCGGAGCAGAGCAGAGGGGAAAAATGGAGGACGATGGTGGCGGTGTTCCTATTTATAGCTGGGAAGAACGCGCCCGGCGTCGACAGCTCACGCATGAGCTCGCCACAGAGCTTGCTGCGTGTCACCATGCGAGAAAGCGGCACAAAACAATCGGCGGCGGTAGCTGCGTGGCGCCAGCAGCAAGCAGGGAGGTGGCGCTCGGCTGGATTTTGTTTTTAAAGTATTTACAAAATTGCCACTGTGTTTATTTTGCAAATTACTCACAAATTTTCTAAAGAAGTTGAAAATATCCAAAAATGAAAGTTGCTCAACTTTTCAAACTCTACAACTTTGCTTCAAGGAACATTTTCAAATTCTACCTCTATTTTGAAATTTGAATTTGGGGTGCATTTGAGTATTTGAATCATTTCAAAATTACTCCAAATTTTATATGTAAACTTGAAAAACTTTGAATACCAAAGTTGATCTTTATAAAATAAGCTTCAACTTTGCTTTTTGTCACAACCCCAAATTCCAAATGGATTTTGAATTAGACAAAAGGGGCAAAAATGACCTTTATGATTTGAATTTGAATTCAAATTTGATTTGTTTACCTTTTTTATTTTAACTTTGATTTTTGACCAGTAACATGGCCCATTAGGGTTATTTGAGTCAAATGACACATGGCCTCACATGATCACATGAAATTTGACCCTTGTGGCCATGATCTTTATTTAGAGTTTGAATCACATCACACATAAAATAACAACTTATGAAATAAAGCTTATTTAGTGAATGCATTCAAAATTTTCTACTTTATGAATGCTTTACAATGCATATGATGACATGATCACCTTCTTAATTATTTTTTAACATCGGGGATGTTACAATCTTTCCCCCTTAAAGAAATCTCATCCCAAGATTTAAAGTCCAAGGGTAATTAATGGAAAAAGGAAATGTGTCAAACACATTAACTTTCAAGTTGTTCATAAAGCAACAAGAGTTGACTTGAAATTGTAAACGAGATCCAAAGACAATTGTAAGGGACAAAGGATTTAGTAACTTCAATGGAATGATGGAACATGAATTCCAAATGAGAGTTCCAAGATGAGTGAATCACATTAATTGCGGAGCTATAATGGATCATGACCGCAGACCTCGATACCAGCGAGCGCCTAGTAGTATTTCCTTATGGCTGCAGTCCACAGGAGACCCTAGGTTTCGACGCGGCACCGTAAATCATGGATCATGGCACCACCATAGGGCACAACTAAAGTAACTCACAAGTAACACTTGTCAAGCTAGCAAGATCAAGGAACTAGCATGTGTTGCATTAGGAGAGACCAAGACATGACACATGCATAGGTTTGGAAAGTCAAGGATTAGTCCCAAGTTTCAACATTGAGTAGGTGGGGGAAAATTAAAGTGCATCAAGAAATTCCCAAAGATGTGGAACTTATGAGCAAAAATAAGCAAAGAGTGGTTTACTAGCAAGGCTTGGTACATGACCAGATTCATTGGGACAAAAATAGCTATATCAAGTAATAGCCATTCCCTGAATAGAAGGAGGAAGTTTTAAACATCATTATATTTCAACTTCATATGAATGATTATAACTGGAATATGTGCAGTGTTTCATTAATGACATGATGCATGAACGATTCTTACGTTACTAAACATCAAAGCTCCTAAGGTACATAAACAATAGTTCTTATTATATAGGGCATAATAGGATTACTACTCCACCATACAAAGCCTTTTTAATCAAATAAGGAATGGAGAGAAAGCAATAAGATAAGTCAGAAGCAATTTGGACCAAATTAACAAGTTAAATTTAGTCATCCCAAATCATTTTGAAGTTTTTATAAACCAATACAACAAAGACTTTGTAACGATCACTCTGATACCATTTTATGGCAGAACCTCCTAAATTATAGGACCCACATGCACTTGTCAGTGTCCAACGACCTTTGATGACTATGCATATGTTCCTAGTAACTTAAGAAGTCTATCGGGTGTCCTCGGGGAACCCTGAATTATCCATGATTTCCGAGCAGGATCCCATTACAGAGTCATTGTAGTATTACAACATTTATTCAAATATATACATCAGAGTAAATTAGTGGAAGTCTTATGATAACATAGTTTACAAACTAGTTGTTTCAAACCTTACAAACTAAGTTCGATAATTATTACAAACCATAGTAGTAGTGGAGTGGCATAACTAACATAAACATAACACACAAAATAAGTATCCTGCCCAAGGATCACACATTCATTTATCATCATCGACCTGAACAACGGTCATGCAGCAAGGTCCAAAACAGACCTGCTCATGAGGCTCACCTACAACAAGGGTTAACAAACCCTGAGTACAAAAGTGCTCAACAAGACTGACCCAACATAAAAGGGGGTGAAAGACTTTAGAGATGTAGGTGTTGGGGCAAGGTAAGGATGTAGCAAGATTCAAAAGTTCTTTGCCAAAAGCTTACTATTCTTGATCCTATTTTCAAGTTTTTCCCCTAAGTCTTCTTGGTTCATTATCTCAAACTAAGTGTTCATATCCCATGTTCCAATCCTTCTCATTCCATTCCTTTTCTCAAGTTTTAGTAATTCACCAGTCCTGCATTGCTTCTGTAATGAATCGAGTCTCCATATCCATGGAGCACCGGCAATTCGAATTGATTCAAGTCCCAGCTGGGGATTCCTTATCACATGACATATGTAGAACTTAATCTTGCATATATCAACCTCGCTACCAGATCCTCCTATACTAAGCCATCTCCATGCCACCCGAGAGCACATCACACCTCAAATCTGGTCACATTCTAGCCATGAGGGTACACGCTACTCCCGCCATCTCTCCACTTCCAGTGCATAGGCATTCGTCTTAGTATTGGATTAGCCGAAGTAGGCTTACCAGAGTATGTGACCAGTACTACAAAGTGTCTCGTTCAGAAGATCCACAATGAGTGGCCTTTAAGCGACATAGTCGGCAACATTACCCAACATTCAAGATAAGTCACCCGACTAGTCTCTAGTTCATTCTATCTTCTTTCTTTCTTTGGCCAGTATGCCATCTTTGATTGTATCAAAACTTTTACTTTGAAAGCCTACCATAAAGCATACTAAGCATTCTATGCCTTTGTAAATGAAATCATCTTTAAGGATGGTAAACAATTAATAAGGTAGGTAATGCATCAAGTAGGTAACATTTGATTAAATCAACTTAATGCAATAGGTAACATAGGTGATGAACTTTTCAAAGTAAACAAGGTAATGGTTTAATGCATAAACTGGGGCTTGCCTTCATTGACGATCTCAGGTTCCGGATCAGTACCACAATTATCGAATCCCATGACAACCGGGGATTCCTCCACAACTTGCTCAACTAGAATCGTTTCACTCTTGGATTCTACATGAAATGATAACATATGCTTTAACATGATGATAATGTAAACATGATGCTGTCATGGTACATGAAATATAACAACACCTTGAATACAACTGTTTTTCACAGTACAGTTGCAAGCCAACAAAACCAACTTGCAATTCTACCGTCAAGGACCACACATGTGACTTGACCAAACTGATCTTGAAACCCTACTGGTCACAAAACATGACCAAAACAAGATCAAACACTAATCTAACACTTATGGTTTGCTTTTATTTATTTTTGAATTAATTTGGAAATAAGCCCAAAAATGAACTTGTTCCAAATGACTTCAAAATTTTATGTAAGCTTCCTCATGACAAATTAGTGTACCAAAACAAATTTCATAATTTTTGGAATTATACAGTGGCCTACCAAAATCATGGAAATTACATTTATCAATTAATGGACTAAATTTTTGAACATTAAAAATTTATTCAAATTTCAAGTTTCATATTTTTAAATCATAATAGAACATGTATAGAAGCTACACATAAATTTTCAGAATTTTTAGAGCTGTAATTAATTTTTTATAAATTTCCAAAGTTGCTGCACTATTCAAAAATCAGAAATAACAAAACTTCACTGTTCTCTCTCTCTCTCACTGACAGCCAGGCCCCGCTCGTCAGTGACATAGAACAGGGATACGGCGGCGCTGCCATCACCGGTCGGCCAAAACACACCAGCGGTGATGCTCCGGCGAGGCAGACCACACCTGCATGATCTACACCACCCCGCGGATCCATCCCAGCCCTTAGAATGGCAGCAAGCGCACCGGAGGGAGCTCCACGCCGGCCATGGTGGCGCGGGCATGATGGCGCACGGCGTAACCTCGACTATAATGCAGTAGGGGCTAAAGTGAAGTGAGCATCACGCTTAGGAGCTCACCACGATCACGTCGGTATGCTTGGTGAAGACGGAGATGGGCTAGAACGACGTGGCCACGGTGAGGTCGATGGCGGCGGAGCTCCGGCCAGTCACGGGGAAGAACGTGTTGCGTCGGGCGATTCCGGCCAACCCAAGCTACGCAAGCAAGCCGAAGAGGAGTGCAAGGTTGAGGCGATCATGCTAGTGTAGCTAGGCACGACGGACGCGGTTCGACGGTGGCTACGGCGAGCGGCGGAGCTGATCGGTGGCGGAGCAGAGCAGGGGGGAAAAACAGAGGACGACGGCGGCGGTGTTCCTATTTATAGCCGGGAAGAATGAGCCTGGCGTCGACAGCTCATGCTCGAGCTCACCACGGAGCTTGCTGCGTGTCACCGTGCGAGAAAGCAGCGCAAAACGATCGGCAGCGGTAGCTGCGTGGCATCGACGGCAAGCAGGGAGGTGGCGCTCGACTGGATTTTGAATTTTAAAGTATTTACAGAATTGCCACTGCGTTTATTTTGCAAATTACTCACAAATTTTCTAAAGAAGTTGAAAATCTCCAAAAATGAAAGTTGCTTAACTTTTCAATCTCTACAACTTTGCTTCAAGGAACATTTTCAAATTCTACCTCTGTTTTGAAATTTGAATTTGGGGTGCATTTGAGTATTTGAATCAGTTCAAAATTACTCCAAATTTTATATGTAAACTTGAAAAACTTTGAATACTAAAGTTGATCTTTATAAAATAAGCTTCAACTTTACTTTTTGTCACAACCCCAAATTCCAAATGGATTTTGAATTAGACAAAAGGGGCAAAAAGGACCTTTATGATTTGAATTTGAATTCAAATTTGATTTGTTTACCTTTTTACTTTAACTTTGATTTTGACCAGTAACATGGCCCATTAGGGTTATTTGAGTCAAATGACACATGGCCTCACATGATCACATGAAATTTGACCCTTGTGGCCATGATCTTTATTTAGAGTTTGAATCACATCACACATAAAATAACAACTTATGAAATAAAGCTTATTTAGTGAATGCATTCAAAATTTTCTACTTTATGAATGCTTTGCAATGCATATGATGACATGATCACCTTCTTAATTATTTTTTAACATCAGGGATGTTACATTATCTCTTTAGATGATCCTATATGCATGAGCATGAAATAAGATATCACAAATGCATATATGATGACTTGTATAATGTGATATGATGTGATGAATGCATCCTCCCAAGTGTTTTCAATAGTTTTGCATTAAAGTGATAACAAGTTGCAACTTATTGTACTGAGTAGGTGCATATCTCTTTTCTAATAGCTAAACAAACACTTATGTAAATCATTTTATGGACTACAAGACAATAGCCACTTGTTTTGACCATAACTAGAGTTATACACATCAAAATAATATGGTTGTGGACATTATGGAAATATTATGAAATTTCCTACATCTTTTTTTAATCGTAATAATATGATTCAGTAGTTATCTTGGTCAAATAAATCAATTATTCAAATCTATCCAGAGAGCAAGTATTTCTGATAGGAGACTTCTAACAGCCATAATTCTTAAACCATAAGTCCTATGACTATAAAAATTTAACACAAGGTAGATAAGTAAGTTATCTATAACTTTGTTATTAACAAGTTTTATAGAAAATACCATTATCATCATGAAATTATCAACTCAACCGAAACTATATATGCAACCATCTAGTTGAATTATAAAGCAATAATTAACTAGTTGCATAAAACCAATTACTTTTAATCCTAACTACTAACATCAACATATCATATGCATCACAAGAACCATAGAAAACATCATGGTTAAACATAACTAAATTATTTATTTCCATTTATTAATTTCCTTAGATAATAAGGTGATTTAAAGGATAAATATTTCCAAAGCTTAATAAATTCTGATAACATTACAGTGGCTCACATATGACCTTAATAGTCTACTGTACAAATTTGATGCCATTTGGACAAGTATAACTACCTCTACAAAAATAACATGCTATATAGGCTTATTTTAGCAAAAAATAGTTTAGCATAGTAAAAAGTGTCGAGCAACAGATTTAATATTTTTATTACATTCCTCCAAGCATAATAATATTGTGTAAAAATTTGCAGGATCATATGTTTTGTATTTTTACCCTAATTAATTTCACTAGAACTAGTAATTAATTAGGATTAAATATGAAGACCATATTTCAAGTATGCTTACATAGGTTTAGTATTTTTTCTAGCTAGAGAATGTCAGCACAAGACCAGCAAAATTGAAATCACAATTTTATCACCTTTCTAGCTCAAGTTATGTATTTTACAAGATATACACTACTTTAAAAGCACTTATCTTGCTCAATTTAATTCTCCTAGAAAAATACACTAAATAGTATTTTTCATATTTTTATCAAATACTACACATCATGAGGAATCCAACAAAATTTGGTTCATCAAAATTGGACACTCCTAACTTGATATATGAATTTTTGAAACATTCATTCAAATCTAAGAGATAAATAAGAAAATCAAATCGTATCCAATTGACAGCCGGGGCCACGGTCAATGGGGACCCACCCGTCAGTGAGACAAAATAGGGGACGATAATGACCGACGAGAATCTCATCGACGATGAGGTCTCTAGCGGTAGCGTCTTCACCACTGCACTCATCTCATCCACGTGCATCGACTGGTAGGCTTGGTTGGCTCGGTGGCTCGTTGGAGCAAGCTCGACGGCGGCCATGATGGACGACAAAGGTCAGTGGCGGTACGCCAGCCATCTCCAGCTATAGCACACTCAGGAAAGGATGGCTACTCCATCCTAGTGACCTAGCAAAGCTACATGGTGCAGGTGAGGGCTCGGGGTGGCATCGGTGAGCTTGGCTGCACGCATGGCCATGCAGTGGCGCACGGAGCACAGCGGTGCTCATGCTGTTCTAGCTAGACGGTGGTGAAAGGTGGGTCTCTATCATGACACTAGTGAGGTCTAGGGTTACTCGACCTAACGCACAAGAGAAAGGAGAAAGACAGTGAACCAACTCGATGGCGGCGAGCTCGAGTGCCACGGTGGCCACGGCGGATGCAGGCATAGCGGTGACTTGTTCCGCGCGCCCTCAAGTAGTGGCGTCATTCCTAATTCCGACCAAAGCTTTTAGACTCTAGCATGGTGCTAGACCAAAGAAAATGAATGCATGCGGTGCGGTGGTATGTCAGGGCCATGGTGAGCCGCAAGCGCAGCGGCGCTCCGATGACGGCAGTGGCTGCAACGAGGCAAAATGCCGCTCTACCTAGGGTCAGTAGGTAGTGCTAGTGGCTCAAGGAGGCAGAGGTGATGATGTAGCATCTATGGTGAAGATGAATCAGCCGGTGAAGCTACATTAGCAGTGAGCGGCTATGGCGGAGCTACGGCGGCTCATAGCGAGTGCAGCGCTGCACTTGGAGAGGTAGAGCGAGCAGGAGGGAGTGAGAGCAGGCGAGTGGATGGAGTGGTGGGTGCACGGCACTTAAGTGCGTGCTCGTGCCTAACTGGCCAAGCCAATGCTAGCGTGCTGCCACCACATGGTGGCCATAGCCTATGGCCGATCGGCCACGATGCCGTGCGCGGGCACGGGTTTAGACACTGTCGACGAAATATGGTCGGCAGTCCACCAAGGGGGGTGCCCATGGCGGTAGATTATCGGTAGACGGTGCATGTAATCAGGAACCAGATGGTGACACAAGGCGCAGAGACAACGATTTAGACAGGTTCGGGCCGTCTGATCGACGTAATACCCTACGTCCTGTGTCTTTGGTGTATTGTATTGAGATGTATACAGATTAACTTGTCCTCTAGGGGACCCTTGTCTCTCCTTATATACTCCGAAGAGATAAGATTACAAGTAAAGTATCCAATTTGGTACTATTACAATATCTAGTACAACTTGTAATCTTGATGTGCACGCCTTGATCTTACGGGCCGGGCCACCTCGGATGGTGCGGCCCATGTACCATCTTGTGGTACCCGAGGGTATATCCCCCACAGCTAGTCCCCGAGCGCCATGTATTCTGATGCGACACGCCATTTTAACCTTCTCCAAACAGTGAGGCTTGAGCCCTTGATGCCTCCGACCACCGTCATCGCCGGAGAAGTAGGTTGTCCGAAGAATGTATGGTGCTCTTAAGAAGAAAGAAAAAGATTTCTGTCCTAGGAAGTGTGCCCACTTGTATTTCTGAAAAGAAATGTAAGTGCGTCTTGAAGCGTAGCGTCTTTGATCATCAGATCGAGCACATTCACCACAAGGTGAAGTGTGCCCACTTAGTCCTCGAGCCTGGTAGTAGGTGACGTAGTCACATGGTGCCAGGGTCTAAAAAGAATTCCCAGTTAAGTTGAGAATCCAATCGTCGTACAGACGATACGAGATGCACCGGCAGGTGCATCGTACCGATGTAGTCCCCGAGCTTGCTGGAAGGCGAGGTATGAGCCTTATAGCAAGGTCCAAGTGAGAAAAAAAAATATCCCAACTGTATGCGAGTTGCCAGTCACATGTAGTCGAGACGCAAAGTCCCCGAGCCGTGGTCGGAGAGTGGTCGAGGCAGTCCCCAAGCACTGGTCGAGGAGGGAGCGACGAAGTCCCCGAGCCGTGGTCAGAGAGCGGTCGAGGCAGTCCCCGAGCACAGGTGGAGGAGCGAGCGACGAAGTCCCCGAGCCGTGGTCGAAGAGTGATCGAGGCAGTCCCCGAGCACAGGTCGAGGAGCGAGCGACGAAGTCCCTGAGCCGTGGTCGGAGAGTGATCGAGGCAGTCCCCGAGCACAGGTCGAGGAGCGAGCGACGAAGTCCCCGGGTAGTACATGATGTACAAAATAATAAATTATGGAGAAAAAATCAGCGGCGAAGAAATAGCGTATGACGCTCAGCAATCATTTGCAAATGAGCATGATGTGATAAAGCAGTTGGTGCTTTGTAAACATCAGTGTTAATGTGAAGTTTGTGTTTATACTTAATATAAATCGTCCGACCAGTTAGTATGTAGCTGAGCCTCCAGCCCTAGCTAGCCCGTTAACCATAACGTGGGGCGCGGAGCCCGTGCACGTGTAGAAAGAACAAAGCATCGCTAAGGAGCCGCTGCCGACCACCCATAACGCAGAGGGCAGACGCTCGTGCACGTGTAGGGAGGAGCCCGAGACAGGGCCTTTTCTAGAAACATCGAGCGTCAACATGACTGGTCGAGGATTTGCATTAAGTATAGCTGTATGTTATATTTAAGATTGTATACATGGACAAACGTTATTTGAAGAATAATTATGACAAGGACGTTGTGGAGAAACGTCGTAATGAAAATTATATTGAATATAAATATTAGAAGTGTACTTATCTTTGGATAGAAATCTGGTCGATGGCGATAAAGTTGTCCGATCCTTGTACTTTTCAGCCTGTTGTGACGGTGGTCGCGGTTATCATAGCGTCGTTCTTTGTGGCGATCATCATTGCGACGTGGTCTGGTGGTCGGAGCTCAGCGGAGCCGCTCGGGACGTGGTCTGGTGGTCCGGTGGTCAGAGCTCGGCGGAGCCGCTCGGGACATGGTCTGGTGGTCTGGTGGTCGGAGCTCGACGGAGCCGCTCTGGACGTGGTCTGGTGGTCGGAGCTCAGCGGAGCCGCTCTGGACATGGTCTGGTGGTCCGGTGGTCGGAGCTGCTCTAGACGTGGTCTGGTGGTCGGAGCTTGGCGGAGCCGCTCTGGACGTGGTCGAGGCGGAGTCAGAAGTCCACCGAAGGATCTAGATGAGGGTCCGAGTTCTCATAGTCATTGTTGATCTCATGGTGATGAAAGCCGTGCGTCAGCAGCAAGGAAATATTCCCGTATGCATGCTTGTTCGTGACGTCAGCTTGTATGGCTCGACGCGGCTCGCTTGATGGCCTGACATGGCTCGCTAGTCAGGTCGGCCGGCTTGCTTGAAGGCTTGGATCTTGTCGTAGCTTGTTTGATGTTGATTGATACAATGGTACATAACCATGTACGTATTAATTTCCAAACAATCATGCATCCGTGCAAACTGACCCGTACGGCTGACCAGCTTGCTTTGCACGACCTCCTTGCTGGCTTGCCGTCGTTCGGCTGCTTGTTGCTAGATACGCCCAGTCGGAGTTCTAGCTCCGTCCTTAGCGAACTTGTGTGGTCTTGTAGATTGGACGTGGCCTTGCTTGCTTGCTTGTAGTGCTTCAGCTGGAGTCGATGCAGGTTATTACGTGCCCGATGGACTCGGACTCAGAACTGCATTTTCTTCAGGCGTGGAGCCATCGTTTTAGGAGATTAGACTTGCGATGGATCATGCAAGCATAGGCAAGCATGGAAAAATTATTCCATGCCTTGCATGCCTGACGTACATGCATGATCGTCAATATCTTTATTGTTTCCTTAATTAGCTTTCTTGCTTGCCATCTTTGGTCTAGGTCAGATCCGACTCCACTCGATGCAGACGGGGTAGCGGATCCGCAGCCGATCATCCTTGATGTAGCGCGCCTCCAGTTTGTGGAACACCTCAGGAGCGTCGACCACGTTGGAGCAGGAGTTGGTGGGTGAACACCGTGTCCTCGTCCTCCTCTCTGCTTCCGATCTTTGTGGGCTTCTCCCCACGACGTGATCCGTGACACCAATGCGAGACGACGCAGAACGACGACGAGCGTAGTTGGATTCCTACCAAAATAATCATGCGTATATGTAGATATCTGGACACGTACTATATCATAGGATATTATAGATTGAAGATTGACTTAGCTTTCGAGATGAAACTGCATGTGACAACATCGAGCAGCCTGCATCCCACCGCTCCGTAGATCTAGATGCATACGTGCTCGAATATTTCTTCAATTGCTCCAGTTTGCTCGTACGGCCGATTAGCATCTTTGATGGAAACATAACTCCATGTTGCTTTATTACTGGCCGCCGCTTGATCGTTGGAGTGCAGTAGATGCGAAATCAGATCCGTCTATCGAGGGATGCCGCTGCAGTCACCAGGTTGCCACGGATGAAGTTGGTGAAGAAAATCCCATCTGGTTCACCGGAGGATCAGCACGCACACCCCCTACCTGGCGCGCCACTGTCGACGAAATATGGTCGGCAGTCCACCGAGGGGGGTGCCCATGGTGGTAGATTATCGGTAGACGGTGCGTGTAATCAGGAACCAGATGGTGACACAAGGCGCAGAGACAACGATTTAGACAGGTTCGGGCCGTCTGATCGACGTAATACCCTACGTCCTGTGTCTTTGGTGTATTGTATTGAGATGTATACAGATTAACTTGTCCTCTAGGGGACCCTTGTCTCTCCTTATATACTCCGAAGAGACAAGGTTACAAGTAAAGTATCCAATTTGGTACTATTACAATATCTAGTACAACTTGTAATCTTGATGTGCACGCCTTGATCTTACGGGCCGGGCCACCTCGGATGGTGCGGCCCATGTACCATCTTGTGGTACCCGGGGGTATATCCCCCACAGACACCGCCATCATCGACTGATAGTGCAACTTAACGATGCTATACTTCCTAATCTATTCGTCCACTGCAAAAACTTCCTTAATGAAAGTTGTAGAGCTACATGAGATCTCCAACTTTGCTTTAAGAACCATCATCTAATTCTCACTAGTCAACAAACTTCATTGCTCCAAATTGAGGTACTTTGAAACTAAAAACCGTTTCAACACTTAGAAATTTTTCTTAAAACAACATTTTGTTGATACTTGTGAGCTATTTTTGAGCATGCTATGCACTGAATTAGACCTTGACCCAAAAATAAAAGTTGTTACCCAAGTCAAGTACTAAAACTTTTATTTGGGTCACATAGCCATGCAAACATTCTAAGCTACTATTTAACTTTAGTCAAACTATCATCATGAAAATGACATTTCAAATGAAACCAACACTTAGAAGCAAAATTGGCATAGGTCATGAATACAAACATTGTTCCACTTACCATCCTAAACTTGTCTAAAGTGTTTTTATGACCACACAACCATCTCATACATTGGTCATACATAATTGCAAGCATAAACATATATATATATATATATATATATATATATATATATATATATATATATATATATATATATATATATATATATATAAATCAACATTTCATGTGATAATGCATAAGGAGATGAAATTTCATATGCTCTTGATCATGAATGCTTGGATGATGCTTGTGCTCATGAGATGCAAGTGCTAATTGCAATGCCTAACATAGAGGTGTTACACAATGCTCCTCCGTAGCTCCAAGCTATCTAGGTGGTGGCAACCACTAAGAGTAACAAGAAATCTACAGCCATAACGATCCCCAAGTGCCACTAGATGCAATCAAGCAAGCAAGTACACTAGGAATCACTACCAATCTCACTATGACGATGAGAGTGAGCCCCATGCTGGCCAAACTCTTTAAATAGATGGCCTCATGAAATAGAGTCGTTGGTCAGCCGCGGGCTGACCAGACTCGCATGACCAGACGTAGGCCAGCGTCCGGTCACCCGATGGCTAACACATGGCCCTCCGTTCAATGTCACGCATCAATCTCCAATGGTCAATAGAGCAAGCCCCCAGGGTTAAGGTTTGACCGGACTCACTGCTCGAATGATTGAACTTGCCACAACATGGCAACCAATCAAGTACAGAAAGGCACCAGAGAGGGTTTTTGGCGTCCGGACGCATCCTGTCACATGCGACTAGACTCGCCAGTGCGTCTGGTCCTCTCTAGACCTCACACCACGCTAATGTCAACATACATCATGCGTGACCTGACGCACCCCCCACACATCTAGTCGTACGCCCTCACCTGTGTCCACTCGTGAACCCATGCGCCACCTTCTCTGCTGCGTTTGACCGGACATGACCCCTGCGTTAGGTCTAGTTTCTGATCGCTACCCCACACCCTCGGCCAAGAGCCACGCACTAACCGGACATAGCTTGGTCAAAGCCCGATCCTAGCCTAGCCAGCGTCCAGTCCCTGACCAGTGCCTCCTTTTCTTTTTCCAACTCCTCATCCTCTTCACCCTTACTTCCAAGTTGGTAACCACAAAGTGTAGAACTCTAAGCATTTTTCAAGGGTCAATTGTTAGCACGCTAGGTCCCTAATGGATATGCAAGAATCATGTCACCTAGTGGCACTCAATAACCACTTAGCCAAAGATTTCCCATCTTTATAGTACGGCTACCGATCCTAAATGCACTTACACCCTTTATGGTGTCTTAAGTGCCAAAACAAAAACCTATTTGATACCTTAGCCTTGATCAACCTTGTTTTTGTTTTTCTCTTTCTTCTTTTCAAAGTTGGAGCACTATCCTCAAGTTTTGCCACCACCATCACCATGACCATCATCTAGCTCCACCACTTGGCTTTGGACCATTCTCTCTTGTCTACACACTTAGCTCAAGGATTAGTCCATAGTTTTCATCAATTATCCAAAACCAAACTAGGGCTTTTAATCTTCCCCTTTTTGGTAATTGATAACAACCTTTTCACAAAGATATTCAATGAAATCTTTTTGGATTCATGTTGCTTGCCCAAGCATTTTACCATGTGTAAAGGATATGGACAAGTTTCATAAATCCAAATTAGTAGCATTAGCTCCCCTTACATATGCGCTAAGAGTTTAGATTTGAAAGCTTGCACATATGCATAGATAGGAAGTGTGGGAGAGTAATGTCTACCAAATGATGCTAAGGTATAAGAAATGGACATTTGAAGCATGATACCAATCGGAGTGCACCAATATACCATCCTTAGCACCATGGCTTGTTAGATACCACTTGAAAGACAACACAAAGAACTAGATACCTCATGAGATCAACATTATAAGCAAGGTACTGGTAACACTTGTGATGACAATTTCAAGGCATATCTAACTATCATCATATGCATGCTAGTTCTTCATTTCATCAATCAATCCTACAACTAGCACACACCACACAAGCAAGGATATGGAGTTAACAACTTGTGCCATGCAAGTAAACATATGTAATGCACATAATGCTCATACAAATGCAACATACAAGTTTATGAGCTTGCTCCCCCTACTTCTATGCAAATTTTAATTTATCCCCTTCTTTTATCAAACTCTCCCCTTTGTAAATCCTATCTCTTTGTGAACTAATTCTCCCCCTTTGGCATTAATTACTACAAAAGGTGAGCTCAAATTTTAGATAGGTTAGGGTGAAATCATGTTATGTGAGGATCATTTTTTAAATTTGGTTCAATCTAGATCACTTGCAAAAGATATTTAACTCGGTTTGATCCAATGGCAAGCTTCTTCACACCTCATTTCAAGGGTTATCTTGACAATGTTGAGTTAAACACTTATAGTTCATTCTCTGGATTAAACACTAGGTTCATAGGCCCACAAACATGTCATATGTTACCACTAGAGATCATTTGAACCATAGAAGCAATAGTGGTACCATCAAAGCATCAAATTCATTTGATTTTCATTAATGAGCCTATTAAACATGAGAAATGACTAGATGCACTAAACAAGTCCTTAGCAATGAATGAATGACATGTTGTTGATAGTCGTTAACATCAATCATAAACCATCAACATAACTTGTATAAATGCATAAAAAGGATCGTCAACATAGGTTTAGGGGTTTTAACTGACAAATTCTACAAGTTTTGGTGAATCTCTATTTTAGCAGGGTTTATCCAAAAAACCGTTAAGGAGGACCTATTCATCAAAGCAAATCATGTTTATCCATAGCGAAACTGACATGGGAAGACTCTAGAAGACTCCAGAAGGTGAACCATTGAAGTGAAGGGTAGGTGGCTGCCATGTGGGGCTGGCTGACCCCACCTATAGGCCACCCGGCCCCTTGGGCCCACCTATTAGCCCATCCTTCGAATGTTGGTTTTTCCACCGCCTCCTAGATTGCATCTACGCTGTTCTTTCAAGTCGATTTGATCTGAGTGTCCAGAATTGATACTCTAGCCTATATATACTAGCCCCTGCCCCCTCCCTGGAGCCATCCTAAAACCCTAATTTATATCCTCCTCATCAGGATCAGATCTAGCTCTCAAGAGAAGATTAGTCCTCTATAGGATCTAGTCTTGCAATAGAATTAGTGAGCTAGAGAGTGAGGGAAGAGTTTGGAGGGAGTATCGGCCTGTCGGTGCTACCTCTACGGCTTGTACTTTAGCGAATCTAGGTTTCTCTAAGTCTACATCTAAGATACCTCTGGTAATTGATTTCTATTTAAAGTAAGTTTTATGCTCTTTTGTTCACGGGTTCATAGTTCTTTTGAGTGCTCTTGTTCTTGCTAGCTGGATTAGAGTAGTAATCGTTATCATAAGCATGGTGCTTAGGCTATTAGCTACTTGTGTTTGCTCCCTGCTTTCTGGTTGTGTGGTAGCAGCGGGAGGTGACAACCCCATCTATCCTTTGTAGTCCACATCGAATTGAGTAGGTTCTTAAATTAGTAGGACAATAGTCATGTCGGTAGAGTTATCTATTAGCTGTGCTTTACCGTTTAAGTGGCGTCCCAATGTGAACCTTAGAATCATAAGCCTTGCTTTGCATAGGGTCATAACCATAGGAATCCTCTTTAATCATACCACAAACCTTGATTGCTATCCCTAGAAAAACTTGTTAGACAACACACACATGTTTCCCCATGGATACGATACTCGATAATACTCTAGTGAAAACTACTTTGATACCCATGCGCTTATGGATTTTGTCTCTATGGGCCTCCATAGGTGTCAACACATGTCAACCAATTTTATCTTGCTTTGTTCAAAGGAGAGGCATGTCATATAAGTGGGGGTGCATTAACACATATTTGAGAAGTTAAGTATGTTCAATTCATTCCTTAGCTTGCAAAACCTCTTCTCATCAAGTGGCTTGGTGAAAATATCAACAAGTTGATCATTGGTGCCTACACTCTCAATGTAAATGTCCCCATTTTGTTGGTGATCTCTTATGAAATGATGGCGGAAATCTATGTGCTTTGTTCTTGAATGTTGAACCAGGTCATTAGTGAGCTTCACGGCACTCTTATTGTCACATAGCAATGACACTTGTTTGAACTTGATTCCAAAATCATTCTAACGGATATCTATACTCGAGTATCTGAGCCAAAGGATTAATGAGTGTCATGTCAGCTCATCCGATGGTTAAGGACACAACTATGGCCTTATCCGACCACCAGGGGCCAAGCCACGCCTCATTCGACTCTGAGGATGAGGCTTCTGCCTTGTCCAACCCTAAGGCATGGGCTACGACTCTGAGGACGAGGTTTCCACCTCATTCGACCCCAAGGCATGGGCTGTGACTCCTCTGACCCTAGGGCGTGGGCTCCTACTTGTCCAGTCCCACGGGGAGGGCTCCACCTTGTCTGACCCTTGAGGGTTGGATTCCTTCTCTCCTGGCCCCTTGGGTGAGATTTCTACCTTGCCTATTCCCTGGGGGTCGGATTTGCTACCGGACAAAAGCAGTGGCCCCAGGGTGGGACCCGAACCACTTCAACCACTATGGTGTGGAGGCGCATGCTCAGGAGCATGTCTTGGGTGCATCCTAATGCGACTGGTGGTCATATTAGGCCATGCTAGGAGACTCACATTGCCCACCTCATCAATAGGTTAGCACTGTGCTACCAACTGCCTGCCTGACCACCATCCAATGTTAGTTGACTAGCGTTAGTTGACTAGCACTATACCGCTAGCCCCCTGTATGGCCTCTGTCAGGGGACCTTTTTACCATTCCATCCACTTGGATGGGATAGAAGACAAGAATGGCGCACGACGCCCGCACATATGCTGTAGCAGCCAATAGGACCTTGGTGCGATGCCGCTGCCACCACGATCTACAGGGTTAGTGGGACCCACATGAAGAGGAGGATGGCACACCCCTAGGAGCCTTATTTCTCTTTCTTTTTTCCCTCTTCCCTTCTTTTAGTCTCTAGTATCCGGTTCTCTCCCCTTGGTCTATAAAAGGGAAGGCAGGGTACCATTCAGAGAGAAGATCGATCAACCAATAGATCGAGCAGTAGAAGCATCAAGCAATCAAACCATAGAGACTTGGGAGCTCCTCCCTCTCTCGCTCGTTTATAACCCCCTACTACAAACTCAGTGCTGGTAACACGAGCAGACCAAAACTGGATGTAGGGACATTCAGCCTGAACCAGTATAATCCTTGTGTCCTCTTAGTACTCCATCTGGGTCAGACGCACAGTATACAAATTTATTGGTTGGCGTTTACTCGAAACACCGACACATTCAAAGTAGCCTTCATCCAAAGTAATTGATCACAATAACTACTGGCCAAAATGTACTCCGCCTTAGTGTTTGAAAGTGCTATACTATTTTGTTTCTTTGATGACCAAGATACAAGTGATCTTCCCAATAGTTGACATGTGCCCGATGTGCTCTTTCTCACAACTTTGCATCCCGCATAATCGGAGTCTGAATATCCAATTAACTCAAATCTAGCTCCTTTGGGATACCACAATCCAACATTTTGTGTATGCTTCAAATACCTCAATATTCTCTTTGTTGCTTCAAATGACTTTCTTTTGGTGAGGCTTGAAATCTAGCATACATGCATACACTAAATATCACATCCAGCCTTGATGCGGTCACAAAGAGTAGGCTTCCAATCATAGACCGATACATCTTTTCATCCACCATGTTGTCACTAGCATCACTATCCAAGCTTCCATTTGTCCCCATTGGTGTAGTAATAGCTTTGGTCTCATCCATGCCAAACTTCTTAAGCATTTCTTTGATGTACTTGCCTTGACTAACAAATGTGTCATTCTTCATTTGCTTGATTTGTATGCTAGTGCAGGGAGTTTTTCCACTAATCTTATCAAGCATAGACCTTGCTTCACTAGCAGACAAATGAAGGAAAGCTCCTCTAGAGGCTGCATCATGGGATTCCATGGAATCCTTGCTAAGACCCATGTAAAAATGTTGAAGAAGTATTGGGTCTTGAATGGCAAGATCCAAACCAGTGATGATGAGGTCATTAAAATGATCCCATGATGTGCCAAGAGATTCTTTTTCTAGTTGTCTAAAATTTAGAACCTTTTTTCGAAGGCTAACCACTTTAGAGATGGGAAAGAAATGTAAACAAAATTTAGAGCATAGCGTTTCCCAATCTCCTTGCATACTTCCTATGATTTGACTCTACCTATGTTTAGCTCTTCCCGTCAAAGAGAATGGAAATAACTTCCATCTTAAGGTTTCGTCAGACATGCCAGCGATGTGCAAGCATGCACATATCTGTTCAAACTCTCGTAGGTGTGAGTACGGGTTTCCATTGCCTTCTCTTGAGAATGATTGTTCCTGAATCAATTTTATAAAACACGGGCATAGCTCATAACCAGGTGTTAGGATAGGCTCTAAAGATTTTGGTGGCTCTAGGCGTGCGCTCGTAGGTTTAGCATATTTATATATAGGTGTGTTATCCATGCTAAAGTAAAATTTTAAAACAAAAGATAAAAAGTTAAACTAGGTTCATAGTTAATTCAACAACCATTTCCCCAACAACGGTGCTAGAAAGCTTGTTGGTATTTATTAGCGCACACCGATAAATCCGCAAGTGTACGAATACCACTATAGCTTTCACCCAGAAGTATTCCAAATATCGTATCCATAGGGAAACATGTGAGACTAACTATGATCTAACTTAACTCGGGGTAGCAACAAGGTTAGGATAAATAGGAGCATAGAGATGATTTCTAAGGTTCTCTAGTTCTGACTTGGGTAAGTTATGTCTTTGTAACACCCTAGTGTTAAGAATGCATTTGGCACTTGCATTTCATGAGCACAAGCATCATCCAAGCATTCATGAGCATGAGCATGTGAAGTTTCATTTCATTCACCTTCTCTTTTTCACATGTGATGTTGCTTATATACTTACATATGCTTGTGATCATGTGTTACCAATGTGAGAAATGGTTGTGAGGTCACAAAAACACCTTAGACATATTTAGGATGGTAAATGGAACAATGTTTGTATTCATGAAATGGGCCAATTTTGCTTCTAAGTCCTAGTTTACTCATAATGTCATTTTTCATGATCCTACTTTGACTAAAGTTGAACTATAGCATAGAGTATTTGCATGGCAGTGCACCCTTAATAAAAGTTGTAGCTTATCTTATGTGGAACAAACTTTGTTTAAGGGTCATGAGCTAATTCATTGCCTAACATAATATGGCCCACAAGAATCAATCAAATGTTGTTTTAGGGACTTGTGAAATTTTCTGTCTTTAATGACTTACAGTTTCAAGTGACCAATTTTGGGGCATTGTAACTTGAAAACCATGGTGAATTAGAGTAAGCTTTCTAAAGCAAAGTTGGGGAGTACATGTAGCTCTACATTTCCTATTAAGGGGTTTTTCACCAACTCGAGCTCGTTCTTGAAGTCGCTCCGTTAGTCAGGCATCGCCGGCCTAAAACCGAGTAGCAACAGCGCAGCAGTGGTTGACCGATGCTAGGTCACGCACGCCACGTGCTAGCCATACGCTAACATTGCCCCAGCCGGTCAGGCCAGTAGGGGGAGAAAAGGGAGGAGAAGCCACTACGCTCTCTCATTCTCACTCTCTCGATCTCCTCTCTCCCTCTTGCTAGCTCGCCGAGCAGAGCCATGCTCGTTGTTGCCGCCGCACACCTCCGCCGTGCTCACATGCCATAGTCGCAACACTACCATTAAATCCATCATGCATACAGCTCTGTCACCATCTCCTCTACCTCCCCAACCCGCTAGTGCCACCATCCGAGCTGAGGTAAAGCCACATTGTGCATCGTCATCGCCGCCATGGCCATGGAGTGCTGCCGAGCTTCGAGCTCACCATGGCCAGCCTTATACACTGCTCCTCCTACCTTTTTCTCCATTGGTTCATCATCACCATAGGTCGAAGATGCTCATGCCATATCTGGTTTAATTGCTACCACCATCGTCGTGCGGGAACACACGATCGCACCGTGCGCCTGCCATGGCCGTGAGCTCAAGCTCGCCGCGGCCAACATCGACTAGGTCCCATCATCCACCTCTAGTGCATGTTTCCACATATCCATTAACCCTAGCACCATCACTGAAGATGGAGACCTATCACCCATTACTGTCACGTCAGAAAGGTAAGCACCGCCATGTGCACTGTGTGCCGTCGTGCCGCCATGCACTTGGCTGAAGCTCACCGCCGTGCCACAATAGCTCAATCTGCACCATAGAGGTCTGCTAGGGTTAGTAGAAGCTATAGACATGCTTACCAGACTGTGCCATCATCAGAGATGGTGAGTCTGCCACCGTGCATCATCGCTGAGCCACCATGCTCGTCGGCGAGGTCACTTCGGTGAATTGCCAAGCTAAACATGGGTACCATTCGACACAGGGTGTCGTGGGGAGCACGATGGTGAAGACCTCATCACCTGTGACCTCACCGATGGTGAGTTCTTGCTAGTCAAAGGCCATGCTCTGCGCTGGTCTCGCTGATAGGTGGGACTCGTTGATCGTGGGGCCTAGCTATCAGTAAGAATTGAAATGATTTTCTTGATTTATTTTCACATATTTGAATGCAAACTTCAAAAATCCATATCTTGTGCTAGGAGTGTCCAAATGGGGTAATCCAAATTTTGCTGGATTCATCATGAAGTGTACTATTTTATAAAAATATGAAACCCAGTGTTTGTGGTATTTTTCTAGGAGAATTAAATTAAGCTAGTAAATTGCTTTTATATTTGTTTCTATCTTGTAAAATACAAAATTTGAGCTAGGGAAGTGATAAAATTATGATTTTAATTTTGTGGGTCTTGTGTTGGCATGCTCTAGATAGGAAAAATACTAAACCTATAATGGGCATACTTGGAATATGGTCTTTCTATTTCACCTTAATTAAATGCTAGTTTCTGGTGAAATTGATTGGGGTAAAAATACATAACTTATGATCATGCAAATTTCTACATAGTGCTCTTATGCTAGGATGAAAGTATGGAAAATATGAAATCTGTTGTTTGACACTTTTCACTAGGCTAAACTATTGTTGCTAAAATAAGCCTATGCAACTTGTCATTTTTGTAGAGGTTGCTATACTTATCCAAATAGCATCAAATTTGTATAGTAGACTATTGGGGTCATATGTAACCTACTATAATTTTCTCCAAATTTATTGATCATTGGAAATAATTATCCTCTAAATCACCCTATTATATAAGGAAATTAATAAATGCGCATAAGTAAATTATTTGGGCTTAACCATAATGTTTTCTATGGTGCTTGTGATGCATATGATTTGTTGGTATTAGTAGTTGTGCTTGGAATTAATTGGTTATAGGCAGCTAGTTAATTATTGCTTTATAATTCAACTAAATGGCTGCATGAGTAGTTTCTGTTGTTGTCAGTGCGAAAAGTGACCAACAAGTAAATATTTGTAGTTTTGCCGTGCGTTGTGATCGGATGTGGCCTAGCACTCAATGACACATAATTTATACTGGTTTAGGCAACATGCCCTACGTCTAGTTTTAGTCAGTCGGTGACTTTATTTCTAAGCCTAGGTGCTCGAAGTTTGCTGTGGGGTTACAAACGAGTAGGAATAAGAAGGGGGGGTGTTAAAGGCTCGGTCAGACTCTGAACCGAAGGGCCATGAGTGACGGAGGCTCTAACGTGTGCTAAGTATTGGAGCGTATGCTCTATGTAGCTTTAGAGTTCTAGAGCTATTGAGCTATTCGAGTTCTTAGGTCCTCGAGTGCTCTAATCGTCTAGCTTCTCTTTCTTTTTTCAGGAGGCCAGAGAGCCAGAGAGCTCATCCCCTTTTATAGTCGAAGGGGATGACCTTACAAGTTAGAGAAAGAGAGAGAATGTATACATGTGCTTCCTAGTCTTGTTGCCCACGTTGTCGGGTATGAGACGATCGTCGGCTCCCATAATACTGTTTATGTCATATGCATGTGGCAGGCTCTATCGTGTTCACCTGGTATGGCAAACATCGGCGCCTATAATACTATTTGTGTTCTGACACACCTAGAAGGTTGTATTGTGCCCATGTGGCATGGCCTGGTGGCACCGTCCAATAGGTACGCAGGGTATGGTAGGTACGGTCCTTGGAATTGTAGTTTGACTTGAGTGCTTACCTTATCTGCTCCGCCTAATCCCTAGGCCCTCACTGAGCGGGCATCCCCTGTCAATCGTTCCTAGTTGGCCCCAACCGTGTTGGTTGGGGAAGAGCCACGAGGAGAGGTCCAGCATATCCCCGATCAAAAAAGGAGGTTAGAGAAAAACTGTATCCCCACCTTGGCCAGGCCTTTCGGTCGGGGACTAGATCATTCTCTCGGCCTATCATTATGTATCTAGGCTGGCCTAAGAGGCATGCAATGTCGCTACACTATCTGCTGGGCTGAGTTTTTGTAGGGAAGAGGGTCCATTAGGGACCCTAGGTTTATGAACCCAATAGGAGCCTCTGAGCCCTTTTGGGACTTCTGTGAAGTCATGAAGGGGTTGTTTACACTCATTTCACGAGCGCACCCGGTGGGTGTAAGATCATGGGTCACCATCGGACGAGACATAGCACAAACCCAAAGTGTCAGGCATGGCTGAGGGGTCAGGTGAGATGGAGCACCAACCCAAGTGTTGGGTGCGACTGAGGGGTCAAGGGAGATGGAGCACCAACCCAAGTGTCAGGCGCCAACCCTAGTGTCGAGCACGGCCAAGGGTCAAGGGAGATGGAGCACCAACCGAAGTGTCGGGCGCTAACCCAAGTGTCGAGGATGGCCGAGGGGTCAGGCGAGATGGGGTGCCAACCCAAGTGTTAGGCACGGCCGTGGGGTCGGGCGAGATGAAGCACCAACCCAAGTGTCGGATGCCAACCCAAGTGTTGGGCGTGGCTAAGGGGTCGGGCAAGATGGAGCACCAACCCAAGTGTTAGGCGCCAACCCAAGTGTTGGGTGTGGCTGAGGGGTCAGGTGAGGTGGAGCACCAACCCAAGTGTTAGGCATGGCTAAGGGGTCAGTCTAGTTTCATGCATTACGCCATCCGTGGTTTCCTCAACTAGAGGATTTGAGCTAATGTCGCTTGTCTCGATGGCTTGAGTGACACGCTCGGTGAGCTTAATAAAGGGTATGTCCAAGTGGAATCTGGGTCCATCGTTTGTAATGGGGTCAACATAGCCCTCATGTGGTATTCCACTACTCCTTAACCTGCCTCCCGATAGATGCCCAAGCCATTTTGGAGATCAACTTTGGTGGCCCACTGGCCTCCCCTCGATGGAGATTCTGTGGGCATGACTTGAGGTTAGGATCGAACAAGAAGGTTGAGATGACCCTATCTGCTTCTGAGTAGATCAAGCAAGGGCCGCTAGGGCTCATCTGTGTTTTCTCCCCTGGCTCTGTTTGATGTGAGGTAGCCTCAAGCCCTTTGTGGGTCGGCCTTCGAACCTCGGTTGGTCATCGCTCATATCAAATGAGGCGACTACCGCTTCATAACGCAACATGAAATGTTGTGATGCAACAACTGCATATGCAATGCTTGGATGTATGGGATGAATGTATGGATGAATGCATGAATGCATGCATGAGAATGGATGAATGAATGATTATGCACTAGAAAACAAAGGGGGGGGGGGTTGGTAAGGTTACTTCGATGGCTCAAGTGATGGGTCTGGGGAGCTCCTATCGGATATGTCTAGATGGGATCTATGTCCATCATTCGTGATAGGGTTGGCATAACCCGCATGAGGCATCCCGCTGCTCCTTACCTATCTCTTGGTAGCCGCTCGAGCCGTTCGATCAACTCGGGTGACCCATTAGCCTCTCCTTGATGGAGATTCCGTTGGTAGGCCCTTCCAAACCCTACATGGGAAGGCGGAAGATCATTTGCATGCGGTTGCGCCTTATTTCCTATGCCCGTGTTGCGGTAGTGGTGGGCCCTGCCTAGGCCATGTCCCACCAATCGAGCAACATTTCGTTGGGCAGGGCGCATCCCATCAGCTAGGGCCACAATCCACCACATGCCTCTCCGCATTAAATAGGGGGAAGGGAGAGGATTTTCCTCCTGTTCTTTTGCCTTCCTTCAACCGCTGTCATTCCTCCTTCCTCCTTTTTGCTAAGTCTATTCATGTGCCATGGCAGTTTCTATGAGAGAGGAGGGTAGAGCGAGGGGGAGGAGAACTCATAGATTCATTTCATAAATCCGAAGCGTGATGTCGAACTGGAGGCCTTCCAAAGTAGATGAGGAGGTGCTAGCCACCTTTGCCAAGAAGGGGCTACTCCCATCAAAGGAGGTGGCACATTGGAGGGCTCCTACGTCGAGGGAAGTTGTTCCGCCACCCTAGGCCGATGAGGTCATCTCCTTCCTCGCCTTCCACGAGCGCGGGCTTACATATCCTGCTCACTAGTTCCTACGTGGGCTCCTCAACGAGTGGGGCCTAGAGCTATAGCACCTCAACGCGACTAGGGTAATTGTCGGCTTCATCACCATCTATGAGGCCTTTGTTAGGATGGAGCCGCATATATACCTCTTCTGGTGGATCTTCAGTGGGCGAGCCCTGTCCGAGGGGAAGCCGCCCAGAATCACACGGATTGGGGGGTTTGCTTTGCAGAAGAAGCCAAAGCTATCAGTCCCCTACCCTACATACTCCCCCTATGACTCCAACTGGGGGTGGTATGGTGAGTGGTTCAACATCAGGAACCTGACAGAAGCACCATTCTTGACATTCACCAGAAAAAAGGCCGGAGAGGGGGGAAAGCTAGTCGTGGGGTCACGTCGATTGGTAGAACAAGTTGGAGGTTATCCAGATGGAGCTTTAGAGGCTTGTGCAGCATTGCCTTGATGGGTTGCGGGTCTTCCATACCTTCTTCCACCATCGGGTCACCCCGTTGGTGGAAAGAACACGACCAATGTGGGAATACTCTGGCCTGATGGAACCTGACCGCGCGTCACCAGAGGAGTTGCCAAAAGATGAAGTTTGGAGTCATCTTGATCGGGTGCTGTAGTTGAGGGATAAAGACTCCCTTGAAGGGACACCTAGTCCCCTTCATGCTGTGAAGCTGTCCAATTTGGTATGCCCCCTTTTTGTGACATTTTCCTTCTTGTTTTGATGTTTTGATTGATTTTGAGTTGCCCATTTTGAAGGGACTCGTAGGCTATAAATCCTGGCCGCATCTTCTGAGAGGGCCAGAAGGCATTACTTGGCAAGCTGCCTAGAGGGAGGCAGCGCTTGCTAAGAAGAAGAAGAAAGCCAAAAAGGTCTAGAGGAGGTTTGATAAGGAGAAGAAGATCAACTAGCGGGTCTAGGGGGACAAGAGCCAGAGTGCTGTGGAGGCGGAGCTTGAATTAGAGGAGCCCATAGAGATGGGTGATGACACAAGTGCCTCAGAGGACGAATGAGCGAGGGGCGCTATTGTAACCTTGGTGGAGCACCGTGAGCCCATGGTTACGTCCGTCGGTGGCGAGCGTGATCTGGAGACATGTGGCGACCATCTAGAGTCGAGCAAGCATGCTACGAGCAAAGACAATACCCTTGAAAGAGAGGCAAAGCGAGTGTGGTTGCCGCGACTGTAACATCTCAGGTGTTAGCCTTGCATAACTTGACTTGCATAACATGAGCATGATCATCATGCATTCATAAACAAGCATTTACAATTAAAACATTTGATTGAAACATCTGCAACATTTGCTTGTTATCGCATGTTTTATTATCATATGCAACCTTTCTCGTTATTTCATGTCTCCATGTGTATATGCATATGATTATGAGTGGACACATGTACTTGGTTAATATGAGTCACCAAAAATCTTTTGGCAATGCTTGGGTTAGCAATTAGAGCATTGTTCATGAAAGTCACTTTTCATAATCAAGCCTTTAAGTCATGTTTCATGTGATTACTTTAAATGGCCCTATGAGTGACTACTACATGAAATGATTGAATGACCTTGCAAATTGCTTAAACATGCTTAGGATATCATCATGAACAACTTTGGTATTTAGGGCTAGGGCTAATTTGGTCATTAAGCCATGCTTTGAGTATGTATCATCATTTGAATGTAGCATGTTTGACCAAAGTTGAACTAGATGTTAGAGACCTTGCATGGAGGAGTTCACTAAAGCAAAGTTGTAGTGTTTGACATAAGGAACAACTTTTATTTTTGGGTCATTGACTGATTTAGCTTCTAACATGCTTGAATGGGTCCCACAAAAACCAGCAAAATCAAGCTTTCAACACTTAACGAATTTTTCTAAGTCCTGGATCACTGACAGCCTGACAAGCTAACCTTGAGCATGATTTTACTCCGTTTCTGTTGCGAATTAGAACAAGTGCTTTGAACAAGGATTGTAGCTAGTACATAGGTCTACAAATTCGGTTTAGGAAGTTTTGGCTAGAAGTCCACGGATTAAGAGTTTGTTCAACGTGAAAACACGTCGTCAGGCTCGGCACTTCGTTACTGACGAACTGAATCGAAGCCGTTCGGTGGCCGAACGGCGCCAGAACGCGAACGCCGCATGTCCGCGGTGACGGCCGCACGTCGCCAACGCCCTGATCACGCAGGCCACGACGCGCCTGAACACGGCCTTAACCCCACCAGCGCCTGCCCGAGCCATCCCGTGCCCATTTTCAGTTTCCCGACTCTCCTTTGCCGTTTGCAGCGCCCGCAGTAGAGCCACCTCGGCACCATAGCAGCCACCGGTGTCAGTGCCAACGATAGCCCGTCCTTGTTGCTCCTCTACCACCGCCACAGCTCCACCACCACCCCAGCAACCCACTGCCTCCTCCCGTGCCTGCTGATAGCCCTCAGTAAGTGCCAGCGCCGTGCGTGAGCTCACCGAAGCTCCGCCGCCACCTCCATCGCCGTGGCCACGTCGCCACCATCCACTGCAGGCCACGCTAGCGCGCTAGATAGTTTCCCCATAGCTCAGTTGTGCTCGTCCGAGCTCTAGGTTGAGTCGCCATAGCTTCCTTCGGCATGCCACCATTGTCCTGCCTCGTCGAGCCGCCATAGCCGTCGCCGTCGTCATTACCGTCGACGATAGGGCCGGCCAAGTGGCTCAATAGATGCGCTAGGTCATGAGGGTCATGTAGCACAGATGTCATCGCCGGTGAAGCTCGCCGTCGATGAGCCATAGCCGCGCAGTGCCAAGCAGTGCCGCTGCTCTGTTCGTGGCTCACTGGCATGTGGGGTCCCCTGTCAGGCGGGTCCGACCGGTCAGCGACTCCATGTTTTTAATCCAGTTCAGTTTGAATGCAGATTTCACATGTTTTTGTAATTCTTGTATCTTCAATTTGCTGGCTCCAAAAATTGTGAAATAAATTTGTTAGTGTTCCTCAGGAAGTGTAGTATTTAGGAAAAATATGTTTTTAACATTTACAGAAGAAATTTTTGGAGATTTAAATAGGGATTTGAAATGTGCTTTTGAATGCATTCAAATTTGTTTATTTTATATCTAGAGTTCCTGTGCTCCAAAAATTATGAATTTTTTGTGGTAAGCTATTCTTTTCATGTATGAACTCTGGTAAAAATTTGAGGATCAGTGCATGTGTAGATCTATAGTTATAGATTTTTCTTTTATGAATAGTTAATCCTTGTGTAAATTTTTATAAATTATTTATGAATCCAAAGTTCATGAAAATTTTTGGAGGTAATCCTAGTAGTATATGGATGCTAATAAAAATAGGAAATCTATTGCTTGACACTTTTCAATAGGGTTTTCCATTTATGCTATTTCAAGCCTTGCTGCTTTATCATTTTTGTATAGGATGTTCTACTTGGTAAAATGACATGAAATTTTTATAGTAGTCCTTTGATAGCATTAGTAAGGCACTGTAAATTTTTGACAATTTATGAAGTACATCTGATATGTGTTTATTATTTAACCTAGATATCTAAATAAAATAATAAAGGCATTTAAATAAATAGTTTGAACTTCACCATTGTATTATCTAAAATGTATTTGGATTAGTAGAACTCTAGTTATAAGTAAAACAAGTAGCTACTGTTTTGTGGCATAGTCGATGCATTGTGGAAATAGTTAATTAATTAATCAAGAAGAGATATGCACCTACTCAATAAACATGATGCACTTGTTAATATTTATTCATTCGTAATACTTATGCCATACTCATGCATCTAGGATCGGAGGAAGAGATCACGTTGCTGGAATTCGAAGAAGCAAAGGAAGGGAATCAGCAGGAGGATCCGCAAGCCGCAGCTCCCGAAGGCATGGAGTAGAACCCTGAAGAGCTTCCGGAGTGTCCTGACCACCGCCCTACTTCCTTTCTATGAGGCAAGCCCCAGAGCATTATAAGTCTCCCAGTAATTTACAAATGTTTACTTACGTATTTATGATTGATGCATTAGGTTATAAGAGTTGAATGGAACCACTTGATGCATGTAAATTCCTTGTCCAGATATTAACCCTTTAACCGGTATAGGTCCAGGATCGAACATATGCTTAGCCATGCTTAGACCGGTAGAAGTTGGGTGATGTCCTGTCACCTGCGAGATATAGGTGGATACCGGAGCACGGTTGGCTATATCTGCCATCGTGGAACAGAACCATGTGGTAAAAGTAAATCAAGACTGGATGGGAGGTCGATAGAGAAGCAACAAGACATGGAGGTCTTGGGTGTGGATCTATCCCCGTCTGTGTCAGTTAAGGACTGTACCGTTGTTGGAACTTCTAACAAGATTGAACGCATGCCTCTCACTTAGCTGGCCAGATAACTCATTCCGACCGCGAAGCCGAGTAATTTAACTTAGGCCGGGACCCATTCTGTTGTGCGCTCCTTCCGGGGAACGATCAGACTGAGCCTAAGGGCAGGCTTGGCCTGAGCATCCTGGCATCTGGTGTTCCAGATTGTGCGGCGCGATATGGACCCACAAAATGTGTACCTGAGTTGTACCAAAGGTGACCTAAGGCTATCATGGCTGGTAGACCTGGGTTTGTGTTAGGAATAAATTCCCAGCTGGTTGAAATCGATTCGAATCGCTGTCTCTCCCGGATAGTGAGAAACTTGACTAGCTCCAACATCGTAGTAACTGTGTTATGAAACATGATGGTTCGAATGAATATGGAATTACAATACCTGCTATGGTTACTATTGTATGCTTCTAAATGATATACCACATGTTTGGCACAGGATAGTTTGCTAATCTAGAAATGGATAGTATAATTAACTTGATAAAGGAATCATAATTGTACAATGGGTCAATTGCCTTTTACGCAAAATGTTATCAAGTTACGTCCACTTATATAGCCTTACATAATCCTTGGAGTCATTTTATTTCTGGTTCATGACGGGTAAGTCTAGCTGAGTACCTTCTTGTACTCAGGGTTTATTTTCCCATTGTTGCAGATGGCACTGTGTATCATGGTTATTGCAAGAGTTGCTTCTATCCCGCTATGGATGAGGAGTAAGCCTTGGGCAGGCTTCTTTAGTAATTCCTATCTTTGCTTTTGTGGACCATGATCTAGCTTGGCACTGTATCAAACCATGTTGGAAACTCTATCTTCGAACTTATTTGCTTCCGCTTTATTTATCAAACTTGGTTTGTAATAACTTTTATTCATACTCTGATGATGAAAAGTATCTATGAACTTTATGTAATATGTGGCATGTATGTTGAATCCTGTACGATCTTGGTTGTTGTAAATCGTTTATCAAGACCCGTCGTGGTACTCGACGGACTACCGGGTTTATATGGGTTCAAGTATGATAGTGCAACCGTTTGCGGATTGCCATTGTACTTGTATTCTTATAAATTGGTCGGTTCTGTGACAGCTGGTATCAGAGCAAGATTCAACGTTAATTGTCACAAGTGTATATAAAACAAAAGTTTTTGTTTTCCAAAAACCCTTCTCTAGCAACTAATAGTTATTTAATAGGTATTTGAAATCTAAAGTGTGCCAATGATCACTTTCCTTATGCCCAAATTAAGGACTATTAGGTGGCTATCTAAGTACTAACCTGGGGGTTTTTACTTCGTCGTCCATACGGCGTGTTATTGTATGGATGCCATTCACTTGAGTGGTAATGTATGGATCAAATGCCTCTACGCCAAGGTAAGATGATAAGTGACATGACCACAAGATGTAAGCGTGCGGTCGGGAAGAGTTAGCTTTGGTACGGCTATGTATGCATGCTTGCATGTGTATATGGTATGTATTTAATTGTGGGTTTAAATTATTGTCGGGTAGATTGATACGGAAGTATATGTATGGGTATACATATATGGAAGTATTTACAATTACATTCTGCATATTTCATTATGGGTTTAGGGCTGAAATGAAATTTTATGCAGGTACACTAACAACGAAACATGTAGCTCGACTAGTTACGCTATTTATGAGAGAACGTATGTATGCCACCGTGTCTACCGTTAGAAACAAATTTTTCCTAAGTTTGTGAGGACGTACGGCACAAGCATGCATCATGTTAAATTACCATTCACATAATTACATTGTTCCTCCCCTTATAAAATTCTTACTTGGTTATGTAACTCTTATCCATAATGGCATTATCTCACCAAGTGGTGCATGTTAATGGTGCAGATGGCACGCACCAAGCAGACTGCTCACAAGTCCACCGAGGTTGAACCCTTACAACAACAAATTGTAAGGGTCTGCTTGGCGTGCCAGGTCATGTGGTTGAACCCTTATGCGTCGTGCCTCCTGGTCTGCTTCAGCTTTGATTTGCTGGTGATTAAACCGGTCAATATTGCGTGTTTCGCGTGCAGTCTTTTCTTGTTCTATTTTGCCAACTGCTGGCGGCTTGTCATTGCTAACAACGTGGATCAAATCCCCTCGTCTTGGAGGGAAAGACAGAAATTGGGGGAAACCTGGGGCGTGGTCTGGTAGATCCAGATCGTATTTGACGTCTTCATCTTCGTGATGCTGAAGCTCGGTGTGGACAGATGCGTTGGATGCGATGCCAGATGAGGAGCTGGAGTCGCCCTCTCAGACCGTGTGGATGGATCCTTCTTGATAATCTTCAATCCGGACCATGTTGACGATGTTGCATGGCTTCGGCTGAGATTGGTATATAGGACACAGATCCGAGCGGCGTCGTAGATTGTACGTGTAGGTGGAGGCAGCGTTTTGCAGGCCATAGGGCTAGACCTGGTGGTTTTCTGTCGGGACTTTGTACTCGTAGAGTCGGAGACTCGTCGCGAAGGCTGGCTGGCGGCGAGCGAAACGCCCCTCAGGAGTAGATACGACCACGAGATCTGTTCCAAGTCACGCAGGACGACTGGTCCAAGCTGGTCGGGTAGATCTGTCGTGGGGAGCTGTTACCTGCTCATTAGGTTGGCTTTGAATCATACTTACCAGAGCTAGGGTTTCAGCGAGTTTGATGCCGACCCGATCGATGGCGTCGAGCAGGTCGGTGTTGTCGATCTTCCTTCCTCTGTAGCGGGGAAGCGGATGACGGGTTGTCGGCATGGCTATAGGCGTGGTCGGAGCCAGATGTACCATGGTCGGAGCTAGATCCATCATGGTCGGAACCATATTCGTCGTGGTCGGAGCCGTGTTCACCGTGGTCGGAGCCGTGTTCACCGTGGTTGGAGCCGTAGCCGATGCAGGTGAAGTAGTCGTCGGCGCAGGTTGAATCCACGCCTCCTCCGTGGTCATGGCGATGGAGTCGTCGAAGCCGGTGGTCCAGGTGATCTGGCCAACGGTGAACATGAGGCCGTTGGGCGTAGCCATGGAGCCGGAGATGATGACCATCTTGTTTGCTTGGAGAGCAGTATGCACACCCCCTACCTGGCGCACCACTGTCGATGAAATATGGTCGGCAGTCTACCTAGGGGTATGCCCAAGGTAGTAGATTATCGGCAGACAGATGTGCAAACCCTAAACAAGACGGTGACGCAAGACAGACACGAGGTTTTATCCAGGTTCGGCCACCGAGAAGGTGTAATACCTACGTCCTGCGTCTGATTTGTATTGCTGTATGTCAATGAGAGATGATTTTTTAGAGGGGTCCCCCGCCCGCCTTATATAGTCTGGGGGGCAGGATTACAGATCTGGAAACTAATCCTAGTCAGTTACAATTGCCATATGTGGCCAGATAAGGATTCCTATTCTAACTGACCAGGATCCTGCTTGATTCCTTGTGTAGGACTCCGATCAGGTTAACTGGGCCGCACGTCGTCTTTCGGGTGGACCGAACCCATCGATCTGGGCCAGCCCAAGCTTAGTCGTAAGGGTATAGGGGTTAATACCCCCATAGCTAGTCCCCGAGCATCATGTATTATGCTGCGACACGCCATTTTAACCTTCTCCGACAAGTGAGGCTTGAGCCCTTGATGCCTCCGACCACCGTCATCACCGGAGAAGTAGGTTGTCCGAAGAATGTATGGTGCTCTTTAAGAAAAAAGAAAAAGATTTCTTGTCCTGAGAAGTGTGCCCACTTCACTGTCGACGAAATATGGTCGGCAGTCCACTGAGGGGGGTGCCCATGGTGGTAGATTATCGATAGGATGCGTGTAATCAGGAACCAGATGGTGACACAAGGCGCAGAGACAGCGATTTAGACAGGTTCGGGCCATCTGGTCGACGTAATATCCTATGTCCTGTGTCTTTGGTGTATTGTACTGAGATGTATATAGATTAACTTGTCCTCTAGGGGACCCTTGTCTCTCCTTATATACTCCGAAGAGACAAGGTTACAAGTAAAGTATCCAATTTGGTACTATTACAATATCTAGTACAACTTGTAATCTTGATGTGTACGCCTTGATCTTACGGGCCGGGCCACCTCGGATGGTGCGGCCCATGTACCATCTTGTGGTACCCGGGGGTAATACCCCCACAGCTAGTCCCCGAGCACCATGTATTATGCTGCGACACGCCATTTTAACCTTCTCCGACAAGTAAGGCTTGAGTCCTTGACATCTCTGACCACCGTCGTCACTAGAGAAATAGGTTGTCCAAAGAATGTATGGTGCTCTTAAAAAGAAAGAAAAAGATTTTTGTCCTAGGAAGTGTGCCCACTTGTATTTCTGAAAAGAAATGTAAGTGCGTCTTGAAGCGTAGCATCTTTGATCATCAGATCGAGCACATTTACCACAAGGTGAAGTGTGCCCACTTAGTCCCCGAGCCTGGTAGTAGGTGACGTAGTCACGTGGTGCCAGGGTCTAAAAAGAATTCCTAGTTAAATTGAGAATCCAATCATCGTACAGGCGATACGAGATGCACCGGCAGGTGCATCGTACCGATTTAGTCCCTGAGCTTGCTGGAAGGCGAGGTATGAGCCTTGTAGCAAGGTCTAAGTGTGAAAAAATATCCCCAACTGTATGCGAGTTGCCAGTCGCATGTAGCCAAGATGTAAAGTCCTCGAGCTGTGGTAGAAGAGTGGTCAAGGCAGTCCCCGTGCGTAGGTCGAGAAATGAGCGATGAAGTCCCAAAGCTGTGGTCGGAGAGTGATCGAGGCAGTCCCCAAGCACAGGTCGAGGAGCAAGCGACAAAGTCCCCGAGCACGGAGTGGTCTGGCCAGAAGTCCCAAAGCACGGAGTGGTCTGGTGAGTCCTCAAGGGTCCCAGAGCACGGAGTGGTCTGGCGAGTCCCCGAGCACAAGGGTGGTCTAGCCAGAGTCCTCGAGCACCGTAGTGGTCTTAGCGAGCCCCAAAGCATGAGCTCGTTGACCGAACTATGTTCCTGAAAAATAAACATGGAGAGCGGTAGTACATGATGATGTACGTAATATATTGATCTCTCTGTAGGAGGTGAAGTAAACACTTGGTGTTCGATTGGCGATGAATTATACTTGGTGTAATATTCGAAAAATAACATTAGCTGTTTTTAGCCCTTTTTGTTATGTAGCGACGTAGCACGATGTATTAACCTATCCTGGAGAATGCGCCAGCCCTGGGCTAACCAACATCTCATAGCGCGAGGTATGGAACGCTGCCGCGCGTAGAGTGCTAGTGTTACCAGGGAGCGACTGCCGACTACCTGTAGCGCAGAGGGCGGACTCTCATGCACGCGTGGGGTGGAGCCGAAGACAGTGCCGGCTCTAGGATTCTCAAGCAGGAAGGAAAACGTATCGGCGAATCATTGTAAAAACTTATACATGTTTTGGATTGTATGTATGGAGAAAATTCGATGCGGAGCGCACCCTTAGGGTGGTTGGCGGAGGTGTACGATGATCAAAGAAATTTTCAATTAAAAATAATACTTAGCTTTATTGACGACCGGTGGGAGTAGTCGGCGTGTTGCGATGTTCGAGAGATGGCTTGATGCGGCTCGCTTGTGGCTCGGCGCGGCTCGCTCAATGGCTCAACGCGGCTCATCGTGACTTGCTAGATAGCTCGGACGGCTTGTTTGACGGATCGACATGGCTCGCCGATGGCTCAACATGAGTTGATCGACGTCTGGCTTCCGAGTGCTCTAGAGCTCATGTACTTGGCCTTGACGTTCCGACCTGTGTCTGTACACCCTCTCCTCCAAGCTCCAGCGGCAGGCGTGTGCCTTGAGTCGATGATCCCATCATGCACGCATCTTGCTTCGGTCATCGCGAGATGCCGTGCGAGATGGTGCATGAGGAAAAATAAAAAGATTTGTGTGTCATTGAATAGAAATCAAGTAATAAATATTTAATTGAGAATTCACTTAGCTTTTGGGCGTGTGAACAAATCGTCTTGGTCTTCTGCCCAATGAGATGGCTTGCATGTATACTTGTGTAGATGTATACGCGTATATGCGTAACTCTTGGCTAGCTTGCATTGTCTTCATGCTGCTGTGGATTGAGCCGACGCCTAGTCAGAACTTTGGCCTCATGACGGACGCACATGAGGGCCGTCATGGACGATATAATGGAAAAAAAACCGCCGTCATGGATTGACGCCAAGTTGCCGCAATTTTGACGAAACTCCACATGTCGTCGCCTTGATCTTGCTGGATTGCATGTCCATCGTGCATGAATACGATGGATATACTAGTTGACGTCACCTCTTGCATGTATCCCCGGTACAGTGATCGTTGAACGCCTGCCGCGAGAAGCTAGGTTGCCACGGATGGCGTTGTTGAGGAAAATTATCTTTGATAGACATCTGGTTGGTCGCGATGAAGTTGTCCGGTCCTTGAGCTTTTCAGCCTGTCGCCATGACTGTGGTTGCGATTGTCGTAGCGCCGTTCTTCGCGACGATCATCATTGCGACGTGGTCTGGTGGTCTGGTGGTCGGAGCTCGGCAGAGCTGCTCAGGATGTGGTCTGGTGGTCGGAGCTTGGCGAAGCTGCTCGGGACGTGGTCGACGTGGTCTGTGGCTCGATGTAGCTTGCTTAGCGGCTCGACGCGGCTCACCGTGGCTCGCTCAGCGGCTCGACGCGGCTGTCCAGACGGCTCAGCGCGGCTCGCCGACAGCTCGGCGTGGCTCGCTTGATGGCTCGAACGGCTCGCTGAACGGCTCGCATGGTGGCTTGATAGCTCCATGTGTGCGTGTGCACATGCAAGTGCCACAGCAATCTGTAGTTGGCCTTCCTTCCATGTAGACGTATATACGTAAGCACATACAACTAGCTTTGCATGGCTCTAGTAATTGGCATGCAGCGAATCGATCTCAGTAGATGGACTGGAATCTTGGAACCGCACAGCGGCGATCTGAGCTTGGCTTCGATTCACGTGCAACAGCAGCCAGCAAAATAATTCGTCGCTGCCTTCGGTACAGGTACAACATCGTGTTTGATTATCTGATCCGAACCGGTGGCTCCATTGGAACTTGTCGCCGAGTAGCCGATGCACAGAACAGAAAGCTCCGAGTAGTAGACTGATCCTTGAACACGATGTTGAATCCGACATTGAGTCTCGTTAGGTTGTCGGTAGACGCCATCGTAGCAGACCGAGTTGCCTGCGTAGCAGATTGATTCCATCGCTGACTGATATCGAGCCTGTCAGGCTAGTACGCCGCCGCAGGAAGTCAAGTTGCCACAAACGGCGTCGATCTTTAGATCCCATCTGGTTCACCGTAGATCAGCGCGCACGATCCCCTAAAGGGGTCCCCTACCTGGCGCACCACTATCGACGAAATATGGTCGGCAGTCCACCGAGGGGGGTGCCTGTGGTGGTAGATTATCGGTAGGATGCGTGTAATCAGGAACCAGATGGTGACACAAGGCGCAGAGACAACGATTTAGACAGGTTTAGGCTGTCTGGTTGACGTAATATCCTACATCCTGTGTCTTTGGTGTATTGTACTGAGATGTATACAGATTAACTTGTCCTCTAGGGGACCCTTGTCTCTCCTTATATACTCCGAAGAGACAAGGTTACAAGTAAAGTATCCAATTTGGTACTATTACAATATCTAGTACAACTTGTAATCTTGATATGTACGCCTTGATCTTACGGGCCGAGCCACCTCGGATGGTGCAGCCCATGTACCATCTTGTGGTACCTGGGGGTAATACCCCCATAGCTCCCAGCCGTCAGCTTGCTCCATGTACCCATCAATGTCACACATTCCTTGGAGAGTTTGGGATGCCTACACTCTTGTGGAGAGTGCTCAGCTATGTAGGCTATCCTAATGGAATGGAACCCTACTACTTTTGGGCGAATGAGCAGTTGGGAGAAGGTCTCTTAGTTATTGTGGAGGCCATTGTTCGTCCCTGAGGTGACAATTCTGAGTGGATAGGCTGGTGTTATGAGTCAACTGGCAGGACTGCTGAAGAAGCAGCTGGCAGGGCTGCCTTTGGGATCCTGAGGGACATCATGGATCATTTTCCTCAGGAGCTGGCAGCCATGTTGGTTGGAGTTTTTCCGAGGGGCAACCCCTCCACTGACTCATGGTAGCAGGCAAGAGGAAGACCCTTGGAGATTGGTGCAGCAGAAGGGCAGAACAGCGATAACCCTTCCATGAGCGCCATGTTCATAGTAATGAGAGTGTTAGATGGAGCAGAAGGTAGCCTCAGACGTGTGTCTGGTGCTCTTGGTCATGCCCACGAGGATCAATGTCAGCTTCAGAGGGAGCACGATGCCGAGATTGAGAGGCTCACTGAAGAGATGACTCAGTTAACTCACCAAAGGAATGCAGCCTGGTCTAGGGAAAATGTTCTGAGAGCTTGACAATTCGAGCTAGGGCAGCAGCTGGCCAATGCGGAAGAATACAATGATAATCTACATGAAGAGGTTCATCTACTAAACAACCAGCTCCACCCTTATGTCCCACCTAGGGCCGCAGAAATGGATCTAGAAGGGTACGAGGAAGAAGAAGAAGAAGTGGAACCTGAGGAAGGAGCTGATCCTACGTCTGACCTCGATAGTGATCATGATGAGGATTAGATCACGTAGTACTTAGTGGAAGGTCTAATGTATCACCTTTATTCATGTAATGGACCTGTAGTATGAATTTGGCATTAGTAACCCGACTATCATGTAATGTTGATTAATCGCAACATCAATGCAATTCCAGTCCTTTGTCGGTAATCATGATTTAAATTTGCATGCATTATGAGTGCGATAAGTGGTCAAATTGGTAATGTCATGTTGCGAGAATGAATTGTTATGCCTCTATTTTTATTGTGATTTTGAGAATTTTCTCTAGTAATTTCAGTTTGGCATGAGTACCTAATTCATCTGTAATCTCTTGGCATCAACCAATAATCACTTATTGTTGCAACTTCGCAGATGACGCGCACCCGTGCTGGAGCTAGTGGTAGCCAGGATGGCAACCATGATGACTTGCCACCCCCACCGCCACCGTCTGCTTAGGAGTTCTTTACCCAGTTCCTAGGGAGCCAAAGAACAATGGAGGAAGCTTTGCGCCTTATCACGTAAAACACTGCTCATGGCCACCCACATCAACCAGGGGCCAAGCCAAATCAGCATAGTACATTCAAGGAGTTTCTGGATACGAAGCCTCCAATCTTCAAGGTGGCTGAGGAACCACTGCAGGCCAATGAGTGGCTGAATACCATTGAACAGAAATTTTGTCTGCTAAGGGTCATAGAGCACCTAAAAGCTGAATATGCTTCTCATCAATTGCAAGGACCAGCAGGGATCTGGTGGACACATTTCTTGTCGTCTTTACCTGCTAACGCATGAGTGACCTAGGAACAGTTCAAGCTGGCTTTTAGAGGACACCATATTCCCTCGGGCCTGATGTGCATGAAAGCCACTGAATTTATGAGGCTCACTCAAGGAACGAAGTCACTCATAGAATATATGCACGCATTCAACAACTTGTCAAGATATGCTCCAAGTTTCATGCATACCGAGGAGAAAAAGATAGAGAGTTTCAAGCGAGGGTTGGGTACCAAACTAATGAAGACTATGGCAAATTCTCGATGTGCCACGTACAATGAGTTCATCAATGATGCCTTGACCCAAGAAAACCACAACAACATGCATGCAGTTGCCAAGGGTCGCAAGAGGGCATATGAGGCCGGTGCATCCGGATCTTTCCAATCAAAAGTGCCTATCACAGCTAGGCCACCATTCCGTCCACCTGCACCCAAGTTTAGGCCTCCACCACCTAAAGCTCAGAATAACAGGCCACAGAAACCATTCCATAAGGCATTCACCATTGCCTTACCAAAAGGAAATGGCAATCAGGACAGCTCCACCAGATTCAGAAGTAATCAACCATGTTTCAACTGCAACCAACTGGGTCATTGGTCTAAGGAGTGCCCCCACCCCAAGAGGAATGGCAACCCAAATCAGAACAATCAGAGGCAGGTGAATGCCAGGGCACGTCAAGGACAAGTGCATTATACCGCTGTGGAGGAAGTGCTCACCAGAGAAGTTGTCATGGCTGCTTGTCAACAAGCATCCCACTGTTGTTTTATTTGATTCGGGAGCTTCTCATTCATTTATGAGTCAAGCATTTGCATTTAGACATGATCAAGAAATAATTGAAGTAAGCAAAGGGGGTTTTAACATAAGTTCAGTAGGGGGAACTGTTACTATCAAAAAGATAGTCAAAAATGTACTCATCTCCATACAAGGGAGGGAGTACACAACAGATTTGATAATATTGCCCGGGTTGTCAATAAGTGTAATCTTAGGCATGAATTGGATGAAGGATCATGGTGTTCTTATTGACACTAGCACCCATACTATTATGTTGAGGGAACCCACGGGAGGGAATGCCTTTCTAGTCCCACTCTCCCACAATTTTGAACCCCAACATTTAGCCTGTGCTATCCAAGCCACCACACTTTGTGAGATTCTAGTGGTTTGTGAGTTTCCGGATGTATTTCTAGAGGAATTACCAGGTCTACCACCGGATAGGGACGTGGAATTTAAGATCGAGTTAGTGCTAGGTACCGCACCCATATCCAGAAGGCCCTATAGAATGCCACCCAATGAGTTAGCGGAACTTAAGGTTCAACTGCAAGATCTATTGGACAAGGGTCTTATCCAACCTAGCTCATCTCCGTGGGGATGTCCAGCCTTGTTTGTGAAAAAGAAGGATAAGTCACTGAGAATGTGTGTAGATTACAGACCACTCAATGCTGTGACCATCAAGAACAAATATCCGTTGCCCCGCATCGACAGCTTGTTCGATCAACTAGCAAAGGCAAAGGTATTCTCCAAAATTGATTTGAGATCCGGTTACCATCAGATAAAGATCAGACCGGAGGATATACCTAAAACTGGTTTCTCTACTAGGTACGGCTTATATGAGTATTTGGTTATGTCTTTCGGACTAACAAATGCTCCAGCCTACTTCATGTACCTGATGAACTCGGTATTCATGCCTGAACTTGACAAGTTCGTGGTCATGTTTATCGATGATATATTGATTTATTTAGAAAATGAGTCAGATCATGAAGAGCATCTGAGGATTGTCCTATCCAGACTGAGGGAGCATAAGCTATATGCCAAGTTTAGCAAATGTGAATTTTGGTTGAGCAAAGTACCTTTCTTAGGTCACATTTTATCAAAAGATGGAATCTCTATAGACCCATCAAAAGTACAAGAGGTCATGGATTGGAAAGCCCCCACTTCGGTTTATGAAGTTCAGAGTTTTCTAGGGTTAGCAGGATATTATCGTCGGTTCATTCTAGATTTCTCAAAGATAGCTAAGCCTATGACCAGACTACTTCAGAAAGATGAGAAGTACAAATGGACACTAGAATGTGAAATAGCTTTTCACACCCTTAGATCTTTGTTGACTACAGCACCTGTGCTAGCACAACTAGACATTGAAAAGCCTTTTGATATATTTTGTGATGCATCAGGAATAGGTTTGGGATGTGTGCTTATGCAAGAAGGGAGAGTTATTGCATATGCTTCTCGGCAATTGAGAAAACATGAAGTTAACTACCCTGCACATGATTTGGAACTTGTAGCCGTTGTTCATGCATTAAAGATATGGAGACATTACTTATTGGGCAATGTATGTCATATCTATACTGACCACAAAAGTCTCAAGTATATCTTTACCCAGCTAGAGATGAACATGAGACAACGAAGATGGTTAGAATTGATTAAGGACTACAATTTAGAAGTGCATTACCATCTGGGTAAAGCTAATGTAGTAGCCGATGCACTTAGTCGGAAGTCCCATTGCAACACTATAGAAGCATTGTTGGAAGATGGATTCAACTTGTTACATCCTGCTGTACTACACAATATCACAATCGGTTGTTCACTTGAGGGCAAAATCATAGAGGTACAGCAGACAGATGTAGGAATAAGTCACATCAAGAGAAAAATGCAAGAGCAGGAAACCAGACATTTTAGATTGGATGAAAGAGGTGTATTATGGTTTGAGGACCGGCTAGTGGTACCAAAAGACCAAGAGCTAAGGAATCAAATTTTAGATGAAGCTCACTCATCCAAATTGTCCATCCATCCGGGTAGTAGTAAGATGTATCAAGATTTGAAAACCCGTTTTTGGTGGACTAAGATGAAGAAAGAGATCGCAGCCTATGTTGCTAGGTGTGATAACTACAGTAGAGTGAAAGCCGTCCATATGAAAACCGCTGGATTACTTCAGCCATTGCCGATTCCAGGATGGAAATGGGAGGAAATCAGCATGGACTTTATCACAGGCCTTCCAATGACGCCACAAGGTCACGATTCAATATGGGTAATTGTTGATCGTCTCACCAAGTCGGCACATTTTGTACCAGTTCATACAACATATCACATGGGGAAATACTCTGAGTTATATATTTCCCAGATCATGAGACTGCATGGAGTACCCAGGACTATAATCTCAGATAGAGGACCACAGTTCATAGCTCATTTCTAGGAGCACTTACACCAGGCTTTGGGAACCAAGCTAATCAGAAGTTTGGCATACCATCTGCAAACTTCAGGACAGACAGAGCGAGTGAACCAAATCCTAGAAGATTTACTTAGAGCTTGTGTTATATCTTCAAAAGGGTCATGGGAGAAGTGGTTACCTTTAGCTGAATTCTCCTATAACAACAGTTATCAAGCGAGTATCAAAATGGCTCCATTTGAAGCCTTGTATGGCAGAAAGTGCAGAACTCCATTGAATTGGATTGAGCCCAGTGAAAGGAGATACTTTGGTATTGATTTTGTCAATGAAGCCGAAGAGCAAGTACGTATCATCCAACAACATATGAAGGCAGCTCAATCAAGATAAAAGAGTTATGCCGACAGAAGAAGAAGACCACTGACTTTTGAAGTGGGTGACTATGTATACTTGAGAGTATCACCCATGAAAGGTGTGAAAAGATTTGGGATGAAAAAGAAGCTTTCACCAAGATATGTAGGGCCATACAAAATTTTGGAACGAAAAGGAAATGTTGCGTATAAGTTACAACTTCCACTAGAGATGAGTGCAATCTTTAATGTGTTCCATGTTTCTTAGTTAAAGAAATGTCTTTGCGTACCTGAAGAAGCTATTGCACCCACCAACATATAGCTTCAATCGGATTTGACCTATGAAGAAAAGCCAATTCGAGTATTAGAGGAGATGGAGAGAGTGACAAGGAGTAAGATTATTAAGTTCTATAAGGTAATGTGGAACAATCATAGTGAACAAGATGCTACGTGGGAAAGAGAAGATTATTTATGAGAAGTTTATCCCGCCTTTTTCCAAGAATGGTCGGTCTTGCAAATCTTGGGACGAGATTTTTATAAGGGGGAGGGGCTGTAACACCTCAGGTGTTAGCCTTGCATAACTTGACTTGCATAACATGAGCATGATCATCACGCATTCATAAACAAGCATTTACAATTGAAACATTTGATTGAAACATCTACAACATTTGCTTGTTATCGCATGTTTCATTATCATATGCAACCTTTCTTGTTATTTCATGTCTCCATGTGTATATGCATATGATTATGAGTGGACACATGTACTTGGTTAATATGAGTCACCAAAAATTCTTTTGGCAATGCTTGGGTTAGCAATTAGAGCATTGTTCATGAAAGTCACTTTTCATAATCAAGCCTTTAAGTCATGTTTCATGTGATTACTTTAAATGGCCCTATGAGTGACTACTACATGAAATGATTGAATGACCTTGCAAATTGCTTAAACATGCTTAGGATATCATCATGAACAACTTTGGTATTTAGGGCTAGGGCTAATTTGGTCATTAAGCCATGCTTTGAGTATGTATCATCATTTGAATGTAGCATGTTTGACCAAAGTTGAACTAGATGTTAGAGACCTTGCATGTAGGAGTTCACTAAAGCAAAGTTGTAGTGTTTGACATAAGGAACAACTTTTATTTTTGGGTCATTGACTGATTTAGCTTCTAACATGCTTGAATGGGTCCCACAAAAACCAGCAAAATCAAGCTTTCAACACTTAACGAATTTTTCTAAGTCCTGGATCACTGACAGCCTCACAAGCTAACCTTGAGCATGATTTTACTCCATTTCTGTTGCAAATTAGAACAAGTGCTTTGAACAAGGATTGTAGCTGGTACATAGGTCTACAAATTCGGTTTAGGAAGTTTTGGCTAGAAGTCCACGAATTAAGAGTTTGTTCAACATGAAAACACGTCGTTAGGCTCGGCACTTCGTTACTGACGAACTGAATCGAAGCCGTTCGGTGGCCGACCGGCGCCAGAACGCGAACGCCGCGTGTCCGCGGCGATGGCCACGCGTCGCCAACGCCCTGATCGCGTAGGCCATGACGCGCCTGAATGCGGCCTTAACCCCGCCAGCGCCTGCCCGAGCCATCCTACGCCCATTTTCAGTTTCTCGGCTCTCCTTCGCCATTCGCAGCGCCCGCAGCAGAGCCGCCTTGGCACCGTAGCAGCCACCGGCGTCAGTGCCGATGATAGCCCATCCTTGCTGCTCCTCCACCACTGCCACAGCTCCCCCACCACCCCAACAACCCACTGCCTCCTCCCATGCCCACTGATAGCCCTCAGTAAGTGCTAGCGCCATGCACGAGCTCACCGGAGCTCCGCCGCCACCTCCGTCGCCGTGGCCACGTCGCCACCGTCCACTACAGGCCACGCTAGCGCGCTAAATAGTTTCCCCGTAGCTCAGTTGTGCTCATTCGAGCTCTAGGTCGAGTCGCCGTAGCTTCCTCCGTCATGCCGCCGTTGTCCTGCCTCGCCGAGCTGCCATAGCCGCCGCCGTCGTCATTACCATCGACGATAGGGCCGGCCAAGTGGCTCAATAGATGCGCTAGGTCACGAGGGTCATGTAGCATAGATGTCATCGTCGGCGAAGCTCGCTGTCGACGAGCCATAGCCGCGTAGTGCTGAGCAGCGCCACTGCTCTGTTCGTGGCTCACTGGCATGTGGGGTCCCCTGCCAGGCGGGTCCCACCGGTCAGCGACTCCATGTTTTTAATCCAGTTTAGTTTGAATGCAGATTTCACATGTTTTTGTAATTCTTGTATCTTCAATTTGCTGGCTCCAAAAATTGTGAAATAAATTGGTTAGTGTTCCTCAGGAAGTGTAGTATTTAGGAAAAATATGTTTTTAACATTTATAGTAGAAATTTTTGGAGATTTAAATACGGATTTGAAATGTGTTTTTGAATGCATTCAAATTTGTTTATTTTATATCTAGGGTTCCTATGCTCCAAAAATTATGAATTTTTTGTGGTAAGCTATTCTTGTCATGTATGAACTCTGGTAAAAATTTGAGGATCAGTGCATGTGTAGATCTATAGTTATAGATTTTTCTTTTATGAATAGTTAATCCTTGTGTAAATTTTTATAAATTATTTATGAATCCAAAGTTCATGAAAATGTTTGGAGGTAATCCTAGTAGTATATGGATGCTAATAAAAATAGGAAATCTATTGCTTGACACTTTTCAATAGGGTTTTCCATTTATGCTATTTCAAGCCTTGCTGCTTTATCATTTTTGTATAGGATGTTCTACTTGGTAAAATGACATGAAATTTTTATAGTAGTCCTGTGATAGCATTAGTAAGGCACTGTAAACTTTTGAGAATTTATGAAGTACATCTGATATGTGTTTATTATTTAACCTAGATATCTAAATAAAATAATAAAGGCATTTAAATAAATAGTTTGAACTTCACCATTGTATTATCTAAAATGTATTTGGTATGCTTACACTGTTGGTAGATTCTATGTTGTCAAATTTGGAATGATTACATGAAGTAGAAGTAGCATTACTTTATATTGCATGTTGAATAGTTTCCAGACAGATTCTATAGTTTGAGGAGTTGCATGTTGAAACTGATGTGTACTGTAAAAATGGTTAATAACAAAGTTGTAGAGAATTTGATAAGCTTTCCAGAAAGTCCAGGATCACTGAATTTGGATTAGTAGAACTCCAGTTATGAGTAAAACAAGTAGCTACTATTTTGTGGCATAGTCGATGCATTGTGGAAATAGTTAATTAATTAATCGAGAAGAGATATGCACCTACTCAATAAACATGATGCACTTGTTAACATTTATGCATTCGTAATACTTACGCTATACTCATGCATCTAGGATCGGAGGAAGAGATCACGTTGCTGGAATTCAAAGAAGCAGAGGAAGGGAATCAGTAGGAGGATCCGCAAGCCGTAGCTCCCGAAGGCGTGGAGCAGAACCCTGAAGAGCTTCTAGAGTGTCCTGACCACCGTCCTACTTCCTTTCTACGAGGCAAACCCCGGAGCATTATAAGTCTCCCAGTAATTTACAAATGTTTACTTACGTATTTATGATTGATGCATTAGGTTATAAGAGTTGAATGGAACCACTTGATGCATGTAAATTCCTTGTCCAGATATTAACCCTTTAACCGGTATAGGTCCAGGATCGAACATATGCTTAGCCATGCTTAGACCGGTAGAAGTCGGGTGATGTCCTGTCACCTGCGAGATATAGGTGGATACCGGAGCACGGTTGGCTATATCTACCATCGTGGAACAGAACCATGTGGTAAAAGTAAATCAAGACTGGACAGGAGGTCGATAGAGAAGCAACAAGACATGGAGGTCTTGGGTGTGGATCTATCCTCGTCTGTGTCAGTTAAGGACCATACTGTTGTTGGAACTTCTGACAAGATGTAACGCATGCCTCTCACTTAGCTGGCCAGATAACTCGTTTTGACCGTGAAGCCGAGTAATTCAACTCAGGCCAGGACCCGTTCTGTTGTGCGCTCCTTCCGGGGAATGATCAGACTGAGCCCAAGGGCAGGCTTGGCCTGAGCATCCTGGCATCTGGTGTTCCAGATTGTGCGGTGCGGTACGGACCCACGAAATGTGTACCTAAGTTGTACCAAAGGTGACCTAAGGCTATTGTGGCTGGTAGACCTAGGTTTGTGTTAGGAATAAATTCCTAGCTGGTTGAAATCGATTCAAATCGCCGTCTCTCCCAGATAGTGAAAAACTTGACTAGCTCCAACATCGTAGTAACTGTGTTATGAAACATGATGGTTCAAATGAATATGGAATTACAATACCTGCTATGGTTACTATTGTATGCTTCTAAATGATATACCACATGTTTGGCACAGGATAGTTTGCTAATCTAGAAATGGATAGTATAATTAACTTGATAAAGGAATCATAATTATACAATGGGTCAATTGCCTTTTACGCAAAATGTTGTCAAGTTACGTCCACTTATACAGCCTTGCATAATCCTTGGAGTCATTTTATTTCTGGTTCATGATGGGTAAGTCTAGCTGAGTACCTTCTCGTACTCAGGGTTTATTTTCCCATTGTTGCAGATGGCACTGTGTATCATGGTTATTGCAAGAGTTGCTTCTGTCCCACTGTGGATGAGGAGTAAGCCTTAGGCAGGCTTCTTTAGTAATTCCTATCTTTGCTTTTTGTGGACCGTGATCTAGCTTGGCACTGTATCAAACTATGTTGGAAACTCTATCTTCGAACTTATTTGCTTCTGCTTTATTTATCAAACTCGGTTTGTAATAACTTTTATTCGTACTCTGATGATGAAAAGTATCTATGAACTTTATGTAATATGTGGCATGTATGTTGAATCCTGTACGATCTTGGTTGTTGTAAATCGTTTATCGAGACCCATCATGGTACTCGACGGACTACCGGGTTTATATGGGTTCAAGTATGATAGTGCAACTGCTTGCGGATTGCCATTGTACTTGTATTCTTATAAATTGGTTGGTTCTGCAACAGCGACCTTCGGAGGCATCGTCGGCTTCATGCCTCCCTGCTCCAAGTGTGGTGGAGCACGCCGGCGGTCGGGGGACATGATTGTCCCCCTACATCTTTGGGGTAGGAGCATGTGCGTGACCCCTAATGGGGGATGCCTCGCCAGTTGCTCTAGTGGTTTCACCATGAGCTGGTAGTCATGGCCGTTCGTGGGCCAATCGGGGACCGGCCAGGTCAGCCCCTCCCTCAGCCGATACAAGGGGGCATGGGTCATGATCCACAAGTAATCTTTGTTTGGTTGGCTTGTTGTTAGTCGGTCGAGGCTTCAAGGCTCTACCGTTTTCATCTAGGTATGCATTCATGCTCCTTTTTGTTCTCATAGTTGAGTTTTGAGTGTGATTAACCTATGCTTATTTGATAGTAGCCAGGGGCTAGTAGGACTTGGAATCTCCCCACCTCCCATGAGAGAAGAGTAGAGACCCAGCCTACAGTGGGTCACGATGAGCGGTAGGGGAAGTAGGTTGGCAGCGGCGTGACCTTCCCTACTAGGGGTTGCATCTTCCCGTCTAGTCATGAGAACGATGGCAGCGGCGATAGCTATGATGGCAGTGATCCCCATGGTGATGGTGGAGGTTGGGTCAGAGGTGACTCTCGCGATCCCTCCAACAGTTTCAGAGGAGGAGAGGAGGGAAACCGGGCTCCCTACCTCACCTAGTGGAGGAGTGCATGGTTCACTCGCCTGGTTAGAGCTAGAGCGGACAAGAGGAACCATGGACAGGCCAGAGGTAGTGCATCTACTAGTGAGTCATGGAGTCCTAGCAGTGGACATCCCCTTCTCTAGCGAGGAAGACACCAGAGTGGAGCCGTCGGCCATCCCGCCATCCCAAGAGCTAGTGATGATCCGGTCATCACATGATACTACAATGGCTAGATCTTCCAGCGGGTCAGGGGTGACCTATGAGCTAGTGTGGCCTTGCCTCAGTGAGCCAGGAAAGACCTAGTTCATCCTTCATGACAAGGAGGAGGTGAAGCTCTAGCACCTGCTCGGGGAGAGAGGGCTATCGTTGGAGTTTGATCTCGCCCTTACCAAGGCGAGGCTCAAGGAGGCCTTGGAGAGGGTTGAGCTCATCCTTCAAGCCATGATAGTCAACCTACCATGCATTGCAGAGGTAAGTTCTCTGCATTTTTGGTGTTGTCCTTGACTCTTTGGCCTTTCAATGGTTGTCTCAGCATGCCTACTTCTTGTCTCATAGGATCTAGAGATGATGTTGATCCGTAAGTCATGATTTCTTCGGGAGGAGCATGGTTGGATGGAGCAGGAAGCAACGACATTGTGAGAGGTTGACAAGCTCAGGCACCAGCTAGAGTCTACCCGTCGTGAGTCCCAAGATTGGGTGGCCGAGGCAATGGGAGCACGGGTGGCAGAGCTATGTGTGGTCAAGCAGGCAATGCCTGCTGAGCGAGAACTTGACATGGTGAAGGTCCACTTGGCAGAGAAAGAGGCTGTGCTTCAGAAGTCCTTGGAGGCTCTAGAGGTGGAGCAGAAGGCCCAGTTGGATGCCGAACAAGAAGTGGTTGCGCTCTAGGGACATATGCTCAGGGTAGAGGAGTTGAATGCTCGACTACTCAAGAGGGTGACCCAGCAAGAGGAAGGGCTCTCTATTCTCAAAGGTGCATGCCTTGGTACGTATCTGTTCCACCCTCGGTTGATGCCTTGATATTTCCTTTCCTTTGCTTCTGAATTTGTTGTCTTTTTCTAGAACTGGGTGGAAAGATCGGCTCTCTAGAGCAAGAGCTGGAGATGGTCAAAGCAGTGGTCAGTCAGGGCATGGAGTTGCTAGCCTAGTCCCTTAAGGAGCGGCACGCTCTCAAGGGAGAGCTTGACCAGATTTGCAACATCGCACAGGTGGTCATCTCCGAGGTGTTTGGGTTAGAACCGAGCACCAGTACGCCTGTCGTCCAGCTAGTGGAGGTCCTGAATGAAGTTTGGGCGCTCATCTCTGACAACATGTTCTATGGAATGAAGGGGGTGCTGACCTCGGTGGCAACCCATCACCTCGATCTAGACTTCACAACCATCTATAGCGGATACGCTGATGGGTGGAGCGTAGATGAAATCCATGCACTAGGGGAGAGTTTGGTGCCACATGCATAGATGGTTGCAGAGCGGGTCACCATGTAGTGGGTGATGGAGGCTCGCCGTTCGTCCATGGCTAAAGATGTGTGCTGGGAAGATGTCGTCCAGCTTATGGAGGGAGTGGAGACTAGGTTAGAGTCGATCGTCGTCCCGCCTAGAAGCGAGTAGCCTTCGTCCATGTCGACCGTACCATCAGCTAATGCCGCTGGGAGGCCATAATAGAGTTTAGAATAGAAATAGTCAGTTCATGTAAGAGATGAGTTTGTGGGGGAGCCCCCATGTGAACAACTTTACATTCGTGAATATTCTAAGTTCATTTTGTGATGAAATCACTCGTGAGGGGAAGCTTGTCCCATCCGCCCTTGTTTTTACCCTAGCGTAGCTTTGTTTTTTGTCCTTTCTTTTTCGCACTTACCCATTGACCCATAGGCTACAACTTTAAGAACCCAAGCATGGCCCATGAGGCTCAGCTGCTCATAACCATAGGTTGTGGTGGGGTGTGATCGGTCGGGAGGTTAAAATACAAGTTACGTAGGGTAATCAAAGGAACAAAATGCCCTTTTGTTTGGGCGACGCCCTTTTGTTTGGGAGAAAAGTATTACTATATGATAGTAAAAGAGGAGGGTGGTATCGCACCCCTGTGGAGCCCCCGAGTGACCCAGGCCGAGAGTGCTCAGGCTAGGATGTTGTAGGAGCAAATGTTAAATGGAAAGAGAACGGTAAGACCGAGTTTTAAGGGAAGAAACGATGTAAATGTTCGATATTCCATGTGTTGGTGAGAACGTTGCCGTTATTGTCCTTCAGCTGGTAGGCACCCAGCTAGATCACCTTAGTCACCATTTAGGGTCCTTCCCATGGTGGAGAGAGTTTATGTTTCTCTTTTGTTGACTGGGTCCTTTGGAGTACAAGGTCACCGACCTCGAGAATCCCCCCCTAATTTTTCTTTCATGGTACCTACGAAGAGTTTGCTGGTAATGAGCAGAGCGGATGATGATCCTCTCATGAGCCTCCTTGAGTAGGTCAACCATATTCTGCTAAGCCTCTATGGCTTGGTCTTGGTCGAAGGCCTTTACTTTTGGGGCACCGTGATTGAGGTCAGAGGGCAACACTACTTTGGCTCTATATGCAAGGAAGAAAGGGGTGAGCCCTATGGACCAGTTTGGCATCATTCTTAGGCACCATAGGATCACTAGAACCTCAACAACCCATTGCCCAACATACTTCTTGAGTTGGTCGAAGATGCGGGGCTTGAGTCCATGGAGGACCATGTCATTGGCCTGCTCGACCTGACTGTTGGTACGCGGGTACCCAATCAAGGCCCAATCGATCCTAATGCCGTATCCATCACAGAAGTCTAGGAGCTTCTTTCTAGTGAAGTTTGTTCTATGGTCGGTGATGATATAGTTTGGAACACCAAACCAATAGATGATGTTGATGAAGAACTTGACCGCGTCTTCAGAGCTGATATTGGAGATGGGCTTTGCCTCTATCCACTTGGTGAATTTGTCCACCGCTACGAGTAGGTGAGTGAAGCCGCCCGAGGCCTTTTTGAGGGGTATGACCATGTCGAGCCCCAGACCATGAATGGCTAGGTGATGGGGATGGTTTGAAGCTCCTATGCCGGCATATGAGTTTGTTGAGCAAAGAACTGACATCCTTCACACCTACGGACAACCTCCTCTATGTCTCACAGCATAGTAGGCCAGTAAAAACCTTAGTGAAAGGCTTTCCCGACCAATGACCTCGGGACCTCATCATGTCCATAGATTCCATCATGGACCTCGAGAAGGAGTTGTTTCCCTTGGTCGGTCGGGATACACTTCATGAGTACTCTCGATGGACTTCGCTTGTAAAGTTCATCACCGATGGTGACAAACGTCTTGACATGTTGAGTGATTCATCATGCTTCAGTCCTTTCTAGTGGGAGAACCTCCTCAAGGAGGTAGGCGAGTAGTGGTGCTCTTTAGTCAGCCTGATCAAGTGCCACCATGACGACATTGGTGGGCGACATTGTCATAGAGGCACCAAGGTCGGAGCCCCCAAGCATTTGTTCAGGGTCAGAGCACATCGGGAGCTCAGAGACCCTGAGTGCCAGATTAGTGTTGGGTTGTGTCTGGATTGGATCCTCTAGAACATGGGTGGACGGCTTGTGGAGATTGTTGATGAAGACCCCATTTGGAGATGGAACCCACCTAGCAGCCAATTTTGCGAGGAAATCGATGGCATGATTGTCCTTTTGGGGGACATGATGTAGTTCAATCCCTCAGAGCTTGTCCTCAAGCTTGCGCACCTCCTAATAGTATGCTACCATGAGAGGGCTCTTGTAGGAGGACTCCTTCATGACTTGGTTGATGAAGAACTCCGAGTCACCGTGGACGTACAGCCGCATAGCGTTGAGCTCTACGACGATGCGTAGTCCGTTGATGAGGGCCTCATACTCCACGGCGTTGTTTGAGGCCTAAAAATGGAGACGGATCATGTAGCTAAGCCCGCTCCCATCTAGAGAGATTAGAACCACTCTAGCCCTCGAGCTAGGAACCATAACAGACCCATCGAAGTACATTATCTAGTACTCATGGGTGACATCTAGGGTCGAGAGCTGGACTTCCATCGATTCAGCAATGAAGTCAGCAAGAGCCTAAGACTTGATAGTGGTGTGAGGGACATACCTGATGTCATGACCCATGAGCTTGATAGCTCACTTGGAGATTCATCCCATGGCACCGTGGTTATGGATGATGTCTCCTAGCGGGTATGAGGTGACAACCATGACCTCATGGTCGGTGAAGTAGTGCAAGAGCTTTTGGGTTGCCATCAGCACGGTGTATAGAAGCTTCTACACCTAGGGGTATCGAGCCTTGGCATCAATGAGTACCTCACCGATGAAGTACACCAGTCATTGAACCTTTAGGGGAGTCCTAGCTCCTCCCTTTCGATGATGAGGGTGGTGCTCACAATGTGGTTGTTTGCTATGATGTAGAGGAGGAGGGGTTTTCCTCGTTCGGGAGCGACAAGGACTGGGGCTGATGTCAGTGATGCTTTGAGGCTTTCCAAAGCCTGCTGTGCTTCCTCTGTCTAGATGAATGCATCTATCTTCTTGAGAACTTTATAGAGAGGCATCCCCCATTCCCCTAGTCGGGAGATGAACCGGCTTAGGGTGGCCAAATAGCCGGTGAGCTTCTGTATGCCCTTGACATTGTGTATAGGGCCCACGTTGGAGATGGCCATGATTTTTTTGGGGTTGGCTTCGATGCTGCGCTTAGACACGATGTATAGGAGCTTCCCCTTCGGAACTCCAAAAACACGTTTTTTGGATTCAATTTGATATTGAACCTTTAGAGGTTTGCGAATGTTGTGGCCAAATTTGTGATTAGGTCACTAGCTTGAGCCATTTTCACCACTATGTCATCTACATAGATGATGACTATTGGTTTTAGCTGCTCAACTTGGTCAGGCTGGTTGGGTGGGTCGATAGCATACACCATTGATAGGTAGTGCCGACGTTCTTTAGACCGAAAGGCATGGTTACGTAGCAGTATGAACCATACGGGGTGGTGAATGAAGTCATGACCTGGTCAGACTCTTTCATTATGATCTGGTGGTAGCCTGAGTAGGCATCCAGAAAGGAGAGGATTTTGCATCCTGAGGTGGAGTCGACTATCTGGTCTATGCGTGGCAAAGGAAAATGGTCCTTTGGACTTGCCTTGTTGAGGCCAGTATAATCAACACACATTCTCTATTTCCTGGTCTTCTTTTTCACAAGAATAGGATTAGCTAGCCAGTCATAATGGTATACCTCTTTGATAAACCTGGCTGCTAGGAGTTTGGCGATCTCCTCGCCTATGGCCCTATGCCTCTCATTGTCAAAGCAACACAACCGTTTCTTGGTGGGCTTCAAGCCTAGGATGAGGCATAATGCATGCTTGGTGACCTCCCTTGGTATGCCTGACATGTTAGAAGGTTTCCATGCAAAGACATCACGATTGGTGCATAGAAAGTTAGTGAGCTCGCTTTCCTATTTGGCCAGGAGCATGGTCCCGATCTGCACCATCTTGGTTGGGTCGACAGGGTCGATCCCCACCACCTTGGTTTCCTTGGTTGGGTTGAAGGCACTTGAGGAGATCGGCTCGTTGTAGCCTAGGACTACTGGAGTCAATGAATTCCTGAGCTCCCGAAGCTTGGCGGAATTGATGACGGCTGTGGCAAGCTCGTAATGCTCGTGGTCGCACGTGTAGGTGTGCGAAAAGATGCTACCCACGGTGATGATGCCATTCGGTCCTAGCATCTTCAACTTGAGGTATGTAATAGAACTGACCCATTTATAAGAACACAAGTACAAAAATGATCACCGAAATGATCAAATTCTCACACTTGAGCCCATATAAACCCGGTAGTCAACTGAAACCACAAAGGATTTCAAATCAACTTGTGTACAACCAAGATCGTAGTGATTCAACATAACACATCACACGTTACAATATTTCACAAACAGTTCATAGATAGATTACAACACATTGGAGTCATAGTTATTATAAACCAAGTCTTGTAAAGTAGTGGAAGCAAATAGTTTAACTCACACACACGAGTTCAAATACAAGTACCAGCTTGCCGATCACATCACACAAAAGCATTTGGATAAGATAAACAGAGATCATGCCCGTGATCTAGTCTTCGTCACCTACCGGGTGGAGACAGTACTTACAGAAGCCTTGATAAAGAAGGTCATCAACAACAAGAGGGAATAAACCCTGAGTATGAGAATGTACTCAGCTAGACTTACCCGTCAAAAACTAAAAATAAATGACACCAAGGATCATGCATAGCTTAATTTAGTAGATCTGTCTGACACTTTCTTTTTGCAGAAAAGCATAAGTAATAATGATCAACTCTTAACCTGAGCTAGCAGTGACTTTTAGCCATTAACCTATCATCTATATTAGCACCTGTACTAAGCAATCACTTGATTAAGATGCAAACATTATTAACCATAGCAGGTATAAACTGTGGCAACATTATCATCATCCTCCATTTAACCATATCGTTAAATTAAGTGAATCTACGTTGCCGCTGCTTAGTCAAGTTCTCACTATCCAAGAGAGACGGTGACTCGAATCGATTCCAATCCAGCTGGAGGGGTATTCCTAACACAAACCGTGCTTCCCCTATCAGGGTCGCAATCAAGTCTCCTTTGGTACAACTCCGAAGTCATAGGTCTGGACAGCGCCACATCCTGAAGGGTGACAATCTGCCAGGAAGTGCAGGAATTTTAAGCACCTGACCCCTTGGACTCACGCCAATGTCCTCAAGCACATCCTTCCTTCCTCCAGAATGCGCACGACCCCTCGGTTCCTAGCCTGAGTCGAACTACTAGGCTTCACAGTCGGAATGACTTATCTGGCCAGCTAAGTGTTAGGCTACGTTCAACATGATATGAGGACGTACAGCGTATCGGTCCTTAAATGACACAGACAGAGTCACTATGTCCAACCCTATACAAGACTCCACCCAGTCTTAATTCATTATTAACATGGTTCTTTTTCCATGATAGAAAATATAGCCAACCGTGACCCACCTCATCCTAAAGCTTACAGGTACAAGAAATCACCCGACTTCTACCGCACTAAGCATGGCTAAGCATTTAACCTGTTCCTGAACTTAAATAGGATTAAAGTGCGATATCTAGACAAGGATAGATATATAATGCAACAATTGGTTCCAACCAATTCCTATACTTAATGCATCATCAACAATAAAAGATACTCAAGATATTTGTAAAAACATGGGAGACTTAGAATGCTCCGGGGCTTGCCTTTCAGGAAAGAGGATGGGCGGTGGTCAGGGCACTCGGGCAACTCCTCCTCGGTGGCTGCTTCGTTGGTTGCCTGAACCTCGGGCTCCTCCTCCTGGCTTGCTCTCTCAAACTCCAGAAGCATCACTTCCTCTGGCACACCTATTGCATGTATGCACAAGATAAATATCATGGATGCATATGAACGAAGTTAGGGATGCTCGGGGAATGCACATGCTTACTGCAGTACACATATTCTAACTTAAGCTCTATTCAAATCACTTTAACTTACCAAGTTTAGACAACCTAATATACAATTGCTCATCTTCAGTTAAGGACCTAGCACCTGCACCTAAGCATTTTCTCAAGTTAGCCTAGCACCCAAACAATCAACAAGAACAATGCTACAAAGCATTCACACCATCATTCATATTTCCGCAAAACTAGGAATATACAGCGGCATAGTAAATTGACCATAACTAGAGATTTACAAATCCAAATGACATGCAACCAGACAATTTGGAAAGCTTATAAAATTTCCTAAAATTCACTTTCAGACCTCAAGGCATGATTCCAACTTTTACCAGTCGAAATCACATAACAACAGAAATCTGTCCTCACAAGACAGAGAGCGGCCAAAACTGGACTCAAACTGAGAATAGCCATATCTCCTAAACTACTTGGCCAAATACCACCAAATTTTAACACAAGCTAGTTTAGTAAGTTAACTGTAACTTTGGTATTCACATGATGCCCATAAAATACCATTATCAAAGCCTAATTCACCAAGTGCTAGAAATTGTCTATAATTATAGAAATGCTAACATTATATATTTACTTATGTGTCAAATATGATTTCTGACCAAACCAAGTGTATCACAAGTTCACACATCATATAAGATCACCATAAAGTAAGGTGTTCACCACCAATTCATTTCTTTTAATGCCTTTCTTAATTTATTTATTTATTTAAGTGGAATAAGGAACATATATAAAAATAGCACCGTTTAATCTACAAAAAATTATAGATCATACTACATGCTCCAAGTAGGCTACTGTAAAAATTTCACCCAAAGTTACCAATAGAAACATCCTACACAAAAATAACAAGGCAGCGAGGCTGATTTTGGCCTAAATTAGAAACCCTATTGAAAAGTGTTAAACAACAGAAGAAATATTTTTCTTAGCATTCTGAAAGTACCAGGACAACCTCCAATAAATTTCATGGGCATTGGATTCATAGATTAATTATTAAAATTCACACAAGGATCATCTAATTATAAAAGGGAAATTAATAACTCAAAAACTATTCATGCACTAACTCTCAAATTTTTACCAGAGCTTCTACTCATCAAGAATAGCTCACCATACAAATTTCATAATTTTTGAATCACAGGAACTCTAGATATGAGTTAAGCAAATTTGCATCCATTTAAAAACACATATCAGTTACAATTTAATTTTCCTAGAAACTTTATCACAAGTGTTCATGTTATATTTTTCCTAAATACTATACTTCGCCAAGATCCTAACAAAATTGGAATCACCCAATTTGGATCTACCAAACTCTAGTTATGAATTTTACAAAACAACATCAAAATCTGCATTTAAATCACCAAAACCTAAATATGGGTCACTGACGCGCGGGACCCGCGGTGTCAATGACCCCACTGGCTAGAGGGAGCAGAGCAGACAAGCGGTGGTTGACCCGCGCTTGCTCGCCGATGACGAGGACTCCGACAAGGCCAAGGGCACCGGCGTGCTCGCCTCGACGAGTCGCACCTAACTATGCCCTCCCCTCAACCGCTACCGAGCTCTAGCTAGGACGGCGGCGTGCATGGCGGACGGCAGAGGGGATCCGATGGTGCTCCAGTGAGGTCTGGCCATGTAGGGCGTGGCTAAGCTCAGTACAAGCTTCTATGGCTTGCAGGGAAACTGAGGGAAGGAAGAAAAGGGAGTGAGAGGGCTCCGGTGGTGGTCGGCCACGGTGAGCTCCAACTCCGACGAGCCTCAGATGGCGGCGGGAACGACAATGCGGCCACACCAAAGGTCAGGCGGCTACGCGGAGATGATGACATGATAGAGGAGCTCAAGGCAGAGCTATGGGTGAGATGGAGAGAGGCGAGACGCGGCGGCGAGCGCGCGAGAGCTCGATGGAGCTCTCGGCGGTAATGGTGCTCCGTCTCGGGGAAGAAGAAATGCGGCCTCTACCTTGACTCTCTGGCTCAATAGCGAGGTGGATGAGCTAATGGGGACTATGGTGGAGTTGTGGGCTAGCTATAGCAAGCAACGACACAATGGTGAGGGTGCACGGCTCGGTGAAGCAATGGCGATGGTGGTGGCTCCGCTTTCTCGGTGCCTCAGACGCGCGCGAGAGGGAGAGAGCAAATGAGAGTGAGTGGGAGGGCAGACGGACGTGGCCTCCTTGTGGTCGACAGTGAGTAGCAGCACTAGGCTGGCCACGATGCGTGGCGGCCACATGGTGGCGGCGGCCTATGGCCGGTCGGCCACTGTGCCGGTCTGAATTTCTGATTCAGTGTTCATCGGTGCTGACTGACAAAGCAAGTTTCGTGCTCCATATCTCCTAAACCGTGATGATCTAGCTCATGGTGTAGTTGACAAAGTTGGAGATCTAAGTGAGGACTACAACTTTGCCAATTGGAGCTCGAGCTGTTTTGGCCTGGTTAGGGATATACAAGGCTCCAAACATCGATACTTGAAACTAAAAATCAGTTCTCAGACTTAGAAAATTTCTAAGTCTCCAAATAGCCCCCAAAACTGACTTGTGGGCCCTTTTTGAGCATGTTCTACACATTTTCATGAGATGGTCATAAAATAACTTTTGTTCCTTATAAAATTTCCTACAACTTTGCTTAAGGGTGCATAGCCATGCAAATACTCTAAGCTATACATTTTAAACAGTCAAACAAAAGAGCTCTAGGGTTCAACACAAGTCAAACTATTACTTGGAAGCATAATTAGGCAATATGGTCAACCTAAACATTGTTCCTAATGACATTCTAAGTGTAGCTAAGTTGTTTAAGAGGACATTTGACACACATTTTCATAGACCACACATGAGCACACACAAATGCTAGCATAAAACCAAGCAATTCAAAAAGAAACACACATGAAATGATAACATTCATCATGGTATGATTCTTATGAATGAGATGATGATGCACATGCTCATGTGATGCAAGTGTTTTAGTGCAACCATAACACTATGGTGTTACAGCCCTCCCCTTATAAAAATCTCATCCTAAGATTTGACAAGCGTACCATTGTTGATAGAATTCCTTATAACCTTCCCTCAAATAATCTTCTCTTTCCCAAGTTGCATCGCGTTCACTACCCTGATTACTCCACATGACCTTGTAAACCTTGACCACCTAACTTTGAGTCACTCGCTCACGAGTGTCAATTACTCGAACTAGTTTTTCTTCAAAAGTCAAATCAGATTCTAACTTGATATCCCCAGTGGAACTCTCTCTTCAGGGACGCGAAGACATTTCTTCAACTGAGATACGTTAAAGACATTGAAGATAGCGCTCATCTCAGGAGGTAATTGGATCTTGTATGCTACCTTACCACTCTGTCCTATGATTTGAAATGGACCGACATATCTTGGCGCAAGTTTTCGCTTCACACCAAAGCGTTGGACACTCTTCATGTGTGAGACTTTTAGATAAACGAAGTCTCCAACTTCAAACTTGATAGGTTTTCTACGGCGATCAGCATAACTTTTCTGCCTAGCTTGAGCTATGGCCATATGGGTTTGGATAGTATGGACTTGTTCTTCAGCTTCTTTAACAAAATAAATACCATAATATCTCCTTTCTCTGGCTTTAACCCAATTCAACGGGGTTCTACACTTCTGGCCATACAAAGCTTCAAACGGTGCCATCTTGATACTCTCTTGATAACTATTATTATAAGAGAATTCAGCTAGGGGCAACCACTTTTCCCATGAACCCTTAGATGAGATGACACATGCTCTCAATATATCTTCTAAGATTTGGTTCACTCGCTCCATTTGCCTAGAGGTTTGCGGATGATAGGCAGAGCTTTTTACTAACTTAGTTCCCAATAATCCTTGCAAGTGCTCCCAAAAGCGAGCAGTGAACTATGGCCCTCTATCAGAGACAATAGTGCTAGGTACCCCATGAAGTTGAACTATCTAATTGAAGTACAACTCAGCATAGTCAGTTGGACGGAAGTCTGTGTGAATAGGAATGAAGGGTGCAGACTTGGTCAGACGGTCTACAATCACCTAAATGGAGTTAAAATTTCTCTGAGTAGTAGGGAGTCCAACAATAAAATCCATACTTATCTCCTCCCATTTCCAACCTAGAATAGAGAGTGGCTGAAGCAATCTAGCTTTCATGTGCATAGCTTTAACTCAACAACAAGTGTCACACCTAGCCACATAAGCGGCTATCTCTTTCTTCATCTTGGTCCACCAAAAATGAGGCTTCAAATCATGATACATTTTGCTACTACCAGGATGAATAGATAATTTAGAGGAATGTGCTTCAAATATGATTTGATTTCTAAGCTCTCTATCCTTTGGGACCACTAACCGATCCTTGAACCATAACACGTCATTCTCATCTACCTGAAAATGCTTGGTTTCTTGATCTTTCATCTTGCGCTTGATGTGGAACACACCTGGATCTGTCTTCTATAGCTAAATAATTCAACTCTATAGAGTACAACTGACAGTGATGTTATGAAGGACTGCAGGATGTAGGAGATTTGACAAATAGAGGTCACTTTCAATCAAAGAGTGGCAATAAGATTTCCTGCTTAAGGCATCCACAACAACGTTTGCCTTGTCAGGATGATAGTGCACTTGGAGGTTATAATCCTTGATCAACTCAAGCCATCTTCTCTGACGCATATTCAAGTCAGGTTGAGTGAAGATGTACTTAAGACTTTTATGATCAGTGTAGATGTGGCACACATTGCCAAGTAAATAATGTCTCTAGACCTTCAAAGCATGAACAACTGTAGTGAGTTCTAAGTCATGCATAGGATAATTCACCTCATGCTTATGAAGTTGGCGAGAGGTATAAGCAATGACTCGTCCTTCCTATATAAGAACACCTCCTAAACCTGTGCCGGATGCATCACAAAATACATCAATAGGTTTTTCGATATCCAGTTGTGCCAAAGTTAGAAGGGTTTGTAGGGTGTGAAAAGCCGCATCACACTTGGAAGTCCAGACAAACCTCATGTCTTTTTGCAGTAACCAAGTCATAGGCTTGGCTATTTTAGAGAAATCTAGGATGAAGCGATGATAATAACCAACTAATCCCAGGAAACTCCAAACCTCATGCACTGAGATTGGAGCCTTCCAATCCAACACTTCTTGTGTAACACCCCGGTGTTATGCAAGCATTTAGGCACTACAAATCATGCATATTATGCATCATCAAGCATCCTAATCATACATGCCTAATCATGTAAATAATAACTGAAACAATGCTTCGAAACATATGAAACATGCTCATGAAACATGAATGTTGCATACACTTGTTTAGAGTTATTTTGCCCTAATTATGCTTGCTAGGTTAGTAAAACATGTTTGGCTATAATTGTAAATCATCTAGAATTATTTAGCACAATTTTTGGAGCAAAGTTTGTATTCAAACTTTTGACAAAATATGCTTTTGAAATTATTATTGGAAAAGGTCAAAAATCCCCTCTATTTAGCTTTTGCTTCCCAATTCAAAATCTATGCAAAATTTTTAGTTGGTCCCTAAAGCAAAGTTGTAGAGGATTAAATTCTAAGCAACTTTTATTTTTGGGCCATTTTCAAAAGAAGTCATTTTCTTGCTCAAAAGGGAACTTGAAAACTGATATTTGAAAATTCATTGAAAATAGAATTTGAAAAATTGTTTCTCTCTTTTAACGGGCCACCGCCTCCCTTCTAGCCCACCAGCCGAAGCCGGCCCAGCAGTCCTCCCCACACCCGTGCCTTCGCCTTGGCCCAGCCCACCTCGCGCGCTGTCTTCCTTCTCCCCCCGTGCGTGCGTACGCGTCCGACCATGTTAGGCTCGCCGCGCCGCGTGGCGAGCGCATGCCGGCGACGCCGACCGGGTGGTGTCCTGTGGCCCCTGCAAGCAAGCGCGCCTCGCTGTTTTCAAGCCACCGCAGCTTTGCTTCTCCCAGCACTTTTCATTTTCCTCTCTCGCGTTGTGTCTCCACCTCACCCCGCACCGAGCTCTGCTCGCGCCGCCATCGCCGCCGCAGCCCCGCCGGTGAAATTGGCCGCCGGTGGTCCACCATTGCCCGCAATCGAGCACACGTCACTCCGCCTCGCTCCCCAGCACCTGTTGCTCACTGTAGGGACACCATTTGAGCAAGGTACAGCTGCCTTGCGCGTTTTCACCGCCGTCGGTCATGGCGCCACCGCGCTTGACCTCGCCGTGGAAGAGCTTCCCCCATCCCTTCTCCATCCCCATGAGTAACATGCTCAGGTTCACCATCTTCTTGTGGACCTAGCATGCACGCCCGCTTGCCCAGTCATGGCCGGCAACGGCTGCCGGCCTGCTGGCAGCGGCCGCACCATCGTGGCGCCTGGAACGTTGGCGTGGCGTGGCCGTCTCGCCTCGGCCGAGCTGGGCCAGGTCGGCCTTGGGTCGGAGCCCCGGGCCAGGCCATCACCTTTCCTCTGCTCGGTTGCGCAGGCCGAAAGCGGCCGTGGGCCAGTTGTTCCCACGGGCCGGCCCAGTAGTACTAGAATTTTTTTTTTCGGTTTTTCTTTTATTATTTGGGATGAGAAATACTTTGGAAAATGTTTGTGTACTCATTTTGGCTCCAAATTTGTTGAAACAAATTTTGTTGTGTTCCTTATCACCAGATCTACATGATAAAAATATTGCATGTCATTTTTGAGATAATTTTCTATAGAGCTTTATTTAATTCTTGATATTCCTGATATCTTGTAAAATGTGTAGTAAAACCTATATGTATCAGAAAAATATGCTTCCAAGTTTGTTACTCTTCTTGTGTAATGTACTTCCTGTGAAAAATATATTCCATGCATGTCCTATAGAAAAAGTATGAGGTGTAGTACAATGTAACACCTAGGGTGTTTAAATATTAAAATCTGACATGTCATCATATGCATTGCAAAGCATTTGGCATTTGGTGAAACTTTGAGATGCATGCACTAAAACAAGTTTATATTTATCTGGTATGTGTTGCATTGTATTGTTTGACTCAAGTTCAATGTTTGTTTGGATTTTGAATTTTTCCAGGAAACCCCGCTTTTCAACATTTAACCTTACCCTGAAAAATCCATTTCAAAATCTAAGCATATTTTGGGGTTGGGCCCAAAAGCAAAAGTGTAGAGCTTAATAAGTTATACAAAGTTTATCTTTGGAGTTTTTCAAGTTGTTTAGAAAATTTTTGAGTAAATCAAAAAGGCGTAATTCGGTAAATTTCCCTATTCAAATTCAAAAGTTCATTTCAAAATCTAGACCGAATTAGGAGATGGTTATAAAAGCAAAGTTGTAGAACTTTTGATTTTGAATAACTTTTATTTTTGGAGATTTTTGAGTTGTTATGAAAATTTGGGAGTAATTTGTGAATTTTGGTGAATGGCAAACTTGTAATTTCGATGAACAGTGTTCACCGCTTGCACTACACCGCCGGCGAGCTTCGGCTTGCTTCCAGTCGCGCGCGTGGCCGTCTAGGCATCGCGTTGGCACGCTGAAGGCTTCATCGTGGCTTCTTTGCGCTTCCTTGGCTGCCCTATAAAGCTCTGGAGCCGCCGCCGTTCTTCTTTCTTCGTTCTCTGTTTTTCCCGTCGCCACTGCTCCATCTCCGGCGAGCCCGTGCCGTCGTTGTCGTGCTCCACCGTCGCTGATAAGCTAGTCCCAGCTCCGCCTGAACCTTGCGCGTCCATCTGACCCACCAATTTGGCTTGTCTTCACCGGGAACTCGAGTTTCATCGCCTTCTTCCTCACGGCCGGTAACCTCACCGTCGCATGCGCATCTCCGTGGCCAGAGCCCGTCGGTGAGCCGTTGCCCTTGATTGGTGTACCTTTAGCTTCGTCTCGATGCCGTAGTGCTCATTTCACTGTTGATTGGCCATTTTATCCACTGCAGTCATCGGCACACCGTCACCGACGATCCTTGCTCCACCGCCATTGCTGTTCACGTCGACCCGCGTCTACGCTGCTTCTCCAGCCTTGCTTTCTGCTCTGTAGTGTTCGTGGTGAGCTACTGGACCTTCCCATGCCCTCTGTTTCCCCGTTTTCGGCTTTGTTTCACCGGCGTAGCACTGCCGAGCCACCGCGTCCGCCATGGCCGACGCCAAGCTCGTAACTCGTAGTAATTCGTCTAGCTAGCGCCTTCAGTCGATGCGCCGGGATGATGTGGTCATTTTGGTACGTTGGTCGTCGCTGTTGATCTCACCGTCGGTGAGTTTGCGCCGGTCAGCGCCGTCATCGTCGTAGTCAACACGCGGGAGGTAGAAGATGACAGGTGGGGTCACCATGTCAGTGACTCAACATTCAAAATGAATTTTTCTATTTTCAAGATTTGAATGAATAGTGTCTGTTTTTGTTATTTTTGTGTACATTTATTTAGAGCTCCAAAAATTATGAAAATTTTTGAGTGACTTCTCTGTGAGGTATAGTATTTAAGAAAAATATGAAATAGTGTTTTTCAGTAATTTTTAAATGTGATAAAAATTGCTCAATTTATTCATAAATGGATTTCCATGATTTTTCTAGGCTTATTTATTTATCAAAAAATTATGAAATTTGTTTTGCCACTTAGTTAACATGTAATGAACATGTACTAAAATTTTGAGCTCAAATAGAATAAGTTGATTTATTTCATAATTTTGAATTAAATAATTAATTCATAAAAGCAAATAGTAACCTTTAATGATTTAGGTTTTTTGTTTGGACTTTTGGAATTGAGTGATGACCTCGGGTCATTTGTTGTTAATGATCCTTGGTAGTTGATATATGTGTTACGAAAAAGATTTAGTTTGTTTGACTTGCAACTGTACCGCGAAGGAAAGTTGTATTCAAATTATTAACTTTGCATCCATCATCAAGCATCATATTTCGTATTCCGCATCATGTTAAACATGGCATTGTTATTACGTGTAGTGAACGAAGGTGAACACGTGGTAGTTAATCAAGTCGTGGAAGAAGTTTATCCGTCTATTGAGGTCGGATCGAATACTTGTGTAACGTCGCAGGAATCGGACTTTTCCGTCAACGAAGGCAAGCCCCGGATGCATACAACCCTACCTTGTATTTTATAAATTAATTTCGCTTTTGATTTCTGTTACTGCATTAAGTGATTAAGAGTTAAGTAAAAGCCTAATTGGTGCATTACCACCCTTGTTATTCCATATTTACCATATTACTTGTTTTAAACTCGTATATGCCTAGTTTTGCTTAGCTATGCGTAGAACGATGAAAGTCGGGTGACTACCTGCCACCTGCTAGTTGTAAATGGAACATTGGTTAATTATGTTAGCATGTGATATGGGAATGTGGAGTAATAAATATAGACCAGGCGGACTCGGTGTGTGTGAGCCACCAGACATGGAGGTCTTGTGAGCGGGTTCTTTCCGCCTGTGTCGATTAAGGCACGTCCGTTGTTGAATTGTATGAGGTGAGAATTTGTAGTACTAACCACATACTCCGGTAAGCCTGAACTTGGCAATTCTATTATGAGAATGGCTACTCGCGCACTGGGAGTGGAGAGATGGCGGGAATAGCGTGTACCCACGTGGCCATGGGCTGGAATGGTGGAGTACTGTGTTCTCGGGTGGCGCGGACCCATTCTTGTTTTAGAGGATCCGAGGGTAGGTTGGTATATGGAGGTCAGGGACCTGCATATGTCGTGTGGTCTGGAATTCCCAGCTGGGTTTATAATCGGTTCGAATCGTCGTTGCTCCTCGGTTAAGGAGACTCAACTCACTGTTCATCATCATAGAATTAATAATCGGAACTTGAATAAGGCTTGTGAAGGTGCTGAATATGAAGTTTCATGATCTCAGTGCGGATCGTGTCAGCTTTGTATATAATTCTTGAGAAGTTTTCTATATAAAGAATGTTGTTAAAAGAGCTTTTATGCAAAAGAACTTTGATCATTGTTAAAGCTATACCTTGAATCCCTGAGCCTGCATTACTGAGTTTATCAGTTAATATTTCGGATAAGTCTTGTTGAGTACTTTTGTACTTAGGGTTCGTTGACCCCTTGTTGCAGGTGAGCCTCATGAGCAGATCTGTTTTGGATCGTGCTGCATGACTATCGTTCGTTCTGACGATGAGAAGTAAATGTGTGATCCTTGGGCAGGATGTTTATTTTGTGTGTTATGTATATATTAATTATGCCACTCCACTACTACTATGGTTTGTAATAATTAAAGAACTTAGTTTGTAAGGTTTGAAATAACTGGTTTGTAAACTATGTTATCGTAAGACTTCCGCTGTTTTTACTCTGGTTTTGATATTTGAATAAATGTTGTAATACTGCAATGACTCTGTAACGTGATCCTGCTCGGAAATCGTGGATGATTCGGGGTTCCCCGAGGACACCCGACAGTCTTTTTAAGTTCATGGAAACATATGCATAGATGTCAAAGGTCGCCGGACAGTGACAGGTGCATGTGGGCCCTATAACTTAGGAGGTTCTGCCACAGAATGGTATCAGAGCAATCGTTATAAGGTTTTGTTGTATTGTTTTACAAAAACTTCAAAATGATTTGGATGACTAAATTTAACTTGGTAATTTAGTCCAAATTGCTTCTAACTTATCTTATTTCTTTCTCACCATTCCCTATTTGATTAAAAAGGTTTTTGTGTGGTGGAGTAGTAATTATACTATGCCCTATATAAAAATAAATGTTGTTTATGTGCATTATAAATTTTTGATGTTTTTGTTCGTAAGAACGATTCATGCATCAGGAATAATTCACTTGTTACTTCCTTCACCTCTTAGTCTGGAGTTAAGTAGTGAGTCTGGTTTGAGGAATGTAAACCATCTTAGCTACTTTCTGGATTTTGATCAATGGTCTTACTTGGATTAAATTGGCTACCTACAGTATGGCTCGTGCCAAGATGACGCCCCGTAAGTCCACCGGACCCAAAGGAGTTCCTTGTCACCAACTTGCCCCTAGAAATGATGGTGCCAGCAGCAGCAGTTCTAGGCCTGATCCCCAAGCAGAGATACTGAGGGTTTCTATGGAGTTAGCACAATCTACTAGAGATAGGGCTTTGGATGTTATACAAATAGGAGAATTACAGGGTCAATTGAGGCAGCTCACCACCGCGCATAGGAACTGCGAAAGTATGTTAGTTCATACGGTGGAAGGAAGAAATGAAGCTTGGCACAGGGAAAATGTAGCTAGAGCTAGAACTCATGAGCTAGAATTCTATGTAGAAGATTTAGAAGAACATAATACGTATCTACATGAGGAGGTTCATAGGCTTAGCAATCTACTAAATCCGAATCATGAGCCTCAAGTGGATGCAATGGACCCCGGTGTCATCCTTGCTGATGATGATGAATCGGGAGAGGAAGAAGAAGAAGATCCTAAAGAATTAGTAATGATCAATGAAAGCGATGATGAAGGCGGTAATAATTCCAGAATGGATACCGAGCCTAAAGTTTGAAGAAATTGAGGAAAAGAGTAGAGTTGTATAATAGTAGCTCTAGTTAAGTTAAGTAGTTTTGTTCTTGTACTCGTGGGTTTGTTTGTACATTAGTAAACTCCTTGTAATGTGTCTAGAGTAAGCTTTGGTACAATTCAATAAAGACATGTGAATAAAGTTTGGTTTGTTATGAGTAGATGCGTCGTACGCGAGGTTCGTATATTCCTGGAACTTCACAAGATGAGGATGGTATTCCAGATCCGCCACCAGTTCCAACCAATTTAGCTGATGCTATAACCGCACTTGTCAATGTGATGGCTGAAAATTCTCGTTTGCTTCATGAGATGGCCCAGAGTAATCAGAATCAGATGTACAGAAACCGTGGACGCCACCATAACCGACAAGAGGCTACATATGTTGATTTCACCGACACAAGACCCCTAGTGTTCACCAAGGTAGATGAACCATTGGAGGCTGATCACTGGCTTCGAACCATGGAGCAGAAATTTGACCTTATCCCATGCACGGAGTATCAGAAACCTACGTTTGCCGCCCAACAACTTAGAGGAGTAGCAAGTGCTTGGTGGGCAAACTTAGTGGCTATGCAACCTGCTGGTATTCCAATAACTTAGGCTGAGTTCCGTACTGCCTTCAGAGCCCATTATATCCCTGAAGGAGTGATGGCTATGAAGCTAGATGAATTCCTTGCTTTGAAACAAGGAGATCAAACCGTGATGCAGTATGTGGGAAGATTTAATCATCTGTCCCAATATGCATCCAAACATGTCAATACTGATGCCAAGAAGAAGAGGTGGTTTATGAGAGGCCTGAATACCAAGTTGCAGACTATGATGACCACTTGCACCAATGTTACATACCATGAGGCAGTAAATATTGCAATTGCTTCAGAATCAAAGTATCAGCAGCATAAGGAGCTCAAAAAGAAAAAGAGTGTGCCGTCTGGATCTTTTGGTGGAAATCAAAAGAGGCAGAGGGTGATTTATCATCCAGTACATCATAATCGTCCTCCTTATCGTCCACCGCAGTTCCAAGCTGGGCAACAGTTAAATGTCCATCCTGCTATAACCTATCCGAGTTCACAGTCAACCAATGCTCCTGGTGGCAATGCTCCAACATCCCAGGGTCACAACTATCCGTGTTACAATTGTGGAAGAACTGGTCATTTCTCTAGGGAATGTCCATATCCTAGGCAGGCTAATCAAAATTATCAGAAGGCCCCTGCTAATCAACAACAGGGTCAGGCACCAAACAAGAACCCCAATCAGAATGCTCAAAAGGGCAAAGATGAGAGGAAGACAGGATGGGTGTTCTATATTCAAGCTGGAGAAATTCTGGAAGGGGAGCCAGTGATGATGGGTATGTTTCCTGTTGCCAATCACCCTACAGTTATACTTTTTGATTCTGGCGCATCGCATTCATTCATCAATAGAACATTTGTCGTGAAGCATGAAATTTCAATTGGGGCAACAAAGGAAAGTTTCTTTATACAGTTGCCTGGGGGACGTCTATGTACTAAGGAAATGGCATACCAGGTACCCGTAAACCTGGGTGGGCATATTTTTCCCACTACCATGATTATCCTTAAGGATCAGGATATAGATGTAATTTTGGGAATGAATTGGATGTATCAGCATAAGGCTGTTATAGATGCTTTGAATAGGACCTTACGAGTGAATTTGCCTGATAGTAATTCTCAACTTCTAATCCAACTTCCAATCCTAAGAAGATCAGTGGGCAAGATTTGTGCAACTGCTGTCAAAGAGATTAGAGATATTCCGGTAGTGTGAATTTCCGGATGTGTTTCCTAAAGATTTACCCGGTCTACCACCTGATAGGGATGTACAGTTTAATATAGAGTTACAACCTAGAACAGCTCCGATTTCTCGGAGAGCTTATAGGATGCCACCTAAGGAATTGGCTGAGTTGAAGACTCAGTTACAAGAATTGATTGAGAAAGGGTTTATCCAACCTAGTTCCTCACCTTGGGGATGTCCGACAATTTTTGTGAAAAAGAAAGATGAGACTTTGAGGTTATGTGTCGACTATTGTCCATTGAATGAAGTGACCATTAAGAATAAATATCCATTACCTCGGATAGATCTGCTTTTTGATCAATTGGCCGGAGCCAAAGTTTTCTCCAAGATAGATTTGAGATCAGGATATCACCAAATCAAGATAAAGCCTGAGGATATTCCCAAAACAGCGTTTACCACAAGATATGGATTATATGAATACTTGGTAATGTCTTTTGGTTTGACAAATGCTCCAGCTCATTTCATGTATCTAATGAACTCAGTATTCATGCCTGAGCTAGACAAGTTTGTAGTGGTGTTTATTGATGACATTTTAGTATATTCCAAGAATAAAAAAGAACATGCGGGACATCTCAGAATTGTTCTGACCCGTTTGAGGGAACATCAACTATATGCCAAGTTCAGCAAGTGTGATTTTTGGCTTAAGGAAGTGCAATTTCTTGGACCTATCTTGTCAGCCGAAGGAGTTGCAGTTGATCCAAGCAAAGTGAAGGATGTGCTTGATTGGAAACCGCCAACCATAGTTCATCAAGTTCGGAGTTTTCTGGGTTTGGCGGGATATTACCGCCGGTTTATTCCAGATTTCTCAAAAATATCAAAGTCCATAACTGAATTATTGAAGAACCAAGTTAAGTTTGTCTGGTCATCAGATTGTGAGGAGGCTTTCCAGACTTTGAAGAGACTGTTAACCACTGCACCAGTATTAGCCCAACCTGACATCGAGAAGCCGTTTGATGTTTATTGTGATGCTTCAGGTATTGGTATTGGATGTGTATTGATGCAAGAAGGCCGAGTCATTGCTTATGCATCCCGGCAACTTAAGCAACATGAAGAACACTATCCGACCCATGACTTGGAGTTAGCAGCTGTGGTTCATGCTCTGAAGATTTGGCGGCATTACCTACTTGGTAATACGTGTCATATGTATACAGACCACAAAAGCTTAAAGTATATCTTTACTCAGTTAGAGTTGAACATGCGGCAGAGAAGATGGTTAGAACTGATTAAGGATTATGACTTGGAAGTACATTATCACCCCGGTAAAGCAAATGTAGTTGCAGATGCCCTCAGTCGCAAAAGTTATTGCAATTGTCTGACAGTGAGAACAATGAGTTTGAATTTATGTCAAGAAATGGAAAAGTTGAATGTAGAAGTAATTCAACAAGGAAGTTTGACCAACATAATTATTGAAGCCCCTATTTGAGATCAAGTTATTGCTGCTCAGAAGGAAAACAAGGGTATAGCCCATATTAAGGAAAGAGTCAAGAATGGAAAAGCGGAATGCTTTAGTATTAACAATGAAGATGTGTTATGGTTCAAGGATCGCCTGGTGGTACCAAAAGTTCTTGAGTTGCGGCAGTCAATTCTAGATGAGGCACATGCTACTAGGTTATCAATTCATCCAGGAAGCAACAAGATGTACCATGACTTGAAGCAAAGATTCTGGTGGACTAAAATGAAAATAGAAATTGCTAGATATATAGTGAAGTGTGATACTTGTCAAAAGGTGAAAGCTATACATTTGAGGTCTACTGGTGAATTACAACCATTGCCTATTCCATCTTGGAAGTGGGAGGACATAAGTATGGATTTTATTGTTGGTCTACCCAAGACATCAAAAGGATTTGACTCAGTATGGGTTATTGTAGATCGACTCACTAAGTCAGCACATTTTCTTCAAGTCAAGACAATATATCCTACAATCCAATATGCCAAGATGTACTTAGCAAGAATCATGAGTTTGCATGGAGTACCTAAGACTATTGTGTCAGACAGAGGTACACAGTTTGTCTCCAACTTTTGGAAACAATTGCATTCTTCATTGGGTACCAAACTTCTATATAGTACAACTTATCATCCGCAGACTGATGGACAGACTGAAAGGGTTAATCAAGTACTTGAAGATATGTTAAGGTGTTGTGTCCTTAACTATTCCAATAAGTGGGACGAATGCTTACCTTTGACCGAGTTCTCATACAACAATAGTTATCAGGAAAGCATTAGAATGGCTCCATTTGAAGCACTCTATGGTCGTAGATGCAGAACATCATTGAGTTGGTCTGAACCTGGAGAAAGAAGATTCTTTGGAGTTGACCTTGTGAAAGAAATAGAAGACAAGGTTAGACAAATACAGAGTAATTTAAAGATAGCTCAGTCCCGCCAAAAGAGTTATGCGGATAGACGACGGAGACCATTGGTATTCAACAAAGGAGATTTTGTATATTTGAAAGTATCACCAATGAAGGGAGTTAACCGTTTTGGTGTTAAAGGAAAGTTGGCACCCCGATACATTGGACCATATTAAATTTTGGAAAGGTATGGAAAAGTGGCATATCGCTTGCAATTACCTGAACATCTTGCATCTGTGCATGATGTGTTCCATGTTTCTCAATTGAAGAAGTGTCTCCGAGTGCCTGAACAGAATGTTGAAGTTGAAGGAGTGGAACTAGAACCGGATTTAACTTATTCCGAATATCCTATCCGAGTGTTAGATCAGAAAGATTGTGTTACTCGAAGATGGACAATCAAGTTCTATAAAATACAATGGAATCAACATTCAGAAGAGGAAGCTACTTGGGAATCAGAAGATTACTTGTTAGAAAAGTTTCCAGAGTTTCTAGCGTCAATATAGAATAGAGTAGTGTTAGTTGAGCTCGGTTGCTACAAATTGTGTTTTGTAAAGGGACCTCGGCTGTTTTATGGACAGAGTTTGTATGTGTTCTCACGACACATTTCCTTTTCCATTACTTACCCTATGGCTTTGAATCTCAGGGCGAGATTTCTTTTAGGGGGAAGGATTGTAACACCTCGGGTGTTTAAATATTAAAATCTGACATGTCATCATATGCATTGCAAAGCATTTGGCATTTGGTGAAACTTTGAGATGCATGCACTAAAACAAGTTTATATTTATCTGGTATGTGTTGCATTGTATTGTTTGACTCAAGTTCAATGTTTGTTTGGATTTTGAATTTTTCCAGGAAACCCCGCTTTTCAACATTTAACCTTACCCTGAAAAATCCATTTCAAAATCTAAGCATATTTTGGGGTTGGGTCCAAAAGCAAAAGTGTAGAGCTTAATATGTTATACAAAGTTTATCTTTGGAGTTTTTCAAGTTGTTTAGAAAATTTTTGAGTAAATCAAAAAGGCGTAATTCGGTAAATTTCCCTATTCAAATTCAAAAGTTCATTTCAAAATCTAGACCGAATTAGGAGATGGTTATAAAAGCAAAGTTGTAGAACTTTTGATTTTGAACAACTTTTATTTTTGGAGATTTTTGAGTTGTTATGAAAATTTGGGAGTAATTTGTGAATTTTGGCGAATGGCAAACTTGTAATTTTGATGAACAGTGTTCACCGCTTGCACTACACCGCCGCTTCGGCTTGCTTCCAGTCGCGCGCGTGGCCGTCTGGGTGTCGCGTTGGCACGCTGAAGGCTTCGTCGTGGCTTCTTTGTGCTTCCTTGGCTGCCCTATAAAGCTCTGGAGCCGCCGCCGTTCTTCTTTCTTCGTTCTCTGTTTTTCCCGTCGCCGCTGCTCCATCTCCGGCGAGCCCGTGCCGTCGTTGTCGTGCTCCACCGTCACTGATAAGCTAGTCCTAGCTCCGCCTGAACCTTGCACGTCCATCTGACCCACCAATTTGGCTTGTCTTCACCGGGAACTCGAGTTTCATCGCCTTCTTCCTCGCGGCCGGTAACCTCACCGTCGCATGCGCATCTCCGTGGCCAGAGCCCGTCGGTGAGCCGTTGCCCTTGATTGGTGTACCTTTAGCTTCGTCTCGATGCCATAGTGCTCATTTCACTGTTGATTGGCCGTTTTATCCACTGCAGTCACCGGCACACTGTCACCGATGATCCTTGCTCCGCCGCCATTGCTGTTCACGTCGACCCGCGTCTACGCTGCTTCTCCAGCCTTGCTTTCTGCTTTGTAGTGTTCGTGGTGAGCTACTGGACCTTCCCATGCCCTCTGTTTCCTCGTTTTCGGCTTCGTTTCGCCGACGTAGCACTGCCGAGCCACCGCATCCGCCATGGCCGACGCCAAGCTCGTAACTCGTAGTAATTCGTCTAGCTAGCGCCTTCAGTCGATGCACCGGGATGATGTGGTCATTTTGGTACGTTGGTCGTCGCCGTTGATCTCACCGTCGGTGAGTTTGCGCAGGTCAGCGCCGTCGTCATTGTAGTCAACACGCGGGAGGTAGAAGATGACAGGTGGGGTCACCATGTCAGTGACTCAACGTTCAAAATGAATTTTTCTATTTTCAAGATTTGAATGAATAGTGTTTGTTTTTGTTATTTTTGTGTAGATTTATTTAGAGCTCCAAAAATTATGAAAATTTTTGAGTGACTTCTCTGTGAGGTATAGTATTTAAGAAAAATATGAAATAGTGTTTTTCAGTAATTTTTAAATGTGATAAAATTGCTCAATTTATTCATAAATGGATTTCCATGATTTTTCTAGGCTTATTTATTTATCAAAAAATTATGAAATTTGTTTTGCCACTTAGTTAAAATGTAATGAACATGTACTAAAATTTTGAGCTCAAATAGAATAAGTTGATTTATTTCATAATTTTGAATTAAATAATTAATTCATAAAAGCAAATAGTAACCTTTAATGATTTAGGTTTTTTGTTTGGACTTTTGGAATTGAGTGATGACCTCGGGTCATTTGTTGTTAATGATCCTTGGTAGTTGATATATGTGTTATGAAAAAGATTTAGTTTGTTTGACTTGCAACTGTACCGCGAAGGAAAGTTGTATTCAAATTATTAACTTTGCATCCATCATCAAGCATCATATTTCGTATTCCGCATCATGTTAAACATGGCATTGTTATTACGTGTAGTGAACGAAGGTGAACACGTGGTAGTTAATCAAGTCGTGGAAGAAGTTTATCCGTCTGTTGAGGTCGGATCGAATACTTGTGTAACGTCGCAGGAATCGGACTTTTCCGTCAACGAAGGCAAGCCCCGGATGCATACAACCCTACCTTGTATTTTATAAATTAATTTCGCTTTTGCTTTCTATTACTGCATTAAGTGATTAAGAGTTAAGTAAAAGCCTAATTGGTGCATTACCACCCTTGTTATTCCATATTTACCATATTACCTGTTTTAAACTCGTATATGCCTAGTTTTGCTTAGCTATGCGTAGAACGATGAAAGTCGGGTGACTACCTGCCACCTGCTAGTTGTAAATGGAACATTGGTTAATTATGTTAGCATGTGATATGGGAATGTGGAGTAATAAATCTAGACCGGGCGGACTCGGTGTGTGTGAGCCACCAGACATGGAGGTCTTGTGAGCAGGTTCTTTCCGCCTGTGTCGATTAAGGCACGTCCGTTGTTGAATTGTATGAGGTGAGAATTTGTAGTACTAACCACATACTCCGGTAAGCCTGAACTTGGCAATTCTATTACGAGAATGGCTACTCGCGCACTGGGAGTGGAGAGATGGCGGGAATAGCGTGTACCCACGTGGCCATGGGCTGGAATGGTGGAGTACTGTGTTCTCAGGTGGCGCGGACCCGTTCTTATTTTAGAGGATACGAGGGTAGGTTGGTATATGGAGGTCAGGGACCTGCATATGTCGTGTGGTCTGGAATTCCCAGCTAGGTTTATAATCAGTTCGAATCGTCATTGCTCCTCGGTTAAGGAGACTCAACTCACTGTTCATCATCGTAGAATTAATAACCGGAACTTGAATAAGGCTTGTGAAGGTGCTGAATATGAAGTTTCATGATCTCAGTGCGGATCGTGTCAGCTTTGTATATAATTCTTGAGAAGTTTTCTATATAAAGAATGTTGTTAAAAGAGCTTTTACGCAAAAGAACTTTGATCATTGTTAAAGCTATACCTTGAATCCCTGAGCCTGCATTACTGAGTTTATCAGTTAATATTTCGGATAAGTCTTGTTGAGTACTTTTGTACTCAGGGTTCGTTGACCCCTTGTTGCAGGTGAGCCTCATGAGCAGATCTATTTTGGATCGTGCTGCATGACTATCGTTCATTCTAACGATGAGAAGTAAATGTGTGATCCTTGGGCAGGATGTTTATTTTGTGTGTTATGTATATATTAATTATGCCACTCCACTACTACTATGGTTTGTAATAATTAAAGAACTTAGTTTGTAAGGTTTGAAATAACTGGTTTGTAAACTATGTTATCGTAAGACCTCCGCTGTTTTTACTCTGGTTTTGATATTTGAATAAATGTTGTAATACTGCAATGACTCTGTAACGTGATCCTGCTCGGAAATCGTGGATGATTCGGGGTTCCCCGAGGACACCCGATAGTCTTTTTAAGTTCATGGAAACATATGCATAGATGTCAAAGGTCGTCGGACAGTGACAGGTGCATGTGGGCCCTATAACTTAGGAGGTTCTGCCACATACAAGTGCCTTTAATGGCTGATTTTTGTTATTTTTGCTAGAGAGCAAAATTTGTATAAAACATGCATGTGATAATTTTTGTGCAATGATTATTTACTGTATAGAACATAGGAAAAATATTACATCTGTTGTTTGACACATTTCATAATACAAAGTATTTTCATGTTCATAATTATGCCATAGCTTGTCATTTTTGTGTAGGCTATTCCACTTCTCCAAATGCCATAAAAATCTGATGGTAGACTACTTAGGGTAGTACTATGCTATGATAATTTTCTAAGTTTTTTTCTAAGCTATAAAAATAGATGTTGCTATTCAAACCTATTATTAATTAGGGTTTAATCAAATGTTGTTGTATGCATGATTAAGAAATTAGTGAAGCTTTGGTGTATCTTTGAAGCATTTAATGAGATGTGTTGACTTAGCATATTAGTAGTAGAAGAGAATGCAGTAGATGACATGTGCTTGTAGTACATGTTCTTGGATGATGTTGACTACCTTGCATTCAAGCATATCCATTGTGTTCATTTCATCCAATGCACCTTTTGCATCAGCACTTACGCACCTGCATCATACAGGATCGCAAACTGAGAGCCTAGTCGTCATATCCGAGGAGCCCGAGGAGCAACTCAAGGTGTAGCCGTAGGAAGTGACCGAAGCAGACGAGGAAGACGTTGAGGAACTTCCGGAGTGCCCCGATCACCGCCCGAGCTCCTTCGAGAGAGGCAAGCCCCGGAGCATTTTTCTCCCCGGTTTGCAATTATTAATTAAATGCTTTACTTTAATTAATGCATTATGTTCAGGAGTTGTTTGCAACCATTGCTACATTATACCTTGTCTACCTTTGTTATACTATATCCTTGTTACCCTGGTATCCATAGTCGAGTCAATGCTTAGCTGGCTTAGACCGATAGAAGTCAGGTGATTTCCTGTCACTTGCGAGCTATAGGTGGTTACCTGGATCTGCTTGGAGAACTATGTAGTCATGGTATAACTAAGTGTTAATTGAAGTTGAGATCGGACGGAGACTTACAGAGTTTTGGACTGTAGTGCTTTCCGTCTGTGTCGATTAAGGACCGACCGTTGTTGGGCCTCGAGTTATGTTGAACACATGCCTTACATTTAGCTAGCTGAATAAAGTACCTTTCGACCATGAAGCTAGGAGATTATTTGGGCCAAGTAGATTGCCCGCAGTGCACTATGCCGGAGCAGGTGGGGTAGGACACGGGGGCGCGATGATAAGACCAAAGAGCAGTCGGTCGGCCCCTGGGTACATGTGGTTCCTGGCAAACTCGAGATTTTCCTAGATAGTTGACTCGGTGACCGATACCTCACTTTAGCGGGTGAGTGAGGTTTGTGTAAGGAATAAATCACCAGCTGGTTAGGAATCGATTCGAATCACCATTGCTCCTGGATAGTGAGCACTTGACTTGAGTGACTTCATCGTAGTAATGTTGATGGAACACTTGGACAGTTATAATGAATATGACATTATGGAAGTTGTTAATGATCATTGGTTATCATTATTTGCTTAATCACATGCTTGCTCTAGTATAGGTGCAACTGTAGTCGACAGGTTAATAATAATTAACTTGACAATAATGCTTTTGGAAAGGTCCTTGAAATGCTAAAAATGCCTCTTTTTGCAAATGAGTCAGCTACCCTACTATAAAGCCCTTCATAATCCTTGGTGTCACTTTATTTTCGGTTATGTCGGGTAAGTCTAGCTGAGTACCTTCTCATACTTAGGGTTTTATTCCCACTTGTTGCAGATGGGCAGATGTATTACGGCTACTATATCAATTGCCTTTATCCTATGATGGGTGATGCTTAGGACCATGGGCATGGTCATTCCTTATGTCTCGTCTGATGCTTTTGTTGGAGATGATCATTAGCTGGCACTGTATTTGAACTCCGTGTGAGTGTGTGTGGTTTTGAACAAATGGCTTCCGCTACTTTTATTCGAACTCGTTTGTAATAACTATGTTTAAACTCTGATGTATCTGTGATGCGAACTTTTATGTAATATGTGATGGTGACCGCTAAACTTATTACGATCTTGGCTGGTATGTGAGTTGGTTTGAAATCCTTCGTGATTTCATGGACTACCGGGTTATACGGGCTTAAGTTTGCTAAATCGTCTGCTCTGGCGGATGATTTTCTTACTTAATTTCGTATAATTGGTCAGTTCTGTTACATCTTGCACCTTGGTGGGATCCACCATAATTCCACCATTGGACAACACGTGCTCGAGAAAAGGTACCTCACGAAGCTAGAATTCACACTTACTGAACTTTGCATAAAGCTTGTGTCCACATAATCTAGTGAGAACCACTCGCAAATGTTCAACGTGATCTTCATTCCCAGAATAGACCAAGATATCATCTATAAATACCACCATAAATTTGTCCAACTCAAGCATAAACACCGAATTCATCAAATACATGAAGTGTGCGGGGGCATTGGTCAATCCAAAAGACATAACAAGATACTCATAAAGACCGTATCTTGTAGAGAAGGCAGTTTTTGGAATATCCTCAGGTTAGATTTTCATTTGATGATAACCAGATCTCAAATCAATCTTGGAAAAGACTTTTGCTTTAGACAACTGATCAAATAAGATATCTATGCGTGGTAGAGGGTACTTATTCTTGATTGTGACTGTATTCAAAGGCCTATAATCTACACACATGCACAGTGAGTGACCCTTCTTCTTCACAAAGATAGCCGGACACCCCCACGAAGATGAACTAGGACGGATAAGGCCTTTCTTTAGAAGTTCATTTAACTGGGTTTTAAGTTCGGCTAGTTTGTTGGGAGGCGTTCTTTAAGGTCTACTACATATGGGCGCTGTACCAGGTAGCAACTCTATCTTGAACTTCACATCCCGATCTGGGGGCAATCTGAGCAAATCATCAGGAAAAACATCTGGAAAATCACACACTATAGGGATATCTACAATAGCCTTTGCTTGCACCGCATTTGCCACACAAGAGAGATTGATGTCCCTAGGTAGTTGCACTAGAAAACCTTCCTGATTTCTAGGATCTTTGAGCATGACTACTCTAGTCGATGTATCAATAAGCACCCCATGATTGCTCATCCATTTCATTCCTAATATCACATCAATACCCAGCCCCAATAAAACTACCAGATCCACCTGATAACTTCATCCCTCTATCTCAAGTTGCACACCCCCGACTACTAGCTTTGTTGGGATATTACCACTAGCAGCCCTAATACAATAACCCTCACCCTCAATAGTGTATGTTTTCTGTTTAAACTTGGATGCAAATGCGGGGCTCATAAAAGAATGGGAAGCACCTAAATCAAATAGTACAACTACAGGGTGTTGATCAACCAAAAACTTACCAATGGTGACTACCTCTCCTAAAGGAATATCAGCAATATTAGTGTAGTTCACCTGCCCCTAGCAGCCACCTTGGTTGTTATTCTTCTTGGGATAAGGACACTTCCTTGCCTAGTGACCCGGCTTGTTGCAGTTCTAGCATGGCATGTTGCTTGGAGGAACATTGGAGCTGCCTTAACTAGTAGTGCCCTTTGGAAGAGCAACTGTAAAAGCCTTACGAAATCTAGTCTTGCCTGGATTCTTCTTCAGCGGTGGGTGGAACTTAGTAGTTGATGCTAGAGGATGGAATGGAGCCTTAGATTTGACTAGAGCTTTGGACTATGAGGCACCCGCCTCATAGGCTCTCTTGTGATTATTTGAAGCAGCATAAATAGCATTGTTGTTTTCTTGAGATAAAGCATCACTAACAAACTCATTAAAGGTAGCACACTTAAAATTTCCCATAGTCTTCATCAACTTGGGGCTAAGTCCCCGCTTGAAATTAGCGATCTTCTTGGCATCAGTGTCAACAAACTTAGTAGCATACCTTGCAAGGTTATTGAAAGCCTATAGGTATTCATTCAAGCTCTTGTCCCCCTATGTTAGCTTCATAAATTCAATGTGCTTGATTGCCATGAGACCAGGAGGAATACAATTTCCCCTGAAAGCAGATTTGAACTGATCCCAAGTGATTTGGGCATCAATGGGCATAGTGGACCGATGATGACTCCACCAAATACCAGCTGGCCCATGCAGTTGGTGAGATGCATACTCAGTCTTCAGCACCTCAGTCAAGCGAAGCAGATGGAATTTTTGCTCGAGAGTGTTCAACCACTCATCAGCTTAGAGGGGCTCCTCAGCCTCCTTGAAGATCGGTGGTTTAGTGTTAAGGAAATCTTTGAAGTCACTATACTAATTTGGTTCAGGTCCTTGGCGTGCACCACAGCCATCACGATTTGCAATCGTGCGGAGAGCATTTGCCGTAGTGCACTATCCTTCAACCAGTATTGTCATCAATTCCACTGGTGTGGGTGGTGGTGGTGGTGGGAGATCATCATCATCACCAGCCACACTAGTGGCATGAGTGCAAGGCATCTGCAACAATGTGCAACCAGCAATTATTCGTGATGTCAGCACGTTGGAGAGGAATAATGTAATTATGCCAAACTGAATTTACTGGAGAGAATGTAAAATTCATGCAATAAAATAGAGGCAATAATTCATTCTCCAATCACCACATCATCAATAGATTAGTAGCACCATTCGTAGTGCATTCCAACATGACAAGTTTTAAAATTCACCAACTAAGATAAGCATCCCAAAGGGAGCGGATTAAGGTACATTACATGCCACGTTCGAATTAAAAGGTACTTCCAACATCTACCATAGTACTGAGTCCATTACACAATGGTGGCAAAAGCTTAAACTAGTGAGACTTGCTAGCTATCTACTCGTCGAAGTGGTCACTGTCCACATCGGAGACGCCCTGGACTTCTTCAGGGTCATCCTCTTCATTTGCAGGTTCAGCTGCATTGACATTCATCTGCACATCCTCTTCTTCTTCATCAGCCTCAATCACTTGAGGACCAAGATCTAGGTAAACTGGTGGAGGGTGAGGAATTGGGTTCCTCTCATTATTGAGGCGATGAATCTCCACTAGTCCTTCCTCGATGTGATCATTGAGGTAATCCTGCTTTTCCATGGCATTGATGTGGTCCTAAATCTGAGCCTGACGCCTTTCTTCTACCAACTCTAGGGCTGCATCTCTATGACGGGTCACACGGTCCAACTCTTGTACTGCCTCATCTCTCTCTATGGTGAGGTTCATAAGATAGTTATGAAGCTCATCTCTCTCGCGTGCTGCTTGCCCCCACTGCTGCAGGTGATAATTTGCAATGCCCCGAATCTCATCTACCTCTAGCTGAGCTTGCCCACATGCCTTTGCCCTATGATGATACTTGCGGGCACGCAACCTGAACTTGCGTTGGGCTACCATTGGCTTGCCAGCTTCTTCTAATACACTAGAGAGGGTGTTCTGCCTGACTCGACAAAGCTTCAAGACGGCCACCATAGCACTCATTTCCACATTGTCGCTCTAAACACGTTCACCATGGCCTCAAACCAAGGCATGGCTAGCTTCTTGAGTCCACTCAGCATCTATCAGAGCCACTCAGGGAATGGATGCAACTGGTCCACCCACCAATTCATCTTTGAAACTCTGTGCTATGTCCATAAGCACATCAAGAGCAGCAACTTGCATGGCTTCCCATGGGCTTTGCCCATCAGACTCGGTGCTCCACCCATGCCACAATGGTCTCGTGGGGTTCTGCGGCACCACCAAGGTCACATTGTACCATGGCACATCTCCAAATGGCACTATTTCCACCCACATGTAATAGGGCACCTTCGGGTACCCAACTAAGCTTAGCACCCTCTAGAGCAGGGTAGGCGTACCAAACTAGTCCAAAAAGGTGCTGCTAAGAGGAGGAAACACAGGCGTGGCCATCTATAACAAAAGGGATGCAACTCTCGTGAGAGGGTTATTTTTTTGAGAGATGAAAAATTAATAATTAGAATAAGCAATTATAAGGGAGGGAGTAATGCAAAATGTAATGTAGTAATGAACATGATGCATGCACGATCCGTACGTCCTCCCAAACCTAAGAAAAGTTAAGTTCTAGCGGAATATACGGTGGCATACACACGTTCTCTCGAATAGTGGTAACTAGTCGATCTACACGGTGCATTGTTAGCGTACCTGTAGAAAATTTCATTGCAGCCCAACCCCACAAGAGATAATTAGCATACAATGAAAGTAGTAAACTAAGATACTCTCCATTTATACATCCCCGGATATATATACTTTGGTATCCAAAACTACCCGACAGATATACCCACAATTAAGTACCTTCATATGTACATGTATGCAACATGTAAATATTCTAGTAACCACAACTAACGCTCCCCTAGACCAACAATTGGACGGTCATACTCTCACAACTCACACTTACCTGGGTGTAGAGGCAATTGATCCATACATTACCATTCAAGCGAACGACACCCATGAAATATCACGCCGCATGGACGATGAAATAGAAACAATCAATTTCCCCCAAGTTAGTAATTATATAAGCCACCTAAAAGTCCTTATGTGGGCTACAAGGGATGTGATCACCGACAAACTATAAATATAAAAATTTAGATTTTGGAACACCTATATATATAACCATAAGTTGGAAAACAGTTTTCACAACAAAAGCTTTTGTTTTTAAATACCCGTATGACATGTTTAGTGTTGAATCTAGCTCTGATACCAGCTGTAATAGAACTAACCAATTTATAAGAGCACAAGTACAAAAATGATCGCCGAAACGATCAAATTCTCGCACTTGAGCCCATATAAACTCGGTAGTCAACTAAAACCACGAAGGATTTCAAACCAACTTGTGTACAACCAAGATCGTAGTGATTCAACATAACACATCACACGTTACAATATTTCACAAATAGTTCACAGATAGATTACAACACATTGGAGTCATAGTTATTACAAACCAAGTCTTGTAAAGTAGTGGAAGCAAATAGTTTAACTCACACACATGAGTTCAAATACAAGTACCAGCTTGCCGATCACATCTCACAAAGCATTTGGATAAGATAAACAGAGATCACGCCCATGATCTAGTCTTCGTCACCCGCCGGGTGGAGACAGTACTTATAGAAGCCCTGATAAAGAAGGTCATCTACAACAAGAGGGAATAAACCCTGAGTATGAGAATGTACTAAGCTAGACTTACCCGTCGGAAACCAAAAATAAATGACACCAAGGATCATGCATAGCTTAATTTTGTAGATCTGTCTGACACTTTCTTTTTGCAGAAAAGCATAAGTAATAATGATCAACTCTTAACCTGAGCTAGCAGTGACTTTTAGCCATTAACCTGTCATCTATATAAGCACCTATACTAAGCAATCACTTGATTAAGATGCAAACATTATTAACCATAGCAGGTATAAACTGTGGCAACATTATCATCATCCTCCATTTAACCATATCGTTAAATTAAGTGAATCTACGTTGCCGCTGCTCAGTCAAGTTCTCACTATCCGGGAGAGATGGTGACTCGAATCGATTCCTATCCAATTGGAGGGGTATTCCTAACACAAACCGTGCTTCCCCCATCAGGGTCGCAATCCTGGGTCTGGACAGTGCCGCATCCTCAAGGGTGACAATCTGCCAAGAAGTGCAGGAATTTTAAGCACCTGACCCCTTGGACTCACGCCAATGTCGCTAAGCACATCCTTCCTTCCTCCAGAATGTGCATGACCCCCCGGTTCCTGGCCTGAGTCGAACTACTAGGCTTCATAGTCAGAATGACTTATCTAGCCAACTAAGTGTTAGGCTACGTTCAACATGACATGAGGACGTACAACGTATCGGTCCTTAAATGACACAGACAGAGTCACTATGTCCAACCCTACACAAGACTCTGCCCAGTCTTAATTCATTATTAACATGGTTCTTTTTCCACGATAGCAAATATAGCCAACCGTGACCCACCTCATCCTAAAGCTCACAGGTACAAGAAATCACCCGACTTCTACCGCACTAAGCATGGCTAAGCATTTAACCTGTTCCTGAACTTAAATAGGATTAAAGTGCGATATCTGGACAAGGATAGATATATAATGCAACAATTGGTTCCAACCAATTCCTATACTTAATGCATCATCAACAATAAAAGATACTCAAGATATTTGTAAAAACATGGGAGACTTAGAATGCTCCGGGGCTTGCCTTTCAGGAAAGAGGATGGGCGGTGGTCAGGGCACTCGGGCAACTCCTCCTTGGTGGCTGCTTTGTTGGTTGCCTGAACCTCGGGCTCCTCCTCCTGGCTTGCTCCCTCAAACTCTAGAAGCGTCACTTCCTCTGGCACACCTATTGCATATATGCGCAAGATAAATATCATGGATACATATGAATGAAGTTAGGGATGCTCGGGGAATGCACATGCTTACTGCAGTACACATATTCTAACTTAAGCTCTATTCAAATCACTTTAACTTACCAAGTTTAGACAACCTAATATACAATTGCTCATCTTCAGTTAAGGACCTAGCACCTGCACCTAAGCATTTTCTCAAGTTAGCCTAGCACCCAAACAATCAACAAGAATAATGCTACAAAGCATTCACACCATCATTCATATTTCCGCAAAACTAGGAATATACAGTGGCATAGTAAATTGACCATAACTAGAGATTTACAAATCCAATTGACATGCAACTAGACAATTTGGAAAGCTTATAAAATTTCCTAAAATTCATTTTCAGACCTCAAGGCATGATTCCAACTTTTACCAGTCGAAATCACATAACAACAGAAATCTGTCCTCACAAGACAGAGAGCGACCAAAACTGGACTCAAACTAAGAATAGCCATATCTCCTAAACTACTTGGCCAAATACCACCAAATTTTAACACAAGCTAGTTTAGTAAGTGAACTACAACTTTGGTATTCACATGATGCCCATAAAATACAATTATCAAAGCATAATTCACCAAGTGCTAGAAACTGTCTATAATTATAGAAATGCTAACATTAAATATTTACTTATGTGTCAAACATGATTTCTGACCAAACAAAGTGTATCACAAGTTCACACATCATATAAGATCACCATAAAGTAAGGTGTTCACCACCAATTCATTTCTTTTAATGCCTTTCTTAATTTATTTAGTTATTTAAGTGGAATAAGGAACATATATGAAAACTGCACCGTTTAATCTACAAAAAATTACAGCTCATACTACATGCTCCAAGTAGGCTACTGTAAAAATTTCACCCAAAGTTACCAATAGAAACATTCTACACAAAAATAACAAGGCAGCGAGGCTGATTTTGGCCTAAATTAGAAACCCTATTGAAAAGTGTCAAACAACAGAAGAAATATTTTTCTTAGCATTCTTAATGATGAGGACATGACACCCATGCATATGACCATGTTTTGTGCATGGTATAGAGGGGTAGGAGGCCAGCAAGGGTATCCAAGTCAAGAAGGAGGTCCGAGGCTAATTTGGTTCGAGTCCCTGAGGTGGAGGCCCAAAACAACTCAAGTTCGAGTCTGCCTCGGCCTGCAGGACCAGTCTGCCTTAAACTGATTACCTAGGACACATCCGGACTCCGTTTTCAATGATCCACATATGGTTGGAAAGCTAATTTGATAAGGAAGTCAATCTAAGTGGTTTCACATCAAAAGACCTTTGGAATCAACGGGAATCGTTGAAACAAGTCAGCATCCAAAATTTGCCAGGGTGCTGCGACACCGTCTTTTAGTCCGTTGGACCGTGTATCGTGTTTGAGCCCATTAGGGGGCGCGTCCAGGGGGGTGACGCCCAAGAATTTATAAATAGCAGCCGTCGCTCTCCTTCAGGTATGGGTTTTGTTTAGTTCTTGATTTCCTCATGAAACAGACATTATTTTGCTGCAACTGTCGCCGCCAAGGCCGCTTGCTGTGAACCAGGGCCCCAGTTCTTGATCTTGTTCGCCTATGGCGATTAGTCCTTTCAAATAAAGACTTGAACTCCTTCTTGATTTCATAAGCCTCATATTTATTTGCAATTTTAGATTGTGTTCATCCTGTTCTTGCTTGTGTTCTCGATTCGCTTGCAGGAAAGCCTTCTCGGCGAGGTCAATCGCGTTCACGTGGTTGATAACCAACGGAGCAGTGGTGTAACGGTTGCCGGGGTCCGAATCAATCTTGGTTCGAAGCCTAAATCATGAACGTCGAGTCCCCACCAATCGACACTATCATACCTTTCGGAAGATCAGGCCTAGTCTACATCAAGTGGTATCAGAGACCTTGTTACCCGTTAGGTATAACTTTGTTTCCCCCTTCAGATTGTTACTGTTTTTGCATTACCTACAGTCCACAAAAAGTCAAAAAAATACATCATCACATATTCCCTATCCTATAGCCTCATTGTGCCGTGCAAGTTCGTCTCTGTTTTGCGTTGTTGAGTTTGTGCCCTGGGTCAAGTTCTTGTTGCTGGTTTTAGATCGTTTTTAGTCCAGTTTGTGTTTTCCCCTTTGTTTTTCATCATAATCCGTGAACACCTTCAAGTCTTGGTTGTGATTCCTTTGTATTCATCAAACCCTAGTCCATGCCATCTTATTTGTTACACTTGTCTTTCCTGTTTCCATCAAATCCTTGCTGCCGTGACCAATTTTGCGCGCATTGTTCCCGTTTTGTCCTCTAATTCGGAGTGCGTTCGTAAAACTGGTCTAGTTTTCGCATACGAACTCAGATTTTGACGTTCCATATATCAAAATTGATCAGAAAAAAATTTCGGATCCGTCCATCCCCATATGTTGGGGTTGGAGATTTTTATTTTGGTCAAAAAGTGGTCACAAGATCCTCTTTTAGTGGTCACAAGGTCTTTGTTGATTTTAAGCATGTCTTCTGAAAATTCCACAGGCCACGTATTTCACTTGTTTAAGCTCATATTTTCTGTGGTTACTTCTTTTGTGCTCCTAAGTGAAGAAAAAATATAAAAAAAATAAAAAGAAAAAGTCAAAGAATCCCAAAAAAACAACGACAGCCCAAAAATAAAGAAAAAAGAGAGGGGCAAAAGTGGAACAATATCTAGAGGAGCACATAGAGAGCGCCATTTGAGCTGTGTTTGCGTGTGCTGATTTCTACCTTGTTCCTAATCATATTCTTGCTGTACACATCACTTAATACATCTGGTACTTGGAATGTGAGTAGGCCAGCAACTAAGACAAGTACTTGGGATACTTATTCAGCTTTGCTATTCAGTTGCGAATTTTGCTATTCCTTGCTACTATATTGTGCCTGTCTAAGCTCCACTTTCTTCTAACCAAGTATAGGTTCGCCTTGCAACTGTTACACTCTAGCTACAACGGTATCATAGTCACCGACCGATTGCACCGCCTATTGCTTTGGTAAGAACACTTATAAGACCGTGGTAAGACGCTTCAGAGTTGAGTGCCTTATTTTTCCTTATCCACATCCTAAGTAGTTGATAGGGATAATACTCTTGTGTTGTCTTTTGTTGTCTTCTAACAATGACAGGTCGTTCGTATCCACCGACTTATGATGGTATAGGTGCTGATGAGTACATGGAGTGGGAAATTGCCATCGATAACATATTTGCTACTCGCTTTATGTGTCCAAGGAGGAAGGTAAAAAATGTAGTTAGTGTTTTGCGACATTCTGCTTTATCTTGGTGGGAGTCTTTAGATCCTTCTGATAAGCATCAAACTTGGAATGATATGAAACTTCTTATGCGAGAAACCTTTGTTAATCCACCTCCTGTTTTGACTTCATATGATGAGGTGCACCATTTTGAGGAAGAGTCTGTTGTTATTCCTCCTGCTATGCCTAACCTTTTGCAGGACAATGTAGAAAGAGCGAGGATGACGTGACAGAAAATGAGAAGCTCACAGCCTCATGTGAAAATTCAGAACCATCAACTATTACCCTTGCTGAACATGAGCGCAAAGGTAATGCCCATGATGCTAAACTCATAGAAGACAAGAGTTCTCTTGATGTGCTGAATTTTTCCACCAACCATGCTATCATAGAGCAATTGTTAGTGGAACCATCTCTTGATTTATCTCCATCCCATGATAATTTGCTTGAAGTTCCTTGTGATAAAGAGGAATTGATTGAAGATACTTTAGTTTTATATGTTTTGGAACCAACCACTTGTGCTAAAAATAAACATGTTATTCATATTGCTACTAAAACTGATGAGTTCAAACTGTTGTCTTCTTTACATACTTTGGGTTACATTGAATTTGATGTTTTATGTAACCTAGATTGTTTGGAGAAGAGCCTTTTTAAATATGCTGATTTGCCTTGGTTTTCTAAACACACATATCATGTTATTGGTAAATATAACAACAAGGGACAATATATGATACATCGAGTATACATTCGTAGTAATATGAATTCTCCTTTTGTTGTACAAGATTATGATCGTTTAGAGGGCAGCCATAATAATACAAACATTTTCTCATGTTCCTCAAAGAAACAAGTTCACTTCCAAGAAGGGGAGCATTGTTGGTTGCTGCCTATGTCTGCTAGATCATCTATTCCTGTATTGTCTTTGGTTAGTTCTAATCTTTTACAGGACAGTATTGACATACATCGTGTGCATTCGAATCATGGAGTCTACATGCTTGCTAAATTTTTTATGCGAGATGACATGCTACAAACTTGGAAACATGGTCATGTTCCTTCTCACAATTATTTCAGTTCCCTTTGCCTTCACAACCCCATTCTCCTTTATGTTGTGCAGGATCAGTTTCAAGCACAATCGACGCTGAGGATGACTTTTCGTCAAGAAGGGGAGGATGATGAGGACATGACACCCATGCATATGACCATGTTTTGTGCATGGTATGGAGGGGTAGGAGGCCAGCAAGGGTGTCCAAGTCAAGAAGGAGGCCCGAGGCTAATTCGGTTCGAGTCCCCAAGGTGGAGGCCCAAAACAACTCAAGTTCGAGTCTGCCTCGGCCTGCAGGATCAGTCTGCCTTAAACTGGTCATCTAGGACGCATCTGGACTCCGTTTTTGATGATCCACATATGGTTGGAAATATAATTGGATAAGGAAGCCAATCCAAGTGGTTTCACATCAAAATACCTTTGGAATCAACGGGAATCATCGAAACAAGTCAGCATCCAGAATCTGCCAGGGTGCTGCGACACCGTCTTTTGGTCCGTTGGACCGTGTATCGTGTTTGGGCCCATTAGGGGGCGCGTCTTGGGGGTGATGCCCAAGACTTTATAAATAGCAGCCATTGCTTTCCTTAGGGTTTAGGTTTTGTTTAGTTCTTGATTTCCTCATGAAATAGACATCGTTTTGCTGCAACTATCGCCGCCAAGGCCGCTTGCTGTGAACCAGGGCCCCAGTTCTTGATCTTGTTCGCCTATGGCGATTAGTCCTTTCGAATAAAGACTTGAACTCCTTCTTGATTTCATAAGCCTCATATTTATTTGCAATTTCAGATTGCGTTCATCCTGTTCTTGCTTGTGTTCTCGATTCGCTTGCAGGAAAGCCTTCTCGGCGAGGTCAATCGCGTTCGCGTGGTTGATAACCAACGGAGCAGTGGTGTAACGGTTGCGGGGGTCCGAATCAATCTTAGTTCGAATCCTAGATCGTGAATGTTGAGTCTCCACCAATCGACGCTATCATACCTTTCAGAAGATCAGGCCTAGTCTACATCACTTAAGGTACCAGGACAACCTCCAATAAATTTCATGGGCATTGGATTCATAGATTAATTATTAAAATTCACATAAGGATCATCTAATTATAAAAGGGAAATTAATAACTCAAAAACTATTCATGCACTAACTCTCAAATTTTTACCAGAGCTTCTACTCATCAAGAAGAGCTCACCATACAAATTTCATAATTTTTGGATCACAGGAACTCTAGATATGAGTTAAGCAAATTTGCATCCATTTAAAAACACATTTTAAGTTACAATTTAATTCTCCCAGAAACTTTACCACAAGTGTTCATGTTATATTTTTCCTAAATACTACACTTCACCAAGATCCTAACAAAATTAGAATCACCCAATTTGGATCTACCAAACTCGTTATGAATTTTACAAAACAGCATCAAAATCTGCATTTAAATCACCAAAACCTAAATATGGGTCACTGACGCGCGGGACCCACGGGGTCAATGACCCCACCGGCCAGAGGGAGTAGAGCAGACGAGCAGAGGTTGACCCGTGCTTGCTCGCCGGTGGCGAGGACTCCGACAAGGCTAAGGGCATCGGCGTGCTCGCCTTGACGAGTCTCACCTAACTATGCCCTCCCCTCAACCGCTACCGAGCTCTAGCTAGGACGGCGGCGTGCATGGCAGACGGTGGAGGGGATCTAACGGTGCTCCAGCGAGGTCTAGCCTTGTAGGGTGTGGCTAATCTCGGTACAAGCTTCTAGGGATTATGGGGAAACTGAGGGAAGGAAGAAAAGGGAGTGAGAGGGCTCCGGTGGTGGTCGGCCACGGTGAGCTCCAACTCCGACGAGCCTCGGACGGTTGCGGGAATGACAATGCGGCCACACCAAAGGTCGAGCAACTGTGCAGAGATGATGATGTGATAGAGGAGCTCAAGGCAGAGCTATGGGCGAGATGGAGCAAGGTGAGACGCGGCGGCGAGAACATGAGAGCTCAATGAAGCTCTCGGCGGCAATGGTGCTCCGTCTCGGGGAAGAAGAAATGTGGCCTCTACCTTGACTCTCTGGCTCAATGGTGAGGTGGATGAGCTAATGGGGACTATGGTGGAGTTGTGGGCTAGCTATAGCAAGCAACGACATGATGGCGAGGGTGCACGGCTCGGTGGAGCAATGGCGATGGCGGCGGCTCCGCTTTCTCGGTGCCTCAGACACGCGCGAGAGGGAGAGAGCGAATGAGAGCGAGTGGGAGGGCAGACGAACATGGCCTCCTTGTGGTCGACAGCGGGCAGCAGCACTAGGCTGTCCACGATGCATGGCGGCCACATGGCGGCAGCGGCCTATGGCCGGTCGGCCACTGTGCCGGTCTGAATTTTTGATTCAGTGTTCATCAGTGCCGACTGACAAAGCAAGTTCTGTGCTCCATATCTCCTAAACCGTGATGATCTAGCTCATGGTGTAGTTGACAAATTAGAGATCTAAGTGAGGACTACAACTTTGCCAATTGGAGCTTGAGCTAGTTCAGCCTGGTTAGGGATATACAAGGCTCCAAACATCGATACTTGAAACTAAAAATCAGTTCTCAGACTTAGAAAATTTCTAAGTCTCCAAATAGCCCCCAAAACTGACTTGTGGGCCCTTTTTGAGCATGTTCTACACATTTTCATGAGATGGTCATAAAATAACTTTTGTTTCTTATAAAATTTCCTACAACTTTGCTTAAGGGTGCATAGCCATGCAAAAATTCTAAGCTATACGTTTTAAATAGTCAAACAAAAGAGCTCTAGGAGTCAACACAAGTCAAACTATTACTTGGAAGCATAATTAGGCAATATGGTCAACCTAAACATTGTTCCTAATGACATTCTAAGTGTAGCTAAGTTGTTTAAGAGGACATTTGGCACACATTTTCATAGACCACACATGAGCACACACAAATGCTAGCATAAAACCAAGCAATTCAAAAAGAAACACACATGAAATGATAACATTCATCATGGTATGATTCTTATGAATGAGATGATGATGCACATGCTCATGTGATGCAAGTGTTTTAGTGCAACCATAACACTGAGGTGTTACAAGGTAGGTATAGTTGGGGATCGCTATGAACTTGGTGTAGCATGGCCACCCCAAGATGGCATGGTAGGACCCTAAGTCCACCACCTCGAAGGTGAGGACCTCCGAGCAGAAGTTGGCTCGGTCACCAAATGTGATGGGAAGGTCAATCTGCCTGAGTGGGTATGCCTATGTCCCTAGGATCACACCATGGAAGGGAGAGCTCACTGGGCGGAGCTCCAACCGGGTGATGCGCATGGCGTCGAGGGTGTCAACATAGAGAATGTTGAGGCCACTGCCTCTGTCCATCAACACCTTGGTGAGGCACTTCTTGTGGACGATGGGGTCAACGATGAGCGGGTAGCGACCCGGTCGGGCAACATGAGAAGGATGGTTTCTCTAATCAAAAGTGATCGGGGAGTCTGACTAGCTAAGGAAAGAGGGGACGGCCGACTTAGCTGCACTTGCCTCTTTATAGCATACCTTGTGCTAGTGCATGGAGTGGATGGCATCAGATCCCCCAAAGATCATGAGGCATTCCTCGGGGTTGGGGAAGCCATCACCATCCTTGCCCACCATGCCTCCTTTCTTGGTCGCCGCCTCCTTACCCTTCCCTTCCTTCGGCTTGCTGACCTATCATAGAAAGCGCTTGAGGAGCTCACAGTCCTTGTAGAGGTGCTTGAAAGGGTAGGCGTGGTTGGTGCATGGAGTCTTCATGAGCTTGTCGAAGTAGTTGGGCTGGCCCTGCTGGGGCTGCTTGCCCGCACGATCGGCTATTGTGACCAAAGCTAGGTTGGTCGGTCGGCATCAGTCCTTCTTGTTCTTCTTGCCCTTTTGTGTGGAGGGGCCCTCGCCTTGGTCCTCATGCTTAGCCTTGCCCCTGTCCCAACCACCACTAAAGACCTCCTCAACCACCTCCTCACCGGAGGCATGGTTCATGGTGGTGTCAAGCAGGTAATGGGTGGTACGAGGATTTAGATAGCTGAGCTTGTGGATCAAGGACTCACAGGTTGTCCCAGAGAGGAACATGCTGATGATGTCCGCGTCGATGACATTAGGAAGGGAGTTGCACCGCTTTGGGAACCTGCGGATGTAATCTTGTAGGGACTCGTTAGGCTCCTGCTGGCAGCTCTTGAGGTCCTAGGAATTCTCAAGACGGACATATGTCCCCTGGAAATTTCCAACAAAGGCCCTCTTGAGATCCACCTAGTCTCAGATGCTATCGAGCAGGAGGAATTCGAACCATGCTCGAACATGCTCCCCACGTAGATGCAGAGATACTGAATGATGAAGTGGTCATCATCCACTCCTTCGGCTCAGCAGGCGAGTTGGATGTCTTTGAGCCATATACTAGGGTTTTTCCCTCGTGTATTTGGCGATGTTGGTAGGTGGTTGGAAGCATTGTGGGAATAATGCTCTCTAGATGTGACGACCAAAGGCCCATGGCCTCGGGCCATCTAGGTTGCGGCTCTAGTCATTTGGACAGCCACCATGCCTAGGATGTGTGTCCCTACACTCCTTGATGGTTAGGCTAGGGCTCATGCCACCTGCTCTTGCCGCCACTTGATGGACGTCATCATCGTGTTGGGCCTGGCGTCGATTGTTGATGATGCTAGGAGCATCATGGTTTGGCCTGAGCCATTCATGCATAGGTGGTCGGTGTGGAGCAGGTGCCGGGTCGGGCTATGGTGTAGCCATGGGCTTTTGCCCCACACCTAGCAACTATAGTGGTGAGTGGATGGAGCGATTTGACTGGTGCGGCGCCATTCCTCTGGTAGGGCAAGAGGCCACGAGCCGGTGTCACGATGTATAGCTCTCCGCCTATTGAACAACAATGGTTTCCACTAGTGCCTAGAGGTTCTTGTGGATTGCCTGTTCCTAGGGGTCAGTAGGCTTAGGAAGGCCGCACAGAAGCATTGTCGTAGCAGCGATGTTCTGGCCAGCCCGAGCAAACTATGGGGGATCATTCCCTCCTTCTAGGATGTTATGTTGGACCTGGTGGGTGCGACCCTGAGCACCGCTCACCAGGTTACGCGCATGTGGAGTAGTATGCTACACCAAGCACACCAGCGTAGGTGGTGGCTGACTCTGCCGCCTTTGTCGTAACTCCTTGCCATGCTCCTGCCACACACGATAGCCTTCGCAAGAGGGTCCAGAGGGCTATGAGTCTGCAGAGATTCCACTACCACTGATGGCTATCTTGGGGTGTCCGCCATAGCACACTCCTAGGATAGAGGGTGGCTAGGTGCCATGACGTCGCCAATGCTAGAGCCATCGCTTTCAACCTCATCATCTATGAGGTCATGAAAGGAGGTGGGAGCATAGCCTGCCATCCCCACAAATTTGGCTACGAGAGTAGGTGGCATCAACATCCTTCAGAGCCCCCTTGCATCCATGTCCCTAGGGGACGCAAAGCCATAGGGGAACCGGTCGCACGGTGGTCATAGTGGGGACAATGGGGTCCCTCTGGAGAGTCAGCGGAAGTTGTTAAATAATGAGTAAAGAACAACATATACGTTACTCACTATGGAGTTTGAGCCCAGCATGGGCTCAAGGTGAAGTGTGCGTGTTTCGATGTTGAGGTCATTGGGTGGCCTGAGGCCGGTGGAGGGTGCTCCTCCTCTAGTGGATGTCAAGACGAGCACCTCCTCATAGAGGTAGAGTACACCAAACCAGTCAGCGATGAAGTCTAGACTCCCAAAGAGGAAGGTCTGGAGTGGCACGAAGACAGGAGGAACCCACATCCCAATAGGTGGGATCATGAGGAACTCTAGCGAGCCAAAGCGAATCGTATTGCTTGAGCCCGCCATGACAAAGATGGTGGAAAAGTGGGCCATCCAATGACCAAAAGCGTGAACGCACGGCGTCCTCCCCACGGACGGTGTCAACTGTCGGTGCAAAAAGTGACCAACAAGTAAATATTTGTAGTTTTGTCGTGCATTATGATCGGATGTGGCCTAGCACTCAATGACACAGGATTTATATCGGTTCAGGCAACATGCCCTACGTTCAGTTTTAGTCAGTCGATGACTTTATTCCTAAGCCCTGGTGCTCGAAGTTTGCTGTGGGGTTACAAACGAGTAGGAATAAGAAGGGGGGTGTTAAAGGCCTGGTCAGACTCTAAACCAAAGGGCCAAGAGTGATGGGGGCTCTAACATGCACTATGTATTGGAGCATATGCTCTGTGTAGCTTTAGAGTTCTAGAGCTATTGAGCTATTCGAGTTCTCAGGTCCTCGAGTGCTCGAATCGTCTAGCCTCTCTTTGTTTTTTAGGAGGCCAGAGCACTAGAGAGCTCATCCCCTTTTATAGTAAAAGGGGATGGCCTTACAAGTCAGAGAAAGAGAGAGAATGTATACATGTGCTTCCTAGTCTTGTTGCCCACACTGTCGGGTACGAGACGGTCGTCGGTGCCCACAATACTATTTATGTCAGATGCATTTTGTAGGCTCTATCGTGTTTGCCTGGTATGGCAAACGTCGGCGCCTACAATACTGTTTGTGTTCTAACATGCCTGGAAGGTTGCATAGTGCCCATCTAGCATGGTCTGGTGAAAGGTCCTAATATGGCTAGAGGGGGTGCATAACCTATTTAAAAATCTACAAAGCAACTAGAGCAATTTGATGAGTATAACAAATAGTGTAATGCAAACTTGCTCTAGCTCTACAAGGGTTGCAAGCCACCTATCCAACAATTCTAGTTGCAATGATTACTTAGGCACACAAACTTGCTACTCTAAAGAGCTCAACTAGATGAATGTAAATAATAAAGCAAGCTCTCAATTCTAATTACACTAAAGAGCTTATATCAACTAGTTTGCAAGAATGTAAATAAGTGAGTAGGGCGATTATACCACCGTGTAGAGGATGAACCAATCACAAGATGAATATATATCCAATCACCGGGAGAATGCCAAAGACAAGAGACAATCGATTTTCTCCCGAGGTTCACGTGCTTGCCAACACGCTATGTCCCCGTTGTGTCGACCAACACTTGGTGGTTCGGCGGCTAAGAGGTGTTTCACAAACCTTGTCCACATGATAGGACACCGCAAGAACTGACCCGTAAGAACCGACCCACAAGTGAGGTAACTCAATGACACGAGCAATTTACTAGAGTTACCTTTCGGCACTCCACCGGGGAAGGTACAACTCCCCTCACAATCACTAGAGACGGCCACGAACAATCACCAACTCATGCCGATCCTCCACCGCTACATCGAGCCGTCTAGGTGGTGGCAACAACCAAGAGTAACAAGCGAAATCCACAGCACAACACGAATACCAAGTGCCTCTAGATGCAATCACTCAAGCAATGCACTTGGATTCTCTCCCAATCTCACAAAGATGATGAATCAATGATGGAGATGAGTGGGAGGCCTTTGGCTAAGCTCACAAGGTTGCTATGTCAATGAAAATGTGCAAGCATTAGAGCTACAACCGGCCATGGGGCTTAAATAGAAGCCCCCGTGGAATAGAGCCATTATACCCCTTCACTGGACAAAACGCGCTCTAACCGGATGCTCCGGTCATACTGACCGGACACTGGACTCAGTGTCCGGTCCACTGATTTTTGCCACGTGTCACTTTAAGTTAAAACTGAACCATCAGATCACAACGGCTAAGTGCTGACCGGATGCTCTGGCTAAACTAACCGGACGCTGGAGCCTTAGCGTCTGGTCGAGTACAGTAAGGGTCCAAATCCATCTTTCCTCGACCAGACATGTCTGGTCCACCTCGACCAGACATAGCCTAGCGTCCGGTGGTATACCCTGGCTACTATACCACCAAGTCAGTGCGACCGGACGCAGGCAGTTAGCGTCTGATGCATTCAGATCCAACGTCCGGTCACTTGATCGACGCTGGCATCTCCTCTGTCTTCTTCACCCTTGCTCAAATGTGCTAACCACCAAGTGTATCACCTTGTGCACATGTGTTAGCATATTTTCACAAATGTTTTCAAGGGTGTTAGCACTCCACTAGATCCTAAATGCATATTCAATGAGTTAGAGCATCTAGTGGCACTTAGATAACCGCATTTCAATACGAGTTTCACTCCTCTTAATAGTACAGCTATCTATCCTAAATGTGATCACACTCACTAAGTGTCTTGATCACTAAAACAAAATGGCTCCTACATTTTATACCTTTGCCTTGAGCCTTTTATTTTTCTTTTTTTTTCTTTTCCAAGTTTAAGCATTTGACCATCACCATGCCATCACCATTGTCATGATCTTCGCTATTGCTTCATCACTTGGAGTAGTGCTACCTATCTCATAATCATCTTAATAAACTAGGTTAGCACTTAGCATTTTATCAATTAACCAAAACCAAACTAGAGCTTTCAATCTCCCCCTTTTTGGTAATTGATGACAACCCTTATACAAAGATATGAATTAAAGTACATTTGAATCCACGTTGCTTGCCCAAACATATTTACCATGTGTAAAGGATATGGGCAAGTTTTCATGAATTCCAAATGATAGCAATTTCTCCCCTACATATGTGCTAAGAGTTTGGATTGAAGCTTTGCACATATGATTAGATAGGAAATATATGAGACAATTTCTACCAAATGATGCTAAGGTATAAGAGATGGACCTTTGAAGCGTGATACCAATCGGAGTGCACCAATACACCATCCTTAGCACCATTAGTAACTAGACATACACAAAAACTAGAATACCCCATGAGATCAATATTACAAATAAGGGTCTAGTTTCCATAGAATGAACATAGGTCTAGTTACTTTAGCCTATGCATGCTAGTTTTTCATTTAAACATTCAAACCTACAACTAGCATACACCACACAAGCATGGATATTAAAAATTTATGCCATGCAAGCAACCATATGTAATGCACATACAAATTTACCATACAAGTTCATGAGCTTGCTCCCCCTATTTGTATGCTCCAAATTTTAATTGATCCCCTTCCTTTGTCATATATTATTTCTCCCCCTTTGTTTTCCTTTGTCATATATTATTTCTCCCCCTTTGTTTTCCTTTGTCATATATTATTTCTCCCCCTTTGTTTCACTATCTTTGTACACTATTTCTCCCCCTTTGTCATCAATGACCACAAAGGCTTAAAGTATAGATAGGGTAGGATTATTAATGTCAACAATTTGCATAAAAGGTAGCCTCAAATTATAGATATGTTGGGGTGAAACCATGTGAAATGAGGATCATTTTCCCAATTTGGTTCAATCTAGATTACTTGCAAAAGATATTTAACTCGGTTTGATCCAAGGACAAGCTTCTTCACACCTTCAAATAAGGGTTATCTTGTACCATGTTGAGTTAAACACTTATAGCTCATTTTCTAAATCAAACACTAGGTTTACAAGCCCACAAACATGTCATATGCTACCACTAGATCATTTCAAACATACAAGCAATAGTGGTACCATATAAGCATCAAATTCATTTGATTTTCATGAATGAGCCTAGGACATGATAGGAATGACTAAATGCACTAAACGAGTCCTTAGCAATGGATGGATGATATGTCAATCAACTTTACCTTGCTTTGCTCGAAGGAGAGGCATGTCATATAATGGGGGTGCATCAACACATATTGGAGAAGTCAAGTATGTTCAATTCATTCCTTAGCTTGCAAAACCTCTTCTCATCAAGTGGCTTGGTGAATATGTCGGCAAGTTGATCTTCGGTGCCTATACTCTCTATGCAAATATCCCCTTTTTGTTGGTGATCTCTTATGAACTGATGGTGGACATCAATATGTTTTGTTCTTGAGTGTTGAACCGGGTTGTTGGTGAGCTTTATGACACTTTCATTGTCACATAGCAATGGCACTTGCTTGAATCTAATTCCAAAGTCACTCAAAGTAGCCTTCATCCAAAGTAATTGAGCACAACAACTACCGGCTGAATCCGCTTCAGCGGTTGAAAGTGCTACACTATTTTGCTTCTTTGATGACCAAGATACAAGTGATCTTTCCAATAGTTGACATGTGCCCGATGTGCTCTTTCTCTCAACTTTACATCCCGCATAATTCGGAATCCAAATATCCAATCAACTCAAATCTTGCTCCTTTGGGATACCATAATCCAACATGTTGTGTATGCTTCAAGTACCTCAATATTCTCTTAGTCGCTTCAAGTGACTCTCTCTTGGTGAGGCTTGAAATCTAGCACACATGCATACACTAAACATCACATCTGGCCTTGATGCGGTCACATAGAGTAGGCTTCCAATCATAGACTGATACATCTTTTGATCCACCATGTTGCCACTAGCATCACTATCCAAGCTTCCACTTGTCTCCATTGGTGTACTAATAGCTTTACTCTCATCCATTTCAAACTTCTTGAGCATGTCCTTGATATACTTGCCTTGACTCACAAATGTGCCATTCTTCATTTGCTTGATTTGAAGACCAAGGAAGTAACTAAGCTCTCCAATCATAGACATCTCAAACTCACTTGCCATCATCTTGCCAAACTCCTCACAAAATTCTTGATTTGTTGATCCAAAGATGATATCATCAACATAGATTTGCATTACAAATAAGTCATTGCCTAAGCTTCTTGGTGAAGAGAGTGGTGTCAACCTTTCCCATCTTGAATCCCTTAGAGAGTAGGAAATCCCTCAATCTCTCATACCATGCTCTAGGTGCTTGTTTCAATCCATACAAAGCCTTTCTCAACTTGTAAACATGGTTGGGTTTCTTTTCATCTTCAAAACTAGGAGGTTGCTCAACATACACAAGCTCATTGATGTACCCATTTAGAAATGCACTTTTCACATCCATTTGGTACAACTTGATGTTGTGGGCACAAGCATAAGCTAGTAAGATCCTAATTGCTTCCAATCTTGCAACCGGGGCATATGTTTCTCCAAAGTCAAGACCTTCAACTTGAGTGTAACCTTGAGCCACTAATCTTGCTTTGTTCCTTATTACTATCCCATCTTGATCTTGCTTAGTTCCGAAAGACCCACTTGGTTCCAATCACATTATGATCCTTAGGCCTCTCAACTAAGTCCCATACTTGGTTTCTTGTGAAGTTGTTTAGCTCTTCATGCATAGCATTGATCCAATCAACATCCCTCAAAGCGTCATCTATCTTCTTAGGTTCAATGGATGACACAAATGAGAAATGCTCACAAAATAAGCCAATCTTGATCTTGTTTGCACACCTCTTGAAATATCACCAATGATAGTGTCCAATGGATGATCTCTTGCAACATTGGTTGGTTGAAGCACTTGCACTTGATTGCTAGCATTTGATTGATCACTTGGTTGAGATGATGAACTAGCTATTTGTTGATCTTGCACATTGCCATCACTAGTGCTTGCTTGGATTTGATCATGAGAACCACTAGCTTGCACATTTGAGTTAGAGAGCACTTGATTCTTGTCATCTTCAACATCAATCACCTCTCTAGGCCTTAACTTCACCAATGTCCATGTTCTTCATTGCATTGACCAATTGAGTGCCTCTTACATCATCTAGATTCTCATCTTCCTCTTGGGAACCATTTGTTTCATCAAACTCCACATCATGAACCTCCTCAAGAGTACCACTAGCCAAATTCCAAACTCTATAAGCCTTGCTAGTAGTGGAGTAACCAAGCAAGAAACCTTCATCACATTTCTTTTCAAACTTGCTCAATCTAGTGCCTTTCTTCAATATATAGCATTTACAACTAAAAACCCGAAAGTATGCTATGTTGGGCTTTCTTCCATTCAATAGCTCATAAGGTGTCTTCTCCATCATGGGATGACAATAAAGTCGGTTGCTATAATAGCAAGCCGTGTTGATTGCTTTGGCCCAAAATGAATGACTCACATTGTACTCACTCAACATTGATCTTGCCATATCAATCAAGGTTCTATTCTTCCTTTCAACTAGCCCATTTGATTGAGGAGTATACTTGGCCGAGAATTGATGTCTAATTCCAAATTCATCACATAACTCATCAATTCTAGTGTTCTTGAATTCACTACCATTGTCACTTCTAACTTTCTTGATGGTTGTTTCAAACTCATTGTGAATGCCCTTGACAAATGATTTGAATGTTGCAAACACATCACTCTTGTCACCAAGAAAGAATACCCATGTGTATCTAGTGAAATCATCCACAATCACAAATCCATATTTGTTTCCACCAATGCTAGTGTATGTGGTTGGTCCGAAACAAGTCCATGTGCATCAACTCAAATGCCTTAGATGTGCTCATCATGCTCTTCTTAGGATGTGTATTACCAACTTGCTTTCTGGCTTGACATGCACTACATAGCTTAGTCTTTCTCAAATGTGACATCTTTCAAGCCTCTAACTAAGTCATGCTTAATCAACTTGTTCAATTGTTTCATTCCAACATGACCAAGCCTTCTATGCCATAACCAACCCATGCTAGACTTAGTGATCAAACATGTTGACAATTGAGCTTCTCTAGCATTGAAATCAACTAAGTATAGATTCTCATATCTAAATCCTTTGAATATCAAGTTAGAGCCATCTACACTTATGATCTCTACATCATCCACACCAAATATGCACTTGAAACCAAGATCACACAATTGAGCTACTGACAATAGGTTGAAGTTCAAGCTCTCTACTAGTAGCACATTGGAAATGCTCAAGTCATTGGATATTGCAATCTTACCAAGCCCTTTGACCTTGCCTTTGCCATTGTCACCAAATGTGATACTATCAATCCCATTGCTCTTGCTTTCATTGATTGAATTGAACATTCTTGGATCACCGGTCATGTGTTGTGTGCACCCACTATCAAGCACCCAATGCCTTCCTCTAGCTTTATAATTTACCTACAAAAGAAGATCAATTCTTTTTAGGTACCCAAACTTGCTTGGGTCCTTGTAGGTTAGTCACCAAGGTACTTTGGTACCCAAATGGCCTTCTTCTTTGGGCCCACAATTGGTGTACCAATGAACTTAGCCTTCACACCATTGGCACCCTTATAAAGCATGTAACAAGAATCAAATTTGATTGAGGATACATTAGGTAGCTTGTTCTTGTTAGTCTTGCAATTTTGCTCTATATGCCCAACTTGCTTGCATCTATTGCAAAACCGACCATTGCCCTTCACAAAGCTAACTTTGGGAGTGACAAAGGCTGCCTTGCCTTTCTTGGGGGTATAGCCTAATCCCTCTTTGTTGAGAGAAAACCTTTAGCTACCCAAGCACTTTAGCAAGCAGGCATCTCCACCATAGGCATTGCCTAAGGCACGAGTGAGCTCATTCACCTCCTTCTTGAGGTTCTCATTTTCCACCATTAGTGATGTATCATTCATAGGTGGAGTAGTAATGATTGTGCTACAAGAAGTGTTAGTAGGAGCAACAATAATGGGTTCATGAAAAGATTCATCAATAAGATCACATGTTAGTCCCACATCACATGTTATGATCACTTGCTCCTTCTTGGCTTCCTCCACTTTGACTTGCTCAATGAGAGAGAAGTGAGCCTTTTCAAGCTTAGAGTGAGCTTTGCCAAGCTTCTCATGGGCTTCCATTAGCCTCTCATGAGTGGCATTGAGCTCATCAAGGGATTGCTCAAGAAATTTGACTTTCTTGTTCAATTCCTTGCACTCCTTTCTCTTCATCTCAAAGCAAGTATGCACTTGCTCACACATGTCCATGAGCTCCTCCTTGGAGTAATCCTCATCATCATCATCACTCCTACAAGCATCACTTTCACATTCATCATCATCACTCACATCATATTTTACCTTGGTAGGTTTTGCCATGAGGCACGTCAATGAAGTGTCAAAGATGGAGGGCTTGTTGTTGATGGCGATGCTTGCTAGTGCTCTCTTGATAGATTTCTTGTCATCATCACTAGAGCTATCACTATCCGAAGAGCCATCACTATCCCATGTGACCACATAGCCTCCACCCTTCTTCTTTTGGAAGGTCATTCTCTTCTCCTTCTCCTTCTTTCTTTCTTATCCTCCTTGTGCTTCTTCTTCTCATCCTCATCATTGTCACTATTGTATGGACAATTTGCTACTACATGATCGGGGCTTTTGCAATTGTAGCATCTTCTCACATACTCTTTCTTCTTGGTGTGATCTCTTCTCTTTCTTGCACCATAGCCCTTCTTCTTCATGAATTTTCCCATCTTGCGCACAAAGAGAGCCATAGCTTCATCATCAATATCACTAAGATCATCATCATCACTTGATTCTTTCTTGGACTTGCCCTTGTTCTTCGATGATGATGAGCTAGCCTTGAATGCTATGCTTTTCTTCTTCTTGTCTTCTTCTTCCTTCTTGTCATCCTTGTCATCCCCCTCCCTTTCCACACGGTATGTCTCTTGTGTCATGACATCACCTAGTACTTGGTTAGGGGTAATATCCTTCAATCCTCCTCTTATGATGAGCAATCTCAACATCTCAAATCTTGGAGGTAAGCACATCAAGAATTGATGGGAGACATCATCATCCTTGATCTTTTCTCCCAAAGCCTTCAAGTCATTAACAATTACTTGTAGCCGATGGAACATCTCTGGAATGCTCTCATCATCCTTCATCTTGAAACTTGTCAACTTGTCCTTGAGGATGTACAACTTGGCACTCTTCACCACCGATGTGCCCTCATATGTTTCCTCTAATCTCTTCCACACCTCATTTGCTCTTTCACAATCCTTGATTTGCTCAAACATCTTGGAATCAATGGCATTGTATATGGTGTTGAGAGCCATTTATTACATTGCTTGTTGATCTTATCTTGGTTGGTTGGATCATCGGGATCAATGATAGCATAGTCATTCTCGGTCACTTCCCATACTTGATCATTGATTGAACCAAGATACATCCTCATCTTTCTCTTCTAATAATCATAGCATGTGCCATCAAAGAACGGTGGTTTGCCCCCCACATGGTTGAACACAACTTGAGCCATAATTTGACACCAAGGTTGTTAAGCCTTCAATCAAACAGTGACCATGGCTCCAATACCACTTGAAAGGTCCTAATATGGCTAGAGGGGGGGTGAATAGCCTATTTAAAAATCTACAAAGCAACTAGAGCAATTTGATTAGTATGACAAATAGCGTAATGCAAACTTGCTCTAGCTCTACAAGGGTTGCAAGCCACCTATCCAACAATTCTAGTTGCAATGATTACTTAGGCACACAAACTTGCTACTCTAAAGAGCTCAACTAGATGAATGTAAATAATAAAGCAAGCTCTCAATTCTAATTACACTAAAGAGCTTGTATCAACTAGTTTGCAAGAATGTAAATAAGTGAGTAGGGCGATTATACCGCTGTGTAGAGGATGAATCAATCACAAGATGAAATATATATCCAATCACTAGGAGAATGCCAAAGACAAGAGACAATCAATTTTCTCCCGAGGTTCATGTGCTTGCCAACATGCTACGTCCCCGTTGTGTCGACGAACACTTGGTGGTTCGGTGGCTAAGAGGTGTTTCACAAACCTCATCCACACGATAGGACACCGCAAGAACCGACCCACAAGTGAGGTAACTCAATGACATAAGCAATTTACTAGAGTTACCTTTTGGCACTCCGTCGGGGAAGGTACAACTCCCCTCACAATCACCGGAGACGGCCACGAACAATCACCAACTCATGTTCGATCCTCCACCGCTGCACCAAGCCATCTAGGTGGTGGCAACCACCAAGAGTAACAAGCAAAATCCACAGCGCAACACGAATACCAAGTGCCTCTAGATGCAATCACTCAAGCAATGCACTTGGATTCTCTCCCAATCTCACAAAGATGATGAATCAATGATGGAGATGAGTGGGAGGGCTTTGGCTAAGCTCACAAGGTTGCTATGTCAATGAAAATGTGCAAGTGTTAGAGTTACAACCGGCCATGGGGCTTAAATAGAAGCCCCCATGGAATAGAGCCGTTATACCCCTTCACTGGACAAAACGCGCTCTAACCGGACGCTCCGGTCATACTGACCGGACACTGGACTCAGCGTCCGGTCCACTAATTTTTGCCACATGTCACTTTGAGTTAAAACTGAACCGTCAGATCACAACGGCTAAGTGCAGACCGGACGCTCTGGCTAAACTGATCGGACGCTAGAGCCTTAGCGTCCGGTCGAGTACAGTAAGGGTTCAAATCCATTTTTCCTCGACTGGACGCGTCCGGTCCACCTCGACCGGACATAGCCCAGCGTCCGGTGGTATACCCTAGCTACTGTACCACCAAGTCAGCGTGACCGGACGCAAGCAGTCAGCGTCCGGTGCATTCAGATCCAGCGTCCGGTCACTTGATCGACGCTGGAATCTCCTCTGTCTTCTTCACCCTTGCTCAAATGTGCTAACCACCAAGTGTATCACCTTGTGCACATGTGTTAGCATATTTTCATAAATGTTTTCAAGGGTGTTAGCACTCCACTAGATCCTAAATGCATATGCAATGAGTTAGAGCATCTAGGGGCACTTAGATAACCGCATTTCGATACGAGTTTCACTCCTCTTAATAGTATGGCTATCTATCCTAAATGTGATCACACTCACTAAGTGTCTTGATCACTAAAACAAAATGGCTCCTACATTTATACCTTTGCCTTGAGCCTTTTGTTTTCCTCTTTCTTCTTTTCCAAGTTTAAGCATTTGACCATCACCATGCCATCACCATTGTCATGATCTTCGCCATTGCTTCATCACTTGGAGTAGTGCTACCTATCTCATAATCATCTTGATAAACTAGGTTAGCACTTAGGGTTTCATCAATTAACCAAAACCAAACTAGAGCTTTCACTTGGTGGCACCGTCCTACAGGTGCGCAAGGTATGGTAGGGTACAGTCCTTGGTATTGCGGTTTGACTTGAGCGCCTTACCTTATCTACTCCACCTAATCCTCAGGCCCTCACCAAGCGGGCATCCCCGGTCGGTCGTTCCTAGTCAGCCCTAACCGTGTCAGTCGGGGAAGAGCCGCGAGCAGAGGTCTGGCGTATCCCCAGTCGGAAAAGGAGGTCAGAGTCGGACTGTGTCCCCACCTTGGCCAGGCCTTCTAGTCGGGGATCGGATCATTCTCCTAGCCTATCATTATGTATCTGAGCCAGCCCGGAAGGCGCATGTTGTCGCTACGCTATCTGCTGGGCCAAGTTTTGGCAGGGAAGCGGGTCCATTGGGGACCCCGGGTTTATAAACCCGACAGTTATGTTGACAAATTAACGATGATAGTGACATTTTCTATGAAACTTATTAATAACGAAGTTGTAGATAACTTACTCATCTTGCTTGTCCTAAAATTTCATGGTCATAGGCCTAATGGTTTAAGAGTTATAACTGTTAGAAATCTGCTATCAGATTTGCTTGTCCTCTGGACAGATCTAAAAGATTGAATTGTTTGACCTGGATAGCTACTGAGTCATCTTAAGATGATTATAAGAAAGTTGTAGGAAATTTCATAAGTTTTCCAGAAAGTCCACAACCATATTATTTGGATGTGTATAACTCCAGTTATGGTCAAAAGAAGTGGCTGTTGTCTTGCATCCCAGAAATTTCTTAAATGGAAATTTGTTTAATTACTAGAGAGGAGATATGCACCTACTCAGTAAAAGAAAATTTATCTTTTTATCACTTTAATACATTACTGTTAAGGACACTTATGAGTATGCATTTTATCATATCATATCATTACTGTTAAGGACACTTATGAGTAATACATTACTGTTAAGGACACTTATGAGTAATATCATATCATATCATATCATCACTTATGAGTAATACATTACTGTTAAGGACACTTACGAGTGAGCTCATTCACCTCCTTCTTGAGGTTCTCATTTTCCACCATTAGTGATGTATCATTCATAGGTGGAGTAGTAATGATTGTGCTACAAGAAGTGTTAGTAGGAGCAACAATAATGGGTTCATGAAAAGATTCATCAATAAGATCACATGTTAGTCCCACATCACATGTTATGATCACTTGCTCCTTCTTGGCTTCCTCCACTTTGACTTGCTCAATGAGAGAGAAGTGAGCCTTTTCAAGCTTAGAGTGAGCTTTGCCAAGCTTCTCATGGGCTTCCATTAGCCTCTCATGAGTGGCATTGAGCTCATCAAGGGATTGCTCAAGAAATTTGACTTTCTTGTTCAATTCCTTGCACTCCTTTCTCTTCATCTCAAAGCAAGTATGCACTTGCTCACACATGTCCATGAGCTCCTCCTTGGAGTAATCCTCATCATCATCATCACTCCTACAAGCACCACTTTCACATTCATCATCATCACTCACATCATATTTTACCTTGGTAGGTTTTGCCATGAGGCACGTCAATGAAGTGTCAAAGATGGAGGGCTTGTTGTTGATGGCGATGCTTGCAAGTGCTCTCTTGATAGATTTCTTGTCATCATCACTAGAGCTATCACTATCCGAAGAGCCATCACTATCCCATGTGACCAAATAGCCTCCACCCTTCTTCTTTTGGAAGGTAATTCTCTTCTCCTTCTTTTCTTTCTTATCCTCCTTGTGCTTCTTCTTCTCATCCTCATCATTGTCACTATTGTATGGACAATTTGCTACTACATGATCGGGGCTTTTGCAATTGTAGCATCTTCTCACATACTCTTTCTTCTTGGTGTGATCTCTTCTCTTTCTTGCACCATAGCCCTTTTTCTTCATGAATTTTCCCATCTTGCGCACAAAGAGAGCCATAGCTTCATCATCAATATCACTAAGATCATCATCATCACTTGATTCTTTCTTGGACTTGCCCTTGTTCTTCGATGATGATGAGCTAGCCTTGAATGCTATGCTTTTCTTCTTCTTGTCTTCTTCTTCCTTCTTGTCATCCTTGTCATCCCCCTCCCTTTCCACACGGTATGTCTCTTGTGTCATGACATCACCTAGTACTTGGTTAGGGGTAATATCCTTCAATCCTCCTCTTATGATGAGCAATCTCAACATCTCAAATCTTGGAGGTAAGCACATCAAGAATTGATGGGAGACATCATCATCCTTGATCTTTTCTCCCAAAGCCTTCAAGTCATTAACAATTACTTGTAGCCGATGGAACATCTCTGGAATGCTCTCATCATCCTTCATCTTGAAACTTGTCAACTTGTCCTTGAGGATGTACAACTTGGCACTCTTCACCACCGATGTGCCCTCATATGTTTCCTCTAATCTCTTCCACACCTCATTTGCTCTTTCACAATCCTTGATTTGCTCAAACATCTTGGAATCAATGGCATTGTATATGGTGTTGAGAGCCATTTATTACATTGCTTGTTGATCTTATCTTGGTTGGTTGGATCATCGGGATCAATGATAGCATAGTCATTCTCGGTCACTTCCCATACTTGATCATTGATTGAACCAAGATACATCCTCATCTTTCTCTTCTAATAATCATAGCATGTGCCATCAAAGAACGGTGGTTTGCCCCCCACATGGTTGAACACAACTTGAGCCATAATTTGACACCGAGGTTGTTAAGCCTTCAATCAAACAGTGACCATGGCTCCAATACCACTTGAAAGGTCCTAATATGGCTAGAGGGGGGGTGAATAGCCTATTTAAAAATCTACAAAGCAACTAGAGCAATTTGATTAGTATGACAAATAGCGTAATGCAAACTTGCTCTAGCTCTACAAGGGTTGCAAGCCACCTATCCAACAATTCTAGTTGCAATGATTACTTAGGCACACAAACTTGCTACTCTAAAGAGCTCAACTAGATGAATGTAAATAATAAAGCAAGCTCTCAATTCTAATTACACTAAAGAGCTTGTATCAACTAGTTTGCAAGAATGTAAATAAGTGAGTAGGGCGATTATACCGCTGTGTAGAGGATGAATCAATCACAAGATAAATATATATCCAATCACTAGGAGAATGCCAAAGACAAGAGACAATCAATTTTCTCCCGAGGTTCATGTGCTTGCCAACATGCTATGTCCCCGTTGTGTCGACGAACACTTGGTGGTTCGGTGGCTAAGAGGTGTTTCACAAACCTCATCCACACGATAGGACACCGCAAGAACCGACCCACAAGTGAGGTAACTCAATGACATAAGCAATTTACTAGAGTTACCTTTTGGCACTCCGTCGGGGAAGGTACAACTCCCCTCACAATCACCGGAGACGGCCACGAACAATCACCAACTCATGTTGATCCTCCACCGCTGCACCAAGCCATCTAGGTGGTGGCAACCACCAAGAGTAACAAGCAAAATCCACAGCGCAACACGAATACCAAGTGCCTCTAGATGCAATCACTCAAGCAATGCACTTGGATTCTCTCCCAATCTCACAAAGATGATGAATCAATGATGGAGATGAGTGGGAGGGCTTTGGCTAAGCTCACAAGGTTGCTATGTCAATGAAAATGTGCAAGTGTTAGAGTTACAACCGGCCATGGGGCTTAAATAGAAGCCCCCATGGAATAGAGCCGTTATACCCCTTCACTGGACAAAACGCGCTCTAACCGGACGCTCCGGTCATACTGACCGGACACTGGACTCAGCGTCCGGTCCACTAATTTTTGCCACATGTCACTTTGAGTTAAAACTGAACCGTCAGATCACAACGGCTAAGTGCAGACCGGACGCTCTGGCTAAACTGATCGGACGCTAGAGCCTTAGCGTCCGGTCGAGTACAGTAAGGGTTCAAATCCATTTTTCCTCGACTGGACGCGTCCGGTCCACCTCGACCGGACATAGCCCAGCGTCCGGTGGTATACCCTAGCTACTGTACCACCAAGTCAGCGTGACCGGACGCAAGCAGTCAGCGTCCGGTGCATTCAGATCCAGCGTCCGGTCACTTGATCGACGCTGGAATCTCCTCTGTCTTCTTCACCCTTGCTCAAATGTGCTAACCACCAAGTGTATCACCTTGTGCACATGTGTTAGCATATTTTCATAAATGTTTTCAAGGGTGTTAGCACTCCACTAGATCCTAAATGCATATGCAATGAGTTAGAGCATCTAGGGGCACTTAGATAACCGCATTTCGATACGAGTTTCACTCCTCTTAATAGTATGGCTATCTATCCTAAATGTGATCACACTCACTAAGTGTCTTGATCACTAAAACAAAATGGCTCCTACATTTTATACCTTTGCCTTGAGCCTTTTGTTTTCCTCTTTCTTCTTTTCCAAGTTTAAGCATTTGACCATCACCATGCCATCACCATTGTCATGATCTTCGCCATTGCTTCATCACTTGGAGTAGTGCTACCTATCTCATAATCATCTTGATAAACTAGGTTAGCACTTAGGGTTTCATCAATTAACCAAAACCAAACTAGAGCTTTCACTTGGTGGCACCGTCCTACAGGTGCGCAAGGTATGGTAGGGTACAGTCCTCGGTATTGCGGTTTGACTTGAGCGCCTTACCTTATCTACTCCACCTAATCCTCAGGCCCTCACCAAGCGGGCATCCCCGGTCGGTCGTTCCTAGTCAGCCCTAACCGTGTCAGTCGGGGAAGAGCCGCGAGCAGAGGTCTGGCGTATCCCCAGTCGGAAAAGGAGGTCAGAGTCGGACTGTGTCCCCACCTTGGCCAGGCCTTCTAGTCGGGGATCGGATCATTCTCCTAGCCTATCATTATGTATCTGAGCCAGCCCGGAAGGCGCACGTTGTCGCTACGCTATCTGCTGGGCCAAGTTTTGGCAGGGAAGCGGGTCCATTGGGGACCCCGGGTTTATAAACCCGACAGTTATGTTGACAAATTAACGATGATAGTGACATTTTCTATGAAACTTATTAATAACGAAGTTGTAGATAACTTACTCATCTTGCTTGTCCTAAAATTTCATGGTCATAGGCCTAATGGTTTAAGAGTTATAACTGTTAGAAATCTGCTATCAGATTTGCTTGTCCTCTGGACAGATCTAAAAGATTGAATTGTTTGACCTGGATAGCTACTGAGTCATCTTAAGATGATTATAAGAAAGTTGTAGGAAATTTCATAAGTTTTCCAGAAAGTCCACAACCATATTATTTGGATGTGTATAACTCCAGTTATGGTCAAAAGAAGTGGCTGTTGTCTTGCATCCCAGAAATTTCTTAAATGGAAATTTGTTTAATTACTAGAGAGGAGATATGCACCTACTCAGTAAAAGAAAATTTATCTTTTTATCACTTTAATACATTACTGTTAAGGACACTTATGAGTATGCATTTTATCATATCATATCATCCATGTCATTATCTATGCATCCATGATATCTTATTTCATGCTATTGCATATAGGATCGCCCGTATGAGTAACCCTACTGGAATTCGAAGAAGAGGCGGAGGAAAATCAGGAGACACCCAAGCCCGCAGCTACTAAAGGCGAGGAGCAAGCTCTAGAAGAACTACAAGTGTGCCCTGACTACCGACCCACTTCTTTCCTGAAAGGCAAGCCCTAGAGCATTTTAAGCATCCTATGTTTTACAAAATATCACTTGAGTCCTTTATGTTTGATGCATTAGGTTGTAAGAGTTGATTTGGAAACACTTGATGAATAGAACTACCTTGTCTAGATATATATACCTTTAACCCTGTATAGGTCCAAGATCCAATATATGCTTAGCAATGCTTAGACCGATAGAAGTCGGGTGATTTCCTGTCACCTGCGAGATATAGGTGGATACCGGAGCACGATTGACTATATTTGCTATCGTGGAATAGAACCATGGGGTAATGTAACTGGAGGTCGGGTGGAGTCTATGTGTAGGTTGGCTTATGTGATTCCATCTATGCCGATTAAGGACCGCAAGATTGGAGGCCCTCTTGTCATTTTGAATGCATGCCTCTCACTTAGCTGGCTGGATAACTCGTTCCGGCCACAAAGCCAAGTAGCTCAACTCAGGCCGAACCTCATTCTATTAGAGTGCACATAGTGGAGATAGTAAGGATGTGCGGGGAGCCAGTGTGAGGCCAAGGGCAGGTTAGAGTCCCGATCGACCTAGCATTCTATAGTGTCCCTGATTGTGCGGCACTGATCGAACCCACGAATTGGACCTGAGTTGTACCAAAGGTGACCGTTGATCTGGTCTACCTAGGTTTGTGTTAGGAATACTGCCCAGCTGGTTGCAATTGATTTGAATCGCCATCTCTCTTGGATAGTGCGAAACTTGGTGGAGCCCCTTCATCATAGTAATTGGATTATGGAATATGATGGTTCTGATGAATATGAAAATCTTACACCGGCTATGGTTACTATTGTTATGCTACTAAATGATATACCACATGTTTGGCATAGGTTAGTTGCTAATCTAGAGATGAATAGCTATAATTAACTTGATGACCAAATTATAAAATGTATACCTGAATTAGTGGCTTTTATGCAAAATGTTGTCAAGCTAGCTCCACTTATAAAGCCTTGCATGATCCTTGGAGTCACTTTATTTTTGGTTTATGATGGGTAAGTCTAGCTGCGTAACTTCTTGTACTCAGGGTTTATTTCCCACTTGTTGCAGATAACACAATCTTTCAAGGCTATTGTAAGAATTGCTTCTATCCTACTATGGATGAGGAGTAGGCCCTGGGCAAGGTGCTTCTACTTATATATCTTATATGTGATGCTTTTGTGGGTGGTGATCATGAACTGGTTAGTATTAAACAATGGTGTGAGATGTTGGTTTTAAAACTACTTTGCTTCCGCTATTATTACTTTATTTGGAACTTGGGTTGTAATAACTTTAATCATACTCTGATATATGACAATGTATTTGTGAACTCTATGTAACATGTGGCATGTATGTTGAATCATGTATGATCTTGGTTGTATGTTGGCGATGAATCAAGACCCTTTGTGGTACTCGACGGACTACCGGGTTTATATGGGCTCAAGTATGATAGTGCGACCGCTTGTGGGCTGCCATTGTACTTGTGCTCTTATAAATTGGATGGTTCTGTCATAATCTTCTACTCTTCAACTAGGACATTACTATGGAAAGACACCAGTAGAGGATGCTTTCCTTCGTAACCAGGTCCTACTTGGCCTATAGATGGGAGGTGGACTACAAAGGATTCAACGAGGCTATAAGAGTCACCCTCGTGAGCTACCACCGATCTAGAATGTAGGGTGCATCCAATATTAACCTAAGTCTAAGCACCACGCTTACACTTACAATTAATACTTTACTCCCTCTAGAGTAGGAACAAAGAACTCAAAAGAGTCGTGAACCTGAAGAACAATATAAAAAAATGCTTACTTGAATCCGATGTTGATTACCAGAGAAATCTCAGAGGCAAGCTCAGATAGAACTTGGATCCACCAAGGTACAAGCCATAGAGAGAGCACCAATAGGCCGACACCTCCTCTAAACTCTTTCCTCACTCTCCATCTCACTATTATTAACAAGACTAGATCCTATGGAGGACCAATCTTCTTTTGATAGCTGGCTCTAATCTCGATAAGGAGAATATGAATTAGGGTTTAGGATGGCTCTAGGGAGGGGGGTTGGGGTGCCTTATATAGGGGAGATGGAGTAGAGGGCAAGGAATTGCCACATCATCGATCCATGTCAACTCCCTCGATCACCGTTGGATGAACCAACTTAAAAGGACGGCGTATATGCAATCTAGGAGGCGGTGGAGAACCGACATTCGAAGGGGAGGCTGACTAGGGGGCCCATAGGTTGGGCAGCCTAGTGGTGGTGCTGGCTGGCCCCACCTGGCAGCCCCTTGGCCTCCACTTTGGTGGTTTGACTCCTAGAGTCTTCTGGATCCTTCTAGAGTTGTTTTCGTCATGGATAATTATGATTAAATCTGACAATTGGGTCCACCTTGATAGTTTTTTGAATAAATCCTCCTGCAAACACAGATTCACCAAAACTTATAGAATTTATTAGTTTAAACCCCTAGACCTATGTTTGGTGATGAAATTAAGTATTTATGCAGGTTATGTTGATGGTTTATAATTGATGTTAATGACCGTCAACAACTACCGATCCTAAACGCACTTACACCTTCTATGGTGTCTTAGGTGCCAAAACAAAAACCTATTTGATACCTTTGCCCTGAACAACCTTGTTTTTGTTTTTTTCTTTCTTCTTTTTAAAGTTGGAGCACTTGATCCTCAAGTTTGGCCACCACCATCACCAAGACCATCATCTAGCTCCACCACTTGGCTTTGGACCATACTCTATTGTCTACACACTTAGCTCAAGGATTAGTCCATAGGTTTCATAAATTATCCAAAACAAAACTAGGGCTTTCACCAACCCCAAAAAGATATCGGTTGTCACCTATATGAAGCAGCCAACCTACATCAAAGATGTCTAGAAGCTTATAGGGTGTATGGTGGCTTTAAGTTGTTTCATATCACATCTAGACAAAAAGGGTCTCCCCTTCTTCAAGCTGCTCAAAGCTAATGAGCGATTCTCTTAGACGGAGGAGGTCAATAAGGCCTTTGCTGAGCTCAAGACCTTCCTCACATCGCCTCTAATAATGACAGCATGGCAACCCAACAAGACCCTATTAATCTACATCGTGGCAACATCTCAGGTTGTCAGCACGGCTATTGTCATCGAGCATGAGGAGGCTAGGCATGCATACAGGGTTTAGTGACTAGTTTACTTAATTAGTGAAGTCTTGAATGAGTCTATAACTCGGTATCCTCAAGTCCAGAAGCTATTGTACATAGTGCTGATTATGTCTCGGAAGCTCCACCATTATTTCAAAACATACAAGATAGCCATCGTCACTAAATTTCTGCTCGGTGATATTCTTCGTAATAAGGAAGCCAATGGCCCCATAATTAAATGGGCGGTGAGGTTGGCACATATTTCATTGATTTCAGGAGCCGGCAGACTATAAAGTCCTAAGTGCTCATAGACTTCATCGCTGAGTGGACTGAGATGTAGGAGCCTATCCTGACTAATCATCCTGAACACTGGATGATGTACTTTGATGGGGCAGTCAACCTTGATGGCGTTGGGGTAGGCATATTATTTGTTACTCCATTTGGGGATAAGCTCCGCTATGTCTTGTGGATCCACTTCCCGGCCTCTAACAATGCCGTTGAGTATGAGGTGGTGCTTCAGGGTCTCTGCATCACTGTGGAGCTCAGCGTTAAATGCCTGATGGTTTATGGCGACTCCATTTTGGTCATGAACTAGGTCAACAAGGATTGGTTCTATACCAATGAGAAGATGGATGCTTATTGCATCAAAATTAGGAAACTTGAAGGCAAGTTCTACGGCATTGAATTCCATCATGTCATTCATGATGAGAACTAGGTAGCTAATCGCCTATCTAAGTTAGGGTCAACTAGATCCCAAGTTCTAGTAGGAGTTTTCATCTAGGGCCTCATGACACCGTCTATCAAGCCAGGGTAGATGGTCAAGGAGACGCCCTTGGCTGAGCAGGTAGTCATGATAATCCCTGCACCCAGCAGTGATTGGAGAGAGCAGTTCATCAAGCACCTCACCACTACTGAGGTGTCAACCAATAAGATAGAGATGGAGTGCCTTATCCACCACAGTAAGCATTATGTCTTGGTGGATGGGAAGCTGATATGAAAGAATGTGAAGGAGAGGTTGTTGCAGAAGTGCATCTCCCAGGAGGAGGGAGAGAAGGTATTGCTCGAGAGACATGTTGGTTCATGCGGCAACCATGCATCCTCTAGGAATTTGGTTGGCAAAGCTTTTCGAGTAGGTTTCTATTGGACATCCACCGTTGCAAATGCAGAAGCTCTCATTTGATGGTGTGAGGGTTGTCAATTCTTTGCTAAACAGATCCATGTTCCAGCACAAGCCCTACAGACTATCTAGCCTCTTGGCCATTTGCATGTTGGGGACTGGATATGATTGGGCCCTTCAAGGCTATGATAGAAGGATTCAGATGCGTTTATGTCACCATCAACAAGTTCTCTAGGTAGATAGAGTACAAACCCCTCATCACGGCTATAGCAAAAAAGGCAGCCGAGCTATTTGAAGACATCATCCATAGGTTTGGTCTACCAAATAGTATCATCGCCAATTTGGGGTCTACTTTCATTGGTAGTGACTTTTTGGATTGTTGAGAAGACCAGTGCATCTCTATCAAATATGTTTTGATCACCCACCCTAGAGCTAATGACCAGGTTGAATGGGCAAATAGCATGATATTAGATGCCCTCAAGAAGAGACTCTATGAAAAGGAGGAGAAGAATCCAGGTAGATGGCTCAAGGAGCTACCAACTGTGGTCTGGGAATTGCTGACTCAGCCTAGTCATAATACTAGTGTCTCACCTTACTTCCTGGTGAATGGCTTAGAGGCCGTTTTGCCTACTGATGTCGCATTCTGAGCACCTAGGGTGGAGAATTATGATGAAGAAGCATCTAAGCAATGCCGACTAGAGGATGTCGATCAACTAGAAGAAGAGCGCCTGGTTACGTGTGTTCAGACAGTAAAGTACATAGAAGGCTTGTGGAGGGACTACAACCACAATATCTAGGAGCGATCCTTTGCTATTGGTGATCTAGTACTCCGCAAGAAGCAGAAGACCAATGGGATGCACAAGTTGTCATCACCTTGGGAGGGTCCTTACATCATCAAAGAAGTAACCCGACTAGGGTTGTATAGGCTATGCAACTCTGAAGGGGTGGATGTCCCTAACTCCTGGCACATCGAGCTCCTTAGGTGTTTCTACCCTTGATACATTCCGAATAAAGATATGTACCTTTTCATACATGATTATTCAATAAAGTTTTCACCACGGTGTTTCTCCAATGATTTTTTTTCACTAGATAATCTCCATGTTTAATATTTTTAAGATACTCCATTTATTCTCCATATTTAAAGATGCTCCACTCATTCTCCATGCATGATACCTTTAAGATACTCTCTAATGACTTGTTGACCAACCACGTCCTCATTCATGTTATCTAGAAGTGGCCCTATTCTTAATCTCGCACCTACACATGCATGGGAAGTAGCGCTCTATGTCATGGATGGTCGGTAGGGGCTCCTTGGTGACGCCTATACTATTATGCATAAACGGGTGATAATCACTCTACGCTATGGGGTATGGGATAAGCCGGGGCTGGTGATGCGATAAAGGACCAACTAGACGGAAAATTACTCATATTTAAAATATGAACCAACTCCAAATAAACATAATGTTTATATTTACAACTACTCGGCAAAGACATAATGTTTTCATATAAGTTCTACTAAACTATTCCACTCTATTTTCCTCGTTGCTGAACAAGTCCAGGTCTTCAACAAGCTTGAGGGCTGATTCTGTTACTTTGTCTTCAAGCTTGTCGGCATCATCATCGCTTGTCCCTCGGGCAAAGCCGGTGCCGATCACATCTAGCTTTACTGCTGGGTACTATGAGCGGACCATAGCAATCGCATGCCTAGCAGAAGAGCAAGCGGCGCTTAGGGTAAATGCCTTAAATCGCATCAAGTACACCTTGCACCTCTCCACATGCGCGTCTGGTGGCGGTGGCCTGACATCAAGGTCACACAGTTTCAGCATGGCTGGCTCTAGGTAAATGAAGTCCAACATGGGCTTTATTCCCATGACTATGGTGTCTATCTTTGCCCGCTTTGCCTCTAGCCACAACTCATAGTCATGATACTAGGCTTGAGAGTTGGTGCGGATCACTACAAATGCCAAAACAATGTGTTAAACATGCTCGTTTCCAAAGAAGAGGACCTATCACCATGTCAACTTACATTCAAGCTCTTCGACAACCTTCATGTGCACTTCTCGCACTATGTCCCTCTCCTTCTCTAGTTCTGCCACTGCTTCCCAGGTCAGGAAGAGCTTTATTGCCATCTCTGCATCAACATGGGTCATACTAGTTCAAGGAGCCAGAGAACAGCAAGGCATTATGACATATGACCTATGGTCTTACCATTCTTCTGCTCGGCAACATTGGTGAGCTCGGCCATGACCGCCCAGTTCATTGGATATGCTGGCAAGCCTAGTTTTAGTTGAGCTGAGCTTGGTTTCAGTTGTGTTCAGCCGATCAGTCAAGGCTATATTCTCGGACCCCGCCTGCTCCGCATGCAACCGAAGCCTCTCATTTTTAGCGTGAGCTCAGGCCAAGCTTCTCTCCAATGCCTCCACCGATGCCTGCAGCCTCTTGTTCTCCTCTAGAACTAGAGCAACCCACTCCAGCTGACACTGATGGTGCTTAGACATCCTCATCACCTCCTGCAGAGAAGACGTCTAAGGCTCGAAGCCTATAACATCAAGTGATGGTGTTGCCCAATTTACCTCTATCTATTTGGTCACCAATGCGAGGGTGGCCCTAAGCATCTCTATTTGCTTAGTGGCCACCTCCTCCTATATGACCTCCACCTTATTGCAGCAGAGTTCACATGACATGTGGAGGAGCTTCCTCAGGATGCGGTGGCTCCTGGTGGATCTCCTCTATCTGGGGGACCTCCCTTGAGGGCCCCTACCTCTCCTCACGCAGTGGATGGATCGGCACGCCAAACCTCATCTCCAGTGAAGGTGCTTGGGGACTAGCCACTTGTTTAGTACCAGCAGTTAGCCCATGCACCTCGCTCCTATCCACAGGTCCTCCAGCCTAGCACTACCGGATTCAGCTTCTTTGTCGAATGCCTCAGGCACTCGGCAAAGGCCGATATACACTCGGCAAAGCCTTTGACGAGTGTTAAACTCAGCAAAGAGTGCTTGGTAAATAGTTTATCGGCACAGACCTCTTTGCTGAGTGCACCTTATCGGGCACTCGGCAAAGCCTTTGTCTTGTGCTAATCTGACACTCGGCAAAGAAAATTCACCATGACGGCGAGCGCCACCATGACGGCGGCTTTGCCGAGTGTCAAGGTTAAGCACTCAGCAAAGATCGCTGCTTTGCCGAGCGCCATTGACTTAGACACTCAGCAAAGGTGGCCACTGTGCCGAGTGCCACCGGCAAGACACTCGACAAACGTAGCCTATTTGCCGAGTGTCCTATCAAGACACTCGGCAAATAGGAGACCTTTGTCGAGTGCCTGGCCTGTGGCACTTGGCAAATCTATGATGTTTGCCGAGTGCAATGGCCTTTGCAATCGACAAAGCATGTTCCCAGGTAGTCACTTTGCCGAGTGTCATGGCCATTGCACTCGGCAAAGTGACTGAAAACATCCTTTTTATTTGTTTTTTACATCCCATCCAAACAAACAGAAGATATATATAACAAACATCATCAACATCACATATATATCACCAACACCACATATATATCACAAACGTCACATATATATCACAAACATCACATGTCTCACAATATATCACAAATAACTTCACAAGTAATCCAAGTGCTCCATCATATACAACCACAATTGAAAATAGAAGTACCATTAACAACCACAAGAATATTAACCAGACGGCCAATGAGACTAATTTGGTGAAGGATTCACTAAAGTATGAGGATCGTTCGATGCAGCCGATTGATTCTACACAAAGGAGAAGAGATTACATGTGTGAGACAAGATAAATATATACCATACATGAATAAAACTTTCATACTCCACTATGTTTGACCGTAAGCATGAACATACAAACTAAAACATTTATACTCACAGGAGTAGAATAGTGAGGAGGTGGAGGTGGAGGTGGAGCGAATAGCGAAGGTGGCAGAACTACACCCATAGCGGCACCAAGACTTTCCATGTACTAAAGAATCTTCGCCATCCTCCGCTGCTTGGCCTCCCGCTTAGCCTCCACCCTCTCCATCTTTGCCTGCATCTGCTCCCATATCCTCCTCTCTTGTTCCAGCTAGGCCTACAATATATTCACCCCAATGTTACAATAATGCAAAGGAAAGGTATAAAAAACCAATGAACGACAAATAAACCAGGAATAACCTTGAGTGCCTCCACCCGATGGTGTGAAGTGTCCTGCCAAGGTTGTATGGCCAGGCTCATGCTCGTGCTGCTTGCTCGAATCTAGGAGAGACTAGGAGTAGCGGCTGAGTCGATTGTGTCATCGCCAATCTAGTATCGCCCATGCTTCTTGCCTCCTCCCACCCTCATGATGACTTCTCCATCAAGGTCCTCGGTGCTCGGATCGTACTCTGGCCCATGGACCTCTCTTGCCATCGATTTGTACTCATCGAGGTGGTTGTGGATGGTCACATTGTTGTACACCTCGGGCCTAGCCTCTGGGTTGTAGTCGACGTCGGACGTCGCCTTGCCCTTGTGGGCCATAGCAAATGCCTTGAAGATGGAGCAAGGCTAGCCACCATGTGACACCGACTATGAGAAAAATAGCAAGATGATTAGAAATCATGTAGAATTGAGCGTTAGAATAAATAAATGAACTCATGTACCCATGTTTCTATGTATCCACTGAGGCTACAGCTGCCTTGATGATGTGCTACACCTGGCATCATCAAACGCTGCTCCCGGCACAAGTTGTGCATCTCCTCCTACTCATGTGAGCACCACTTGTCCACCATCTGTGCCCAGCACTAGGGATGCGTGGCGAACCAATAAGGAATCATCTATAGGACATCAAGTACATGATATATCAGAAGATGAAATTAAGCCTACTTAATCTCAAAAGGAATCAGTATTAATGTTCTATATTTACCTACAGGTACTGGTCCCGGGTCAGCATCATGGTTCTTGCGTCCCTTTTGGTGACCTTTGTTCCAAGGATGGTCCCATGGTAAGTTACGATGGCCTGGATGCGCGCCTCGTAATGCATGTCCATGATGAGTTTTTTGTAGCATTTGGTAGCCACCGCATCCGCCCTGGCCTCATGTCCATCCTGGCATCTAAAGAAATCCTGCATACAAACATGATGTATGCATTCATTATTTCAAGAATGTCCAATGAATGCAATGTAGTGCGAGGAAGAGTTACCCATAGCTCTTGCTTCACTCGCTCCGCCTTGTTGTTGAATACCCTACGGGCCCGATCTGCAGCATCAGGGGTGGTGGTGTAGTGGTCAAACGAGTAGGTTGGCCCCGTCACTCCGGCATACTCAACCAGGCTAGGGAAGTGCTCCTTGCACAGAAGACCGAGGATGCCATTGACTTGGCATGTGTGAGCACCTCCACTTGCCACAATCGTCCAGTTCCTGCCCAAGTGATTAAGAAAAATTATTAGTTTCTATTTTGATTTTCAACATATCATATAAAGTAGTGATAACATCTAAAGTTACTTACTTTTCCTCCTTGGGTCAAATCAGCGGGCGTCTCTCACAAGGTATCGGTCACTGAGGGAGGCTCGCAGGACCTCGCAAGTAGACGCTCAATGAACTAGAGGAAGCGGAACCCCCTGCTGTTGCCTCCTCCTCCTCATCCTCCTGCGCGTCCTCTTGCGCCTCCTTAGCGTCCTCCTGGGGCACCTGCTCCTCCTCCTCCTCCTCACACGATGGGCGCGGTAGGTGACAGCTCCCTCCTGCGGCTGCTCCTCCTCTTACTCTCCTCTGGTGCAGTGGTCCTTGTCCTTCGGTACAAGGACACTAGCTTCCTCATCCCACCACCCACCATCTTTGTTCAATCACCTGCAATTAAAAAGAGTAAACCAATAAGCATAGATAAACAAGAAGTACTTAGAAAGAGATGCAAAATAAACAAAAGGTAATTACAAAATAACATAGTATTACATGTATTAGAAATAATCTTCATGATCGGGATTAGCTGGATCATAAGTCTCATCATCACTATCAATCATGTCGAAATAATCAACACTATCTGAATGAGCAATGTTGCCATTGTCATTGTCTAAATGTAATCGCTCAAGCATTTGTAAGTCCTTCACATTTTGCACCTCATCTCCAGTGTCCTCTTCAATAACCATTTCATTATCTACTTCCATTCCGATCGCTTCAGTTAAGTCTATCTCAAACCTCCCATCTAGTTTCATGAAACTTCTTCGGAGATTCTTCGGTTTGCAAGCATCGTACGTGACAACTTGCGTGAAACCTTCTCAAATTTTTCTCACAGCCTCCACATATGATATCATGATATCTTGACAAGTTTCATGATTTTCAAACTTCATTTGCTTTTTATAGAATTTAAAAACAACTCGACCGCAAGTTCGTGGTCATGTTTCCTGAACAAGATGTTCAAAATTGGTGGTCTATTCCTGGATACGGCCTCACATTATACTAAATAACATGAATATCATTTTTCCATTCATTTTTTTATTATTCAAATGACTAGCCATTATAATTTGAATTATTCAAGAAAATTCAATTAAATGAAATAAATTAAAGAGATATAGAAAAAGTTTGAGAAATGTGCCACATTGGAACATGGAGTACCAGGTATTGTATGAGGACTATAGAAAAAGTTTGGAGGTCAAAAGTGAAAAAAATATGGTTTGCCGAGTGTCAAAAATGACACTCAGCAAATCATCGCTTTACCGAGTGTCAGGAGAAGACACTCGGCAAAGGGTGAACGGCGGCGGCCCTTTGCCGAGTGTTCTAGTTTGCCGAGTGCCCGACACTCAGAAAACCTGGTCTTTGCCAACTGTTATTGTTTGCTAAGTGCTCGGCACTCGGCAACCCACCTCTTTCCCGAGTGCTAATTGTTTGCCGAGTGCTTTCCCTTTGGCACTCGGCAAATAGTCTCTTTGCCGAGCACCAGATAAAAAGCACTCGGCAAAGTATGGGACACTCGGCAAAGAAGCCATCTCCGGTAGTGCGGGTGTCTTCAACACTAGGGCCAACTTGTACTTTAGGCGCCCTGGGTGTTGCCGTTGAGCGGCCACCACCACTAACCTTGGTGCTAGCTTTACTGGTGGTTGGCGCCACCTCGAGGAGCGTCTCATCAACACTGGTCGGGCGTAACTGCTCGGTCGATGCCTTGTTGCACTAGAATAGTTCATTGTTAAGTGTTTTGAGCTTAAAGGATATTAAAATAGGTTGTGAAAAGTATTACTTATAGGTTTGATTGCATGACAACATGCCTAAACTTACGTGGCCTGCCGGAGCCTCTCGACCCGACGGTTGGCACCGCCGATTTCTCAAAGCCTAGGGCACTTGGCTCATCTCTAGGGTCTCCACTTCTCTAGGATTAGTTTCCCTAGCTTGAGTATCTTACTCGAGCTCAGGGACTCTTGCTTCTTCACGGCCATCACGGCCAGCCAGGCTATGAGCCTACTGACCAGGTCTTTCTCCCATCTTGGTGTTGGTTGCTTCAGTGGCGAGAAGAGGGGGTGCTGGGGCGCTTTGTGTACAACCCTCTGTGCCAGCGTCTACTCCTCATCATCATCATTAGACTTTGCCTCACCTAGGTACCTCTGACCAGTGGTGGGTAGCTAGTCCCTAATATTTATCTTGCTACACTTGCAGGGAGGCACCAGAGTATTCTTCTTCTTTTTCTTCTTTTTGGTAGGCTTCCGCCGAGCTAGATGCTTGCCGTTCCACAGCGAGTAGCACTGATCGGAATTGGTTTCTTCTTCTTCCTCCTCGTCGATAGGACTAGCTAGGGTTGCTGCCTTCCATTTTTCCCTCCTTTTCAGTCGACCAAGCTTGGTCTAGCACATCGGAAACATATGCCTCCCGGTCCTATGTAGAAAGCAATTGAAGATCAGATGCATACATTATAGAAATGAAAAACCACTATCTAAGCTAGTCAGACTTAGTTACCTTTTGGCATGAGTTCCCTAGGCTATATGCCATCTGTTGTCCTTTGTTCTTCAGCATTGTATCCAACGTGAAAAGCTTCTAGGCGTGGATGGTGATCTTGCCCTTTTCTAGCCTCTCGAGCGCCTCTCGGATGAAGTCCTCTTCCCAGAACTCATAAGCAAGGTTCACCCTCTCCTTGCAGGGCTAGATCTAGTGGGCGATGAAGTTGAGCATCACACTAACCCCATAGACATTAGTCCAAGCGAGGATCTCTAAGAGCTCCTCCACCTGATGCATTTCTTTGCCACTTGGCCTCGCCATCCAATTGGCATTCAACTTTGCCTTACTATTGATATCAGCAGAAATGCTCTCCTCCACATTCTCATGTAGAACCACCATGTGTTCTAGTACTTCACTAATGAATTTAGTGGAACTATCTTGTACTGGTCAGCCATCCTATTGCACAGCACAAGATACACTCCAATGAATTCTGGGGCCCTAGATTCGGAGAATTGTTTGAGGCAGAAGAAGTGACAAAATAGATTGAAATGCGACTCGATGCCAAGAAAAGCTTTGTAGAGATTTATGAACATGGAGACATGGAGAATGCTATTTGGGGTCAGATGGCAAAGGGTGATTCCATAGTAAAGAAGCAGTTTGCACAGGAAAAGGATGCGCTGGAAGCCCAAATCCACGACAAAAGAAAGATTCAAAGACGATGATCTTGTCAACACAGGGGGTGGGATAGCGCTCACCTGCCATAGGGCGCCACCCGGTAGTCGCTCGGTCTGGCAAGACACCGTCAAACCACATGGTGTTGAACGCGTCCTTGGTCCATGTTGACTTCACCCACTCCTTGATCTAGGGTTTCTCCTTGAGAGCGCACCTCTTTGATGGTGCCATTGGGATTGGATCTGGATCAAGAGGGAGGTTGTGCTTGGATTTTGCTCGAAGAACGGAGTGGGCATGTGATTTAGATGTGAGGGCACAAGGAAGAAGAGGCAGCAGCGGAATGGAGGCAATTGCTTGAGGAAGAAGACACAGATGAAGGAGTGGGGAGTGTGCCGTGGGTGGTGGGGTATTTAATGGTTTGCCCCTACCCTTTCACCTTACAAAGTTTTTGGGAAACCGCGCCCACACCACGCCGTGCAGCACGGACGCTCCAAAATATCCGCTGGTGCGATTAATGGACCATTTAACGGGCCGTTGGTTTCTTCAATGACAAGGCCTTTATTGCGGATTAAGTGTTAAGAACAATTTATTTCTCCTATCTAGTAATATGATTCCACTTGTTTTCTTTGTCCCTGCTACAAGATGTTTTCTCCATCTTCCAGCAGGCTCGGGGACTCAGTGTGTACACTTCACCTTGTAGTGTACTATTTTTCTACATGATGTTTCTTAGCTAAGCTGGGGACTAGCTATGTGTTTGGTTCAGTATCTGGAGTCTACTATTTTTTGACCCTTTCCCTAGGTGCATTCTTTACCTACTGTTAGGCTCGGGGACTACAGTGTGTACACTACACCTTGCGGTGCATATACTGATTTTGCTTAAGTGCTCATCATAGATGATAATCATCTGCTTCTGCTTCTCTCAGATGACTAAGTCATCAAACTTATTCATCTGACATCATTAATGGCACCTAAGTGTGTACACTTCATCTAAGATGAAGAATTTTAAAATTCAATCTTGAGCTCCTTACATCCTTTTGGCAAGCCTTACTTGACTGAGTCTGAGGTCTGCTAACCAGTTAAATTGGTCAGCTTTCATTTTCATAGGTTTGTTAACCAGTTAAACTGGTCGGCATCCATTTTCACAACTCAAATCACCAGTTAAACTAGTCAGATCGCCAGTTAAACTGGCCAGCTTCACATTAAACTGCTCGGACTTGTTTAAGATGGCGTCATGGATATAGGGCGCTTGGGGACTAGCTTTGGGGGAAATAACCCAAGGTGCCCATGGCAAGGGACTTGGGCCACACCATCATAGATGGTCCAGCCCACAAGATGAAGACTTATGGTGCACGGCACTGCTCAGCATGCACCGCAAGACAGCAAGGCGATATCATGAAAATATTGATCAATCGGTTAGGATATGTCGAATACCAGATTCCTTGTAAAGATTATTGCTTGCCTAATTAGACTTAGCTCTAACCGACATGTAACCCTACCCCCATCTATATAAGGCGGGTAGGGTACCCCCTCGAAACATATTCAATCTCATACAAGTAGCAATACAAACCAACAGAACATAGGATTAGGGTATTATGTTGAGCTGACGGCCTGAACCTATCTAAATCTTATGTCTCTATTGCCATCTGGTTCCTATTCATGCGCACCTCTCCACATGGGCATACCCCTCGGTGGACTATCGACGATATTCCGTCGATAGACTAACTACCCACTATTGAGCTACACAAAAGAGCAACTAAGCTACACTACTCACTAGAGAGCTAGAACTACATTAACAACTAAACAAGCTACGAGCTACCACTACACAAGCACAATATATGAAAATAAATGCAAGTGTAATTGAGAGGAAACTAATGATGGCAAGTGACACAATTATTTATCCCAAGGTTCAGTTGCTTGCTAGCAACTTAACCCCCATTGAGGTGGATTGTATTAGATCACTGCTTTGCTAGCCTTAGGAGCATACAAGCTCAACCCCTATGGTGTGAGCACTAGAGTGAAGCCATGGTGGATCACCAAGAACCTCTCTAAGCCTCGATAATTTCACTAAAGTTACTCTTTAATTAGAGTCACCACACAACCCTCTAAGTGGTACTCAATGATGGTAGGTGATGTAAGACACTTTTTATCACAACCCTTGCATGAAAAGTGTCTTATGTTGTGTCTCTTGGCTTGCAAAGTGTAGGTGACATGCGGCATTGTGGTCAGAGGTAAAGCATGAAGGTCAACCAAGATTCCTGCCGATGAACCAAGGGTGGTGAACTGTGGTGATGAGGCTTGAGACGAATTAATTGAGTAAGACCAAGTGGGGGCCATGGCTGATCCACATCGCTCATGTGAAGAGCAAGAGTACATGAAGTGAAGAGTATGATGAAAATGGTATCAAACAAGTGGATAAGGATGGCGTCATTGCACTTGGTGGAGGTCGCACATGTGTCTACAATGATGATGATGATAGTGTCGCTCAAGTCAAGAAGGAAGGCAAAGGAGTCAGACCTTGGTGGAGGTTGGACACTCATCGACATTGATGAGTCACATCTTGAGGGGTTTGTTAGTCTAGTCCTCAAAACCAGGCATTGACATCCCAAGAGGGTTTTTTTATTTGGTCCTCAAAATTAGGCATGGATGGTTTGACTAGTCTGAGCGTCAAAAATTTGTGATGAGTTGAAGGATGCATGGAGCATCATATAGCTTTTGAGAGGGGAAGTGAAGTCATGAAGATGTCGAGTCCCTTCGATGCACTAGAAAAATATGGATAGTTTTATCGTTGGGGGTTATTTGGGTTGAGTACTTCATGTTAGAGAAATTTCATAGATAACCAAGTGCTTATATATATAGGAGATAGTTAGTTCTATGGAACACAACTTTGGGATTAAGCTCTCATTAAGTGGTTTAGAGTTTTGCCTAGGGTTATTAGATGAAGAGAGAGGGGGAGAGAGAGTGTGTAACACCCCATGTCCAAATCTTTGTATGACTTAGCTCCTCACCTAGAATAGTCTCGCATATGCATATAACTTTTCTTACACTTTCATCCTTGCTTTGTGTAAAAGGGTTAACCCCAAGGTGCTATGTTTAGAGCGACAAGGACCATAAGCTAGCACTTAACCTCCAACTTCTAAGGTGGTACTAAACCCACCATCTACATCCACACATGGGCCAACTACCGTAGGCTACTAATGGGTCGGGGTATTACATTCACCCCTGTTAAGGCCTAGTGCCATCTGCAACTCACTATACATATGAAGTAGATGCATACGCATAGCATCTCTCTTACACTTTCATCATTGCTTCTTGTAAAAGGCTTAACCTAGAGGTACTATGTTTGGAGAAACAAGAACTATAAGCTGGCCCTCACTATCCTAAACTTCCATGGTGGTACTAAACCCACCCATCTACAACCACACATGAGCCACATGGGCTACATGCTACTAATGGACCGGGTGTCGACAAAATACATCCGGCAGTCTACCAAGGGGTATGCCCATGGTAGTAGATGAATTAGTGGAGGTGCGCATGAGGGAATCGGATGGCAACATAGAACGCAAGAGACAGCGATTAGGTAGGTTCAGGATGTCAGCTTGACATAGTACCCTACGTCCTATGTCTTTGTGGATTGTATTATGAGAGATCAGATGAAAACAAGGGGGTCTCTACCCACCTTATATAGCTCAGGGGGTAGGGTTATAGGTCAGTTGTTTCTATCCTGATTGATTTACAAGATAAGAATTATAGAGCTTGCTGAATCTAACATATCTAAACAAATTTTCCTTGATCGCCAAGGATCTTCACATAGCCTTGTGAGGCACGCTGACCTATGTCATGCTCTTTATGGCGTAGGCTTGTGGGTTGGGCTTCCCCTGGTGGCTCAGTCCATGTACAACCTTGTGGCTATCATGGGTTATATCCCCACAGCTAGTCCCTGAGCACCTTGTATCCGCTGTACAACATTGTCTTGAGCTTGTCTGAGCAGTTCAACTTGCAGTCGATCATCAGGAGCAGGTGTTCGACCAGTTTAACTAGGAGCTGAGCTGTTGAATCAAACATCCGACCAGTTTAACTAGGTACCAAGCAGTTAGAACGTGCATCCGACTAGTTTAACTTGGAGTCAGGCTCGGACTCACTCAAGGGTAAGGTTTGTTAGAAGGATATAAGGAGCTCAAGTAAAAATTCCTGAAGCCTTCACCTTAGGTGAAGTGTGCCCACTTAGGTTTTGGGTGGTGAAGTTGGACGCTTAGCATCCCTGACTTAGTCAATGTGGAGGAACTTAGTCCCTCAGGAGCAAAAAGAGATGCTTAGCATTTATTACTTAGGCAAAATTTAACTCTTAGTGCCAAAACAGGGATCTTGGACGATTATAGTCTATCACTTAGTCGCTTTGTAGAAGACCAAGTCTAGCAATAAGCACATTCACCGCTAGGTGAAGTGTGCCCACTTAGTCCCCGAGCCTAGCAATAGGTGGAGTAATCACATGGTGCTAGGGTTCAAAGTAGTAATCATCAGGTGCTAACCCAGTCTCCAACTTAGCTGAAAATAGTCCCTAGCGTAGCTAAGACAAGCATAGTGGAAATAAGTACAATCATCGCAAGATAACATGTACACACGTAGTCCCCAATCCTGCTGGAAGATTGTGAAGATATCTTGTAGCAGGGTTAGAGAAAGAAAATATCTTATCGTAAATGTCTAAAAAAACTCCATTGAAGCAACACTTAGCGTTGAATTCTGCTTTGTCGGCCCGCGTTTGACGTGGTTTGACATGGTGGCCCACTAGGCCCACTAGGTGGCCTAGCAGCATGCAAAGATTTTGAGAGAGAACACGGCAGGACAGGCGCAGTTTCCCAAAACCCCTAGGAGGCAAAAGGTCAGGGGTCAAACCATTATAAGAGCACCGCAGCACCAACGCACATTCCCCACTATTTTTCCATCACTTCATCTTCTTCCTCGTGCCCACACCGCTATGCCTGGCAACTACTCCACCATTAGAGCAACTGCAAGCGCGTAGTCTCCTCTAGGCCACAGATCTATTAGATGGCGCCAAAAAGAAACCATGGTGGCTCGAGTAGGGCAACACATGAGCTCAATTGTGCCGAAGAGTGGGTGGAGTCCATCAGCAACAAGGCGGTGCTCAATCAGTTGGGGTGCATGGCGTGCTGCCCAATAAGGCAATGGTGGGATGGTGTCCGGCTCGCAGTGAGAGCTTTCCTACTCCTCGTGGCGATGAATTAGTAGTTTCTGAAGATTACTTCTATCGTGGATTTGGTGTTCCAATCCATCCATTCCTCCGTGGGTTGATTAACTATTATGGGATTAGTCTTTGCAATCTCAGCCCAAATTCCTTCCTTCATGTCTCTGTCTTGATCCATTTCTACAAGGCCTATCTTGGCATTCTTCCCCATTTTGATCTCTTCCACCACTTCTTCTATTTGAAAGCCTAGGGGAGATCTGGATCTAGGATCATTGGAGGCGTGTACTTGCAGCTTTGGGACGGGAGGGTGGGTCAATACATTGCCACCCCTTTGAACACAAATGTGAAGTATTGGGCGTAGCGATGGTTCTACATGCCATAGGTGGAGTCATATGTGGCATGCGATGTTGATCAGATCCCCGTAAGCAACGCCAAGTGGTTGGAGAGGCCTACTGCCAATAGAATGGAGCAAGTGATGGAGCTCTTGGCGCAGATAGACCGGAGAAGGTTGGATGGGTTGATTGTGGCAACAAATTTCACTTTTCGGTGGGTCTAGTCTAGCAAGGAGAGGGCACATCCTAGGTATGAATTCTAGGGGGAGACCGATGGGGCCCATGAGGTACCCAAGGAGATCAATCGAGATGAAGCCAAGCAGCGCATCTTGATGATGTTCAACCTTGCAGGAATCGTAGGATCGACAACCAGCAGAGGCCCTTCAGTGTAGGGAGCCTCCCACCATGGGTAAGAGTCTTCTTTTTTGTTTCACTTGATCCCTTATCTGTTGCAATGTACTCATTCATGTTCCTGAAGATTCGTGGGCTGGACCGGGTGGTGTACTTCTTGGTGGTGCCATTGACTCACTGGCCGATGGGTGTTGATGCTTGGCCGAGCAGTCCCTAGCATCTAGCCAGATGAAGATGAAGACGAGTAGAAGTCGTACGTCCGTGAGAAGGTCCGGGGGAACCAACCTACTGGCAAAGAGCCATCCCCAAAGAGAAGAAAGATAGCAGGGTCATCTCATCATGAGAGGCCGATGAGCATTGGAGCTACCGCTATGATAGATTTGCCCAATTTATAAAAGATCAAGTATGGTTGTCCCCATTTAACACATTGACGCACGCATACTTTCACTTATATAAACCCGGTAGTCCATCGAGTGTCACGAAGGACCTCGATAAATCAACATCACAACTAGGATCGCATGATTAAGCAAATACACATAACATACGTAGAGTTATAGCAGAAATAATATTACAAATGGGTTCACAAATAATAGTATAAGTTTGGGTTTCAAAACTGGTTAAGGGAAATGACATAGCTTCTAAATGATTACATTAATATAAGTTCCAAATACATTGCTAGCATAAGTGACATCCTCCGACAAGAGCATATAGATGAGAAATAAATATAGAGTCACCGAGCCCACCGGCGGTTAGCCACCATTTTCCTCAGGCTGAGAATTTTACCTGCAACATGGTGGGATAAACCCTGAGTACTCGAATGTACTCAGCTAGACTTACCCATCATAAATCAGAAATAAAGTGACCCCAAGGATCATGCAAGGCTTTATAAGCGGAGCTAGCTTGACAACATTTTGCATAAAACTACTAATTCAACTATACATTTTATAATTCGATCAACAAGTTAATTATAGCTATTCATCTCTATATTAGCAACTAACCTGTGCCAAACATGTGGTATATTATTTAGTAGCATAACAATAATAACCATAGCTAGTGTAATAATTACATGTTCATCATAACCATCATATTCCATAATCAAGTTACTACGATGTTGGTGTGAGTCGAGTTTCTCACTATCCGGGAGAGACAGTGATTTGAATCGATTTCAACCAACTGGGAATTTATTCCTAACACAAACCCAGGTCTACCAGCTATGGTAGCCTTAGGTCACCTTTGGTACAACTCAGGTCCACATTTCATGGGTTCAATCAGTGCCACACAATCAGGGACAACCAACTGCTAGGATGTTCAAGCTCGGCCTGCCCTTGGACTCACATCTGGCTCCCCGCACATCCTTACTACCATCTAGAGTGCGCACTCTTATAGAATGGGACCTGGCCTGAGTTGACCTACTTGACTCCACGGTTGGAACGAGTTATCTAGCCAACTAAGTGAGAGGCATGTTTCAATCTCGATAGAAGCGCTAACAATAGTACGGTCCATAATCGACACAGATGGGATAAAACATGCACACAAGACCTCCATGTCTTGCTCCCTCTCAATCACTAGATCTCGTTCGGTGTTCGATTATTCATCATCACATGGTTATTTTCCACAATAGCAAATATATCCAACTATGCTTTGGTATCCACCTATATCTCGGAGGTGATAGGAAATCACCCGACTTCTATCGATCTAAGCATTGCTAAGCATACATTCGATCCTACACCTACATAGGGTTCAAGGTATATTTCTAGACAAGATAGTTCTATGCATCAAGTGGTTCCAATCAACTCTTATAACCTAATGCATCAAACATAAAGGACTCAAGTGATATTTGTAAAAACATAGGAGGCTTAGAATGCTCCGAGGCTTGCCTAGGATTCGACACAAGTCAGTTCAGTTAGCTTGCACTGTCTTGGTGACATCTCCGGTCCTAGCACTTGCTTAGTCCTTCCATCTTCATGATAGGTCCACCATACACCATCTTCGGGTTTGGCTCCAACATCACATCCTTCATGTGGTGCATCTAGTGTACCTCGATGATATGCAACAATGCAAGTGCATGAATGCAAAGAATGGCAATATGAGATGCCTCACATAAAAGTATTCAAGATGAGCATAATGTTACACCGAACATATATAAGCACTCCACGTTACTTAATTAAGCATCACACAACCTATAATGCTAGGAAAGCAAGGAAGGTAGCACGAAGCATGACACAAGTTTCACAAAGTTTTAGGTATATTAACTTAACACCATCAAAGGCATGAGCCACACTTAGCAACATACAAAGCAAAGCAAGGTGAAGCAAACAATTTTAGGTACAAACATAGATTCTGAACAGCAGCACCATAGTCACTTGTTTTAACAATATCTTGAGTTCTAGGCATGCAAAAAATATGATCCTAGACTTATGGAAAGCTAATGAAATTATCTAAAACTTTGTTATTAACACTAAAAGTTGATTCAGCAAATAACAAGGTCAAAATACATCATGAAGCAGAGCTTACACAACTAAGGACAGAAAACTAATATTAACTTCAGAATTGCATATCTCAAGTTATATTCATCCAACAAGCATGATACTTAACTTTATAGAAAGCTTATTAAGTTATCTATAACTTTATTATTATCATCTTAATATAATTCTATAACTAACAAGGTTAAACAACCCAATGAAGACACATCTGTCCAAATTTGGATAGAACCTGCCATTCCACTTTGAACAGATATAACTGGAGTTCTAGACCACCAAAAGCAATTATCATAGACATTTTAGAAATATTAGGAAAAGCACTACAACTCTCCTATTATCGCTAATACATTATTCCATGTTTAAATAAGTCAACCAAAGCAATCATTCAAATCTATACAGAGGACATGCAAAAGCTGATAGCAAATTTGACAAATATATAACTCCTAAATCAGCAGGCCTAAAATCATCAAATTTTAAGACAAGCAAGCTAAGGAAATTATCTACAACTTTTGTATTCAACATATCTACATAAAACATCATTTGCATCATGAACTTAATTGCTTAGCCAAAACTATACATGCAGCCCAAACAGCAGAGGCATACCGCATTCATCTATCATTTAGTTACTACAAACTAACATATTCTTGACATATATGTTATCCCAAACATCTTGGAATCATATTCAAACAATCATAGCATGTAGGAATACCTACTAGAAGCATCACATGACAATAAATACAAGTGCATGCTCACAACATTCATCCCCTACTTTAATAATGCAACATATGTATTATTTTTAGCACTATATGAGAACAACTAGTTTGGGGCTGAGACTTTTATGAGTGGTAGATGTTATCAAAATATGGCTACTACACAAATTTCATATGCTCAGGTTTTATAATTTAATTGTTATGAAAAAGACAAATCTTAATTATTCATAAACATGTGAGAACAAGATAAATCTAAAGATCATTATTTTCTATAAACATATAGCCATATTATGGTTTCTCACGTCCCAATATCACCATGCAAGGGCAAAGGAACCACATTTCATATTTTTGCATATAAAAATTATTTATAATCTATTTAAAACCATTTATCAAGCACCAAACAAGTTAAATCAATAAATCACTCATATTGTATCCAAGGACCATGAAATTTTTACCACAGCACACACATAGCATCAGTAGTCTACCATAAAAATTTCACAGCAATTGGAGCACCACAACATTAGATATGAATTATTCCTAGAAAACCCTAATTAACATAGATAAATAAAAACAACAAGAACCTTCTACTAACACATATGATATTATGACTCTATTGCGTAGATATACTCACTAGGATTCCAAAAAGTCTTCATTTGCTATTTTATGATTTTTCTATGATTTATTATGATTTTTCAAAGTTTTAGCCAAATAAAAGCAATAAAGGAAAAACGCATTTGCACCGAGGCCCCTGAACTTCCACCAAAATAAATTCCAGTGAAAAGGTCCTTCTATGCACTATTCACATGAGTCACAAACTTTGCACTTACCCCCTGCACTTGTTTCTATTGTTGTGCAAGGTCCTTCGCCTTCTCTTCTTCACGACACAGAGCAAGGGACGGCTTGGGCCGATCGGCCTTGGCCAGCAGGGGCCGATAACAACAAGGAGGGGTAGCCGCACTAGCACCTAGACCTAGCACGGTTGATGGCGGCAGGTGACCCATGGTGGCCTGGCCATGGCCTGGCCATGCGCGTGAGGGCCGTACCACGGCGGCTTTGTAGCGGCAGCAACAGAGGCGTGGCTCTGGCGACCGAGTGGTAGCGGCATGGACAGCCCGGGCCTGCACGTGGCCGAGGGAGACACTTTGAGCGAGGAGGACGCATGGAGGAGTAGTAGCGCCGATGTCAGCGAGCTCTACTCTGCCATCCATGGTGAGCGCTAGAGGGAGCGTGGAGAGAGGCGAGGGACAGCAAGGGCGATTGCATGGGAAGGAGCGAGCAAGTGAGGGAGGCCAAGAGAGGGCTTGGGCATAGACAGTGCATGGAGGACACACCTACAAATCATCGAACAGGTGGTGGCCGACGGTGTGGTCGCTATAGGATGCCGTTTTGGGCCAGTTATGGGCCGAATTGGACCTATGGCCCAAAAGCAAAGTTGAAGCCCACCTGATGATCTACAAAACTCATTAAGGGTGACTGGCCATTAGAGCTCTCCATTAGTGGCTAATTAATACCCAAGTTGATAGTGTCAATGACTTAAAAAGGTTTAAGCCTTGCTCTACTTGTGCTCCAATTAGTTGGTCCAAGCATGGTCAAACTGATCCCAACCTTTTGTATGTCCTTCTCCAAGATGTAAACTCCAACTTTTCTATTTGGCTCAACATGAGTTGCTTAACAAAAATCTGAGAACATGAGTTGTCAATCATCATCAACATTATAATCTCAGATAGCCAAAATTTTGACATCCCAAAATAGTACTAGGTTTAGTTTTGAGGCCTCAGTTTGACTAAGTTTGGGACCAAACTAGCTCATGACCCTTAAACAAAGTTTGTTGTGCACATCTTTTTCAGCAACTTTGGTTAAAGGATCATGGACTGGTTTAGCTTGGTTAGGAAGATACAATTCTCCAAAGTGGGGTACACGAAACTAAAATTGAGATTCAGTTAACTCCTAGAAACAGTTAGTCTTTGCTTATTTTGAAACTAACTTCAAAGATCCAAATGAACTCCAAACTTGATGAGACTTGCTTCATTGTTTCTAGCACAAAGTGTACTTCAACTTATATTAAGGAATCTAGTTGAGTTACCATATGAATTTGGAAGATAAAAATGTCACAACATGTGAACTTGCTGTTGTTGATCAGGGACGGAAATATTTCTAAGAGCCCAAAGGAGCACTTCATTCAAACTTGAGGCCATGGTTTGAGCCACTTAGGAGTTGAATCAGGGCTTGATCCAAAAATAAAGTTTGTTGTACTCCATTCAAACTTCAACTTTATTTAAGGTCAAACTCCATGCAAGCACTACAAATAGTTGGTTAACACAAGTCAACACCATATCATGAAAAAGAAAATTTTAGCTATTCCCACACTTAGAAGCATTTTCTTGATATTTGCTCAACATGAACCCTTCGTGACTTTTGTTCATGAGTTGAATTAGAGTTGTTTGACCAAGGTCACAAGGTTTGGTCGACATCCCATGTTCCCATTCACCTGATGAAGCAATTCAAGAAAGGTTATAACTTACCATTTCATGTGACTTCTTGATTCCAAACTTTATAAAACTTTTCCACTGGTCAAGATGGATGCATGTTGATGTAATGTTCATGGAAAAAGCATGTTTAACATTACTCATGCTTAATCTTAACTAGGGTCCATATGTAAGAAAAGGTGTGCTGTCCAAGTTCAAGTTGGGACTCAATTTCATAGATTGGACCTCGACACCTTGATCATCACTCAAAAATTATGACTAGAGATCATGATCATTGCTTGACATAGCCTACTTAAGTCCCAATCCACTACTTAACTTTGTGACTAACATCTGGGGTGTTACAACCGCCCAGCCCCAAAGATGGTAGATGATGGTGTCGAGGTCGTCGGATGATGATGGACTGGTGGTGCCTCCTTCACTGAGGGTCATGATGCCTCCACCATTTGTGCTAGCTAGGGTAGAGACACGTGAGAGGCAGTAGATGCGGGAGGCCATAGCGGTGGTGCCTGATAGTACTCAGGCAACACTAGTGGTGACAGCTCAAGTGGCACCAGCAGCGATAGCCAGGGCAACTACTGCATTCCCTAAGACCACATGGATTACTCCAGTAGCAGTAGCATAGGTGGCCACTATAGTCCCTGGGACCACGTGGGTTACTCCGACAGTGGCAGTGGAGACACCGGGCAGTTCAGGTGCTGGACTGGACGGTTCTAGGCGAGCGCACTAGTTCCGAACAGCGCAGCAGGAGTCCAAATTGTAAGTTCCCTTCTTTGTGTCCAATTCTTCACCAGCATAGTGTTTTGTTTCTTGATGAGTTGTTTGCTTGCCGATGTGCATAGTCGAATGAGCACCTATAGCCTTTTGCTGCTAATGGTGGGGGCCTATGGAGGAACCAGAAAGTCCCCATGCCCAGCAAGGACAAGGGGGAGCAAATCTAGTTGCCTCCATCATGGAGCAACTAGCAGCTATGAAATTGGCCACCCCTACAATGGAGGAGCCATCAGATACCGAACCGACCTCGCTTGGCAGTGCAGCGCACGACAATGATGATCCAAGAGATGAGGGGTTGTGGAGCATAGCGGTGAGCAGCATAGATGTGGAATCCACCCATGGTTGCTGAGGAAGCGATAGCACCGGCGGCATCGATAGCGGAGGTAAGGCTCGAATGACCCGTCCAAGCATAGCGGCGACCAAGGAGGGCCCCTCTATAGGTGGCTACTGTGGAAGTTGAAGAAATTGCATGGAAGCCCGCTCCACCTCCCTAGCTCCTCCTCATAGTTATCTAGTGTGGTGAAGAGTTTGAAATGCTAGAGGAGGAGGTGAGCACAAAGACAAAGAGGCTAAGAATCAACCTGGCGGCAATGATCAGCTGCATTGAGGTAAGCCTAAAAAATCCTTCTATTGTGTCCCTTGAAGATCATAGGCTTTTGACCCCTTGCTCTTTGCAGCATGACATGAAAGTGTCTGAGCAGTGCCGGTGGTAACTAGAGGAGATGGCCCCAGTGCTAGAGGAGAATAAGAATCTACATGCATTGATGAACGACTTCTAGGCACACCTACTCCAAGAATGCCAGCGCAGAGAAGATTTGGAAGTAAAAGTCCTGGCGTTAGAGACAGAGCGCCAACAGATGGAGGCGGAGAGCCAGTCGCTGGCCGAGCAACTTAGTCATAGTACTGACCAGCAGAAAGGTATGATTTTGGATCTTGTTTTGTTAATGCTCAGCATTGTGAGAGGTCTGGCTATGATGTGCAGCGCTAGAGATGGAGCTCGGCCTTTCCTAGGAGGCCATCATGCAACTGACATCGGGGAAGGAGGAGGTAGAGGAGAAGACCGAGAGGGTCATTGAAGATCTTCAATGTGAGTGCTTGCCATTTTATTTTTCTTATGCAACATTGGACACATGCTTAGCATACGGCTACTTTTTTGTAGAGTATCGGCACCAGGCGCATGCGTAGTTCAAGGTATTTGGAGACCAAGTGAAAGCGCGGGATGAGAAGATTGAAGTGATGATAGTAGGTATCAAGCCCATGCTTGACTGCATTCACTTTGAACCATCCAAAGGGAGAGAGCTGCTACCTGGAGACCTGCCACCTCCATCAATCCTAGACCAGTGTCGTGTGGCATGGTCAGACTTTAAAGGGTTCACACATAGCACCGCCCATGGAGCCATCGTCCATGCACATGCAAAGCTGCGGTTGCACTACCCTTCGGTGGATCTCCAGCGGGTGGTGATCGGGTATGCCCAAGGGATGGATGCGACGAAGATTGCCAGGCTAGAGGACGAGGCAGATGAACCGACAAAGAGGTTGGCTAGAGACGTCGACCTGTTCGGTGAAGGAGGGAGTAGTACTCAATAGATTAGGAAAAACTTATGTTTCAATGTTGTGTAAAAGTACCTAGCAGCTTTTGGTGAACACTTAGTGTTATGGTGGATTTTGTGTTTATATTTAATATAAACCATCCAAACAGTTTGTGTGTAGCTGAGCCTCTAGCCTTAGCTAGCTTGTTAACCATAACACAGAGCACGGAGCCTGTGTGCGTGTAGGAAAAACAAAGCATAACCAAGGAGCCACTGTCGGCCACCCATAACGCAGAGGGCAGACGCTCATGTATAGATAGGGAGGAGCCGGAGATAGGGCCATCTTTAGAAACATCCGAGCATCAACATGACTGCTCGAGGAGTTGCCTTAGGTAGAGTTTGCATGTCATCTTTAGGATGTAATATGCAGAAAAAGATTCGCTTAGCGAAAAAGCATGGAGAAAACAATATGGTGAAACCTCAGGGTAAAAAACTTTATTGAATACTCAAATATGAAAGGTGCATATCTTTGAAATGAACACTTCAAGGGTAGAAACGCCTAAGCAGATCGATGTGCCAAGAGTTTGGGACATCTCTTTCGTTCATGTCACATAATCTATAGGATCCTAGTCGAGTGACCGCCTTGATGAAGAAGGTGCCCTCCTAGGGTGAGGAAAGCTTGTGCATCCCATCAGTCTTCTGCTTCTTGCGGAATACTAAGTCTTTGATCATGAAAAATCAATTATTGACATTGCGGTTATAGTATCTTCGCATGTTGTCTAGGTACTTCACTGTCTGAACACATGAAACTAGGCGCTCCTCTTCTAAGCTATCCACTTCAATGAGCCAAGCTTGGTCAGAGTTCTCCTTGTTGTAGTTCTCCACCCTAGGTGCTTGGAAGGCGATGTTGGTAGGTAAAACAGCCTCAGAGCCAAAAACCATGAAGTATGGAGAGACACTGGTGTTGCAACTAGGCTAGGTCCTTAGTCCCCAGACCACAGCTAGTAGTTACTTGAGCCATTTGTCGGAGTGCTTCTATTCATTCTTGTAGAGCCCCTTCTTCAATGTGTCTAGGATGATACCATTGGCGCGCTCGACCTAGCTGTTAGCCCTAGGGTGTGCCACCGAGACATACTTGACTGAGATGCACCTTTCATCGTAGAAGTCCCAAAAATTAGTGTTAGTGAACATAGATCCTAGGCCAGTGATGATGCTATTTGGAAGGCCGAACTAATGAATGATGTCGTCGAGCAGCTTGGCTGCCTTCTTCGCTGCAGCTTGGACCAGGGGTTTATACTCAATCCACTTGGTAAATTTGTCAATGTAGACATAGATCTAGCAGAATCCTCCTAGGGTGGGCTTGAAGGGCCCGGTCATATCTAGACCCTAGCATGCAAAGGGCCAAGATGCTAGAATTGTTTATAAGGCTTGGGTCAGGACGTAGATTTGCTTAGCAAAAAACTGGCAGTGCTCACACCGGTGAACATGTGCCTCAGCTTTAGTGATAGCTAAAGGCCAATAGAAACCAGCTCAAAAGCTTTGCTAACCAGTGTTCTAGAGGCTGCGTGATTGCCACAAGTGCCGGCATGGATCTCCTTGAGTATCTTCTTGCCCTCTTCCACGGAGACGCACTTCTGGAGTGGCTCCCCCTTGGTGTTCTTGCGATATAACTTTCCTTCAACTAGGACATAATGCTTGCTATGGTAGGTGAGGCATTCTCTCTATGTGTTGTCAGTCAAGACGTCTGTAGTGGTGAGGTATTTGATGAAGGGTTCCCTCCAATCACTACTTGGCCTAGGGACCACGGTGACTAACTGCTCGGTAGCTTTTCTTCAACGCCTTCTTGCCCCTGCTTGATAGAAGGTGTCACTAGGTCTTGGACGAACACTCTAGCTAGGACTTTGGCCTGGGTCGACCCTAACTTTGATAGTTCATCAGCTGCTTGGTTCTCAGCCTGGACCACATGGTGGTACTCGATGCCATAGAACTTGTCTTCTCACTTTCTTATTGTGGCACAGTAAGGGTCCATCTTTTCATTGGTGTAATTCCAATCCTTGTTGAGCTGATTGATCATGCGAGTGGACTAGTCATACACCTAGAGGCATTTCTATCATGCCAGGGGGTCGCAGAGTACTGCCTGGTAGGTGCGCAGGGTATGGTCCCTAGTATTGCAGTTTGACTTGTGCGCCCTGCTTTACTTTCTCTGTCTATTCCTTGGTCCTTACCGAGCGGGCATCCCTGGTCAGTTAGTCCCAGTTGGCTCTAAATGCGCCAATTAGAGAAGAGTAGTGAGCAGGGGTTTTGGTGCATCCTAGCTGGAGACGCAGGTCGGAGTTAGAAATAGTGCTTTGGCCAGGCCTTCTGGTCAGAGAGGTCATCTGGAGGTGGGGTGGAGACCAAAGTGAGTGCTTCGGTTAGAGAGGTGGGCTAGAGTTAGAGAAACAGGTGTCGTTCCTCCTCGGCCAGACCTTTTGGTTGATGATTGGATCGCCCTTCTGGCCTATCATTTAGGTAATTGGGCTAGCCCATGAGTTGCGTGTTCATTTTCCATGTTGCCTACTGGGCTGAGCCTTTGTTGGGAAGCCGGTCCATGAGAGACCCTAGGTTTATGAACCTGACAGGAGCCCCTGAGCCTCCGGGCGATTCGGGTAGAATCATCTAGGTGATTTTTGTCTTGACGGTGGGTGCGCACGAGCGCACCAGTGGGTGTAGCCCCTGAGCCCTTGGGCGATTCGGGTAGAATTGTCTGGGGGGTTTTCATGTTGCCAGTAGGGGAAGTTTTGTTTTGTCAACGGATGCACGCGAGCGCACCCATAGGTGTAGCCCCTGAGCCCCTAGGCGATTCGGTTAGAATCATCCGGGGGTGTTGTCAGTGGGCATGTGTGCGTGTTTTTAGTCAAGACAGAGTCATCAACCAAGACATCATTGCATAGCCAAGGCATTTAGTTTTGGGATCAGGCAAGGTAGAGCTCATGGATCCTAGCATCGGTGCGCGCCGTGGGATCGAGTGAGGTAGTTAGTTTAGGGATCAGATAAGACGGAGCTCATGGGTCCTAGCGTCGGTGCACGCCATGGGATCGGGCGAGTTAGTTAGTTTAGGGATCGGACAAGACAGATCTCATAGGTCCTGCATCGGTGTGCGTCATGGGATCAGGCGAGTCAGAGTCGTGGATCCTAGCCTCAGTGTAGCTCACGTAGCTGAGGCAGTTAGTTAGTTAGTTTAGGGATCAGGCGAGCTAGAGCTCGTGGATCCTGATAGGGTGAGTTCGGGGTCACAGACCTAGGCATTTTTGGTGTGTAGTCGAAGCATAGCCAAGAGATGGGGCGAGTTTGAGGTCACAGACCTAGGCATTTGGTGTGTAGTCGAAGCATAGCTAAGGGATGGGGCGAGTTTGGGGTCATAAACCCAGGCGTTTGGTGTGCAGTTGAAGCATAGTTGAGGGATGCGGCGAGTTCGGGGTCATAGACCCAAGCGTTTGGTGTGCAGTCGAAGCATAGCCAAGGAATGGGGCAAGTTCGAGGTCATAGACCTAGGCATTTGGTGTGTAGTCAAAGCGTAGCCAAGGGATTTCTTGAGCCCCCGAGCCCCATTGGACTTTGGTAGGGGTCGGTTTGTGTTGTGTGTGTTACCTCATCCTCAGTTTCTCACAACTAGAGGGGTTGAGTTTTGTCACTTGCCTCGACGCTTGGGCTTGAGTGACGTGCTCAGTGAGCTTGCTAACGGGTATGATCGAGTGGAATCCGGGTTCATTGTTCATGATGGGGTTGGCATAGCCCTCTTATGACATTCCACTGCTCCTTTACCTGCAACTCGATAGATGCCTAGGTCATTCTGGAGACCGACACCAGTGGCTTGTTGGCCTCCCCATGATGGAGATTCTATGGGCTTGGCAGAGGTTTAGGATCGAACAAGAAGGTTGAGATGACCCTATCTGCTTTGGGGTAGACTAGGCAAGGGCCACACAGGGCTCATCTGTGTTTTCTCCCCTGGCTCTGTTTGATGTGGGGTGGCCTTGAGCCCTTCGTGGGCTGGCCTTTGAACCCCAGTCGATCGTCGCTCATGTCGAATGAGGCAACTATAGCTTCATGACGCAACACGGAGCATTGTGATGCATTTTGCTACACATGCGATGGCTTAGTTCCTGAGCCCTTGGGTGGTTCAGAGCCCAAATTGTCTAGGGGGCATGGGTGTATGGAATGAATGCATGTATGGATGTATGAAATGATTATAAAGAAATAGCGGGGGTCAGTAGTGTTACCTTGATGACTCGAGTAACTGGGTTTGAAGAGCTCCAGTCAGAAGTGTCCGACTGGGACCCATGCTCGTCTTTCGTGATGGAGTTGGCATGGCCTATATGGGGCATCCCTTTGCTCCTTACCTGTCTCTCGGTGTTTTCTTGAGCCATTCGATTGACTTAGGAAGCCCGATGGTTTCTCCTGGTGGAGATACCATCGTTTGGGTTTTTCTAAGTCCCACCTGGGGAGGTGGAGAGCTGCTTGTGCGTGGTGACACTTTGGTTTTTGTGCCTGACATGCGGTAGTGATGGGCCATACCTAGTCCATGTCCCATCTTACCAGGTGGTGTTCTGTCTGACCAGGTGTCGTTCTGTCGGTCAAAGTGTGTCCCATCGGTCAGGGTGCGTCCCATCATTTCCCATTCGCATTGAATGGGGGAAGGGAGAGAGTTTTTCGTGTTGATCTTTTGCCCCTCTTTAGCTATCTTGTTTCCTCCTTAAATAGGGGGAGGGACAGGGCTTTTCATCATAGTCCTTTGTCTATTCTCCAACTGTTGTCTCTCCTCCTTCTTCCTCACCGAGAGTGCCTGTATGTCGCGGTAGTTCCTAAGTGAGAGAGAGGGTAAGCGAGGGGGGACTTACAGATCCTTTCATGAATCTAGAGTGCGATGTCAAGCTGGAGGCTACCTGTGATGGTGCTAGCCATCTTTGCCTGAGAAGGGGTGGCTTCTGCTGAAGGAGGTGGCACGCTGGATTCATCTGCGAGGCCTTTTTCAGGATGGAGCCGTGTATGGATTTTTTCCAGCAGATCTTCACCAAGTGAGCCTTGTTAGAGGGGAAGTTGCCCTGGATCATGTTGGTGGAGGGTTCCATGCCTATAGCTGCTCAGGTTGGCCAGTTCATAAAGTTTGATGATATCTCTTCTAGCCATGGAGGCCAAACCTTGGTAGCAACGTCCCTACCTAGGAGCTGCCCCAACTACATGAGAAGGTTAGGAGCTCCATGCTCTTCTACTGAGCATCTATGGGTACGACACCCTTAAGGTACCCATTGCAATTGCCAAAGTCAAGGGAATGGAACTGGGTAGTTCCCTTGAGGTACCCGTTACACTCACCAAAGTTGAGGGAGCAGAATTGGGCGAGGCCCCTATAGTGGTGGTTATCTCTGGTAATGTGTGCCATGGCCTCTCCTTTGGCATTAGGTGAAATCGTCGAGCAGCCATGGTAGTATTTGGAGTAGAAGTAGTTAGAAAATGTAATAGTTGAGTTCGTGGGTGAGCCCCACTATGAACAGTTTTTGTACCAATGAATACATCAGTTCTGTTTTTGTGATAGAACCACTATATGTTTCTTGTTTTTTATCCTAGTATAACTTTTGTTTTTATCCTTTCTTTTTCGCACCTACCTATTAGTTCCATAGGCTACAACTTTTAAGAACCTAGGCATGGCCTGTGGGGCTTGGCTGCTCATAACCATAGGTCATGGCGGGGCTCATTCGGTTAGGAGTAAGAATAAAGTCATGTAGGGCAATCAAAGGAATGGAATGCGCTTCTGTTTAGGGACAAAGTTGTTGCCATGTGATAGTAAAAAAGAGAGGTAGTATTTAGTATTGTACCCTCATGGAGCCCCCGAGCAACCTGGGCTAAAAGTGTTTGGGCTGGGGTGCTTTATAGGAGCAAGTGTTGACTAAAAAGCGGTAAGACCAAATTTAGGGGAAAACGACGTAGTTGTTCAATGTTCCAAGTGTTGGTGAGAACATTGCCATTGTCATCCTCTAGTTGGTAGGTGCCCGGTCAAATCACTTCAGTCACTGTATAGGGTCCTTCCTATGGTGGAGAGAGTTTGTGTTTTTCCTTCGTTGATTGGGTCCTCTAGAGTATGAGATCGCCGACTTCGAGTATCCTCCCCCTGATCTTCCTTTCGTGGTACCTGTGGAGAGTTTTTTGATAGCGAGTAGAGCATATGACGGTCATCTAGCAGGCCTCCTCGAGCAGGTCAACTGTGTCTTGCTAAGCCTCCATGGCTCAGTCGCGGTCGAAAGCCTTCACTCTTGGGGCACCATGGTTGAGGTCGGATGGTAGTACTGCTTTAGCTCCATAGGCCAGGAAGAAGGGTGTGAACCCTATGGATCGGTTCAAGGTTGTTCTTAGGCTCTAAAGGATCATTGGGACCTCTACAACCCATTGCCCAGCATACTTGTTGAGTTGATCAAAGATGCGTGACTTGAGTCCTTAGAGGACCATGCCATTGGCACGATCGACCTGACTGTTAGAACGTCGGTGTTCGATCGAGGCCTAGTTGATTCTGATGCTGTATCCATCACTAAAGTCTAGGAACTTCTTCCTAGTGAAGTTAGTTCCATGGTCAGTGATGATGCAGTTAGGAACACCAAACCGGTAGATGATGTCGTGGAAGAATTTGACTGCCTCTTTCGAGCGGATGTTGGTGATGGGTTTGGCCTCTATCCACTTGGTGAACTTATTGACTGCTATGAGTACATGAGTGAAACCGCCTAGGCCCTTTTTGAGGGGTTCCACCATGTTGAGGCCCCAGACCATGAATGACCAGGTGATGGGGATGGTTTGGAGCTCCTGTGCCGGCAAATGGATTTGCCGAGCGTAGAACTGGCATCCTTCACACCTGTGGATGACCTCCTCTACATCTCGTAGCGTGGTGGGCTAGCAAAAACCTTGGTGAAAGACTTTTTCGACCAGCAACCTTGGGGGTGCATGATGTTAGCAAATTCTAGCGTAGACCTCGAGGAGGAGCTGCCTCCCCTGGTTGGTAGGGATGCACTTCATGAGCACCCCCGATAGACTCTATTTGTAGAGTTTGTCACCAAGCGCGATGAAAGTCTTGGCGTGTCAAGCGATCTATCAGGCTTCAGTCCTTTTGGGTAGGAGAACTTCCTTAAGGAGGTAGGCGAGTAGCGGTGCTCGCCAGTCGGTTTGATTGAGTGCCAATACGGCGATGTTGATGGGTGATGTTGTCATGGAGGTACTAGGATCGGAGCCCCCGAGCGCTGGCTTGGCGTTAGGGTTGGAGCCCCTGGGCGCTGGCTTGGCGTCAGGGTCGGAGCCCTTGGGCGCCGGCTGGGCATCGGGGTGTGTCTAGACCAAACCTTCTAGGATGCGGGCAGATGGCTCATGGATGTCATTGATGAAGACCCTGCTTGGGGATGGATCCCACCTGGCCGCCAATTTTGTAAGAAAATCGGCGGCATCATTGTCCTTTTTGGGGATGTGATGCAGCTCGATCCCCCAGAATTTGTCCTTGAGCTTGCGCAACTCTTTGTAGTATGCTGCCATGAGGGGTCTTTTGTAGGAGGACTCCTTCATGACCTGATCAACAACTAGCTTTGAGTCGCCATGAACATAGAGTCACGTAGCACCAAGCTCGATGGCGATGCATAGTCCATTGATGAGGGCCTCATACTCCATGGCATTGTTTGAGGTTGAAAAGTGGAGGTGGATGGTGTAGCAGAGCCTACTCCTATCTAGGGAGATCAGAACCACTCTAGCCCCCGAGCCGAGCACCATTACGGACAAATCGAAGTACATTGTTCAGTACTCGTGGGTGACATCCAGGGTCAGTAGCTGCACCTCTATCCATTTGGTGACAAAATCCATGAGAGCCTGAGATTTAATGGTGGTATGGGGGATGTACCTCATGTCGTGGCCCATGAGTTCAAGTGCCAACTTAGAGATCCATCGCATGGCATCATGGTTGCGGATGATGTCCTTGAGCGGGTATGAAGTGACAACCGTGGCTTCATGGTCGGTGAAGTAGTGCAGGAGCTTCTGGGTCACCATCAAGACGGCGTATAGGAGTTTCTGCACCTAGGGGTACCGAACCTTGGGGTCAGTGAGTACTATGCGGATGAAGTATATGGGTCGCTAGACCTTAAGGTGGTGTCCTAGCTCCTCCCTTTTGATGACCAACGCAGCGCTTACCACATGGTTGCTGGCCATGATGTAGAGGAGAAGGGGTTCTCCTCGTTCAGGAGCGACGAGGATCAGGGCTGACATTAGGGACACTTTGAGACTCTCTAGAGCCTACCGAGCTTCCTCAGTCTAGACGAAAGTGTTCATCTTTTTGAGGAGCTTGTAGAGTGGCATCCCTCATTCGCCGAGCCGAGAGATGAATCGGGTTAGGGCAGCCAGACAACCGATGAGCCTTTGCATGTCCCTAACATTGCATATGGGGCCCATGTTGGAGATGGCCATGATTTTTTGGGTTGCCCTCGATGTCGTGCTCAGACACAATGTATCCTAACAGCTTCCCCTTCAAAACCCTAAAACACATTTTTTTGGGATTCAGTCTGATGTTGAACCTTTGGAGGTTCGCGAACATTGCGGCCAAGTTTGTGATTAGGTCGCAAGCTTGTGCCATTTTGACCACTATGTCATCAACATAGACGGTGATCGTTGGTCTTGGTCGCTCGGCTTGATCAGGCTGATCAAGCAGGTCGATTTGGTTGGCAAAACATTGTTGCATGCACATTTGGTAGGTGGCACCAATGTTCTTCAAGCTAAAAGGCATGGTTACATAGCAGTATGAACCATATGGGGTGATGAACGAGGTCGCAAGCTGATTGGACTCTTTCATCGTGATCTAGTGATAGCCTGAGTAGGCATCCAGAAAGGAGAGGATCTCACAACCCAAGGTGGAGTCGACTATCTGGTCCATGCGCAGCAAAGGGAAGTGATCCTTTGGACATGCTTTGTTGAGGCCAGTATAATCAATGCACATTCTCACCTTCCTGATCTTTTTTTAACAAGAACGGGACTAACAAGCTAGTTGGAGTGGAATACCTCTCTGATGAATTCGGCTGCTAGGAGTTTGGTGATCTCTTCACCTATGGCCCTACGCCTCTCATCGTCGAAGCGACACAGGTGCTGCTTGGTGGGCTTCGAGCCCTAGATGAGGTGCAGTGCATGCTCGGCGACCCCCCGTGGTATGCCTGGCATGTTAGAAGGCTACCATGCGAAGACATCGTGATTGGCACACAGGAAGTCGATGAGCTCGCATTCCTATTTGGCTAGGAGCTAGGTCCTGATCCGCACCATCTTCATTGGGTCGGTGGGGTTGATTCCCACCGCCTTGGTTTCCTTGAGCGGGTGGAAGGCTGTCAAGGAGGTTGGTTTATTGCAGTTTAGGACTACCAGGGTCGACAACTCCCCAAGCCGTTGGAGCTCGAATGAGTTGACGACCATAGTGGCGAGCTCAAAATGCTTGTGGTTGCACGTGAAGGCATGTGAGAAGGCACTGCTCATGATGATGATGCCATTCGATCCTAGCATCTTTAGTTTGAGGTAGGTGTAGTTGGGGATCACCATGAATTTAGAGTAGCATGGCTGCCCCAAGATGGCATGGTAGGACCCTAGGAAGTCCACCACTTCAAAGGTGAGGACCTCTGAGCGGAAGTTGGCTTGGATGCCAAACATGACGAGTAGATCGATCTACCCGAGTGGGTATGCCTATGCTCCTGGGATCACCCCATGGAAGGGAGAACCCACAAGGTGGAGTTTCGACCAGGGGATGTGCATTGCATCGTGGGGGTCGACATAGGGGATGTTGAGGCTACTGCCTCCATCCATTAGCACATTGGTGAGGTGCTTCTTGCGGACTATGGGGTCAACAACGAGCGGGTAGCATCCTAGTCTCATGACGTGGGAGGGATGGTCCCTCTGATCGAAGGTGATCGGAGATTCCAACCAGCTGAGGAAGGAGGGGACGGCCGTCTCGGTGGCGCATGCCTCCCTATAGCGCACCTCGTGCTGGCGTTTGGTCTAGATGGCATTGGATCTACTAAAGATCATGATGCATTCCTTAGAGTTGGGGAAGCCATCTCCGTCCTTGCCCACTGTGCCTCCTTTCTTAGCTGCTGCATCTTTGCCGTCTCCTTTCAGCGCGTCGGCCTATCGGAGGAAACATTTGAGGATCTCGTAGTCTTTGTAAAGGTGTTTGATGGGGTAAGCGTGGTTGGTGCATGGGCTATCCATGAGCTTGTTGAAGTGGTTAGGTAGGCCCTATTAGGGCTGCTTGCCCATGTGATCAACTGTGGCGACCAACGTGGTGTTGTTTGATCGGCGCCGATCCTTTTTGTTCTTCTTGCCCCTCTGAGTGGAGGGGCCCTCATCTTGGTCCATGCGCTTGGCCTTGCCTTTGTCCTAGCCTCTGTTGAAGACCACTTCGATTGCCTCCTCACTGGAGGCATGGTTAGAGGCGATGTTGAGCAGGTCGTGGGTGGTATGGGGCTTCAGGCAGCCAAGCTTATGGATTAGGGACTCGTTGGTCATCCCAGAGAGGAATGTGTTGATGACGTCCACGTTGATGACATCAAGGAGGGAGTTGCATTGTTGGGAGAACCTATGGATATAATCCCACAGGGACTCATTGGGCTCCTTTTGGCAGCTCTTGAGGTCCTAGGAGTTTCTAGGGCGGACATATGTCCCCTGGAAATTTCTGACGAAGACCCTCTTATGGTCCACCCAGTCATGGATGCTATCGTATAGGAGGAATTCAAGCCATGCCTAAACATGTTCCCCACATAGATGGGGAGATATTGAATGATGAAATAGTCATCATCCACCCCTCCGGCTCGGCAGGCGAGCCAAAAATCTTCGAGCCAAATATCGGGGTTTGTCTCCCTAGTGTACTTGGTGATGTTGGTGGGTGGTCAGAAGCACGGTGGGAATGGCGCTCTCTGGATTCATTGGTCAAAGGCTCATGGCCCTAGGCCCTTAGGGCTGGGACTCCAGTCGCCTAGCCAGCGACTATGCCTGGGGCGCGTTTCATCGCTCCCCTCGATGGTTTGGCCGGGACCCGTGTCGCTTGCCCTCATTGTCGCCCGGTGGACATCATCATCATGTCAGGCCTAGTGCCGGTTGCTGATGACGCTACAAGCGCCTTGGTGTGGACCGAGCCATTCATGTACCGATGGTTAGTGTAGGGCAGGTGCTAGGTCAGACCATGGCGCGGCCACTGCCTCTCGAGCCACACTTAGCGGCTATAGCGGCGAGCGGATGGAGCGATCTGTCTTGCGCCTCCCCACTCCCCCGATGGGGAGAATGGGCATGTGTTAGAGTCAAAATGCGGAGCTTTCCACCTATTGAACGGCAGCAGCTTCTACCAGCACCCGGAGGTTTTGGTAGACCGCCCGCTCCTAGGGGTCAACGGGCTCGGGAACACTGTGCAGAAGCATTGCCACAACAGTGATGTTCTAGCTAGCCTAGGCAAATTGTGGGGGATCATTCCCCTCGTTCATGATGTTGTGTTGGACCTGGCAGGCGTGACCCCAGGCACCCCCCACTGGGTCATGCGCATAGGGCGCAACGTGCTGTACCAAGCATGTCGACGTAGGCGGCGGTTGGTTCTGCCGCCGTTGTCGTAATTCCTCGGCATGCACTTGTGCAAACATGAGGGCCCCCACATGTGGGTCTAGAGGGGTGTGAGTTTGCACAGACTCCACAACCATCGATGGCTATCTTGGAGCATCTACCATAGCGCACTCCTAGGACAGACGGTGGCTAGGTGCCACATCACCGGTGCTGGAGCCATCACTCTCACCCACGTCATCTGGGAGTTCGTGTAAAGTGGTAGGAGCATAGCTCGTCATTCCCACAAATTCGGATGTGAGGGGGCATGGCACCAACATTCTTCGGGGCCCCCGAGTGCACGCATCTGTGGGGGACACGAGGCCATAGGGGAACCGATCGTACAGTGTTAGTGGTGCGGTCAATACAGTCCCTCTAGATAATTGGTAGGAGATAGTAAATAGAGAGTAAATAATAGTATGCATATTACTCGCAGCGGGGTTTGAGTAGAGAGTTTGCTCAGAATGAAGCGCAGATGCCTCATCGTTGAAGTCATCGTGCATCCTAGAGCCGATGGAGGATGCCCCTCCCACGGGCGCCGGAACGAGTGCCTCCTTGCGGAGGTGTAGTACGCTGAGCCAGTCGGCGATGAAGTCTAGGCTTCCGAAGAGGAAGGCCTGGGATAGCTCAAAGATAGGTGGAACCCACATCCCAATAGGTAGGAGTGGAGGGAACTCTAGTGAGCTGAAGCGAATAGTATCGCTTGAGCCCACCATGGCGAAGGTGGTGGAAAAGTGGGCCATCCAATGACCAAAAAGTGCTGAACATACAGCATCTTCCCCACGGACGGCACCAACTGTCAGTGCAGAAAGTGACCAATAAGTAAATATTTGTAGTTTTGCCATACGTTGTGATCGGAGGTGACTTAGCACTCAATGACACAAGGTTTATATTGGTTTAGGCAACATGCCCTACGTCTAGTTTGAGTCGGTCGGTGACTTTATTCCTAAGCCTAGGTGCTCAAAGTTTGTAGTGGGATTACAAACGAGAAGGAGGAAGATGGGGGTACAAGAGGTCTGGTCAGACTCTGGTCAGCGGGACCAAAAGTGATGGGAGCCCTGGTATGAGCTAAGTGTTCAAGCGTGTGCTCATGGTTTGAACCTGGTGGTTTTGCTGTTGTGTGCTAGTGAACTTGATTGATCTAATGAATCTGAATCACTTGAATGTTGGGAGCGAGCATATCCCCTTTTATAGATAAAGGGGATGGCCTTACAAGTGAGAGGGAGAGAGTACATATGCTTCTAAGCCTTGTTGCACACGCCGCCAAGTATAGGATGATGGTATGCGCCCACAGCATTGTTGGATGTCAGATGCACGTGGGAGGTTGTGTTGTCTTCTTCAAGTATGGTAGACGTCAGCACCTATCACACTATTGATACTTGGAGGCATGCAAGGGGTTTTACCATGTTCATCTGGTATGGTAAATGTCGGTGCCCACAACACTATCGATGCTCAAAGGCATGTGGGGGGAGCCATACCGTATGGGAGTTAATGGCACCCATAATACTATAGGGGAAAATGTCGGTGCCTACAATACTGCTTGGGTTCTGTCGTACCAGGGAGGTCATAGAGTACTGCCCGGCAGGTGTGCAGGGTATGGTCCCTGGTATTGCATTTTGACTTGTGCACCCTGCTTTACTTTCTCCGTCTATTCCCCAGTCCTTACTAAGTGGGCGTCCCTGGTCGGTTAGTCCTAGTCGGCTCTGAATGCGCCAGTTGGAGAAGAGCAGTGAGCAGGAGTTTTGGTGCATCCCAGTTGGAGACATGGAGCAGAGTCAGAAATAGTGCTTTGGCCAGGCCTTCTGGTTTAAGAGGCTGTCTGGAGGTAGGCTAGAGACCGAAGTGAGTGCTCCGGTCAGAGAGGTGGGCCAGAGTCGGAGAAATAGGCACCGTTCCTCCTCAGCTAGACCTTCTGGTCGGTGATTGGATCGCCCTTCTGGCCTATCATTTAGGTAATTGGGCTGGCCCATGAGTTGCGTGTTCATTTACCATGTTGCCTACTAGGCTGAGCCTTTGTTGGGAAGCCGGTCCATGAGGGACCTAGGGTTTATGAACCTGACAAGACCTGTCAAAGTACATAGTTAGTGCTCCAGGTGGTCAACCAGGATAGGAGTCTGCATATTCGTCCACTCGATGATGAAATCGGTGAGCGCCTATGACTTGATCATGTGGCAAGGCTTAAAGTCGATGGTATAGGTGCCAAGCTCAATCACCCATTTAATGATGCAGTCGTTGGCTTCCTTGTTGTAGAGGATGTCACCGAGTGGGTACTCAGTGACTACTGCAATGTGGTAGGCATTGAAGTAATGATGGAGCTTCCAGGATGTGATCAGGATGGTGTATAGCAACTTTCGGACCTAGGGGTAGCGAGTCTTAGACTTGTTTAGGACCTCACTGATGAAGTAGACTGGGCGCTAGACTTTGTATACATGTCCGGCCTCTTCTCGTTCAACAACGATGGCGTTGTAGAATACCCGGTTGGTCGCCGTGATGTAGATTAGTAGGGTTTCATCCTTTTGGGGAGCGGTCATGATCAGAGGTGTAACACCCTAAAATTTGCCTCTTTTGAAATAGAGCTAAAATGATTTATTTATGAATTTTGGTGCACACGAAATATAGGGAAATAAAAATTTTCATTAATTTAAAATTCATCATAAGGTAGCAACATGTGTGAGCATACATGTTGTTGCATTTTATTTATTGTGATGAATGGTGTTGATCCAAAACTACAAAGTAATTTGGAATATTTTTGAAAAGGGTTTAAAAATGGCTTTGAAATAAAAGAAAAGAAAGAAAAGAAAAATAGAAAAAAAAAATAAAAGTATTTTTAAAGTTGTAAAGTTTATATTGGGAAGCCTAACAAAATTGTCCATTTTTATTTGAATAGGGAAGTATATTTGAAACTATACTTGAATTCGATTTGAATTGGGCTTGGATTTGAAAACTGGAATTGGAAAAGAAATTCATTTTGAAAATTTGCTTTCTTACTTTTCAGCCCAACCCCTGGAACTGGCCCGGCCTGCTTCTTTCTTCCTTCTTCCTGGCCTGCCCGCTGGCAGCCCAGACCGCGCACCTCCCCTCTTTCCCGCCTTCTGCGCTGGCCTGCTGTGCATCGGTGGCCTGCTTTGTGTCACCCACATGCGCTCCTGCTGCATCGCCCACGTAGCCTAGCTTGGAGGCCCACTCCGCTCGGCCTTCAACGCCCACGCCCGCACGCGCTGGCTCTTTTCCTTTCTTCCTCGCGCCTTCTTCCTTTTCTCGCCGCCGTTGATGGTGTTGCCATGCTCGGCAAGCCGCCGCACTCGCGCCTACATGGAAAGCACCCAATCTCACCTGCCTCCCGCTCCCCTTCCTTCTACCATAGCACCTGCCCTCTATAAAGCCCCGAGCCAGATGCCCTCCCTCCTCCTTTTCTCCGTTTGCCGGTCGAAGCTCACCACCACCGCCCTGTAGCCGCTGCTCTGGTGCCGAATCGACGACGCCGACGTACCTAGGCACACCGTCATACTACCCCGTGCCCATAGGTACCATCAATTCCTTGTTTTAGCCTTGATTTGCCCAGATTCATCATCACTGTGCCTTATCTTCTCTCTCCAGCCGCCGTCGCCGTCACTGGTCACTCCGAAGCCTTCCCGGACGCCGCGCTCCCCTCCTAACGACTCGCGGTGAGCTCCTTGTTCTCCCCGTGCCTCCATCTCGATAGCTGACGCATTGGAGCACCGTAACGGCGAGCTCCTGAGCCACTGGACATGGCGCCACCGTGGGGAACGCCGCTCCAATGTGCTCCCCGCACCCGGTTTGCACCCCATGGTGTTCGCTAGAGCCTGTAGTTCACGTACGCATAGTTGAATCAGTTTAGGATGGCCAGAATCGCTCTCCCAACGTCTGTCGCCATGCTGCCTCAGCGGCGGCCATGGCAGGATCGTCATAGCCGCTGTGCAGCTACCGGAGTTCGTCCCGAGCATCTCATGCCGTCGGATTCACATGAACGGCCAAGATTAGAAAATACCAGTTGGTTAGTAACTGGTCCACCGCAGACCCACGGACTCGGTCCACGGCGCCATGTTAGTGCGTCCACCATACGCGTGGCACACCACACCAACCAGCGGCTATCACGTGTCCACCCAGTCAGCAACCGGGTCAAACCCGCGGTCAAGTCGTGCACGTTTTACATAATAGTCCCTGTAGTTTTTAGTAATTAACCCACAGTTCAGATCAATTCAAAAGAAATACAATTCAATCCTATTTTTATTCATTTAGATCCCTATGTTTTCCAAAAATAGTACCCGCAGTCCAGCAGCCGTGTAATTTCATATTTTTAATTATTTTAATTCAAAATTAAGTTCAGTTTATTTATAGAAATGCCATTGCATATTATTTCATGCGTAACTTTTGCGTTTTAAGTCCGATTTGACCCGTTCGAATTGCGTTAGGACCGTATTTACGTTTTCTATGTGTTTACACTACTATTAGACTTGTTTCCAATATTTTAAATTCATGGGTAGATTTAATTTATTTAACTAAAGGAAAACTTGTTTAAATCATAACTAATTCATTTTAACTCTGAAATAGTCCGTTCAAGTTGCGTTAGATTCATAACGACGAGATTTACGCGTTAGTAATAGTGTTTACTATATTTTTATTTCTGAAATAACATGGTTTAAATCATATCTTGATTAATGATTATGCAACTGGATATTATAAATAAAATATGATTTATTTTACTTTAGTTTTATAATTCAAATTTAAAATTGACTTGATTCAATCTATATTATTTATAAAATATCTTATATATAGGAATTTATATAGTTAAAATAAATGAAGCCTATAGTTTTCTTTTTCACGTATAAAGCAAATCTCTCGGTAGTTGTATCGTTTCACCCGTAGCTCAGTTTAGCGTGCTTCTCGCGACTATGTGTTCGTAGCGATGCGTAGAATCGTATTTCAATCTCTTTCACTTATTTTTCTATGATTGGTGTACTGTTCTGATATAGATGTCGTTGTATGCTATGCATGTATGTGTATGGATGTTTATGTGGTGTTCTACGATTACGTCCAGTCGGTGAGATATACGTGGTGATCTAGAAGAAGAAGAAGGACGTTGAAGATTAAAGCTTACTGAAGGATCGGTGTGTAAGGCAAGTATAGCATGGGACCATCCTTGTTACCTATTCACATTTAATCACTTAATTCATATTGCATGTGTCTACCTTGTTGCCAATAAGGATATCCTAGATATTTGATATCTTGTACCTCGATACCTTAGGGTTATTGTATTGGGTAGTTTTTGCTAGTGCTTAACTAAACCATGATCTTGTAACTTGACTAATGGTATATGCAATAAACATTAAAACATGACTTTTTAGCAACATGGAAATAGGGGCTGGAGTATTTAGCTACTTTCTAAATGCTTCAGATTCCTCTCCCTAAGGACTTATCTGTAAGCGATCATCTGGGACTTATAGTACAGCTATGAGGGCTACATGGCTCTAACTTTAGCTCAGTATGAGGACCTTTTCTAGCTTGTTAGTAGTTACCTTTATGGAGCAAGAGGGTATGTTTCCTTTCTTGCTAGGATGTGTGTGCCGTGTTGTGTGCCCACGCGTGCCACTCCTAGAGAAGGGCTACATACGCCTAGCGGCCCTAACTTGTTAGACGAACCTTTGAAAGGCTTCATAGTGAACCCTGCCGACCTTCCTTGGAAGTGGGTCAAGAGATTAGCTACCTCGGGCGAAAAGGTAAATCACGACTCATAGTAAAAGTGTACAACCTCTGCATAGTGTAAAACTATTATAGCAGCCGTGCTCACGGACACGAGCGGCCTTAGACCCTTATGGAATAGAGATGATCACTACTAGTTAATTGTACTAATAATTAATTGTTTATGCTATTCATTAATCATGTTTACCTGATCATGTGTTTATGGGAATGATAAATTCTTTGCTACTCAATTGCTTAAAAAGATGACCTATTAAAGCTAATCATAGTAAACTAGTGTTAGCCATTTTGAGCCTCATGAACCCCATGTTATGTTGCTGAGTACGATATGTACTTACGCTTGCTTTACTTTTCTATACTTTGGATAAAAATCCCAGATGGGTACCAGATTGTTGGTTTGGAGGAGTTAGGCTTGTGGTCAACTAGTTAGTCATCCCTGTGGATTTGGAGTCTTCGCCTGAAGATCGGAGTCGACTTTTCACTGTCTATACTCTGAGGTTATATTCCTTTTACTAATACGTTATGTAATAGGTATTGTCTCTTGATATTACCCTTATTTGTGGCTATATGTGAGATTTGACTTCCTAGGCTCACATATAGTGTGTATCTGGTTTTGTCTTTAAAACCAGGTGCTACAAAGTGGTATCAGAGAAATGCTGACTGTAGGACGCAAGCCTAGTTAGAATTGGATGTATTAGCATGCTTTCATCTCTGCTTACTTCTTGCTTTCTCTCTAACCTTGTTATTTATGAAAAGTTATGCTCGCTTCAGCCTCTGTTCTTTGATGAAAACTTGTCCCTACTCTGAATCTTCTCTCTTGGTCTATTAGATGGAACATAATGAGATAACTGCCAACATCAAAGAACAAGAAGACCAAGCTATGCCACCTTAACTGCATTTGATAAGGAAAAGCTATTTGCTATGCAAAAGCAAATACTAGAAGGAATGAATCAGCCTAGAAGTTCTTAGGAGTGTTTGTCGCAAGGTCAAACCAACATACCAAAGGGACCAATGAAGAGACAAGTGATAGAAGCTTGGAAGAAGATGAAGTTCAAGGAGGGTGTTCATAGCAAGATTCTTGGAAGTCATGATCCATGTCAGTGCTATAAACATTATGGTTTTCCTTATTTTCAAGACAAGTCTAATAAGAGGGAAGTTAAGGTGAACCCGAGTTGTGAAGCTAATGTGGATAAGAAGAGAAAGGAGGTCTCAACAGAGCAAGTATTGGGAAGCAATCAACATTTGGATTTGTCACATCTAGCTCTAATCCCTAGTCAGATGAATCTAAACTATAAAGAGTTAGAAGCTTCTCAAGCTAAAACTACTCCACATGAGGTATGCATAGATGGGTGGACAATCACCTACAAGGAGTTTCATCACCAAAAGATCAAGCAAGCTAAAAAGCGGTCTAGTCAAAGAAAGATGAACTTACAGAGTCAACAAGCTGACAATACTCTAAGCACCAATTCTGTGTAGTATGACATCACTAAAGATCCAGCTAAGAGAAAGTGTTATCAATGCCAGCAAGAAGGACATTATATTAAATCTTGCCCACAGAAGAATCAACAAGTACACCATGGAAGTGCCAGAGTGAGATCACTACTGGACTGTTACTAGAAAGTGTCAGTGATAACCAACCTGAAAGAAGCATTTGGTGAGAGTGGTGAATGAAGAAGTTATGCTAGACTATCCAAGATCCTTAGTTAAGAATAGGAGTTGTGCCCCTTATGTAATAAAAATGTTAGTATCACGAGTCGAGTCAATGACTGAGTTGTGCATCTCTACTGCTTGTTTTTGAATCTTTGTAATGATTGCAACGATATTGTTGGGTGTTCCCACAATTTCATTTAGTTCATAGGTTTAAGGTATAAGGTTTAATAAAATAAATAGTTGGGTTATGATTTTCTTCTATTTTTCCTATCCTACCTTCGGAGCTGCCTATCTTTATTGGTTCATATCTATGATTTTGGACGATAAAAAATCCTGAGGAAATTCTGGACAACAGTAGACTTCAATCACAAGGCGATGTATCTATGCTGTTTGGAACCAGGAATAGTCTATCTTGAGCATTGTTTTTGACCAAGTGAACTGCAGAATTCAGAAAAGTGTTCTATAAGGAGGTTGTGGAGAATTTTATAAGCTTTCCAACGATATAAGCTACAACTTCATTGGATTAACAGAATGAGAGTTACAGCTGTCTTACCACATAGCTGTTTTCCTGCTCGCAAGGAAATTCAGATTTCTTGTCCTTGCCTATGTACAAGAGTATCATTGGGATGACAGAACATCTTGATACTAGTAAGCTCATCTGAAAAAGATGCAAGCTATACTTTGGTGTCCCCTAGTTTATCTTTTCTTAAGGGGTAGCCAAGTTGAAGAATTTGCAACATGAAGTGTCCTACATTCTAGTTTGCGCAACGGAAGCATGGTGGTACTCAAGGATGTAAGAGAGAACTCAGAGTATTAAATAAAGAGGTTTGGTTAGAAGGAAGTTTATCCAAGACTAGCAAGATGTTGATAAAGCTACCGGAGAAGCTTTTAAGTTAGTTTGGATCAAGAGACCTCAGCCAAGTGTTTGAAGGAGTCCAAGAGGTCAAAGTAAAACCTAAGTATTAGCTTTGTCAGATTAGGACAAGAGCTTTGTATCTACAATAATGCATCTTGTGAAGGTGTGGGATGTGTCCTTATATGAGAAGAAGAGTAGTGGCTTGCTCGTTAAGTCATCTAAGGAAGCGTGAGTTAAACTAACTAACATGTTATCTGGAGCTATCCATTGTGGAGCATGGAAGTACCATCTTCTTGAAAGTAAAAGTGACATCTAGGAGGATCACAAGAATATATAGGACATCTTCACTAAGCTGGTCTTGAGCTTGTGATAACCTCGTTGGAATGAGATTGATTATGACTTGGAAAAGTGCTATCACTTCAAGAAGTGAAGTCAAGACTGATGCCCTTAGCAACGGAGAATTATGCTAAGAAGGTTCGGGTGACACTAAGGATTAAGAGTTGTATTTCTAGTTCGAGCAACTTAATTGGGATCATTAATGTTTTGAAGATTGGTGGTAGATTCTCTTTCGGACCAAGAACATAAGGAAGCTCCGTTGGATGGTGAACATATGAGGAAAGAGAATTATGGCCTAGTGATTAGGGTTACCTGAGAGTTGTTCAAGGTACCTGTCAAAATTTTGGAATTAGTTAGGCAAATTACTTGGAGTAAGGGCAACATGTATGTAAAGTAAAGTGGATCTTTATCAAGACGATGGAACTGCACGAGAAAGTAAAGAAGAATCCAAGGACGGAGTATTCCCATCTTTTAGTCGACGTCTTCCGAATCTCAAGGACAAGATTCATCTTAAGGAGGGTAGAATTGTAACACCCTAAAATTTGCCTCTTTTGAAATAGAGCTAAAATGATTTATTTATGAATTTTTGTGCACATGAAATATAGGAAAATAAAAATTTTCATTAATTTAAAATTCATCGTAAGGTAGCAACATGTGTGAGCATACATGTGTAGCATTTTATTTATTGTGATGAATGGTGTTGATCCAAAACTCCAAAGTAATTTGGAATGTTTTTGAAAAGGGTTTAAAAATGGCTTTGAAATTAAAGAAAAGAAAGAAAAAATTAGAAAAAAAATAAATGTATTTTTAAAGTCGTAAAGTTTATATTGAGAAGCCTAACAAAATTGTCCATTTTTATTTGAATAGGGAAGTATATTTGAAACTATACTTGAATTCGATTTGAATTGGGCATGGATTTGAAAACTAGAATTGGAAAAGAAATTCATTTTGAAAATTTCCTTTCTTCCTTTTCAGCACAACCCCTAGAACTGGCCCGGCCAGCTTCTTTCTTCCTTCTTCCTGGCATGCCCGCTGGCGGCCCAGACCGTGTGCCTCCCCTCTTTCCCGCCTTCCGCACCGGCCTGCTGCGCATCGGCGACCCACTTCACGTTGCCCACACGCGCGCCTGCTGCATTGCCCACGCGGCCTAGCTTGGCGGCCCGCTCCGCTCGGCCTTCAGCGCCCACGCCCGCACACACCGACTCTTTTCCTTTCTTCCTCGCGCCTCCTTCCTTTTCTCACCGCCGTTGATGGCATTGCCATGCTCGGTAAGCCGCCGTGCCCGCGCCTACATGGAAAGTGCCCAATCTCGCCCGCCTACCACTCCCCTTCCTTCTACCGCAGCGCCCGCCATCTATAAAGCCCCGAGATAGATGCCCTCCCTCCTCCTTTTCTCCATTCGCCTGTCGAAGCTCGCCACCACCGCCCCGTAGCCACTGCTCCGGTGATGAATCGACGATGCCGACATACCTAGGCACACCATCATACTCCCCCACGCCCGTAGGTACCGTCAATTCCTCGTTTTGGCCTTGATTTGCCCGGATTCATCCTCACCACACCTTGTCTTCTCTCTCCAGCCGCCGTCGCCGGTCACTTCGAAGCCTTCTCGAATGCCGCGCTCCCCTCCTAATGACTCGCGCTGAGCTCCTTGTTCTCCCTGTGCCTCCATCACGGTAGCTGACGCATTGGAGCACCATAACAATGAGCTCTCGAGCCACCGGTCATGGCGCCACCGTGGGGAACACCGCCTCAACATGCTCCCTGCCCTCGGTTTGCACCCCATGGTGTTTGCTAGAGCCTATAGTTCATGTACACGTAGTTGAATCGGTTTAGGATGGCCGGAATCGCTCTCCCATCATCCGCCACCATGCTGTCTCACCGCCGGCCATGGCGGGCTCGCCGTAGCCGCTGTGCAGCCACTAGAGTTTGTCCCGAGCGTCCCACGTCGTCGGATTCACGTGAATGTCCAAGATTAGATCATACTGGTTGGTTAAGTAACTAGTCCACCGTGGACCCACAGACTCGGTCCACGGCGCCATGTTAGTGCGTCCACTGTACACGTGGCACACCGCGCCAACTAGCGGCTGTCACGTGTCCGCCCAGTCAGCAGCCGGGTCAAACCCGCGGTCAAGCTGTGCATGTTTTACATAATAGTCCCTGTAGTTTTCAGTAATTAACCCACAGTTCAGATCAATTCAAAATAAATACAATTTAGCAGCCGTGTAATTTCATATTTTTAATTATTTTAATTCAAAAATAAGTTTAGTTTATTTACAGAAATGTTATTGCACCTCATTTCATGCGTAACTTTTGCGTTTTAAGTCCGATTTGACCCGTTCGAATTGCGTTAGGACCGTATTTACGTTTTCTATGAGTTTACACTACTATTAGACATGTTTCCAATATTTCAAATTCATGGGTAGATTTAATTTATTTAACTAAAGGAAAACTTGTTTAAATCATAACTTATTCATTTTAACTTCGAAATAGTCCGTTCAAGTTGCGTTAGATTCATAACGACAAGATCTACATGTTAGTAATAGTGTTTACTATATTGTTATTTCTAAAATAACATAGTTTAAATCATATCTTGATTAATGATTATGCAACTGGATATTATAAATAAAATACGATTTGTTTTACTTTAGTTTTATAATTCAAATCTAAAATTGACTTAATTCAATCTATATTATTTATAAAATATCTTATATATATGAATTTATATAGTTAAAATAAATAAAGCCTATAGTTTTCTTTTTCACGTATAAAGCAAATCTCTCGGTAGTTGTATCGTTTCACCCGTAGCTTCGATTAGCGTGCTTCTCGCGACTGTGTGTTTGTAGCGATGCGTAGAATCGTATTTCAATCTCTTTTACTTATTTTTCTATGATTGGTGTATTGTTCTGATATAGATGCAATTGTATGATATGCATGTATGTGTATGGATGTTTGTGTGGTGTTCTACGATTTTGTCTAGTCGGTGAGATATACGTGGTGATCTAGAAGAAGAAGGACGTTGAAGATTAAAGCTTACCAAAGGATCGGTGTGTAAGGCAAGTATAGCATGGGACCATCCTTGTTACCTATTCACATTTAATCACTTAATTCATATTGCATGTGTCTACCTTGTTGCTAATAAGGATATACTAGATATTTGATATCTTATACTTTGATACCTTTGGGTTATTACATTGGGTAGTTTTTGCTAGTGCTTAACTAAACCATGATCTTGTAACTTGACTAATGGTATATGCAATAAACATTGAAACATGACTTTTTAGCAACATAAAAATAGGGGGCTAGAGTATTTAGCTACTTTCTAAATGCTTCATATTCCTCTCCCTAAGGACTTATCTGTAAGCGATCATCCGGGACTTACAGTACAGCTATGAGGGCTATATGGCTCTGGCTTTAGCTTAGTATGAGGACCTTTTCTAGCTTGTTAGTGTTTACCTTTATGGCACAAGAGGGTATGCTTCCTTTCCTGCTGGGATGTGTGTACCATGCTGCATGCCCATGCGTGCCACTCCTAGAGAAGGGCCACATACGCCTAGCAGCCCTAACTTGTTAGACGAACCATTGAAAGGCTTCATAGTGAACTCTGCCGACCTTCCTTGGAAGTGGGTCAAGAGATTAGCTACCTCGGGTAAAAGGGTAAATCATGACTCACAGTGAAAGTGTACAACCTCTGTAGAGTGTAAAACTGTTATAACAGCCATGCTCACGGACATGAGCGGCCTTTGACCCTTATGGAATAGAGATGATCACTACTGGTTAATTGTACTAATAATTAATTGTTTATGTTATTCATTAATCATGTTTACCTGATCATGTGTTTATGGGAACGATAAATTCTTTGCTACTCAATTGCTTAAAAAGATGACCTATTAAAGCTAATCGTAGTAAACTAGTGTCAGCCATTTTGAGCCTCATGAACCCCATGTTATGTTGCTGAGTACGATATGTACTTACGCTTTACTTTACTTTTCTATACTTTGGATAAAAATCTCGGATGGGTACCAGATTGCTGGTTTGGAGGAGTTAGGCTTGTGGTCAACGAGTTAGTCGTCCCTGTGGATTTGGAGTCTTTGCTTGAAGATTGGAGTTGACTTTCCGCTGTCTATACTCTAAGGTTATATTCCTTTTACTAATGCATTATGTAATAGGTATTGTCTCTTGATATTACCCTTATTTGTGGCTATATGTGAGATTTGACTTCCTGGGCTCACATATAGTGTGTATTTGGTTTTGTCTTTAAAACCAGGTGCTACCGAAGGTGTGGTGACGAACCGCTTGAGCTCGGTGAATGCCTTGTCAGCATCCTTTGACCAAACAAATTTCTCTAGAGACTTAAGTAGCTTGAAGAAGGGAGTCCCTTTTCCCCCAGACGGGATATGAAATGACTTAAAGCCACCATGCACCCTGTTAGCTTCTAGACGTCCTTGATGTAGGTCGGCAACTTCATGTTGGTCACCGCTGCTATCTTCTCTGGGTTGGCTTCGATGCTGTGGTGGTTGATGATGTTGCCAAGTAGGATACTTGATGGAATGCCAAAGATGCACTTTGTAGGATTCAGCTTCCATCGGTATACTTCCACGGCTTTGAAAACTTCGGTGAGGTCAGCGATAAGGGTGTCGGCAGTTTTAGACTTAACCACCATGCCATCAACGTAAGCCTTAACGTCCTTCCCAATTTGGTCCTTGAGGCAATGCTGGATGGCTCTTTGATAAGTTGCACCCATGTTCTTGAGCCTGAAGGACATGGTTGTGTAGCAGTAGGCGCTGAATGGCGTAATGAACGACGTCTTGATCTAGTCTTCTTCTTTTAGTGAGATCTAGTGATAACTAGAGTAGCAATCTAAAAAGCATAGGAGCTCACAGTTGGTCATCGAATCTATGACCTCATCAATGCGAGGTAGGCCGAAGGGGTCATTACGGTAGTGTTTGTTGAGATCAGTATAATCAACGCACATTCTCCATTCTTTATTCTTTTTTCTTACAAAAACTAAGTTGGCTAACCACTCCGAATGGTACACCTCTTTGATAAAACTGGTAGCTAAGAGCCAGGTTATTTCTACCCTAATGGCCTCCTTTTTGTCCTGCGCGAATCATCAAAGCTTTTGCTTGATTGGCTTGGCGGTCGTCGAGACATTCAAGGAGTGCTCGATCAGCCCCCGAGGCACGCCGGTCATGTCCACAGGTTTCCATGCAAACACATCGACATGCTCCCTTAGGAAGCTAACAAGCGCATCTTCTAATTTGGGATCAAGGTCAGCCCTAATCTGAGTAGTCTTAGACTGGTCACTAGGGACGAGGACCACTTCCTTCACCTCCTTGGACTTGGTTGATGCTCGAGCAGCCTCCAAGGTTGGGATCTCCAGGTCTTCTAAGGAAATATGGTGTGAAGTCATGAGGCAGTCCTGCATGTGGATGGAGATGTCGATAACCTCGGTGAGCATGAATCTTTCCTTCTTGCATGAGTAGGCGACATCGAGGTTAGCGCATAGGGAGAGGACCCCCTACTCCATCGGCATCTTGAGCACCAGGTATGTGTAGTGCAGCAAGACCATAAACTTGGTGAGAGCCGATCGGCCAAGGATGGCATGGTATGCCATGTTGAAGTCGACAACCAGGAAGTTGACGTAGTCGACGTGGAAGTTCTCGGTGGTGTCAAACTATACCAGCAGTGTAATCTATCCTAGAGATAGGAATGCTTTTCTAAGAATGATCCCCCAGAACAGAGAGTCCATAGGGGTGAGATCTTCCTTCTTGAGTCCCAGCTCATCTAGGGAGCCGGCGAACAAGATGTTAAGGGTGCTCCCACCGTCAATTAGAACCTTCAAGAAGTGCACGTCCTTGATGATAGGATCTAGGACGAGCGGGAAATGCCCTGGATATGGGATGTCTGACCACTGGTCAGCCCTAGAGAAGGTGATCAGGTGTTCTGACTAGTCAAGGTACATGAGATTAGCAATGGGGTCGTCGTATGTAGCGACCGACATGATGCGTCGGGCTACAAGCTTCTGCTCATGCTTGTCCTTAGAGACAGCTCTCCCACCAAAGATGGTGGCAACAGTCTTGGTGGTGTCCTGGTAGACAGGGCCCTTGCTCTTGTCTCGATCTCCGCCTTGGCTATCTTTGGTCTCATCGTCGTTGTGCCATGGCCTTTTTTATGGTTCTCCACAGAACACTTTGTTTGGGTCTCTGCACTCCCCCATGGTGTGCTTAGCGTCCTTGTGGACAGGACACAAACCATCCATGAGCTTGGCGTAGTCAGTGTCATAGGTGCGCTTAGCGCGGGCGTTAACGGAGTTGTCGGGCCGGCAGCAGCGGCCTTTGTAATAGAACTAGCCAATTTATAAGAGTACAAGTACAATGGTAGCCACGGAGCGGTCACACTTTCATACTTGAGCCTATATAAACTCGATAATCTATCGAGTACCATGAAGGGTCTTGATTCATCACCAACATACAACCAAGATCATACATGATTCAACATACATGTCACATGTTACATGGAGTTCACAAATACATTGCCATACACTAGAGTGCGATTAAAGTAATTACAAACCAAGTTCAAATAAAGTAGTACCGGAAGCAAAGTAGTTTTTAAACCAACATCTCACACCATTGTTCAAATACTTGTCAGTTTGTGATCACAACCCACAAAAGCATAATAGATTAGATATATAAATAGAAGCACCTTGCCCTGGCTTACTCCTCTTCCACTATGAGCGAGAAGCAGTTCTTACAATACCCATGATAAATAGTGTTATCTGCAACAAGTGGGAAATAAACCCTGAGTGCAAGAAGGTACTAAGCTAGACTTACCCATCATAAACCAAAAATAAAGTGACTCCAAGGATCATGCAAGGCTTTATAAGTGGAGCTAGCTTGACAATATTTTGCGTAAAAGCTACTAGTTGAGCAATACATTTTATAATTCGGTCATCAAGTTAGTTAATTATAGCTATTCATCTATAGATTAGCAACTAACCTATGCCAAACATGTGGTATATTAGTAGTGATAGAACAATAGTAACCATAGCAATTTATTATATCATTCTCAGAACCATTCCACTTGCCATTATCACTATGATAGAAGGAAGCCCAGTCAAGTTTCTCACTATCTGGGACATACAGCGATTCAAATCGATTGCAACTGGCTGGGCAGTATTCCTAACACAAACCTAGGTCTACCAGCCATAGTAGCCTTAGGTCACCTTTGGTACAACTCAGGTACATATTTTGTGGGTTCGATCGGCGCCGCACCCTCAGGGACACTACCGGATGCCAGGTTGATCAGGACTCTAACCTACCCTTGGCCTCACACCAGCTCCCCATACATCCTGAATTGAGCTATTTGGCTTTGCAGTTGGAACGAGTTATTCGGCCAGCTAAGTGAGAGGCATGCGTTCAAAATGACCGAGGACCAACAATGATGCAGTCCTTAATCGGCGTAGACAGAATCACATGAGTCAACCTACAACATAGACTCCATCCAGCCTTGATTTACAACATCCCATGGTTCTTTTACATGATAGCAAATATAGCCAACTGTAGTTTAGTGTCCACCTATATCTCATAGGTGACAAGAAATCACCCGACTTCTATCGAGCTAAGCATTGCTAAGCAGTTATTTGATCCAAGACCTACATAGGATTCAAGGTATATTTCTAGACAAGGTAGTTCTATATATCAAGTGTTTCCAATCAACTCTTATAATATAATGCATCAAACATAAAGGACTCAAGTGATATTTTATAAAACATAGGAGCCTTATAATGCTCCGGGGCTTACCTTTCAGGAAAGAAGTAGGCTGGTGATCAGGGCACTCTGGTAGTTATTCTAGAGCCCACTCCTCGCCTTTGGGAGCTACGAGCAGGGGTGTCTCCTGATTCTCCTCCTCCTCTACTTCGAACTCCAAGACGGTGATTCCTTCGGGTGATCCTATATGCATGAGCACTAATAAAATATCATGGATGCATAGGTAATGATATGGATGATATGATATGATGAAATGCATAATCATAAGTGTTCTTAACAGCAAGGTATTAGGGTGATAACAAGATTAACTTTCTTTTACTGAGTAGGTGCATATCTCCTCTCTAGTAATTAAACAAACACGTATTTAAACATTTTCTGGGCTGCAAGATAGCAGCCACTTATTTTTACCATAACTAGAGTTATACACATCCAAACAATATGAATTTGTCAGGAGACTTTCTAGAAAACTTATGAAATTGCCTACAACTTTCTTTTAATCATCTTAAAGTGATTCAGTATCTATCTAGGTCAAACAATTCAATCTTTTAGATCTATCCAGAGGATAAGCAAATATGACAGCAGACTTAACAGCTATAACTCTTAAACCATTAGGCCTATGAGCATGAAATTTTAGGACAAGCAAGATGAGTAAGCTATATACAACTTTGTTATTAACAAGTTTCACAGGAAAGGTCACTATCATCATGAATTTGTCAACACAACAAAAACTACTTAGGTAGTCATTTAGTTGAATTATAAAGCAATAATTAACTAGCTGCCTATAACCAATTAATTCCAAGCACAACTACTAATTGCAATACATCATATGCATCACAAGCACCATAAAAACATCATGGTTAAGCCTAAGTAATTTATGTATATTCATTTATGAATTTCCTTATATAATAGGGTGATTTAAAGGAAAATTATTTCCATTGCTCAATAATCTCTAAGAAACTTATAGTAGCTTAAACATGACCCCAATAGTCTACTGTAGAAATTTCATTCTATTTGGATAAGTATATCCACCTCCACAAAAAATGACAAGTTACATAGGCTTATAATAGCAAAACTAGTTTAGCCTAGTGAAAAGTGTCAAACAATAGATTTCATATTTTTCCTACTTTCATCCTAGTACAAGAACACTGTGTAAAAATGTCATGATCATAAGTTATGTATATCTACCCCAATTAATTTCACCAGAAACTAGCAATTAATCAAGGTTAAATAGTAAGACCATGTTTCAAGTATGCCAACTATAGGTTTAGTATTTTTTCTAGCTAGAGCATGTCAACACAAGACCAATAAAATTGGAATCACATTTTTATAGCTTCCCTAGCTCGAGTTATGCATTTTACAAGATAGAAACTATCTTAAAAACACTTAACTAGCCTAATTTATTTCCCCTAGAAAAATACCTTAAACAGTAGGTTTCATATTTTTATCAAATAGTACACTTCATGATGAATTCAACAAAATTTGGATCACCCCATTTGGACACTCCTAGCTTAAGATATAATTTTTTGAAATTTGCTACAAAATCTGGAAAATAAATAAAGGAAAAATCAACTTCACCCCAGGAGCTGTAGCTACGTGCACCCGGTCGATACACCCAAGAGATGCTAACAACAGGGGCCCACGGGTCAAAGGACCCCTCTTGATAGGCACATAGAGCAGGGCACGATGGTTGACCGGCCATAGCTCGTCGACGGCAAGGTCACCGGCGGCGAGGTCACCACCGACGTGTTCCCCATGACACCCCACATCGAATGGTATCCATGATTGTCTAAAAGGCACACTGAAGCAAGCTCGACGGCAGACATGGCGGCACAACGGTGATGCGCAGTGGCACACCGACCGACTTCGGCCATGCTAGACTAAGGCGAGATCGGCTATGGTTTTGCGGTGACCTACCGGATCTAGCGGGTGTAGATTAGGGTTAGTAGTGGCGTCGGAGGGGCATGGCTACATAAATGGTGGCACAACGGTGTGAGTGTGGTGATGATGAGGTCATCGTTCTAACGAGACGGCTGCTGGTGGCGAGTCTCCATCTTTGGGTAGGCTAGTAGGGTTCATGGTGGCTCGAAAACAAATATAGGAGGGGGAAAACAGGATCTAGTTAGTGCTGGCCACGGCAAGCCCAAGCTCAGCGGTGCACCGTGGCCATGGCGGTGATGGCAACATGTAATGTGGCTTTACCTTTGCATGGACGATGGTGCTAGCAGGTCGATGAGGTAGAGGAGGTGGTGGTTAAGTTGTGGGCAAGATGGATTGGTTGGAGGTGCGGCGGTGGTGGCACGCGAGCATGGCTGAGGCACGTAGCGGCGATGGTGGCTTGCTCCACTCGGCTTCAAGTGAGAGAGTGAGGCAAGGTGAGGCAGAGAGAGTGAGCGCGCGTGGAGAGCGAATGGGGACACGGCTCCCTTTGCTGTCCGCCCTGGCCTGACGTGTGGGCCCGACACCGGCATACGGCGTCCATGCGGTGAATGTGGCCTATGGCTGGTCGGCCACAACATCACGCTGCCTCGGCCAGTTTTAGGCCTGCAACATACAACTGACAGAGCAAGCTCGTGTACATGTAACTCCCAAACGAGCTCGATTTAGTGAAAACTTCCCTAATATGAATTGTAGAGCTATCAGAGATCTACAACTTTGCTTAAATGAGTTTGGCCTAATTCGAGCTGGTTTACAAGTTAGAATGCTCCAAAGTGGTGCACATTGAAACCGAAATCAGCTTGTGACTTAGCAAATTTTCCTAAGTCTAAAAACAACATTTCTTTGCTACTTGTGGGCCCTATTTGACCATGTTAGGAACTGAATTAGCTCATGGCCCTTAAACAAAGTTTGTTACCCATGTCAAGAACTACCACTTTTATTAAGGGTGCACTTCTATGCAAACACTCTATGCTATAGTTCAACCTTAGTCAATGTAGGATCATGAAAAATGACATCTTGAGTAAATTAAGACTTAGAAGCAAAATTGGTTCATGTCATGAATACAAACATTGTTCCATTTACCATCCTAGATATGTCTAAGGTGTTTTTGTGACCCTACAACCATCTCTTACATTGGTCACACATGGTCACAAGCATATGCATGTATATAAGCAACATCACATGTGATAAAGATAGAGTGAATGAGATAAAACTTCATATGCTCATGCTCATGAATGCTTGGATGATGCTTGTGCTCATGAAATGCAAGTGCCAATTGTATGCTTAACACCAGGGTGTTACAGCCTTGCCTGCCCCTCAAGCCATCTAGGCGGTCGTCGCGCTAGTGCTTGGGGTCATCTTGGCGGCGTTCATGATCAACATGGCAGCGGTCACGATTATCATGGTGGCGGTCATGATCATCATAGCGCCTCTCATCATAGCGGTCGTCGTTGTGTCATTGGTGGTGATTAGGATGGGTAGCCCATTCAACTTCCTCGGCATCGGTGTAGCTGTTAGCTATTTGTATCAGTTCACCGATGGTCATGGGCCTCTTGCGATATAGCTTTCCACGGAGATGTTCATGCTGGAGCCCTTTGGTGAATGCGGCAATGGCCTCGGCGTCGCTGATATTAGGGATGAAGTTCCTTGTCTCTGAGAAGCACCTAACGAAGTTGCACAGGGACTCCCTAGAGGTTTGGTGAAGCTTCTCCATGTCATACTTGGTGCCGGGCTGCTCGCATGTAACCATGTAGTTCTCGGTGAAGACCTTTTTGAGGTCATCCTAAGATCGGATGGAGTTCTCCCATAGGCTGAGAAGCCAGTTGTTCGCAGACTAGTTAAGCATGATAGGCAGGTAGTTTGCCATGACGTCTTCACTTCCGCCTGTGGCTCTCATGGTGATCTCATAGAGAGTTAGCCACTAGGTGGGGTTTGCCTTGCCATCGTAGGTGTTCACCCTGATGATCTTGAAACCCATAGGCCATCAAACAGCTCAAAGCCTCGTTGCGAAGGGTCAGAGTCCAAAGCTAGCGACGGGGGTGATGGGTGGTGCTCGAGGTGAAGTAGATGCTTTGTGTTCTTCATTGAACTACCGCCGGTGTTAAATCTCTGCCTCATATCGTGCGGACCTGTTGTTGTCGATGCAACCTCGTATATCGAGATTGGCGTTGATGCGCTCACGAGCGTCATACGGGGGCTAATTCACTTCCTCATTGGCATCGTAGTTGCCGCCCTAGCCTCCTTGGGGCATGGAGGGCGCCTATTTTGGCGTGAATGCCCTTCGTAGTTGCCCCTGGATCCTCTATAGAGGTAGGGGCCGCCGCCTTGGGGTCAGGGGTGCTCGGTGCCTTAATGTTGACTTCCTCCATCATGGCGGGAGCGGTGGCTATGAGCCGACACAGTCGAATAAGATGGTCCAAGATTCTGAAACTCGTTGACCAGGACTTGAGCTACTATGATATGCTCTCGGACCTTCTCAACCTCTAGAGTTTGAAGAAGTTTCTCAAGCTCATTGAAAGCAACGATGAGATTGGCACTTAGGGTCTGGTGGACCTGCTGGTCGCCCACCATGTTGAACTCCTCTAGATTATGCCCCCAGTGCGGTGGCCCATGTGCATGTTTGTTGCCCCCATGGGCCGCCTCTGCATCTTAGCGATGTTGGTGATCGGTGTTCTTTGCTAGGCGAGCGTTGCGCTCGTCGGTGGTTTCACCGTCCTTGGTGGCCCTATCGTGGCTGATGTGGAAAATCATGCCCCTAAACCCCAGAGGGAAAGTAAGGCAGCTTGATGCAGTCTTGGTTGAGCCCTCAGAGTAATCACCAGGGCTTTCCTCCAGGACATCATGGAGGGAGTCGTCTGGAAGCTGGTGAATATTCACCATGTTGACCACAGACGTGGGCTAATCGGACTTAGTCGGATCAATCATGTAGAGGTCGGTGGCGCAGTTGCACTCAACATGGTCAGCGAAGAGGTGGTGGATGGCTTTTGGTACACAAATCCTGCACCCTCTAGCCCAAAGGGATAGGGCTTTAGTGGGTTCTCCATCGGGGCCTCGTAATCGGCCAAGCGTAGGCCGGTACCAGAAAGTGGTCGGCGCCGCACCGTGCGCCCCTCTAGAATGGTCGTGATCACCAGATCAGAATCTAGCTACCTCAAATGATGTAGTTGAGCAGGCCGCTTAGTTATAGCGACTTAGTGATCTTGGAGTGCAGGAAATTCATCTCTCATGGTAGACCGATCTAAGATCGACTCCGTGAGAGATAGGCATTCGGCTAAGCCATGGGTGACCCGATCGATAGATGCGATCAGATCGTCGTTGTCGATGGATTTCCTAACCTAGCGGCGGGGCGCTGAGATCAGAGATGTTGGCACGATTGGCGCAGGGTGATCCTACACCGCCTCCACGATCTCCCCGTTACCGTCAGGCTGATGACCCAAGTCATGGATCCAACCATGAAGATCTGGCCCGGCTTGTGTCGACAAAATATGGTCGGTAGTCTACCTAGGGGTATGCCCAAGGTAGTAGATTGTCGGTAGACAGATGCGCAAGCCACAAACAAGACGGTGACGCAAGACGAACACGAGGTTTTATCCAGGTTCGGCTGCCAAGAAGGCGTAATACCTACGTCCTGCGTCTGATTTGTATTGTTGTATGTCAATGAGAGATTTTTTTAGAGGGATCCCCTGTCCGCCTTATATAATCCGGGGGGCAGGGTTATAGATCTAGAAACTAATCCTAGTCAGTTACAATTGCCATATGTGGCCGGATAAGGATTCCTATTCTAACCGACCAGGATCCTGCTTGATCGCCAAATCCACCTTGACTCCTTGCGCAGGACTCCAACCAGATTGGCTGGGCCCCACATCATCTTTCGGATGGACTGGACCCATCGATCTGGGCCAGCCTAAGCTTAGCCATAAGGGTATAGGGGTTAATACCCCCACAGCTAGTCCCCAAGCACCACGTATTATGCTGCGACACGCCATTTCGACCTTCTCCGACAAGTAAGGCTCGAGTCCTTAACATCTCTTGACCACCGTCATCGCCGAAGAAATAGGTTGTCCGAAGAATGTATGGTGCTCTTAAGAAAAAAGAAAAAGATTTCCATCCCGGGAAGTGTGACCACTTTTATTTCTGAAAAGAAATGTAAGTGCGTCTTGAAGCGTAGCATCTTTGATCATCAGAGGCGTAGTGGTTGAAAAACAAACACATTCACCGCAAGGTGAAGTATGCCCACTTAGTCCTCGAGCCTGGTAGTAGGTGACATAGGCACGTGGTGCCAGGGTCTAGAAAGAATTCCCAGTTAAGTTGAGAACCCAATCGTCGTTCAGGCGATACGAGATGCACTGGCAGGTGCATCATACCGATGTAGTCCCTGAGCTTGCTGGAAGGCAAAGTATGAGCCTTGTAGCAAGGTCTAAATAAATATCTCTCAACTGTATGTGAGTACAAATCACATGTAGTCGAGGAGAACCCTTCTCCGAGCAGTGGTTGGGATAGTCCCCGAGCACATCAGTTGTCGGAGCAGTCCCTGAGCACAACAGTGGTCGGAGTAATCTCCGAGCACGTTAGTGGTCGGAGCAGTCCCCGAGCACGTCAGTGGTCTAGGCAGTCCATGAGCACAGTAGTGGTTTGGGCAGTCCCTGAGCATGGCAGTGGTCTAGGCAGTCCCCGAGCACGGCAGTGGTCTGGGTAGTCCCCGAGCACGGCAGTGGTCTGGGCAGTCCCTGAGCACGGCAGTGGTCTGGGCGGTCCCAGAGCATTGTAAGAGTCTGATCCATCCTTGAGCGCAAAACAGGCATCGAAAACATGAACGCCATTGATGTATTTATTCGGTGTATTTATTTATCTCCATTCTTTGCCAAGTCCAGTCTGACATGCCTGGTCAAAAAAGTAGATGGGTATAGTACGTCATTCTGTCTTCTTACTCTTTTCTGGCAAACAGTCGCTTGGCACCTATATGGAGGTGTGTCAGTGTGGGCCCTCTTACACTATCAACAAAGAGGCGCATACACTGGTAACGAAGGAGCGCGTTTATTGGCGTAGATCTCAAGGTTGTGTGAACAACCGTCTGCGGCGCGTGCGCACATCTCCCAATAATCTCGGGCGGATGAAATGACGGAGCTCTTTGTTTTATATAATGTAGATCTGGTAAGTTACTCACAACGTTCCCCATTGTCATTCGCCGCCGCAACCTTCTTCTTCCTCTTACCAAACCCTATTCCTCCGAAAATCATTGCCAACCCCCTCGCCACCGCATCCACCCCCTTAGTAAGGACAAGCTAATGGCAAAGAGAGATGCCCAGAAGAAAGGCGGAGTCATGGCGAAGGAGTGGTGGAAGTCGCGGAGCAATGAGCAGACCATCGAAGACCTCGTCGCCATGGGAGTGCTCCACAACAAGGCACTCGCGGGATGGCGTGCGCCGGAAGGAGAAAGCTTCCCCGATCCACAACCAGGTGAGATTGTGGTTTTCGAAGACTTCTTCAAATGGGGTTTCGGGATTCTAGTGCACCCTTTCCTTCAGGGTCTCTGCTTGTATTATGAGATTGGGATTTGCAATCTGCATCCCAACTCGATTCTTCTTGTCTCCACCTTCATCCATCTCTGCGAGTCTTATGGTGGCTTCCAGCCCCATTTGACCTCTTTCGCCACCTGTTCTGTCTTCGGAAGAAAGGGAGCGGTGGCTCGAAGATAGCTGGAGGCGTCTACCTGAATCTGCGCGATGGCATGAAAGCCCAATACTTGCACTGCCCCTAGAACACCTCGCTGGACAAGTGGTACAAGAAGTGGTTCTACATCCGTGAAGAGCCAAACACCATCACCCTGTGCGACGTGTGGCTAATTCCGGAGAAGAAGAATAGCTGGATAGAGAAACCTGAGAACCTGGAGCAGATCGCCAAACTACTCGGGATGATCCCATGGGGAAAGCTAGATGGCCCAAGTGTGGTTGGGAACTTCATCAGCCGAAGGATCTAGCCCTGCCAGAAGAGGGTTCATCCAGGCTTCGAGTATCAGGGGAGCGTAGATCCAACAAGGACCAGGAAAGAGCCGCTCGCCAAGATGGAAATCAAGGCCAGGATTGGGGAGCTATTCAACCTGGCCAATCCCAATTATGTTAGGCTGAACGACATCGAGCACGCCTTCAAGCTGGCTTGACCTCCCCCAAAGGTAAATGATGCCTCCTTTTAACTGTAGAGTCATGTTGTAACAAGAAATTGACTGTTGTCCCTATTTTGTGTCTTAGTGTAATGGTCGTGACCGGGCAGCAGTGTTCGTGTCGCCTCCCCCCGGTGTGGATTGGTTGCAAGCTGCCGGCCCAGCCGCCCAGACCAGCGCCAGGACCGGCGACGTCCACTGGGCGACACTCAAGACTGTGGAGGATGCATTGACCAGAGCCGCTGGCAAGCGTCCGGCTACCAGCAAACGATGCCAAGCCATCTTCCCCTGTCGGACGATGAAGCAGAGGATGTAGACATTTTCTGGCTTGTCCCTCGAAAGAGGAGAAGACAAATGGGGTCGACTGAGCAGGGTGGCTCCTCTGTGCCAGTAGTGGTCGCATCACCGACCACTGCAACACAGAGGACAAGCGAGGGAAACATCGAGCATCAAACCCCGATGCCTGTACCGGAGGTGGAAAGAGTCCTGGTGGAACCTGTCGAGCACGCGGAGCAGGGGCGGTCGAGGAGACGCTCCTTCACCACATCATTCTGCAAATCGAAGCTGTAAGTATCTATATCTTTGATGTAAGCTTGTAATTTGCATTGGATACTATTATCTTCTGAACTTGTCTCTAATATATTAGGTCAGCGTCCACCGAGAACCCCGACCAGCTAGCCAGGTGCAGCACAACTTCGCCAGCAATGGTGGGACAAACTGCCCAGCAGCCAGCCGTGGAGGAGCCTATAGTAGGAACTCTGCCGGGACCTCAGCAGGTGGATGACCAGACGTCAGTCCTCGAGCGGCTGGTCGAGAAGACAGCCAAGCAGAGTACAAGTGCTCCGAGCATAGACCCTACTGAGGCAGATACCTTAGCGCTAAGGGAACCAGATCTAGCCGAGGAGCAGTAGCCAGAAGTGGCACAGAGCACTCTTGCCGACGCGACGGCTCGTGGGAAATCCATGGTGGTCATGGAGTCTGCAGACTCCAGACCAGCGCCACCCCCTGAATAGGAGGCTGAAGAGGAAGAAGTAGAAGAGGTCCTGGGCCATCCCCAAGATAGGCGACAACATGTATATGTGTCGCGGTGGCGGAACAACGAATGGGTTATGCACGAAGAAATCCCAAAGGTCGAAGAGACCCTAAGAGTCGAATGGGCGGCCAAGCGTCTGGTGACAGAAGTCCAGGTATGTTTGGCTTGTCTCCTTGACCCTATTATGTAGTCGAACTGTCTGACTTAGCTTGTCTGTATGCAGGACTTGATGAAAACCGCAAAATACCGAAAGAGGTGCTTCGACCAGATTGAAGGGATCACGGCGACCAATAAAGAACTGGCGGCCGAAGTGGAATGCTTGTGGCGCCAACTTGAAGCCACCGACCAGGAGAGGATAGAGCGAGAAGCACAGAACCAAAACCTGGTCGGCCAGCTCAATAACAAAGAGCGGGACAAAACAAGTAAATTTTCATCTTATCATAGCAAGCGCAGGACTTGTGTTGTTGTATTCTTGGCAATAATAGCTGTAATGCAGGTTTAGAAGCTAAAGTGACCCGCCTCCAAGGGGAAAATAGCTGTGTGACCGCAGAGTGTGGTCGCCTGAAGGAGGACAATGAGAAACTGGCACGCAGCCAGTCTGAACTCCAAGACCACACCACCAAAATGAAGGAGGAACTGAAAAGTAAGTATTCCAGATCACCTTTCTCATTCTATCGCCCACCTTGCCTTGTTGTGTCATCACATTTGATGTCTTGTACTATGTTCAGTTTTGAAAGTCAATACCAAGAAGCACCTAGAGGCCATGATCAAAGAGCGTGACGATTGGAAAGCATGATGCCTCAAGGCCACCGAAGAGCGGGACACGTGGAAGAACCAGTGCCAAGAAGTGGCAACTGGCATTGTGCCCATCCTCGACCTTATCGACCCGACACTCACAGAGGAAGAGCCGAGGACGCCCCAGCTCGGACTGGTCGAGAGATGCAGATAAGCATGGGGATGGTTCCAAGAGTTTGTGAAGGAGGCGGGTGAGTACACGGGTGCCCATGTACTAAGCATGGTGCATGCCCACTATCCCTTGATCGATCTCAAGCGCCTAGAGGCTGGGTACCCGAAGGAGGTAGACCCAAACAAGGCAGAAGACCTTTGGACGGCCCAGCTGGACTTGTCGTCAAAGATAATTGGCGATATTAACCTGTGTGGAGGTGGGACAGCACCTGTATAGGGTACGCCATCGACAAGTCAGCTGGAAATGCCATCAGCTGCAAGCCAACCAATGAAGCCTATGGTCTTGACCAGCCAGGCACCGGCGGGGCCATCCCCTTCAGCTCGACTAGCATAAGAGTCCCTGAGACTCGAGTAGGGTATCGGAAGCGGCGAGTAGTAAGTGCCATGCGCCCCGACCAGCCAATGTAATAGACTTAGAGCTGTAGAAGGACATAGTTGTGTTATTGTGAACTTGAGCCTCTTCAGGCAAGCTTGTAATAACGTAACTGTATATTATTATAAGCTTGTTTACTTTGTATAAAGCGTATTTAAGCTTGATACTTTATGTTGGTGTAACTAAGTAAGAACATGTTAACATTCTGTTTAGTTGTACCATCGTGCTCGACACATCATCCCAAAAAGTTTGTGCAGCCCTAGTTTTCCATGTGGTCGGAGTGTGAGGTTCGATGACCTGTGCACATGTAGACGCGGATAAGTTAAACCAAGGGGGACCAACCGATCACCCGTAACATAGAGAGCGGATCCCATGCATGTATTGGGAGGAACCGGAGACAGGGCCTGCTCCAAAAACCGTAGAAGGAGTGGTGGTCGGCTTTTATTGGCTAAGTAAAAATAACCATAAAACTCGAAGTGACACATTAGAGTGGTCAGAGAAATCATAATTGCTTTATTGAATTAAATCGAAAGTACAAGAGGAGTACATATCTCAGTAGTTAAGCATAGAAACGTCTAAGCTTGTCGATGTGCCAAGAGTTTGGTATGTCCGTACCGTCCAGGTGAGGTAACCTGTAAGACGTTGGTCGTGTGACTTCCTTGATCATGAAGGGTCCCTCCCATGGGGTTGCGAGTTTGTGTATACCAGCCTGGTTCATCTTCCACTTCAGGACCAAGTCCCCAACCACGAAGAAATGCTCTTTAACGTTCTTGTTGTAGTACCTGCGCAAAACAGCAAGGTATTTGGCCGTGCGTACACAAGAATCGAGCCTTTTCTCTTCGGCACTGTTCACTTCTAGCTCCCGTACTTTATTGACCCTTCCTTCATTGAAGTTCTCTACTCGTGCTGATCGGAAAGCTATATCTAGTGGGAGGACTGCCTTAGTGCCGTAAACCATAAAGTATGGTGAGACGCCGGTGTTACGACTGGGCTGCGTCCTGAGGCCCCAGACCACAGCTGGTAACTCTTTGAGCCATCTTCTAGGAGCTTTGTCGTTTTCTCTGTACATCCTCTTCTTTAATGCGTCCAAGATCATGCCATTTGCCCGCTCGACTTGTCCATTAGCTCTAGGGTGCGCCACCGAGACATATTTTACTACTATGCTCCTTTCATCGCAGAAGTCCCAAAAAGCGTTCCCGGTGAACTGAGTACCCAGGTCGGTGATGATGCTGTTGGGTACGCAGAAATGGTGGATGACCTGGTCAAGGAACATGATAGCCTTCTCTAAGGATGCCTGTACTAGAGGCATGTATTCTATCCACTTAGAAAATTTGTCAATCAGTACGAAGACGCATGTAAATTTCCCAGGAGCCGGTTTAAAAGGCCCGATCATATCCAGTCCCCAACATGCGAAGGGCTAAGAGGCTAGAATCGTCTAGATCTCATGTGCTGGTACGTGGATTCTCTTAGCGAAGAACTGACAACCCTCACAGCGGCAGACTAGCTTCTCTGCGTCGGCTACTGCTGACGGCCAACAAAACCCTGCTCGGAAAGCCTTACCGACCAGTGTTATTGAGGTCGCGTGGTTGCCGCAGGAGCCAGAGTGGATTTGGTCCAGGAGATGTTTGCCTTCCTCCTGGGTTATACACTTCATCAAGATTTCCTCCTTTGCGTTTTTGCGCCATAACTTGCCACCGACAAGCAGATACTGCTTACTGCGATGCATCAGGCGCTCGTTTTTTGTCTGATCAGTATGACCGCTGCCATCTGTTAAGTACTTGATGAAAGGTGTTCTCTAGTCTGGCTCATGAGTGGTTGGAGGCGACTCGGTTGTGCTCGGCACCGGAACCATAGCCACCAATTGCGGGTCTGGAGCTTTGTCGACCGTGGAATCTTCCTCTTCGATGGAAGGTGTGAGCAGGTCTTGGATGAATATGCCATGTGGGATTTTAGCTCGGGATGATCCTAACTTTGATAGCGCATCCGCTGCTTGGTTCTTGTCCTGGACCACGTGTATGTACTCGATGCCATAGAACCTGCCTTCAAGCTTTCTTATCGATTTGTAGTATGCGTCCATTTTTTCGCTGGTCGTGTCCCAGTCCTTGTTGAGTTGGTTGATGACCAGAGCTGAGTCTCCGTAGACATAGAGACATTTAACACCAAGCTCAACCGCAATGCGTAAACCATGCAGGCATGCTTCATATTCGGCGGCGTTATTAGATGCCGGGAAGTAAATCCTGAGGACGTACCAGAGCTGCTCCTTGAATGGTGATACAAAAAGAACCCCTGCTCCTGCACCGTCAATGTTGAGAGAGCCATCAAAGTACATCATCCAATATTCATTGGATCTCGGAGAGGCAGGCGTGCTTAAGTCTGTCCACTCGACGATGAAATCGACGAGTGCCTGAGACTTGATTGTAGTACGGCTTGCAAATTCCAAGGAGAAGGGGCATAGCTCCATTGCCCATTTGATGATGCGCCCGTTCGCATCCTTATTGCGAATGATGTCCCCCAAAGGGTACTCGGTCATGACCACCACACGATATCCGTCGAAGTAATGTCTCAACTTTTGGGATGTTATCAGTATGGCGTAGAGCAATTTCTGAATCTATGGGTACCTGGTCTTGGATTCATTGAGTACCTCACTAATGAAATAAATTGGCCGCTGTACCTTATAGGTGTGGCCTGGCTCTTCGCGCTCGACCACCATGGTAGTGGAGACCACCCGATTGGTTGCTGCAATGTAAAGTAGGAGAGTTTCGTCTTCTCTGGGAGCAGTAAGGACCGGAGGTGACGTGAGGTATTGTTTCAGCTGCGTGAAGGCAGCGTCTGCTTCCTCTGACCACTCAAACTTCTCGGATGCTTTGAGCAGCTTGAAGAACGGTAGTCCTTTTTCTCCTAATCTTGATATGAAACGGCTTAGAGCAGCCATGCATCCGGTAAGCTTCTGGACATCCTTCACCTTTTTAGGGGGCTTCATGTCTAAGACAGCTTTGACTTTCTCCGGATTAGGGCATATGCCATCGTAACTGACGATGTTGCCTAGCAATATACCAGAAGGAACACCAAAGATACACTTCTTAGGGTTTAACTTCCATTGGAATGTATTGAGGGCCATGAAGGTACGTTCTAGGTTGTCAACAAGGGTATGTGCTTCCTTGGTTTTGACAACTACATCATCCACATAGGCCTCTACAAGGTCATATTTTATCTCGCCTGCGAGGCAGGCCTAAATGGCGCGTTGGTATGTAGCCCCGGCGTTCTTGAGCCTGAACAATATAGTCATGTAGCAGTAGGCGCCGAAAGGCATGATGAAAAACGTCTTGATCTGATCGTCCTTTTTGAGAGCGATCTGGTGATAACCAGAGTAGCAATCGAGAAAGGAAAGGAGCTCGCAACCGGCGGTTGAATCTACGACCTCGTCTATGCGAGGTAAGCCAAAGGGGTCCTTAGGGCAGTGTTTGTTGAGATCAGTGTAATCAACGCACATTCTCCATTCATTATTCTTTTTACGTACAAGAACTAGGTTGGCTAACCATTCCGGATGATACACTTCTTTGATAAATCCGGTTGCCAAAAGCCGTGTCACTTCTACCCTAATCGCCTCCTTTTTATCGTGAGCGAACCGTCGTAGCTTCTGCTTGATAGGTTTGGCCTTGCTATTGACATTCAAGGAGTGCTCGATCAAGTTCTGAGGTACACTGGGCATGTCGGCAGGTTTCCATGCGAACACATCCACGTTGCTCCTCAAGAACCTAATGAGCGCGTCTTCCTATTTGGGATCCAGGTTGGCCCCGATAAGGGCTGTTTTGCGGGAGTCGCCGTCGACCAGCTGGATCACTTTGTGCTCCTTTGACTTGATGTTCTTGCATGGAGTCTTGAGGTCTGGGATCTCTAGGTGGTCGGCTGAGGTCTTCTTAGCGTCGAGTATGGTCTCGGCCATGCGAATAGAGAGGTCGTGGGCCTCTGCTATTTTGAAGCTGTCGTCTTCACAGGTATAAGCTGCGTATACGTTGCCCTGAGGGTTAGAACTCCTTTCTCGATAGGCATCTTGAGCACCAGATACCTGTAATGAGGTATGGCCATAAACTTGGTGAGCGACGGTCGACCAAGGATAGCATGGTAGGTGCCGTCGAAGTCAGCAACCACGAAGTTGACGTAGTCGGTGCGGAAATGGTCCGGAGTCCCAAATTGCATAGGTAACGTGATCTGCCCGAGAGGTGTAGAGCTCTGTCCGGGGAGAATGCCCAGAACTATGCCTCGTATGGCTTGAGGTCCGCCTAGGCTATTTTCAGGGTAGGTAGGCTGTTCTTGAACAGTATATCAATGGAGTTGCTGCCATCGATTAGTACTCTGTCGAATTGAACCTTGTTGATATAAGGATTGAGGACCAGGGGAAAATGCCCTGGCTCAGGTATGGCGGCCCATTGGTCCTTCCTGCTGAAGTAGATCTCATGATGAGACCACGGAGGGAGCCGCGGATCGGTGAGAAGGTTGTCGGTGTTTGCCACGTTCAAGCAAGCATGGGCGAGTAGCTTGCGTTCTCGTTTGGTCTCAATGGATACCTTGCCGCCAATGATGGTGTGTACGCGATCAGTTGGCTTGACGTATTTATGATGAGGGTCTGCATCGTCGTCGTCGTTATCTTCGTTGCGCTGTTCCCCTACGTCGTTAGGCTTGTCGGACGTATCCGGAGCCTGTTGACGCATGTAGATAGTCTTGAGGACGCAGCAATTCTCCATGGTATGGTTCGACTTAGGATGGAGCTGGTAGGGCCCCTTCAATGCTTTGGCATAGTCGTCTTCGTAGTTACGACGTCTGCCCCCCTTTTTAACGGTATTGACCTCGCCGTCGTCTTCCCGAGTGCACTTGCTCCTGTAATCGTCACGGCGGTTACGCCGCTGATTACGTTGGTCACGGTGGTCGCGGGAGTCGTTGCGCTAGTTGCGGCGGTCAAAATTGTCATTCCAACCACGACTTCCGTGGTAATCGTCGTGGTGTGGGGGTGGTCGGAACGTGGAACCCTTGCTGCTTCTTCAACAATTATCTTTTTAGCGTCATCGGCATCCACGTATTTCTTGGCGGTGGCCAGGAGCGCTGTGACTGATTCAGGTCTCTTGCGGAGGAGCTTGTCCCTTAGGGCATCATGGAAGCGGAGGCCAGTGACGAAAGCCTCAATTGCCTCGTTGTCGGAGATTGATGGGACCTTGATGCGCATCTCCGAGAAGCACCGGACGTACTCGCATAGTGGCTCATCTTTTTGATCTCGAATCCGTTGCAGATCGTATTTGTTGCCTGGCTATTCACAAGTAGCGATGAAGTTGTCGATGAAGGCTTGCTTGAGCTCCTGCCAAGAGTCAAAGTAGTTTGCAGGCAAGCTGACCAGCCATTGGTGACATGCATGGCCAACAGCGACTGGGAAATAGTTAGACATGACGTGTTCGTCTGCCATGGCTGATCTGCACGCAGTCTCATAGAGCATGACCCATAATTCGGGATTTTCCTTGCCGTCGTACTTTTGAAGTTTTTCGAGTTTGAAATTTTTGGGCCATATGACTTGGCGAAGGTGTGGAGTAAACTGCTTCAAACCCGGCGGGTCGTGGGCAGTGTCATATTCCATACAGCGATAGCTTTCATGGGATGCACGATCGTTGGCTCTCTGGTTGATGCGAGCGCGCAGGTCACGTCCACCGAGGTAATGGCGGAGATCGTTGTTGCCATCGCGGCGATCTCGATTGCCATCTGGATTAGCCCTACGACCGTGGTTATCACGGCGATTGTCGTGGTTATCTCGGCGATTGTCATCTCGAATGTCGTGGCGGTTATCCTCCCAGCGGCGGTTGTCATCCCGACCACCATCATGACCACCGTTTCCGCCTTGACGGTTGTCTGATGGGTCGTTGTTGTGCGAGCCACGTTGGTTGAGTGGCTGTGAGCGACTTGAGTATTGGCGGCTGTGGCTTGATTTGACTGAAACAGATGGAGCCCGGGTTTGATTCATCATCTCTGCGGTCTGAGCCATAGCAGCCATCAGATAAGCTTGTATGTCGTCGCGAACTGCCTGGGTCTCGGGAGTGTTGGGTAGCCACTGCATTGTCGCCATGGCGACGGCTACGTTGGCGCTTGGAGTCTTGAAGACTTGTTTGTCCCCCACCCTATCGAAAGCATTGTTGAGGTCACGTGGCTAGACCCTTATGCGTTGTGCCTCCTGGTCTGCTTCAGCTTCGATCTGTCGGCGATTAAACCGGTCAATATTTCGTGCTTCGCGAGTAGTTCTTTCTTGCTCTGTTTCCCCAACTGCTGGCGGATCGTCATTGCTGACAACATGGATCAAATCCCCTCGTCTTGGCGGGAAAGATGGAAATTGGGGGAAACCCGGGGCGTGGTCTAGGAGATCCAGATCGTATTTGACGCCTTCATCTACGTGATGCTGAAGCTCGGTGTGGACAGATGCATTAGATGCGATGCTAGACGAGGAGCTAGAGTCGCCCTCTCGGACTGTGTGGACGGATCCTTCTTGATAATCTTCAATCCGGACCATGTTGACGAAGTTGCGTGGCTGAGGTCGGTGTATAGGACACAGATCCAAGCGGCGTTGTAGGTTATACGCATAGCTGGAGGCAGCGTTTTGCAGGCCGTAGGGCTAGGCCTGGGGTCTCCCCGTCGAGGCTTCGTACTCAGAGAGTTGAAGACCCATCACGAAGACTGGCCGGCGACGAGCGGAGCGCCCCTCAAGAGTAGATATGACCACGAGATCCGTACCAAGTCGTGTAGGACGACTGGCCCGAGCTGGTCGGGTAGACCTATTGTGGGAAGCGGTTACCTACTCATTAGGTTGGCTTTGAATCGTACTTACCAGAGCTAGGGTTTCAGCGACTTTGATGCCGACCCGATCGATGGAATCGAGCAGGTCGGTGTTGTCGATCTGCTTCCCTTTGTAGTGGGGAAGCAAATGATGGGTTGTCGGCGTGGTTGAAAACGATGTAGGCGTGGTCGGAGCCAGATGTACCATGGTCGGAGCCAGATCCGTCGTGGTTGGAGTCGTATCCGTCGTGGTCGGAGCCGTAGCCGATGCAGGGGAAGTAGTGGTCGACGCAGACTGAATCCACGCCTTCTCCGTGGTCATGGCGACGAAGTCATCGGAGCTGGTGGTCCATGTGATCTGGCCGACGGTGAACGTGAGGCCGCTCAGCGTAGCCATGGAGCCGGAGGAGATGACCATCTTGTTTGCTTGGAGAGCAGTACGCACACCCCCTACCTGGCGCGCCACTGTCGACGAAATATGGTCGGCAGTCTACCTAGGGGTATGCCCAAGGTAGTAGATTGTCGGCAGACAGATGCGCAAGCCACAAACAAGACGGTGACGCAAGACGAACACGAGGTTTTATCCAGGTTCGGCCGCCAAGAAGGCGTAATACCTACGTCCTGCGTCTGATTTGTATTGCTATATGTCAATGAGAGATGTTTTTTAGAGGGATCCCCTGCCCGCCTTATATAGTCCGGGAGGTAGGGTTACAGATCTGGAAACTAATCCTAGTCAGTTACAATTGTCATATGTGGCCGGATAAGGATTCCTATTCTAACCGACCAGGATCCTGCTTGATCGCCAAATCCACTTTGACTCCTTGCGCGGGACTCCAACTAGATTGGCTGGGCCGCACGTCGTCTTTCGGATGGACCGGACCCATCGATCCGGGCTGGCCCAAGCTTAGCCGTAAGGGTATAGGGGTTAATACCCCCACAGCTTGGAAAAAGCCATGGAGCTCGAAAAGCGGACCATCTAGCTTGCCATGTATTCAGCATGCACACCCCCTACCTGGTGCACCACTATCGACGAAATATGTCCGGCAGTCTACCGAGGGGGTATGCCCACGGTAGTAGATGAATCAGTAGAGGTGCGCGTGAGGGAACCGAATAGTGACACAGAACGCAAGAGACGTCGATTAGGCAGGTTTAGGCCATCAGCTTGACGTAATACCCTACATCATGTATCTTTGTGGATTGTATTATGAGAGATCATATGAAAACGAGGGGGGTCCCTACCCGCCTTATATAGCTCGGGGGATAGGGTTATAGGTTGGTTGTTTCTATCCTGATCGGTTTACAAGATAGGAATTACAGAGCTTGCTAAATCTAGCATATATGAACATATTTTCCTTGATCACCAAGGATCTTCATGTAGCCTTGCGAGGCATGCCGACCTATGCCGTGCTCTTCGCGGCGTAGTCTTGTGGGCTGGGCCTCCCCTGGCGGCTCGGCCCATGTACAGCCCTGTGGCTATCGTGGGTTATACCCCCACACCGGGATATTACAGGAAGGCTCTTTGTTCTTGAGCTTTTTGTCATCCTAGATTTGTGTTAGTTTAGGAGAGGTTTGGAATCGAATGTCTTGAGGTAATCCAGGTATCGATCTTGTGCAAGTTTGTTTCCCTCTCTTTAAAATGGAATTTATCTTTCTTGGAGCTCTTTGTTCTTGAGGTATTTTTTATCTAATGTTTGGATTAAGTCGTTGGCATGACTTTAGAATGGTTCTGGATCTTTGGAACTTGGTCATATCAAAACTTGAAGCCTAGCTCTTATCTCCCAAATTCCTCCCCCAAAAAAGCCCTATTTTATTGCCTGTTTTTGTGGATTGCATGATTGTTTTGGGCTGAGGTTGTTAGGGTGTTCTTGATTGAATTCTTGGTGATATGTGGTTTTGGTAACATATCTAGTCTTGTCCTTCCATAGATTTCCCACAGGCTTTTGATGTTTCTTTACAAAACCCCATTTTAAGAGAGGAATTTCAAAATCCATGATCAAAGCTTGGACCTTTTTGGAAAAGATTGCTTTGTAATACCTTCATCTTCTACTCTCGTCTGATCATTTTTTAGATCATTCTCGTATTAACACCTGTTTGGATCCTGGAATGACTCCATCCAAAATTAGGGCCTGTTTGGTAGAGCTCCACCAAGGGAAAAAGTGAATATGGATCTGTGATTCACCTAGATCCATCGTGGAGCAGCTCCACCGTGGATCTGGGATTCACCAAAGTGTTTGGTACAGCTCCACCAACATCTCTATCTCACTTCCACCTTGACCCCACGCGTCAGGGAGCATAATGCAAAAATACATACTTCATCTTCTTCCTCCCGACATTTCACACGCAGGAAGTACGTGAGCTCGTGGCCACGGCTTGGGCACGGCCTCAGCGGGCGTGGCCTCGTCGGGCATGGCCCCAGAGCTCGCTGCCATGGCCATGGCGAGCGCTCGGCCCAGGAACTCGCGGCCACGCCATGGAGGGCACGCGGCCCGACTGGCGCGGCGCAGGGAGTGCGGGGAGCACGGGCCAGCAGGGCCGGTGGCGTAGGGCGCGTGTTCGCAAGCGGCTCACGCGCGGCGGTCGAAGACAGGCGCGTAGGCGAGTCGCGACAGAGAAGAACGGGGAAAAGAAAGAATGAACCGTTTTTCCCACTAATTAGTGGCATGGTGCGTAATTTTTTTCAACTCCACAAAATTTGGATTTGGTGGAGCACCCCTGAGGTGCTCCACCAATTTGGTGAATCTATGGCCAGATCCACCCTTTTGGTGGATCAGATCCACGGTGAAGTTGGTGGAGCTAGAACCGTTTGGTAAAAAAAAAGTGGATCTGAGTCTAGTTTTGGTGAATCCGTAGCTGACGAATCTCTACCAAATAGGCCTTATCCGATCCAAAAATTAAACCTCATTATTCTGTTTGGTTTGTATCAGCAGTTCCCTCCGTCCGTCGCCATGTAGTGCTCCTGCATGTAGTTCATTCCGCAGAAAATGGTAGACCGACCCATTCTGTTTGAGCTGATGTTGCATGAACCAAGCCGGCAAACCAAACACACTGTAAATGTTGTCCCGTTTTTGTTGTTGGTGTTCCCTAATGCGGCATCTGAAGCAGCGCAAGTCGACCAATAATAGCAAGAACACCACCGAGACACAAGCTAACCATGCACCCGCAGTTTATCTCGCACACTCAACAAAAGCTAAAAGTAGTACATGCGGCTTGTCTCCCTCCTCGCATCACCGCTCCCTAATTTTACCACACCTCTGTCGTGAGGCCCCGGACGTTAGTATATTCATCTCCGTTCCTCGGCGCTACGACCGAGAGCAATGGCGCTCACCGTCCTACCTTCATATACCTAGCAGTCTCGATCTGCATAGAAAGATAAAGGTAGGAGGAGGCGCAGTGGGGTGGTGGGTAGTGTTGATTATTTGTGAGGAGATATTGGAGTTATTATATATATTAGGTAAATAGATCGATATATAACCATGGAGGAGGGGTTCCGATGGAGCAGACCGGGCTCTTTCGTCCTGTACTTCGTGTTCTTCCTGTCCGCGGCCGTGTCGTCGGAGGCCAACATCGGCGACTTCGACGACTACTGGCGGCAGCGCAAGCTCATGGCCGATGCCGCGGCGGAGACCACGTACAAGCATGACCCGCTCGAGGTCACCAACCAACTCAACCGCGCAGTCCACAGGCAATTCAGACACAGCAGTCACATCGATCGTTCTTGAGTAGCATGCAATGCATGCCTGTTGAATAATGTGTGCCGTGGTGCATGCATTGCATGCAGATCCGTGGAGAAGGAGGACATGAGCACGAGGCGGGAGATGATGGGGCAGAAGAAGGGTAAGCTCAACGGGCCGTGCACGGCGACGAACCCGATCGACCGGTGCTGGCGGTGCCGGCAGGACTGGGCGACGGACCGGAAGCGGCTGGCGCGGTGCGCCAAGGGGTTCGGGCGCAACACCACAGGCGGGCTGGCCGGCAAGTTCTATGTGGTGACGGACGGCACCGACGACGACGTGGTGAACCCGCGGCCCGGCACGCTCCGTTGGGCCGTCATCCAGATCGAGCCGCTGTGGATCACCTTCGCCAAGACGATGATCATCACGCTCAAGGAGGAGCTCATCATCCGCGGCGACAAGACCATCGACGGCCGCGGCGCGCAGGTGCGCATCGCCAACGGCGCGCAGTTGACGGTGCAGTTCTCCAACAACGTCATCATCCACAACATCCACATCAACGACATCATGTCCTCCAACAAGAACGGCGGCAACATCAGGGACTCGCCGGACCACTTCGGCTGGCGCACCGTCTCCGACGGCGACGGCATCACCGTCTTCGGGTCCACCAACGTGTGGCTGGACCACCTCTCCCTGTCCAACTGCCAGGACGGGCTCATCGACGTCATCGCCAAGTCCACGGGCGTCACCATCTCCAACTGCCACATGACCAACCACAACGACGTCATGCTCTTCAGCTCCAGCGACAAGCATCCCGAGGACCAGATCATGCAGATCACCGTCGCCTTCAACCACTTCGGCAGAGGCCTCGTGCAGAGAATGCCAAGGTGCCGTTGGGGATTCTTCCACGTGGTGAACAACGACTACACGCACTGGCTCATGTACGCCATCGGCGGCAGCAAGGCCCCGACCATCATCAGCCAGGGCAACCGCTACATCGCGCCGCCGAACCTTGCGGCGAAGCTGGTCACCAAGCACCATGACGCGCCGGAGTCGGAGTGGAAGAACTGGGTGTGGCACTCGGAGAACGATCTCTTCATGGAGGGCGCCAACTTCACCGTCAGCGGCGGCCAGATCAACAGGCAGTTCCACAAGAAGGACCTCATCAAGCCCAAGCCCGGGTCCTACGTCACCAGGCTCACGCGATACGCCGGCTCCCTCGCCTGCAGGCCCGGCAAGCCCTGCTAGAGCCACCGTACCAGCTGGGACGGCTCACAGACCAGAGGCGGTTCATTTCGAATCAAACAACTAGATTTATAAGCCTTAATCTCATCACGTAAATTGGTTCGCACATGTACGTACTTAGCACCGATCGTTAAGAAACCTGTGGGGTCGATTCGAATTAACGACCCTGTAGGTTGTTGTAACATACTAAAATGCATTCGCCGGTCGCCATGTAGGAAACAGGGGAGTTGAAAGCGCGACAGACCAGAGAACGCGTCTGTGTGTGTACTGTGTTGAGGTCCTAGAGGAGAGGAAGAAAGAGTGCTCCTCAAAGAGAAGATGCACATATCCAAAGCCCCGGAATTAATTGCTCTGTTGTCGACTATGTCATTAGGTGTTTTCCATGTACAGTTTGCTTTCTCTCTCTCTATAAGTTATATCCCTTGGAAAAAATAGGGGAAATTCAAAGTCATAGCACACTCTTTACTAATTTGCAATCAATACGTGTTTCTTGTATTGCCAAAAAAGAAAGAAAGAAAGTTCGTCCCACGAGCTGTTTCTCTCGAAACCTCTCCCAGGCGAGGCGAAAACAGGGCTTGCAACTTCCCGTGCTCCCACCAGGCAGGAGCGTCGATCCCTCCGCCTACGGGTCGGGGGGGGGGGGGGGGGGGGGTTGTCTATGTCTCCTTGCCTGGCGGTATAGATTAGGTTTCTTTTGGGGTTTGTATCCCGGCGGCGTCTGCTCAGTGGAGGCGACGCGGCTTATGTGGAATAAGATTCTCCTCGTCCCGATCTACCTCGTGATCTTCTCCTCCGCAGATGATGATGGGCTTGTGAGGTGGAGGTCGACCGGATCTACAGCTTCAGTTTTCGGTGACTCATGTGTAGGAGAGATGATGTTGGCGGCGGGGAGGCTCGCGGGGAAGTTGTCAGGTTTGCGGTGGACAGGTATGATGGTCTGGCTCCCTCTTCTCCCGGTCTCCGCTGGGATAGCTAGATCTAGGCCCGGGTTTGCACGGGGTGTGTCCCCGGCCAATGTTTGCTAGAGTTCTTCTTCCCATTCATGTGGGATACTACTGTGGCTCTTCTCAAAGCCTCCGGGCGATGGTGCTCTCCTGGGCTTGCGGATGGGGTCGTCCGTCTCGGCTTTGTCCGGCAATGTGGTCGATGGCGGAAGTTGGCAAAAGGTGGCTACTCTGGTGGACACGAAGGCTCTCAAGGACTTCTTTTTATTTTTCTTTTTTGCTGAGGGCCTTTGTGTAGTTTGGATGGGGCAGCTTCCTCCCCAGTATCCTTTGCGTTTGTGTTCGTGTCTGTACGCTTATATGTACGTTTTCCTTACTTGTAATATATGCAGCGCATATTGTGATAAAAAATAAGCTTTTCTTTGGGACGCATGATTCTGGAAACGAATAGAGAAAGAATGTAGTAATAGAATATCCTGACATCTTGAATCATACTGATTGAATAATCATATAGGAAACTATAAGATCAAATGTTCGGATAGAGCGTAGAAAAAACACATGGTGGATTCCATGATAGAGAGTGACACAAAGAAAACTTTAGCATCTCCAAAAGCTCCTAAAAACAACTCTCTAATTCAGTTTTTAGCAAAAATACAAAAAATTAACCCTCTAGCAATTTCATATGTGTGTGCCTTCTGTGCTTGCTATTTGCCTAGGAGTTCTAATGAGTGCACGAATTTGGTTATCCTCACAAAGGTCGTAGCTGACTACTAGAGATGAGGTAGGCTAGGCAAGGTGGCCTAGTGCGGACCTCACCTAGGGGAGTCCCACTGACTCCGCATGTAGGAATGACAGGCTAGGAGCCCGAGTGGGACACGCTATCCTATGTATTGAGGATAGTCAATGCATGAGGGGAGAAGTACATAGACATGCTCTGGTGTCACACATGGATGAGCTATAGTGTAGGTCACGCTCTGCAATATAACTATGTTGTGAAGGGACCAGGTGTTGGTCATTACTCATACTATGTTAGCATTATGCTACCAAGTGCCACCAAGGGCCGACATTGTTCTACCTAACAAGTATGGCAGGAACTGTCCTCATTGTCCCTCAGATTCAGTTGAGCCCCAAAAGTCCATCAAAGTACATAAGATGACGCAAAAGAATTATAGCTACAGTAACTAATCAGATATATACTATAAAGCAATAGTACCACTGACTATAAGCAAACCGTCCATATGTAACCCATCCCTGCTCTAAATAAGATAGGGTGGGGAGCCCTCGCATAGGGGGCACGAGCCTGACTACGACCATGAGATCATCACATGATCCACAAAACTCCCACACTCATACTCGCATCCCATCCACCTACTCAACATCGAACTTAAGCACTTAGTGCGCAAGCAATACAAACTTTCTTCTTTCACTGGATGTAGGGCATCTCGCCTGAACTAGTATAAACTATTGTGCCTCGTATGATACCCCTTTGATTCTCTACTCAGGGACACCAAAATCACTCACCAGTGGTACGAAACACCAAAATGACCTCTACCCATTTAGTGTGGGTTTCTCTCTTCCATCATTTTTTTGTTTTGTGAAGCTAACTATTGGAGGAAGGCTAATATACGGCTCCCTATTCATTTTATTCACCTAGCATAATTATTGGTTTACCAAGTAATTTTTAAGAAGCTTATGGAGATGCTTTAAGGTTTGACTTCTTGGTAGAATTCCTCCAAAATTATATGGAACAAGTCATTCCATAGGAATTTTGTAGGAGGAATTCAATACTTTGTTCTAAAGGGCTTCATAAGAAAGTTTCCTATAGGATTCCAATCCTCAGGAATTCTTCCATTCTCCTTTATTTCAAAGGGGTCTACAGAAATCAATCTTATGTAGTGTTATCGCATTTACATGCCGTTTAAACACAACACAGTGACCAATCATGTTAGTTTAATTGGTCATTTATCCCATTCAATTGGTTGTGCAGCCCGTTTAAGTGGTTTATGGTCTCAATTATGGAAAGCATGTCTATAGTATAATGGGATAATCAAATTTATTATAGTTACCAAACATGAAGATTATTAGATAAAATGGTGTGCATATTAATAAGCTATTCAAAGAAGAATATTTGGTGAAGTACAATGATAAAAAGATGATATTCAAATTGAAGAAATGGATTTCAAATGTGGATATATTTTTATACAAAGCAGGGTTTAACTTGAGATTGACAAGATAAAGTGGATATTTAAGCATGGTGTAAGGATCATGTGCTATATACATGAACATGTTTGGTTTTGGTGATTTAGATGACAAAAGAATCACTAGGACTAACCTGTGTGTTAAGGTCTGTTCACATATTTTCTAAGGTCCTAGGGATGCAAGAAATCAAAAACAAAGGAAGACATTAAAGTTGAGACAAATAGAGGGTTGAATTAGACTTGTCTCATGAAATTATAGTTGTCAAAGTATAGTGGTATCGGTTTCAAGGTATAGAGCACTTCATAAGCTATCCTACAAGTCCAAAATCATCAAAATTAATTTGGAGTCCGAAGTTAGAAGATATGTCCAAACTACCAAAGCATCAACAAGTTGCCAACTTAGTGGTGTTCACCAGATCGTCTCATGGGACTTTTATTGATCCAGTGCAGATTTTTTTTATAATATTCTAGAGAATTTCACAAGATCTCAAAACAAGTACAAGATCATCAAAAAAAAGTGTTTGGATCTAGGGGATATGGCCAAATTACCAAGAAGTCTATGTGCTGAACACATGACAATCTAATGGATAATCAGGCACATTCTCTGATTGTCTGGTGCATTATTTAGGAGGGGAAACTAGACGAATCCTAGACACATGGCAGCCGTAGAAGGAATCTTGAGCGGTAGTGTTGTGGTTCAAGGGTGAAGGGCGACTAGGCAGGCCGGCTTTGGCCTAAGAAATCTAGTTTTGAGCCTAGAAATTTTGTTTCTATAGATTTTGCACTAAAGCACATGGTTTATGCCATGGAAGGCTAGTTCTCTTCTGTTTTTTCACCCAGGTCTCTATTGAGAGATGTCATGGCACCTACCGATCTAGGGAGGTCACTTCCTCCCTATAGGTGGTGCCAAATGATAAAAGAGAGTAGGAATATTCCTTGGAATCATGGAGGAGGTTCTCCATTCTCCCAAGAAACATTCCACCATAAATAGATACACTCACCCTCACTTGTGACACACTCACTACACACACTTGTATCACGGTTCCATACTACTCTAGTAATGTCCCTTCAGATGGTTTCTCCCATCTAATTGTAGTTTAGAAAAGAATAGGGAGCAAGGGTGAAGGTACGTTGTGCCTTGTGGGTGCAGATGCACCACCCTAAAAAAATTCACCTTATAGCACCTAAGATTTGGCCTTATATGCACCACCTATAGCCCAATAAGCTACACAACCCACACAGCCTAGCCATCCAATCAAAGAAGCGTAGGAAGGCCGATGAGGCTAGAGGCCAGCTAAGCTATAGGCTTCCTAGTCACAATCGCACGGCCAGCCGGCTGGTCTACCAATTAGCTTGGTCCTTTTAGTAGAACCTTTGCCAGGCCTTCCTAACCCATGTCTCATCTCTCTCCGTGGTTAGTGGAACAACGTTCTGCATTAAGTAACCTTATGTAAACTTGATCCTTGATTCTTTAGATTACCCAGGAAAACCTTAGGAAACTTGTCACAGAATCGACCAATTTATAAGAGCACAAGTACAATGGCAGCCCGCAAGTGGTCGCATTGTCATACTTGAGCCCATATAAACCCGGTAGTCCGTCGAGTACCACGATGGGTCTCGATAAACGATCCACAAACAACCAAGACCGTACATGATTCAACATACATGTCACATATTACATAAAGTTCGCATATACATTTCCATCATCAGAGTATGAAACAAAGTTATTACAAATCAAGTTTGATAGATAATAGCGGAAGCAAATTAAGTTTGAAAGTAGCATTTGCCAACATAGTTTAGTACAGTGCCAACATACGATCACAGTCCACAAAAGCATATAGAAGGATTAATACAGAAGCCTGCCCAAGGCTTACTCCTCATCCACAGCGGGATAGAAGCAACTCTTGTAATAACCATGATAAACTGTGCCATCTGCAACAATGGGAAATAAAACCCTGAGTACGAGAAGGTACTCAGCTAGACTTACCCGTCATAAACTAGAAATGAATTGACTCCAAGGATTATGCAAGGCTATATAAGTGGTTGTAGCTTGACAACATTTTGCGTAAGAAGCGATTAACTTAGTTATACAATTCAGATTCCGTTATCAAGTTAATTATGACTATCCATCTCTAAATTAGCAACTATCCTATGCCAAACATGTGATAAATCATTTTAGGAGCATACAATAGTAACCATAGCAGGTATAGAAATTTCATGTTTATCTGAACCATAATATTCCATAATACAATTACTACGAGGTTGGAGCTAGCCAAGTTTCTCACTATTCGGGAGAGATGGCAATTCGAATCGATTTTAACCAACTGGAAATTTATTCCTAACACAAACCCGGGTCTACCAGCCACGGTAGCATTAGGTCACCTTTGATACAACTCAAGTACATATTTCGTGGGTTCGCCCAGCGTCGCACAGGGACACCAAATGCCAGGACGTTCAGGCCCAGCCTACCCTTGGGCTCAGTCTGGCTCCCCACACATCCTTACTACCATCCAAGTGTGCACTCTTATAGAGCGGGGCTCGGCCTGAGTTGAGCTACTCGGCTTCACAGTCGAAATGAGTTATCCGACCAGCTAAGTGATAGGCATGCGTTCAATCTTATCAAAAAGTCCAACAACGGTACGGTCCTTAATTGGCACAGACAGAATCACATGAGTCAACCTACCATAGACTCCGTCCGACCTCGATTTACATTATCCCATAGTTCTTTTCCACGATAGCAAATATAGCCAACCGTGCTTCGGTATTCACCTATATCTCGTAGCCCGACTTCTACCGGTTTAATCATGGCTAAGCATATATTTGATCCTGGACCTACATAGGGTTAAAGGTATATTTCTGGAGAAGGAAATCATATGCATCAAGGGGTTCCAATCAACTCTTATAACCTAATGCATCAATCGTAAAGGACTCGAGTAATATTTTGTAAAATACTGGGAGATTTAGAATGCTCTAGGGCTTGCCTTTCATAAAGGAAGTGGGGCGGTGGTCAGGGCACTCTGGAAGCTCTTCTAGGGTCTGCTCCTCACCTTCGGGAGCTGCGGCTTGAGGAATCTCCTACTGGTCCCCTTCCTCTCCTTCGTTGAACTCCAGCAACGTTATCTCCTCTGTCGATCCTAGATGCATGAGTATGGCATAAGATATTGCGAATGCATACTTGCTGACAAGTATAGTATGATGATACATGATGAATGGATTCTTGTAAGTATTCTTAACAGCATGGTATTAAAGTAATAACAAGTGCATCACATTTTACTAAGTATGTACATATCTCTTCTTGATTACTTAATCAAACACTTCAACAATTCATTTACTATACCACAAAACAGTAGCTATTTGTTTTGCTCATAACTAAAGTTCTACTTATCCAAATGTTATGATCTTGAACTTTATGGAAAGCTTATAAAATTGTCTACAACTCTTATTTAATCACAAAAGGCTAATTCGCAATCTATCTTAACCAAAACAAACAATCAATCCAGTGCTATCCAGAAATTCCAAAGAACGAGCATTTCGGAATACTAACTTTAAACAGCTATAACTCCAAAACCCTTTGGCCTATTGTCCTAAAATTTTGACACAAGATATATGAAGAAGTGACCTACAACTTTGTTATTAACTATTTTTATAGCAAACAACATTCTTGCTATGCTACATACCAAACCACAGAATCTGTCCGAAAACCCTACTCACCCGAATTATAAAGCAACGATATTTCTATTGCATATAAATATTCCAAATTTGACCTCACAAATCATACCAACAGTACAAGGACATCAGATACACTCAAGAAAACATAATGACCATTCCTAAACTATTTATTTAAATGCCTTTATCAATTTACTAAGATATATAGGTTAAATAATAAATATATACCAAATGTACATCATAAATTCTCAGAATTTTACAGTGGCTTACTAGTGCTACCAATAGACTACTATAAAAGTTTCATGTCATTTTACCAAGCAAAACATCCTATGCAAAAATGACAAGGCATAAAGGCTTAAAATAACATAAATAGGAAACCCTAGTGAAAAGTATCAAGCAACATATTTTATATTTTTCTTAGCATCCATAAGGTACTAGAACAACCTCTAATAAATTTCATGAGCATTGAATTCATAGATAATTTATAACAATTCACACAAGGATCACCTAATTATAAAAGAAAAATCTATAACTCAAAAACTATTCATGCATTGACCCTCAATTTTTTACCAAAGCTTATACTTATCAAGAAAAGCTCACCATATAAATTTCATAATTTTTAGAGCACAGGAACTCTAGATATAAATTAAACAAGTTTGCATTCATTTAAAAACACATTTCAAGTTTCAATTTAATTCTTCTAGAAACTCTACTACAAGTGCTAATATTATATTTTTCCTAAATACTACACTTCACCAAGATCCTAACAAAATTTGAACTACCAAATTTGGATCTACCAAACTCTAGATATAAATTTTTCAAAACAACATGAAATCTGGAAATAATTGAGCTATCCTACAACTCTACAGTCACTGACAGACGGGACCCGCTGGTCAGTTGACCCCACATGTCAGCGAGACAAAACAGAGCAGCGGTGCTGGATCGACGCGGACCGGCCACAGCTCGTCGCCGGTGAGCTCTCCGGCGAAACCAAGTGGATCTACGTGATCTACAGACCAAGGCGCATTGGGTGACCTAGGTGGTGGAGTTGCGCGTGCACAGGAGAGTGCTCGTCGCCGTTCATGGCAGCACAGCGACGCGGTGCTATGGTGTGCCGGCCATGGAAGGCCATGATGAAGCTCGGCAAGAGGCGCATGAGATCCGTGGTGACTAAGCGACGCTATATCTACTTCACAAACCAGACGAGAGGCTCCGATGAGCTCTGGCCACGGCGCGGTGGTGCGAAGGTGAGAGCGCGGTGGCGCGGGTCGCCGTGTTCCGCGTCGGCGAGACCACTAACGGTGGTAACATCATAACATGAGCTAACACCCATCCTAACCAAGCCGTAACGCACACAACCGGAAGCAACGCACGCATGAGCCAAGCAGTGGCGAGTTCGCCGTGGAGGCAGTCATGGCGGCCGAGATCTCCGGCCAGAGGGAAATGGCGAATACGCCCTCACCGAAGCTCTTCTGACGCTGCAATCACGTCGCGGTGAAGGTGGACGTGGCGCAGCTATGGGCAGGATGGAGGCGATGGCAGTGCGGTGGAGCGCATGCGAGGCGATGGTGGAGGTAGTGCGGTGCTCGGCGGTGCTGTGCTCTTCCACGACGAGAGGCAGGGCTAGCACTAGAGAGTGAGAGAGCGGGCGGGAGTGAGTGGGAATGGAGCGCGGTGTGGTGCAGATAATGGCTGCTAGCGCACGGTGTCGAGGGCCAGGCATCGGCCAATGGTGGCCACACGGCAGCTAGGCTCTATCCATGGTCGGCCATGACAGAGCGCGGCGCAGCGTTCATCAGCGCCTGAACCCGAGCCTGACGACATGATTTGAAGGCGATCAAACTCTTTATTCGTAGCTCCTTCTTGCAAATAATTTGAACAGAATTTGTAGACCTATGTACCAGCTACAATTCTTCTTAAACGATCAAGACCTAATTTTCAATGGTTAAGGAGTAATATCATCTCAAAGCTAGTTGCGTCGGCACTGTCAGTTAACTGACTTAGAAAAATTTTGCTAAGTGCTGAAAACAGTGAAAAGCTGATTCTTGTGAGCCCATTTCAAGCATGTTAGGAGCTAAACTAGTCTATGACCCAAACATAAAAGTTGTTCCTCTCATCAAATATTACAACTTTGCTTTAGTGACCACATCCATGCAAGGTCTCTATGACATAGTTCCAACTAGGTCAAACCTTCTTCATTCCACTGATGGTATACACTTAAACTATGACTTAGTGACCCATTTAGCCCTAGCCATGAACACCAAAGTTGTTCATAATGACACTCTAAGCATGTTTAAGCTATTTATAAGGTCACACAATCATTTCATACATTGGTTACACATAAAGCTTTCTAGGTCAACATGCATAGCATCACTTAAGTACTTGATCAGGCAAAGTGATCTTCATGAACATTGTTCCACTAGTCATCCTAAGTATAGATATGATGTTTTAGTGACTCACATCCACCATCTACATGTATTCACTCATGGTCATATGCATATATACAAGGAAACATAAAATAACAAGCATGTTTCATATGTTTCAACCATTGTAAAAGCTTATTTATGAATGCTCGATGCTCATGCTCATGCTCATGCAATGCGAGTCAAATTATGCAAGCTCAACACCTAGGGTGTTACAAAACTCCTCTTTACCCACAAAAACATTTGTTTCTTCTTCCATCTTTATCCTCGGATAAACTTGATCCTTGATCAGTAAACTTCGTTTCTCTATGGAAATCAATACCTTGAAATACTCATAGGTGAAAGCTACATTAGTATCCGTGACCTTGCAGATATTTCTATGTATATTAACAGTGCCAACACTTTCTACCTAGGAAAGCAGCTTTCTAGTGGTTGGGTACACTATATAAGACATATGTTCCATTAATTGCCCTATGTAGTCCTACAAGAATTATCTTGGTTGAGTCATAGCCCTTATGATGTTAAAGCATATTGGTAAGGACTTATTAATTCTTGCAAACCTCGAAGTATGGATTCCACTTATGGACATGGAGTGGAGACCATTCAAAGGTTAGCCATCCTTCCCACCTCCCTAGATGCCATTGGAGCATAGGTAATCCAAGGTCAATCGAGGATGAACTGGCTCCTATGTAACATGAGCCAATGTAGTAGCAGCAACAAGCGCAGTGCCTCAAACAATCTGGTGATGTCGATGCCTTTTAGGATCTAGGTCTAGAATAACCAAGGATGTGGAATTTATATGGGTACACAACTACACATCATAAAGAACTACAAAATACGACTACAAACCTAAAGATTTGCCACACAAAGTGATGTGCCGCAAAGTGGACCTAGCAGTACTACTTAGTAAACTCAAGAAATAACAAAGTATCGACCTTTCTATGAAACCTCAATTATAATAGTGTAAAAGTTAGTTATTTTCCTATCTCAACCAAGGGGCTAAATCATCAGCCAATGTGAAAGCTCAAAGATTAATCAATGTGATGTCACATCACATGTTAGAATAGCAGCACATAACCATAACAAGTTTGAACCAAAAACCTAGATGTATCCATAGTGAAGAACTATCTCACACATCATCGAAACAACAAATTAGAGAGTTAAGCTATCCATAGCATCACATGCATGGGGAAGGCGAAGGATTGGATGTAGAAGAAATGAAATTGCAATCAAAAGCCACCACAATAGCATCGAAGTTGAGAGGAGATCTCAACAACACTGCAATAGGGAACGAAGGAGAGGAGAGGGAGGGATGAGAGCAAGCTCCTTCCATTGGTCCTTGTTGGATCCCCTCACAAAGGATGCCCTCAGCAAGGGCAAGCTCCTAGCCAGGAAACTTCGTGGGTAGTCTAGGCCTTTCCCACATGCAAGTGGGTGTCCCACGACCTCTCTCAAACCAGTCCCCACCGTCTTCACTATGGAGAGCTTTTGGCCAAAGGCCAAGGGCCTCTTGTCCTCATACAACGTTGGTGACCACTCAACAAGCTCAGTTGGTGTGATCTCTCAAGATTACAAGCTCCATGTATAGAAGCTTGGTGCACATAGGCACTAATAGGAAGGTGGTATGCAAATCTCTGGCGGTGACAGGTTTACCAGGCAAGGCTACATTACGATGGCTTAGAGAACACCACACCCTCCAATGAGCTGCCTTTCATTCTCGTCGCGAGCGTGCGATTGACAGTGGGAGAAGAGGCGGTGGGATCTCTAGATCCACTTGCGGGGAAGATGAGTTGTTGAAACCCTAGCCAATAGCATTGCCTTCGAGCAGTGACAGATCTAGGATTTTGTTAAAGGGTATGCCATACCAAAATTTCACATGTATTTCGGTAAACTCTATTTACCAACTCGGTAAACAGTTATAAAAATTTGCTACTCAATTTGGCATATAAGCAAGAAAAAATATGATAAGTCTTCAATTTATAGATTAGTTCCTCTATTTTTTATAAGGCACACACGTATATCAAGAATCAAACTTTAATATCTATGACCAATAACAAATTTGAATTATTATAATGTAAATTGGAATTTTTTTGTAATTAAATGTACTATTCAACTATCATACGTTCATAAATATTAATAATATAATATAATATAAATTAATGGTTACAGCATAATTTAGGAGACCGTGTCATGCGAAACTACACTGTTGATGTAGGAGTACAAAGTTGAAAAATTGCATGAAGTACAATACGAATATAACTCGCACTCACGTGATATTGATGTTGATCAATCTCGCTATAATATATACAAATATAACACCGCCGCAACTGTAGTCTGTACTCCACAAGTCCTTCCAATAGAGAGTATTCGTTTGTGGGCTGATCCTGCATGCGATGTGTCTCTTCTATCAAGTCGTAGATGACCGTGAGGCAGGCACGTGAATCTACTTGTGTGCGAGCGACGGCCCGTTCCAAGCGCGCGAGGTGCAATACGCATGCCATGCATGGCTAGATCGCAGGGTATGCCGTGGCGTATACGGCATACCTGCAGATCCGCCACTGCCTCCGAGGGGAAATGAATCAAGGAGGTGGTAACTCTATCAGTGGCACCACTTACAGAGTGGGTGTTGGCTCTTGCACGCTGAATGCAATGGCCGGGCCATGACCTGTAGTGCGGACGTAAGTGCACCCTTGCATAGCTAGACATATACCAGATTCACCTAGGGCCTGTTTGGTTCCTGCATCCACCTGAACCAGGCTGGCGGGATGCAGGGACCGACCGTTTGGTTGCCTGCTCATCTGGTTGAACCAGGTTCTGCGCGTGCACGAGGCACCCCGCGGCCAGGCTCTGCAGGAACGAGCAAATCGGTCGTTCCTGCCGACCTAGCTCGCTGGATGCTGCTGCTTTCACACCTAATGACACTATTAGTGTATGATTAGTGAATATCAAGTGATATTAATGTATTTTAAAGAGGTTTAAGACATAGTTAGATAAAATAAGTACTTTAGGAGTGTATTTGCATAAAATAAAAAAAATCATATTCATAACTTTGTAATATTTTAATCTTATGCAATATATCTTCGTACGAGCAACCAAACAGCATCTCTTCTCAGCCAGACTAAGTCGACGCAGTCAACCAAACATAACAAGGTCGCATGCACTCAGCCTGTCCCATGTGAGTCAAGCTCTCAGATACGAGCCAGGCTCTACTAGTACGCGAACCAAACAGGTCCCTAATAGCGGGATGCATGCTAGGTTCCTTTGAGAAAAGTGCTACGCTGCATTTGGCCTTTTTTTTTTTTTTTTTGAAGGAAATGATGTTCATAACATAGCGGCACGCAGGGCTATCCATGGATCCTTATACCACAGAGGATCGTCATCGCATACCCTGCATTCCTAGTCTCCTCTCGCATCCCAGATCGATCTGAACTCTGAACCCCCGACTTAACTCGTGACCTCCGCCTCTCCGTCCGGCCGGCCGGCGCGCGACCATGGCTCGTCCCCCACCCCAAACCCTACTTCTCCTCTTCCTCCTCCTCGGCTCGCTCGCCCCCGCTGTCACCGCGGTGGCGTTCTCGGGCCTCGACGCCTTCCTCGCGTCGGCAGCCGCGCGCGACCCGTCCGCCGGCAACGACACCTTCACCGCCCTCCCGGCCGCCCTCCGGCGCGCGCTCTCCGCCCGGACCTCCCTCCTCCCTTCCTTCCTTCTCAACCTCTCTGCCACCGTCCCCGTCCACGTCCGCCTCGCCGGCTCCTCCTTCCCGGCCTCCTCCGGGCGGTCCCTCCCTTCTCTCGTCAACGCCGCCGTCTCCTCAGCCCACTTCCTCTCCAGCCGCCGCCCACACCGTCTCGCGGTCTCCCACACCCTCCACCTTGACGTCACCGGCCCCGTCGCGGCGTCCAAGCTCGCCTCTAGCGCTGGCGCCGCCGTCCGCGCGCATCTCGACAAGTCCCCCGCGCCGTTCCACAATAACGCGCTCTCCGGCGTTCCCTACTCGCTTGTCGACGATCTCGTCGCCGAGGACTACCGCGCGCTCGCCGGCTCCGGCCTAGCTGAGGCCGTCTACATCTACTTGCTCGACCTTGGCAAGCAGCCGCGCCAGTATGCCTACACCGCGGCCTCCTCCGGCACTGACGCCTCCTCGCCTGGGTACTCCCGCTGCCTCGGCCCCGTCTGGGCTGGTAAGGATCGGTACATTTGGATCGACCTCGGTGCTGGTCCGGTGAACTACGGTCCGGCGCTCTCTGGCGATGGCGTGCTCCCCCGTGGTGAGTTCCACCCTCTTGCCACCCTTCACGGCAGGCCCAAGTCGGAGAAAGCTCTCCTCGCTGATCTTGCCTCGCTGGTTCTGAGTGCTTACAAGTCTTTGCTAGTGCCTTCGCTCAGAATTCCAGTGCATTATGAGAACTCGTTGCTTATTCGGTTCATTCACATCCATGGGGACCGGAAGGAAGAAGATGTGCTTGATTTCCGCGTGATTGAACAGTCAATTCGTGATGGGGATCTACCTTATGGTGGGCAGAGCTTGAAGTTTGATATGCATACGGTCAAGTACTCTGAATGCCCAATTTGCTCATTCGCAATTGCCCGGTCGACAAACTCGTTTACATCGAGGTTCCTGTTTGAGAACTACACATTGATAGTGAATGAATACTTGGACTCCAAGAGGTTGAGGCAGGTGCTGTCAGACTCAGCGGATGAGATACATCGTCTGGCTGGGGTCCACGAAAATTATGAACATGACAAGGTGGTGCCGGTTTTTGTTTTCGATTTGGATTATGATAAACTTTTGCCACTGGATAGGTACCACCAGGCAGTGGCATTTGGGGATATGGTGGTTGCTGTGAGGACGAGGAGCTCACAAACAGTAAGTGACTACACCTGTAATGGTCGACATGTGCTTACAATGACTAGAAATCTTGAGCGCCCAATCATCGGCTCAGTTCTGCAGAGCATGTGGGGGGTTTCACCCACGCATCTGTCATGGAGCCCTGAGCATAACGCCACGGTTGTTGATTACACTTGGAGCACTGGACATACACCATTTGGTCCTTTTTCAGAGACCAAATCACTGTCTTTTGTGCAGAAAGATGCAGCTCGTAGGAATGTTCTTCTCACAACCCTGAACTACACAATCACCAGCACAATAGATATTTTGGAGTCAATGGCGGCACATGGCGGGGAGAAAATACTTGTTAGAAAGAAAAGGCATGTTGAATTCATTCAGAGGTGGAATCTGCTCACGTATAAACTGGAGAAGGTGGTCTCAGCCATGTCACGCTTGGACTATGACAAAGCAATGTACTTTTTGAGGTCTTCAGACCATGATCTGTATGAAATTCACTCATTGGTGTATCAGGCATCACAGGAGCTGGAGGCTTCACTGGTTTGCTTCAAAGATCCGCCATTCCCATGGGTCTCTGTTTCCATGTCTGGAGTGTTTGTTTTTGGTTTCTTTTATGTGTACTCCAAAAGAGACAAGTTGTTTAGGAGCAAAAGGAAACAGTTTTGAGTTTGGGCAGCATTTTAGTTCATGGATACTGTCTGAATGTTTGAGCCTGGTCATTCCATAGTTAGACAGCTCTAAGGATGTTGCAACCCTGCATATTACATGGATCTGTATGTGTACAAGGGCTGCATCTTGTTTCAACCAGGTGAATTTACATGTATGAGATATACTGGATTCTTTTGAAGGAAGTAATACTTCCACTTGTCTTGTAAGTTCCATGGGCTTGATTTATCCTTGATACATACTGTTGACCTAGATATTTTAGAATTTATTTTGTACTGTGGGTTGTCCTATTTCCTTCGTTTTCTCTGAATGGATAACCTTGCAGATGTTGTGCTCATGTCTGGTTTTGGAATGCCAATTAATAGTAATGTACTAATGTTAGATGCTATAGAATGTCTTCTAAGGTCCTTTTGTCATTCTTTGTAATTGAAATATTTTAAATGACAGACCAATTTGCTAATCATATGTTGTTTTAAACTACACAAGAGGATTATGTCTAAGACAAATGTTATAGCTAGCACCTTCATAAGATTTGTGATATGGAAGCAGTGAATCGAAGTGATTTTTCTAGTTAAAAGCCTTCATATGATGACATGCATTTAATTTCAGTCCAGTTCTGTTTTATTTGTTTGCTAGCCCTCCACTCTGTTGCTACTGTATTGGCATATTAACCTCTGAGCTCATCCCATCCACGAGAATTTCTGCTGATCTGTTGTATATATGCCTTAACTAGCATATTGAGCATGGTTTACTACCATTTGTTTTAATTTCATATATTCCCTCCGTTCCAAATTATAAGACGTTTTGGCTTTTCTAGATGCATTGCTTTTACTATGTATGTAGACATCATACATCTAAATGCATAGCAAAAGCTATGTATATCTAGAAAAGCCAAGACATCTTATAATTTGAAATGAGGGAGTACTTGTCTATCAACATTGTAGGCTATTTATATATTGATTCTGACAGAAATTGGAAAAGGGGAGTCTTGTAATACTGAAAAAATGCAGGTTCAACGAAAAAAGAAACATAGAACTTTACAAAACTGCGCCATTTCACTAACCGGAGTCTAATAGTCTTGGTGTCTATGCATTTGAGATCTAAGGTTTAGAATGCTTGGAGTCAATTTTAGAATAGAGGATTGAAACTTAACCTTCAGTGTCCAGTGGAAGTGACTGCGATGTGCTATAGCTAGCTGAGATCACTGCCACTCCGGTTTCACGAACTAGCTTCCTTCCCTTTTGGAATACTTCACGACTATGTCAACCATTTTCCGAATAGCAGCTTGCAGTATTTCCATGTATTCGTTGTTCCTATTTGGGTTGTTCTTGTAGTGAAACTTTATTGTTCTGTAGTATATTTTGCATTGTTTTAGTAGTGAAAATATATTCTTCCATATGAAAATTTATCATTCCACGGTATATTTTGGATTGTTCAAGCAGTGAGAGCTTATTGTTCAGTATTATATTTGGTTGTTCCAATGGTGAGATTTATTGTTCCATATTTGATTGTTCTAGCTATGGAAAATTATTCGGCCTGTTTGCTGGTTGGTTTCTGGGCTGGTTGGTGCTGGTTTGTTGTGAGAGAAAAATACTATTGGCTGGCTGGTTTGGGCTGGCTGGTTTGGGTTTTTGTCTCGTTGTATATTTTGAATGCTCCAGTAGCCGAAGTTTTTTTTAAAAAAACTCAGTAGCCGAAGTTTTGGGTTCCCTCGTATTATTGGCACAAATCCCATATGCTTTTGAAACATTTTCCATTTATAAACTAGATCTTGTTTCTCGTGAAGCTAGGAGCAGTAATATTTTTACATCGAGCAACTTGTGCATATGGGCCGGCGGTTGGGTTTGCGTCGCCAGATTGATAAAAGGAAAAAGTCCATTTGATCCATCGACTATTGTCCTAGTCTGATTATTTTCTCATCGCAAAACGTCTGATTTCCCTCCAAAGGCAAAATCAGGTATTGTACACCCGAATGCAGCACAAGATCCCCCTGTTTGGATCCCTATAGATAGTAGTTATTTGCTAATAATTATATCTTTTGGATCCAAACATGTGTAGATAAATAGACTAGCTAATTGTTAGTTGAATCTTTAGATAACAACTATCCCACTAGTTAGAACAAATCAGATAATAAGGTATTAGCCAGCTAACTATTATCGGATAATGAATTTAAACAGGGCGTAAATCAGATATCGGACACCCTAAATTGTGCAATGCCATTTGACCCATCAACTATTGTCCTTGTCTAATTTTTTTCTCCAATCGCAAAAAGTTTTATTTACCCATCAACTATTGTCCTTGTCTGATTTTTTTCTCCAATTGCAAAATGTCTTATTTTCGTCCTTTCACAAAATCAGGTGTCGTACACCAGGAATTGTGCAACACTAGATTTTCCTCCAACCAAAAAATCAGATACCGTACACCCTAAATTGTGCAATACTAGGCAGATCGCCTCCCTCATTCTCGTTGGTTTTCTTGGCACGCGGACGTGCCTATTGGCTAATATTTGCTAATACGTTGCTCTTGGCTTTTGTAGATCTGCTAGGTGAACGGAAGCCCGAAAACGAACCATTTCCACCACTCCCTGATCCAATACCTCGCCGGTAATGGTTGGAATTCAGTAGTTTTCATGCTGCCATGAAAATAAAATAAGTTCAAATACATCGATTCTAGAACTTTGGTTTCTGAGTCCAATTTTCAATGGAGTTAGGTTCTCAGTAATTAGTAAATAATAATGCTGATATGTGAAGGGTGTATCGGTGTTCAACGACAATTGTTGTGGACGAAGGTAGTGGAGAAAAGATCTTTTGTATTTATCTTCATTGAGTACATTTAAAATTCCCTGGGATAGAAGAAGAAACACAAAGTATCTGCTATGTTTGCTCTTTTTCTGTATTATTACAACTTGCCTACATTAGTTCCCCCGATCCAACCAACCAGCCCCAACCAGTGCCTAGGTCAATCGTGAACTGGTTGGGAAGTTCTGTTGAACTGATACAATAACATTGTTGCATTTGACCACTTTTTTAACAAAAATGTGACTTTGGAGACCAAGATATGTTAAGTAACAGGTGAATTCCATTAACAGAACATATTGAGCAATAGGACAATTTCCAAAAGCTTAATAAAACCTTTGAGAACATGGAAAATTATTGTTTCCCAGGTTGCATTACCATAACAAAGATAGATGTAAATGAAAGTTGGCAGTTAACCATTTGATGCACCATAATCTATCAGCTTCCATTGCTATTGTTACTCTTCTCTTACATGTTACTGAAAATATAAGGTTTCCTTTTCTACCATCAATTTAAACTTGCTATCGATTATGTACCATTTCCATTACATGTGGGAGCAAGGATTACCGTTGGAACCTTAATCTTTTCATAGTCTATGCCTTCTGTTAACTTGTTACAAGGGTCGGCACACAATCTGACCAACACCCAAACCCAAACTAACATAAACACCCAATAAGAATCAATTCCTGTTTGCGCCAAAAGAAAAGCAATCAAGAGTGAGAGATAGCAGAGCGAAGGAGGCATCTCTAGACATGGTAAGCAATGTGTGGATGCAGCAGGATAAGCTAGTTTAGAGTGAAAGAAGAATTGGTGATTTCAACCACAATATATAGTGGCCACATGTGTGTGTTGATATAGTGCACCAAAACACGCTAGGTTTACAAGGTCGCACACCTACATTTGCTGGACAAGGTTAGGCAATCTTACCTGGCTAGCTTGTGTTGCTTGGTTCCATTATCAACACAAGGTAGCCAGGTAAGATTGTTCCATTATCAACACAAGGTAGCCAGGTAAGATTGTTCCATTATCAACACAAGGTAGCCAGGTAAGATTGTTCCATTATCAACACAAGGTAGCCAGGTAAGATTGTTCCATTATCAACACAAGGTAGCCAAGTAAGATTGCCTAACCTTGCCCATCAAATGTAGGCAAGGATAGGAGCATATGCTTGGTTTTTAGGTTGTTGAAATAGCTACCTAGCTTCTCTCGCAATTAAAATAGTACAACACAATGCATGTCCTGATTAAAATAGTGGAACAAGACATACCTTGTTAACTTCAAAAGTGATACCAGGTTTTGGTTGAAGTTCAATATTGCAAACCTCCTACTATACTCCTATACCTTGTTGGATTCTTTGGTCCAAGAGCAACCCCGCTAGAAATCGAAAGTGGCGCCCAAAATCTCAGATTAATCTGAATTATTACAAGTTTGGATTGAGTTTTGGAGCACTCTGCTGAACTTGCTTCTCTAAGTTTTCTTGTGCTTCATAGACCACTGGCGATTGTCTGGCATTTGCTTTTCTTGGCATGTACAGACTATCCGACACTCTTTCTTCTTGTCTCTTTTCTACCGACCAGATAGTCCGGTGTTGAAAGTTTTTTCATGAGGAACGTCCGGTGAAGTTGTTTCATCTCTACTATTGCGCTGATTCAATTGTCCGGTGCATTTCTCGCGGACTATCTGGTGTTCTATTTTTTCCAGTGTGCATTCTCTGTCATGTTGAGCCTTTCTTCCCTTACCTCTGTTTCTCATTGTCTTGAGTTATTTCTATATAGTTTTAGGTGTTTTTTTTGTTCAATTTGGGATATAACCAAGTTCTGCGAAGAATTTTGGTTTGCACTCATTCACCCCCTCCCCTCCCCTCCTCGCCATTTTGGTTCTTTAGGTTAATTATGTTTATTTAGTGTTGTAGTTTTACCTAGTTGTGTGAGTTTTGGTTATAGTTACCAGGACCAAACCGGACTAGCGGTCCAATCCGTAAAAGACCAAATCAGAGACCACAACCGTTTGGTTTGCTTTAAAGATCGTCCATATAATTGGATCGGTAAAAACCAGCTGAACCGGCCAGATCAGAGCTAGTGGCACGTCTGCTTTGCCCCCCTGCTGCCGCCTGCCCCACCACGCTGCAATTTGAGCTTGGAAGTGTACTGCAAGCGGGTCCGCCTCGCGCTTCGACCGGAGCATTCATCCTTGGACGTGTGCTACATGTTGCAGCCTGGTCCGCCACACTACTGGTGTTGACTTTTGGCTACGCTAAGGTTAGCGTTGTCTTTTAAATTTTTTATTTTCATAACTTTTTCATATAAGCTCTAAGTTAAGCAAATAATATATTACTTTGTATTATCTGGATGAGCTCTTCGTAATAGTAGGCTCTATTTTAGCATTTATTAATTGTTTTGCAACGAGGAATATTTGAATTACTATTGAAGTCCTTTTTGCACTAATTCTTAGGTGTTCCATATATATATATATATATATATATATATATATATATATATATATATATATATATATATATATTATGTTTTTATGTGCGTTTTAGGCATATCCAGTAAAACAACTCTAGAGTACCAAGACTTATGGAACTTGTTAAATTAAAACCAATCTTCCTATCATGGGTTATGAAATATTGTCGTCATATTATATTTTGGCGACCGGATTATTTAAGTTAAGGACCACCAACATGCTGATTTTGGAGTACCTATTGTGGACTTGAGGCTTGATTAGTTGAAAGTTGGTCATATAATTATTTTCTTTATCAGCTTATTTGAATATGTGATCAGATATATGTTGCTAATTATTTGTTGTATATCATTATATTGCTCTGGTTTGAAGTATTTGTAGGCGGTTCAGTTCGTCCAGTCTAAAACTATCAAACTGGCGGTTCAACCGGTTCTTAATGGTTAGACCAATGAACCGATGTTCGGTCCAGTCCTGATAACTATGGTTTTGGGCCCGATTTTCCTTTAAAATAAGAGTTGTTTTCTTTCTTCTAATAAAACTATGACAAAACTCTTGCCAGCCATTTGGAAAAAAAAACTTTACAATACTTATTTAATTTGCCAAATAGTACATGCAAGAAGTGGTGATATTGATTGATGTTAACACTAATCATCATTACATATTAGACAACAGTAGTTGACACTGGGTTTATTCCAGGGCAGGAAATTTCGACAAACAACGTGGAAGTCTTTGGTTTTAGGGGCGGATCTACTGATGTACCGAGTTAAATTTATCTTACTAATATTGCTAATTTTATTCGTCCATATAAATGCTTGATTTTGCAATATGCCATCCTTATTAATATTTGTGAGTATGTTATATATTGACCATAGTGTTAGATTACTATAGATTTTGCTCATGAGTCTATGCCGACTGCTGACCCCGGTGGTAATTTATTCTAGATTCGCCACTGTTTGGTTTCCAAACTACCTCCGGCGATTTTGTCCCCGTTCACAGCATCACGGAGTGGTACGCTAGGATCGTGAAGGGTTTTAGGTTTCTCTGGATTAACTGCGATGCCACAGAGCAACCAATTAGACGAAAAGAATAATCAACAAAAGGGAAAAGCCGTGAGGTTAATGAGCCAACAACCTTTTGGCGCCTGTGAACCTTTTGGGCCGTTATTCCGTTCATCGGTGGACTCCAGTCTAGGGCGCTCGCTGCTGGAATCGCCGCTTCGTGAGGCAGCGGCGCCAGGACCGACTCTTGCGCGATCCGCATGAGCCGGGCGCTCGAGATAACGCTCCACGGGCGACGGAACTACCTCAACAGACGGTAGTTGATTCAGTTCTGGGATATACTGATTACCGGATAGCGTTTGCTTCTTCTTCTCCTCTACTCCTCTGCTCTATATATACATCATTTAGCCTATAGGCAAATCACACTAGCACTAAAAAATGGATCATACACCTGGAGAGACGCTTGCTGACATTTCTCTCTCTCTCTCTCTCTCTCCTTCCAAGCGTTTTTACAAGTGCCTCTGCATTGTACATGGCCTTAGCGGCAGTCGTGGCCGGAGGATCGCAGGCAGAAGTAGCCATCGAAATGATGGTATGGTTATTAACAAGTGCTGTCTTGACGGTGTGCAAACCCCACTATGGTTTCCTCAAGAGAGCAAGTGCCATATATGTTGCGCAACGCTAGCTGACAGGTTCCTCCGATCCGCCTTCCGTGTTGGACAAGACCGGTTGCCTGCAAGGGGTATTTATGCGTACGTTTGGATGCTGGCATCGGTTTAGAGTTTAGGGTTTAGGTTTTGTGCGATTCAGTCTGAACCAATGTATCTTAACATGTGGCTATGAAAAGAGCTGCAATGAAATAAAATTAGGTGGGGGATCCTCTCCCCTCCCGTTGACTTCTAAAAAAAATCGTCAGCAAGCCGGCAGGCTACTAGACTACCTGCTCCGGCGACTCGAAGAACTTTCGCTGAGAGGAATGCGTGCATTCATATCAATCGTCATGCATATAGAGAGTGACTTTTTCAGTAAAATCGGAGGAGACGACGTATGCAGACAGAGGTTGGTGCAATCTTTTTCAGTAAAATGTTTAAGATAAGGATTGCGTTCTTGTCTCTGTCTCCAGCGAATCGAAGAACTGCGGCGGCAGGCAAGGCGTGCGTTCATATCAAGTTATCAACCGTCATGCAGAGAGTGCTGCCAGCCGCGTCTGAAAATATCTTATAGACAACAACATGCAGGTTCAGAAGAATAAAACTGAAACCAACATTTATTATCTCCCAGTTGTCCTGGCCTTTTGTTACACACGATTCTGAAAATGTCTGTTGCCTGCATGTCTTATCTGCTATAGCTAGCTACTCTTGAGTTCGAATATAACATTTGCCGTCTGCAGTAGTTTCCAGGCAACTGAGGATGACGACTCTTTGAGAGCACTGCTATTTCACTTTTCTTTGACAACTTTGCGTCCCATCCGGAATAGTAATCCATCCCACCGTGGCGCACCATTGGCCAAAGCTCTGGCCCGATCTCCTTTATTTAAGTCTTCGTTCACGCATTAGGGAGGACGTTAACGCACGACCCGTTAGTACGTGCACGACAGGCCGGGTTCAAAATTTCAACGAAATTTCAGTCAAAATTTTATGAATTTCTGTAACTTCAGGGGTGGCCGAAAGAAGCATTTTCTTTCGTAATGGTTATTTTACGGAAGGGAGCGGTGCCCCGAACTAACTCCCTCCATAGCGAAGCAAATCATAAAAGAGGAGGTGCAAGAGACTGATTCAAACTTCTCGGAGAATGAAACAATATAGTACCAAACATGAGATATATCTTTCAAAGAAGAAGGCTTTTTCTTAATAACCAATTAATTTGGAACCTTCGATCCATTCTATTTCCTATTCGAAGAACTGTCAACGCAGTTTAGTACCAGTATCTCGAGAAAAAAAAGGCTTTTCTAAACATATAGGTGGTTCACCAGAATCTGAAATTTCGTATTACACTAATACATGTGCTATATAACTCTAGACTCATATTTTCTATTATTTATGTTGCATATTCTTTTATAAATTGTTCTAATATTTTGTTTAGATCTAAAAAATTTAGAAAAATCATACTTCATGTTTTTAAATCTCTGAAAAAGACTATAAAATTTTAGCTGATTTTTTGCAAATCTCAAAGAAATTAGGGTGGCTGAAAAAATTCTAATACCAAAATTGAAAACCCTTGTGCACGGCCTCCCTCCATTGCCATCTTGCTCTTGCACCACTCGTCCACCATCATGCCATCCAGTCGTCCACAGCCAGTGGCTCCAAGGGTGCCACAGGTGCCGACCATTCCATCACTCCCTTCAACCTCACCATGCATCTACCACTTGCGGCCGGTGGCTCCTACGGCATCGACTTTATCCTCTCCTAACCACCTGTAGTGTAATACTGTTGGGGAACGAGGGTTTGGTCCCGAAGGTCCTCCCCGCTAACACTGACCTCAAATGATCACAGTCATCTTTACTAACAGGAACGGGGCTCGAACCAAGGCGGACTTCCGTCGCGGCGAAGGCCTGGGACGAATGGCGAAGGCAGACATGAGCAAGAGCGTCCAAAGGTCTCGTCAAGCCTTCTAAGGGCAACTAGGTCAGGAGCCTGGAGGCCAGGGAGAGGAGGCCTACGGCCAGTGGCGGCGGTAGGGGAACGAACCACTCGGGACCCCCACGGAAGACCCTACCGGGCTTGGGTCCGGCTCGACATGGGCCCATGAAGTAAGGCAGTGTCCACAGAGGAGGTCCTGATTACCCTTAGAGGGGGAAGAGATGTAAAAGGGATATTCCTTAGCTGGCATATGGGTAGTATTGTAAATGAACTTTCTTGTATTACCAACCTATATAAGGAGGACTCGATCCCCAATAAAATAGACCATTATGTTGGCACAAAACCCTAGAGTCTGATTGCCTCGATAATCCTATTCTGGCTAGTCGCCTTTGGCCACCACCGAAGGCCTTGTCTTACGTTGGTCAGGCGGCTCTGCGCCTAACCACCCCGCTTGACCTCCTCTCCTGTCGGGAATGCTTTCCCAACAAATACCCCTGTCACCAACCCCGCCCATCACCCACGGTTGTGTCTTGGTCATTACTCATTAGCCAAGACCCACTTAAAGAGCTGCTACCCCACCCCCACCTAGATAAAAAAAATCTAGGAACCCTCCGGATAACTAATCCGTTGTCCCAAGATTTTTGTAGATAAATATACTTTGTTCGGTCAAAGTGTTCGGTAGTTGACTAGCTCAATGGCAGTGTGAAGAGCTTGGTGACAAACCGGTATCTATGTTCACTACTTCACTGTCAACTGAGAGCATCTTCGACAGCCTTTCTTAAACCTACTCTCCAGATCCTTATTTAGAGAGCTATTCTAATAAAAATAGTTCTCTATATATGTCCACCCTCTAACAAGTTCTCTGTATCTTGTTGGGTACTCAAGAAAATCAGCTCCGCTCTCTTCGCTGAGCTCGAAATAGGAAAGATGATGAAAATATTTAGAGATCTAATTGAAGAAGCTATTGGAGGAGATTTTCTTTTTTTCCCCCTTAAAAACGCAGGAGAGTTGCGCTTCATTATATTAATAAGAAGAAAGAGGGGTTAAAGAACCATTAGTACAACACACACCTAACAAAATCTTTATTTCTATTAGTACGAAAGGATACAAAAAGTCCCTTGGAGTTTCTCATGGCAAATCTCTTAGCACCAACCTATGATTTCAGGATAACGAAGACATAAGCAGTGGTTCAAAGTGTTGTTGTTAGTCAGTATTCTTTTGCTTAAAACAATTTATGTGAAACCCTTTGCAATCAAACTTTTAAAATATCCAGACACGGAAGCATTTTTAAAAAACTGTCTCTAGCGAAAGTTGGTTTGCAAATCATATCAAAATACTATCTTGGTTATTCTTTTTATGAACTGATAATTTAAGTTTCTGTATCCTGGTTGTGCTACACTAACTAAATAAGAGTTTAGCTAACTGAGAGATAACTAGAATAGATAATTCATTTATTTGCAAACGAGATGATGATCTACGGTCCTGCTCCAAATATGTCGACCTTGGAAGCAACTCATCAATTGCCAGACACCCTCCTATAACAAGAGGCATTTTTATATGGCACAGGTAGAGTCAACAATTTAACAAGAGAGTTCAGAGCAACGAATAGTTTGAATGAAAACCAGCAAGCTGAATACCAAAAGCATGCATTCATCCATCTTCCTAGTTCCCACCATAAGTTGGACTATTTGTAGAGCAGCAAGGCACTACCGGTTTAGCGCCCCATATATAAGCATCTTCCAGCAAAGGACAATCTGGATAAACAGCAATAATGGCCCGTCCGTGCATCTTTTCACCTTGTCTTGTTTGGCTTCTTTGTCTCCTCACCTTCTTTGGCAGCCTGGTGGCCACATCCAATGAAGGGGAAAATGACCAACGAGCACTTCTCTGCTTCAAGTCCCAGCTCTCTGGTCCAGCCGGCATTTTCGCCTCATGGAGCAATACATCCTTGGAGTTCTGCAGTTGGCACGGGGTCAGTTGCAGCGAACATCCACCTCGTCGTGTTACTGCGTTGGATCTCACATCAGAAGGCATCACAGGTATCATATCACCTTGTATTGCCAATCTCACTTCTCTTACAAGGCTGCAGCTCTCAAAGAATAGCTTCCATGGGAGCATACCGTCAGAGCTTGGACGACTCAGCCAACTCCGCAGTCTGAACCTAAGCATGAACTCTCTAGAAGGTAACATCCCTTCTGAGCTCTCTTCATGTTCCCAACTTCAAATCCTTGGATTGTGGAACAATTCTCTTCATGGTGAGATACCACCTTCCCTAAGCCAGTGTATCCATCTTGAGGAGATCAACCTTAGCAACAACAATCTAGAAGGAAGCATCCCCTCTCCTTTTGGGACTCTTCCAGAGCTGCGAATACTAAATCTCGCTAGCAACAAGCTTAGTGGTGCCATACCGCCCTCTTTGGGGAGCAGCCTTTCTCTCACATACGTTGACCTTGGGACAAATGCTCTTACCGGAGGGATTCCGGAGTCCTTGGCCAGCAGCTCCTCTCTCCAAGTGCTTAGGCTCATGAGAAACAGTCTTGGTGGAGAACTACCAGAGGCTCTCTTCAACAGTTCATCGCTTATTGCCATTTGCCTCCAAGAAAACAAATTTGTTGGTCCTATACCACCTGTTACTGCCATCTCTCCACCAGTAAAACATCTTCATTTGGGAGGGAACTCTCTCTCAGGAAAGATACCAGCCTCATTAGGGAATCTTTCTTCCCTGCTTGACCTTCGTCTTACATGGAACACTTTAGTTGGGAGCATCCCAGAGAGCATAGGCTATTTGCCAACACTAAGTTTACTGAACCTGAATTTAAACAACTTGTCTGGGCCAGTACCACCCTCTCTGTTCAACATGTCCTCCCTAAGAGCTCTTGCTATGGGAAACAATTCGTTCAGTGGAAGATTGCCGCCACACATCGGCTACACACTTCCAAAAATTCAGATACTGATCCTCTCATCGAACAAGTTTGATGGTCTAATTCCAGCTTCTCTTCTCAATGCTTACCAAATGCAGTGGCTTTACCTTGGACAAAACAGCCTAACTGGGCCTGTGCCATTCTTCGGATCACTGCCAAACTTGGAAGAACTTCAACTGTCATATAACATGCTAGACCTAGGAGACTGGGGCTTTATCTCTTCACTGTCAAATTGTTCCAGACTGACTAGACTCTATCTGGCTGGGAACAATTTCCAAGGGGAATTGCCAAGTTCTATCGGCAATCTTTCTAGTAGCCTCGAAATATTGTGGCTAAGGGACAATAAAATTAGTGGGCCCATACCACCAGAGCTTGGAAATCTCAAGAACCTGAACACATTGTACATGGATTACAATCGTTTCACTGGTAGTATACCAGCAACAATTGGGAATCTGAAAAAATTAGTAGTTCTAGCCGCTGCACAAAACAGACTCTCAGGCACCATCCCTGATGCAATTGGCAACCTTGTTCAGCTGACTGATTTGAAATTGGATGCCAACAACTTGAGTGGCAGGATACCTGCAAGTATAGGACGTTGTACTCAGCTCCAAATACTCAATCTTGCTCATAACACACTAGATGGTGGTATACCAAGATCAATCCTCAAAATATCTTCTCTTTCTCTAGAATTTGACTTGTCATACAACTACTTGGCTGGGGATATACCAGAGGAAATTGGCAATCTCATTAATTTGAATAAACTTAGCATCTCAAACAACATGTTGTCCGGCAACATCCCATCCACTCTTGGCCAGTGTGTGCTTCTGGAGTATCTTAAGATGCAAAACAATTTCTTTACAGGAAGCATTCCACAATCTTTTGCACAACTGGTCGGAATCAAAGAGTTGGATGTTTCCAGGAACAATTTGTCTGGGAAAATCCCAGAGTTCCTCACGTCCCTGAATTATCTGCATTTTCTCAATTTATCCTTCAACAATTTTGATGGAGTAGTTCCAAAAGGCAGCGTTTTTGGCCATACTAGTGTAGTGTCAATGGAAGGAAATGATCACTTGTGCACTAGTGTTCCAACGAGAGGTGTCACTCTTTGTTCAGCGAGGGGTCACAGAACAAGCAGGCACTACAACTTGGTTCTAATTGCAAAGATAGTAACACCAATTGTTATAATCATATTGCTTTGTCTTGCGGCATTTTTCTGGAGGAAGAGAATGCAGGCAAAACTGCATCTGCAACAATCCAATAAGAACATGAAGAACATTACATACGAAGAAATCTTGAAGGCAACAAATATGTTCTCTCCTACTAACTTAATTGGCTCAGGTTCATTTGGAAAGGTTTATAAGGGTAACATGAAGCTTCACAAAGATCAAGTGGCCATCAAGACTTTTAATCTCAATATATATGGAGCACATAGGAGCTTCCTTGCAGAATGCGAAGCCCTCAGAAATGTCCGACATCGAAATATTGTAAAAGTAATTACTGTATGCTCTTCAGTGAATCCTACTGGGGCCGACTTCAAGGCCATAGTTTTCCCATATATGCTGAATGGGAACCTAGATATGTGGCTGAACCAGAAAACCCATCAAAATAATCAAAGACAGATTCTGAGTTTAAGTCAAAGAATCAGTATATCATTGGATGTAGCATATGCTATGGACTATCTTCATAACCAATGTGCATCGCCAATAATACACTGCGACCTGAAGCCAAGCAATATTCTTTTGGACCTTGACATGGTAGCATATGTCAGCGACTTTGGCCTAGCAAGGTTTCAATGTAATAGACCAAGTGCACATGAAGACAATCCAACAAGTTTTGCTGGCCTAAAAGGATCCATCGGGTATATTCCACCAGGTGATTTAAGCCAAAACTTAAGTTCTCGCTTCTGATTGTTCTTTACAGAATAGTACAAAAGTGCAGATTTTAATGACAACTGTAAATGTATATGCAGAGTATGGCATGAGTGAGGGCATATCAACCAAGGGTGATGTTTATAGTTTCGGAGTGCTCTTGTTGGAAATGATGACAGGTTGTCGTCCCACTGATGAAAAATTCAGTAATGGTACAACCCTCCATGAGTTTGTTGATAGAGCATTTCAAAATAATATAAACGAGGTTGTTGATCCAGTTATGACACAAGACAACATCAACAAAACGGAAGTGCTACATGACTGCATAATTCCCTTGATTAAAATAGGATTGTCCTGCTCCATGACATCCCCTAAAGACCGACCAGGGATGGACAAAGTTTCTACCGAGATCCTTACAATCAAGAATAGGTTCTCAAGCATACATGATCAATCGAATAATTGAACATATAGTACCTAGATTTAGCTATGGATCGCTAATGGGTAGTGATGCTTTTCTACATCTAAGATAAGGAAATTTCCGTTCTGTATTGTATTTTGTAGAGAGAAAATTACTTATTTTGACACTCGTAGAATGAAAGCTTCCATCGTTGGCCCTTGCAAGCTCGAACTTCCTTGCAAAGTTGCAACAACACGTGCAGGTATCCCCGAGGATCATGATTGCGGTGGCAATGCTGGTGTCGCCGCCGGACCATCACTCACCGAGGTTGGAACATCTCACCTCCTGGCAGACGGCACCCTCTCCATCATCCCAGCGACCAGTACATCCACCGGCGGGAAAAATCAAGAAGACAACTAGATGAGGAGAGGGAGGAAAGAAATCAAGCAAGAAGAACACTAGATCTAGAACCGGAGAGAGAAGAAGTCAAGAAACGCACAAGGGCTCGCTGCCGATGTGCCGACGGCGGGAGGAGGTCCTTGATCATCTTCCGCGCGGCGTGCCTGTAAGCGGGCGGGCGGCATGTAGTCGCTGCTGAATCGCGATCGCAATGCTAAAGGAATCGTTGTGGTTTTTTTTTTTCCTTTTTTTTAAGGCAAATATGACCGTACTTTGCAAAGGGTCTAATGCGTCTTGGAAATCGAGTCTATATCATGACTATATATGTTTCTGACTGGTATTCTTGCAAAAAAAAAAAACTTTTTCCTTTCTCCTCGCTCCTCCGCCACCTCTCCCATCCTGGGCAAAATATCCGATACCTATTACCTGTACCTAAATTATCTGAACCTGAACTCGAATTACCCGAACCCGAGATATCCGATCCTAAATTCGGATAGCGATTTTGATTACCCGAAATTAGTTTGGGTAATTCGGATAATATCCCTGGTACCCAAACAATCCGAACTACCAAACATTTATCTCTGTCTTTATGTTTAACATGTGTTTTTAGTTGAACTTATCACTTTATTAGAATATAATTATCTTTGTTCGAACAAGTGACCGTAATACATTATTCTCTACAAAATGCAATTAAAATTCTATATAAATTACTGCTGAAATGATATATAAATTGCTACTGAATATTTGTATAGTTTCTTATTTTTTTATAAATTCGGGTGTATCGGAAATATCCGAACTCAAACTCGAATTATCGGGTACCTGAAATTATAGGTAGTGTTTTTTCAAAACTAATATCAAATAACCATTTTTATTACCTAAATTTTAAATTATCCGAATTACCCCACCCGAAACTGGTAACCCGAACGGCCAGACCTCCTCCCGCCCCAGCGATGCCTCCGCCTCCCCCACGCCAGTTCCTCCTCTTCAGATCTCTCTTGCTCCTCTCGCATGGCGCATCGGCGGAGGAGCCACCGGCGCAGCGGGGCAGCAGCGCGGGCGGCCCTCATCGCGGCTTCTCGGGTGCAGGGGTTCCCGGCACGGCTTCCCGACCACGGGTGGCCTTGACGCGAGCGGCCGTCCCGGTGGCGGGCTCGGCCGTGGACGTCCCGTCGGCGACCACCACGGCCCCAGCACGAGCAGGCCTCCGCCGCGGATGCCCCGGCGACGAGCGCGGGCGCGGGGCCAGTGCCCTCCGTCGGCGACCACATCAGCCGTTCTCGGCGTTCCTTCGGACATTGTCGCCTTCGATGTTGGAATATCGATGCTGGCCGCCCACCCTGGGTTAGGTTTTCTCCGTTTCCCGTCTTTTCATCTTCCTTACCTGCAGATCCTGGATTAGATTTTTATTTACTAATAAAATGCCTGATGTTTTCATTCAGTCGTGCTTCGTCAGCTGCAGATCCGTGATTCGATTTACTAATGCCATCTTAGTCTTGCTTACTCAGCTGCAGGTCCGTGCTTCGATTTACCAATGCCTATTGTTTCCTTTTTGAAGGGCGGGCCTGGTGCAAGCGGTCTTACCGCCTGTGACCGGAAGGTCCCGGGTTCGAGTCGTGGTCTCCTCGCATTGCACAGGCGAGGGTAAGGCTTGCCACTGACACCCTTCCCTAGACCCCGCACAGAGCGGGAGCTCTCTGCACTGGATACGCCCTTTTTTTTATTGTTTCCTTTTCTTTTTTTGCAGCAATGCCTTGCGTCTCGTGCTAAACACGTTGTGCTCCTCCTCAGGTGCAGGTGGACTTCTGCAGCTGGCCCGTTCTGCTATTCACTTTGGAGATGGAGGTGGGTTTGCAATTTTATTGGTACCAATTAACACACACAGTACGCTTCAATTTTGCATGCTATCTTATTGCTTGTTATATGAACCATTATCTCAAATGCAGCTGCAGATTAAAATTTCACGTTAGTCATTCATTAAGAATAATCTCTTTTGCAGACCTCACAGAAGAGGCAACGTAGTTTGGACAAACTGGATGATCCTTCTGCGTAGGTTCTTTGGTACCTACTTTTTTTTCTTTGCTTCTAATTCTTCTCTGATTACATTTTCCTTCCTCTTGTGCCATGGCTGATGATGCGAGTGCAGTTCGACCCAGCCAGTTACGTGCATTGATGAATGTCATTGCTTGGCTTACAAACATTCTGTGATTAATTAGTGTGTGCAGTATGCTAGATACTTCACACGAGACAATTTTAAAATCAACTTTTTGTACTGTGAATCTTTAGGTTCTGCTATCTATTTGACATATGAGGTCACATAGCGCAGCTCATACCTGCCAGCATTTCCTGTGAACTATGAGCTATGTTGATAGGCCATTGAACAATTTTTCCCACAAAAAACAGTCCTTCCAATATTATATCAAAAAAAATTATTTTCGGACCAAATACAACATGATCGGCCTCATATAATTTTCATAGATATATAAACTAAGATATCTTGTGTGCTACACAGACCTAACACCAGAGATCTTAAACGACAGGAAAAGGACAGCGGACGCGAAGCCTGCATAGATTAGGAAGGGAGGATCTTTCCTTGGATTTCTGTTCTTCATTCAGGAGAGGTATAATCGCTTCGTCTCCCCCGTTTATGTTTATTTTCACACGAACTGAATTATTTCGGATGATTTTTTCTCTACCTCATGCATTGATTGGTGGATTTGTGCTTGATTCTGTGCCGCACCAAGGATCATTGGTACCCACTACACGTGCATTTCGTGGTGCGGTTTGCTTGTAAAATTTGGTTGGCGGATAGTGCTGTTCTTGGCTACCTTGCCTGCGCTGGATGCTTTATCTGTCTGTGCCTGCCTTTGATAATCGTGGTGGCCAGAAATCCGTATTTTCTATCTGCAAAATAATAGAGAGGTCCCATTTGTGATGGAGACGTTACTATCCATGTCCTGGCTATTTTTTTACCCCGAGATCCATTTCTTTCGTACCTATTTTTGACATTTATCTGTTTAATCTCATCACACAAGACATATGTGGATCGAGAAAAGTTCTTTCTATAACCACTAAAACAGAGTGCAAGACTGGGCAGACCTCTGTCATTTGTTAATCTTACCACCCTTCCTGTTGTTTAAAGGTTAGATTGGTCAGGTTGGATTATTGTCCTTTTAATCTAGGCGAGTTTAGTCTGTTAAAGAAATGGCATACTTTTGGTGGTTTGGTTCTCGTCAGTTGTGAGTGAAGTTCCCTTGAGATGTACATAGCCACCAAGATGTTTTAATTGTATTTGCATATATGATGGTATAGTTAATAGTACCTAACCTGAAAGTTGCTGTTTTATTTACATGTACTCTATACTTAAAATTTGGTTGGGCTGAAAATACTTAATTATAACTCTACATTACATGTTTTCGGTTTGCTGTAGCTTCGTCCCTTATTTTATTGCAGTATTATCTCTTGCAGTGTCTTGTATTAGGTACTAAAGGGAAGACCAACGTTGTATACAACTCTTTGGATGCTTCAAGATCAACAAGGTAAGGACATTGATCATCAATTAGATCGACTTTTACTTTTGCACAAAACAATACTTTGGTGCATATCTCAGTATGTTATATTCCTTATCTTCCTATGTATCTTTGTGCTATTGTTAATTACATATGATTTGAGTACTATGGTTTATTCACAAATGTTGATGATTAATTAGGATGGATTATGTAACCCAAAAAAAATACTACCACCATTTTCCTTTTTATATCTCATAGGTACTCCCTTTACATTGTCCCGTCCATATATTTCTTACTTTTATTACCTCATACAAACAGTTTGATGTGTCAGTGGCTTAGCGAGTTCCCATGTCCAGTGCGAAGTTTAGCTGTTGCCCAAATCTCTAGCCCCTCTCATCCAACGGCAAGTTTAGCTTCTCTAGGTTAAAAACTCTAATTTGGGTGAGTAAATTATCTTAGAGGTACCATTAGTCTGCTGCTCTTGTTTAAGCAGATTTTATTATTTTTTTCCACCAATTGTTTTTGGCACTGTCGCAATTGATAGCATAGGTAATTTTGGGCCTGCCTTGCCTAGCCACACTGTTAGGCTACATTGATCCATTTTTCCTTGTTCCTCCAATGTGCTTTTTACAGTATAGATACAGTGGATGTTCAAATAGAAATCTGTTTACACCAAAATTACGAAAGAAGAACGTGAGAACTCGAAGTTCTAAGATTGTATTATCAAGAAATCGATCAGATGTGAATCGATGTCGGCTGCTTGTGATGCAGTGTCGGAATCGGCTATTTTATAGATGGTGTCGGGGAGAATATGTCGGACTCTACAAAAAGGAAAAGATTAGGGTTCAAGTTATCTTAAGTTATGAATATTTTCTTTTATTCCAAGAATTGTAATGAGTCGTATTTGAGTAGGATTCATGCTTAGGTTCCGGGTATAAATATTGGACCCTGGATATTATAAAAGACAACTAATCAATCAATACAATTAGTTTTTCGGCTTCATACCAACCCTTAGGAGTAGGAGTACTGTAAATCTCGACGAGTTCTTCAACAAGCAGTGCTGCATCAACTGATCGACCTCCGGCTTGTTTGTGAGTATCGTCACGACTTGTATCATACTCGTAAAGCTGCATCAGTCGATTGATCTTTTACGAGTATAATATAAGTTAGTTATCGATCTGTATCATTATTTATAAAAGTTATCGATCTTGTGTTAAATAACTTGTTTAATACAATATCACCGGTTATCGAATCTGCTAAGATTAGTAAGATTTTTTTTACTGTTTTTGGTTGATTTATCAGTTATCGATTTTGCTATAATTAATGTTTTATTAATCATAACAAAATCACCCGATTGAGATAGAGATAGAGATAGATTGACATCATATCATCTTAATTGGTCGTCCTCTGATCTGGTCATGCTTCAATCTCATAATTGATGATTTAATTTCGCTAGATCGGCTCTTTTATCTCTATTCCAATCAAGCATAGTATGTATTCAAAGACATGATTCGATCTTCAATAAACTCACTAGTTAATGAGATCTAATCTAATGACACTATCAAAGCTGCATCGATCCGGTCGAACCTCACTGAGAATACTTTGGGTTAGAGATTATCGATTAGTGGTTTTGTTCATGATTGAGATATGTATTCTGTTTGTTTGCTATGTCTGTATCGGCTATTTTAGCCGATTCACCTGTGCTTTCACACATATAGCATGTTTTTCATGAGTCTGTCAATATATAGATGATTTTATAGATTCTTTGGCTTTAGTTTGTTACTATTATCATAGTTGTATCGATCCGGTCAAACCTCACTGTTGATGGTAACAAATTAGGTCCAGAGTGTTTGTATATTCATTTATACTAGACAGTCGATTTGTTCACATGTATCTTTTCTCGTTAAACTTATCGGCTCAATGTTTTATACTGGTTATATCTATCTAGCTGATGATGCTTTCTTTATATTACTTATATCTGGGTGCATCATCCTTGCTATCATAAATCAATCATGACCCACGAGCATCACAGTTCTTAACAGTCGATTTCTCCTCGTATCGGCTATTTAGTCGATTTTTCTGTTTGGCTGCTCCCAAAGCAGCATACTTGGAACTGTTTGGCTAAAATCGGTCTGTTTCACCCTAAATTACTGATAAGCTTTCTTTTCTTGTCAATTACAGGTCAAATTGACTGGCACGTCTTTGATATTTTTAGGATCGACTTGTCCTGTGTTGCAGCCAAACAGATCTCCGGGTTGACTTCGTCCAGATCGTTCCGGATTGCAGCATGTTAGGCGTATCAACACACGTTTTTGCGCCGACACATGTTCTGGCACGTCCGGTGGGACCCCACAATTGTCATGGTAGCTCACAACAACAGAAATATTCTTATGGTGCCTTATGAAGAGTTACCTGATAAGGATAAATGTGTCACTAGTAAAGCTATAGAAGAGTTTTAGAACAAGTATTTGTTGTCCTACATCAAGACTCGTGACAATAAAGTTATTCATAAATATCCACTACCAAGACTTCTGATATATGGGCAGTTAGATACAGATAAAGCTGATGATAGGCGTTTCTTTATAGATGCTGTCAATAAATCTGTTAATGATGTTATGTTGAATCCTAATACATCTTTTTTGAATACATTCCACAATACTATGAATGGGGTGTTTCATGGATATCTAATTGATTATATTGAACCGGTTTATTACAACATTCAACATCTGTGACTTAGGGGACTAATCAAACCGGTACTAGCCATCAAGAAGCAGCACTAGTTGTCAATGATGATGCCTAGGTAGTTCAGAGCTTATCTGAGCAAGTTCAGGGTATTACTAATCAAGTCTAGTATAATCCTGGATAATTAGTGCAACGTGTGCGCAGCCGACATGGCAAGTTCAGAATCAAATGATTAATTTTGGCACATCAAGCCAAATACCGTCATCGGCTCCAAAATAGTGCCATCAGTTCAAAGGATTTGTAGAGATACAGATCCCAACATTTACAACCAGAGACTTTAAGCAGCAAATCAGTAAAAGACCCAACAGATAGAGATTCCATAAGGATATCATTATGGCACATATTATAATACCCTTCATATGATTCTAAATCCAATGTATTAAGGTACCTAAAATTTTATTCCGCAGATGGATCACAATTGCAAAGAAGTCCAAATTCAAATGCTGATGAGTTGTTACTCAGAGTAACTGAAATGATAAAGAATCAGTTCGGTTTAAAACCAAAATGGCAGACTTTTTCGTATAAACGTCCATATCTAGAGCGGTATGATTTGGTTGCTCTTCTTACAAATTACAGGCTTCCGGAATTTGATAAGTTTACTGGTTAAGATAGTACAAACACAATATAATATGTCAGTCGGTATCTTAATTGGGTGAAGCATCCATTGAAGAAGTTCATCGAGTTCGTTTCTTCTCTTTGTCCTTATCAGGACTAGCTTTCACCTGATTTTTATCGTTACCAGTTAATTCTATTGCCAACTGGAGTGACCTGAAGAAGAAATTTCATACATATTTCTATACAGGGACAAGAGAAAAGAAAATCACAGATTTAACGACTATAAGGTAAAGAACTAATAAATCGGGTGCCGATTTTCTTTGGAGGTTCCGAGAAACAAGGAATTTATGTTTTTCATTGAATCTAACTGATGATCAGCTAGTTGCTTTGGCTGTTCAAAGAATGTTGCCAACATGAAGAGAAAAACTGCTTGGGCAAGAGTTTGATAATTTAAGTCAGTTGGCTCAACGAGTGACAGCACTTAATAGTTAATTTCAGAATATGCGCAGAGATAACCGATTACAGAAGAATGCCGTAATTGCTGAAGCTTATAATCCATATTCAGTTAATGATGATGATGAGGGTGATGAAGAAGAAGAGATTGCTGCGGCTGAATAGAATTGAGGTAAGAAGATAGTGATGGTGCCAAATTCTTGGAGAAAAGGAGTTGAAGAAAGTTATGATTTTGACGTCACAAAATCAGACAAACTTTTTGATTTCTTGTTTGAGAAAGAACAGATCAAATTATCCGTCAATCATGTTATGTTATCTCCTGATCGGTTGAAGAATAAGATCTACAGATTTCATAACACTACTTCTTATTCTACTAATGAGTGCAGAATTTTTCGGCAACATATATAGAGGACTATTCAGCAAGGGAAGCTTAAGTTTGATGCACATCGGAAGATGAAAGTTGATGATAATCCTTTTCCAAGAGATCAGAATATGTTTGATGCTAAATTGCTCAAAGGGAAGACTAAAGTCCTAACATCAACTAGGGCAAAAGAAACTGGGACAGTGGATTCAAAAATGCAAATATCGGCTGATGAATATAGAGAAATTAAAAAGACGTCGTGACTAACAGAAGAGCTGATATGAGCAGGGAGAGACGTCAAGAAGCGGGGCAATGAGGTCGCGTGTTATATCTCGAATTTTGTTGAATAAATGGCAACGACAGAAAGAAAAGGATTATTAGCGTTGGTTAGAAGAGAAAGGATACCAGTGTCAACAAGAAGTGGAGAGGTATGAAAGAAAATAAACTGAATTATATTAGAATTGTTCTTTCTTCAGACATTGTTGGAATGAAGGTTTGAAATTGCCTACTAGAAATAATTGCCTAGAGTATAGTGAACAATATTAAGAGTTTAGGCAATCCCAAGCCAACCGCCAGTCTATCCATGCTCGAATCGAGTATCATCATGATAATATGGATCGGCGCTTAAAAAACAGAAGTGTTTATGATCGTCTTGGAAAGCGAGTTGTTGATCAAAATTGGGTTTATTATGAAGAAAAAGGTGATAAGGGAGAGTATGTTTAGCAGAAAGGGCAATGGTGTCTAGGAGGTTTAACAAGAAGTTAGAAAAAAAGGGTACAACGCCTAAGGAATAGAGAGCTAGAACAGGCTCAGAAATCTGGTAAACCTCAAGTATGACGTGCTAAACAAACAGCCGATAAGAGTCAACCATCGGTTAATATTCAAATGGTTTTTCTTTTACCGTCAGAATTTAGAGCTCCTGCAGATCAAGAAGTCTATTCAGATTTTGATGAATCGGAATATAAGGAGATAGTTGCCAAGTTGACAGTGATACAACAAGCTATATTTGATAAGCCAGTCAAACATCGGCACTTAAAGGCTTTATATGTAAAAGACTTTCTTGATGGGAAGCCGATGAGCAAAATGTTGATGGATGGAGGTGCTTCTGTTAATCTTATGCCTTACACTACTTTTCGCAAGCTTGTTAAGGGACCAGGAGATTTGATTGAGACTGACATGATGCTTTAGGATTTTGGGGGTAATGCATCTAAGAACAGGGGAGCAATAAACGTTAAATTGATAATTAAAAGTAAGACTTTGCTCACTACATTTTTTGTCATCGATGAAAAGGGTTCATATAGTTTACTCCTTGGTCGTGATTGGATTCATGCAAATTGTTGTGTACCATCAACTATGCATCAATGCTTGATTCATTGGCATGGAGATGATGTTGAGCTGGTTCATGCTGATGATTCTGTAAGTATAGCAACGCTAACCCAATGTATTGGGAGCTAGAAGATTTCGAGTGTTTTTCTGACAAGCGAAGGGAAGGAGGTTTCATTAAGATCAATGATGAAAGCGAACAGCCGATCCAAGCAGTCGGCTCTGAGTGTTTATTTTAATGGATAATCCAATAGATAGTACCGATGGTAAATTAGGACTTGGCTTTATGTCGGCCGATGAGTTAGAGGAGATAGATATTGGTCCTAGAGATAGGCCTAGGCCGACGTATCTAAGTGCTAAGTTGGATCCAGAGTATAAGCAAGAGTTGATAGATTTATTAAAGGAATTTAAATATTATTTTGCTTAGGAATATTATGAGATGTCTGGTATAGATCGATCAATTATTGAACATCGGTTGCCAATCAAACCTGGATATCGACCATTTAAATAAGCTCCGAGGAGATTTAACCCAAATGTTCTTGATGATATCAAAAAGGAGACTGAAAGATTACTAAAAGCAAAATTTATCTGACCGTGTCGTTACGTAGAGTGGATATCGAGTGTTGTTCCTGTGTATAAGAAAAATGGGAAGTTAAGAGTTTGCATCGATTTTAGAGATCTGAACAAAGCTACACCCATGGATGGTTATCCGATGCTAATAGCCGATATGTTGGTAGATGCAGCAGCCGGGCAAAAGGTTATTAGTTTTATGGACGGCAATGCAGGATATAATCAAATTTTTATGGCTAAGGGAGACACAGCAAAAATAGCTTTTAGGTGCCCTGGCGCAATCGGCTTATTTGAATAGGTTGTGATGACATTTGGTTTGAAGAATGTTGATGCAATTTATCAGAGGACAATGAATTATATTTTTTATAAGTTGATCGACAGGATTGTTGAAATCTACATTGATGATGTGATGGTGAAATTCAAAGGGTACAAAAAACATCTAGCTGATTTGCAGGAGACTTTGGAGTGCACAAGAAAACATGGTTTAAAGATGAATCCTAATAAGTGTGCCTTTGGAATATCAGCTGGATAATTTTTAGGTTTTATAGTCCACGAGAGAGGAATTGAAATTGGTCAAAAAAGTATGAACCCCGATTACTAAAACAGAGTTACAATCTTTGCTTGGTGAGATTAATTTTATCAGAAGGTTTATTTTAAATTTGTCAGAAAGCGTTCTGCCATTTTCTCATTTGTTGAAGTTGAAAAATGATCAAGAATTTAAATGGGGTGACATACAACAAAAGGCGTTTGAAGAGATAAAAGAATATATGAAATATCCACCTATGCTAGTTCCTCCTCAGGAAGGTAAACCTTTTAAGTTGTACGTGTCGGGCAATAGCCAAACAATTGGATCGGCCTTAATGCAAGAGTTTGAAGGAAAAAACGAGTTATTTTCTATTTAAATAGAAAGCTTTTGGATCTAGAAACAAGATATTCTCCTATTAAAAAGTTATGCTTATGCTTATATTTCTTTTGCACTAAGTTGCGACATTACTTGTTATCGATAGAGTGTACAGTTGTGTCCAAGGTTGATGTGATCAAGCACATGCTATCAATGCCAATATTAAATGGGAACATGAAAAAGTGAATTCTTGCATTATTGGAATTTAACTTGAGGTACGAATCGGCTAAAGCAGTCAAGAAGCAAGTAATAGCCGATTTTATTACTCAATATCATAAATCAAGTATTGGCTATGTAGAACTGATACCTTGGACATTGTTCTTTGATGGGTCATCGTGCAAGCAAGGTGGTGGCATTAGTATTGTTATTGTTTCATCTCGGGGGGTAAGTTTTGAGTTTGTTTTTCCAATTAAACCAATGGCTACTAACAATCAAACAAAATATGAAGCTATTATTAAGAGACTTCAACTTCTTCATGAAGTAAAGGCCGAGTCAATCGAAGTATTTGGAGATTCGTAGTTAGTTATTAATCAGTCGATCTTCCTATATGAATGTAAAGATGATATTCTGAGGGGATAATATGATGAATGCTAGATGTTACTCAAGGAGTTTCCCCATATTTTTCTTCAGCATATTCCAAGAGCATAGAATCAAGAAGCTAATCGATTAGCTCAGAGTGCGTCAGGGTATCGAGTGTTTTAAGATATCTTAAGCAGTGAAACCTTGACTAATGATTGGAGGGTCGAAATAGCCGATTATCTTAAAAATTCATCACAGAAGGTTACCAGGAAACTAAGGTATAAATCGACTAAGTATGTTTTGTTAGATGATCAGCTATATTACAAGACAGTCGATGGGGTGTTGCTTAAATGCTTAAATCAGGAAGAAGCTAAAGTGTTGATGGGTGAAGTACATAAAGGAGGAATATGTGGAGCTCATCAATCGGCTTATAAGATGAAATGGATTATTCGCAGGTCTAGATATTTCTGGCCAACAATACTAGCAGATTATTTCAAATATTACAAGGGGTGTCAGGATTATCAACGTTTTGGTAATGTTCAGAAATCACCTACATCGGCTATGAATCCAATAATTAAGCCATGGCCGTTTCGAGGTTAGGGAATTGATTTAATTGGCAATATTTTTCCACCTTCAAGTAAGGGACATAAGTTCATATTTGTGGCAACAGATTACTTTACCAACTGGGTTGAGGCAATTCCTTTAAAGATGGTAACCTCAAAGAATATGATTGATTTTGTCAAAGAACATACTGTGTATCGTTTTAGAATTCATCAAACTATTACTACTGATCAGGGGGCAATGTTCACATCAGAAGAGTTCAGAGATTTTGCTACCAGTATGGGGATCAAGTTACTAAATTCTTCTCCTTACTATGCTTAGGCTAATGGCCAGACAGAGACGACCAATCAAATTATGATCAAGTTGATTAATAAAAAGATCGAATAGCAACCAAGAAAGTGTTACTTAACGCTTAATGAGGCATTATGGGCATACATGATGGTTTACCATGGATCGATTAAAACATCACCTTATGAGCTAGTATATGGGCATAATGCTGTCCTTCCTTGGAAAATTCAGACTAGATCAAGACGTGTTACATTATAGAATGATTTATCAGCCGAAGTCTACAAGAATCTAATGATGGATGATTTAGAGGACTTAAGTTGTCATAGACTGCGTGCTCTTGAGAATATTGAAGCCAATAAGCTAAAGATTACAAAGTATTATAATAAGAAGGTCAAAAGCAAACAATTTTCTAAGGAAGACTTGGTCTAGAAAGTTAAATTGCCGATCGGGTCAAGAGATAGCAAATTCAGCAAATAGTCACTTAACTGGAAAGGACCTTATCGGATTAGTCGATGTGCGTCTGGCAATGCTTATATCTTGGAAACATTGGAAGGGAGAGAAGAATCTGATAGAGCGATCAATGGAAAATATCTAAAGAATTATTATCCTAGCTTCTGGGTTAATGTTTGACAGCCGATTTGTTCTGTCATCAGCTCTAATAGCCGGTACCAGAAGGGTATCGCCTCTAGTTCAAAAAACAGACCCAAAGGAGTAAAAGCCGATATGATATGTATCGCCTATAGAGCAAAAACAAACATAATGACAATAATGATGTATACAAAGATATTGCAAAAAATTCGCTGAGACGCGATCATAGAAAAACAAAGAATTCATTCATTGATCAATTTATCCTAGGTACAAGCTAATCAAACACCCTATTTATAACATCCTGGGCTGAGGTGATGTCCACGATGGCCGCTGCGGCGTCTTCAAAGTCCTTGACCAGGTCCTCGTACATGTCGGGGTCGTCGGCCATCAGGAAGCCCGGCTCCATGGTACGGAGATCGTGCCCGGTCTGGACCTACACCGCGGCCAAGGCCACCGCTACGCCGTGGTGAACGCCGTGGAGGACGATCTCCTGGACGTGCGTCGGACGTCGTGCGGGCGGTTATTGAGGAGAGGGCCCTGGGCGTTGACGGCCACCATAGCCGCATTCGCCGTCAGTTAGAGGTTCTCCAACTACACCGTTAGGGCTGGCAATCACAGAAACAAAGGGGGTATCAAGACAAAGACAGTGGAAATTGGAATAAGGGTTTTCTTGGAATTCATCTTACCCGCTACCATGGTGTTGGACTCGGCTAGCCACGCCTGAGCAGTGCTGGCCTCTTCCTCTACGGCGAGGAGGGCGGCTTGAGTGGCCCCGAGGCGGATCTCAAGCTAACCGTTCTCCCGAGTTGCCTCGGAGTAACGGTCCTAGCCCGCTCTCCACTTCTAGAGGAAACATCGGGCGTCGTCGCTGTTGTTGGAGTCGGAGGAGTCCGACGACAAATCTGGCGCGGGGGCGACAGCTGATGCAGCAGACGCGGCGACAGAAGGCTCGCCGGCCCTGGGAGGAAGTGGCCGGAGGCTATCATTTAAGACAAAAATATAAACGGGTTAGAAGGATTCATTGCCATAAGCAAAAAATGTTGGTCTTACCTCATACGGTGGAGGCACTGGCTCATCGGCATGTTCTCCTCTGGAACCTCTTCTGCTGCACGTTTGTCGCGGTTGTCCTTGCCGTCCATGGATTTTGTTTTGATCTACGGCGAGGAGGGAACTGCTATAGGGTTTGTGAAGGCGGAGAAGCGCAGAGTACAGAAGTAGTTGCGAGATGTGTGTGTTTGAGGCTAGAGCCGATGGCTGGTATTTATAGCCACGGAGACGGGATGGTAGATATCTCGGGACGTGCGAAGAGTAACTGCAATTAACAGAAGGTGAAGCGCCGCCCCACTAATGCCGAAGAGAATGCGGCGTTGATAACTGAGAACGAAAGATTGAGGAGTTTTACTGGTGGAGGCCGTGTTTTTAGATAATTGGATTAAAGTCAGAGGTCTGGAATCGGCTATTTTCAAATCGTCTCTTTAGCCGAGATAAAAGATACGATAGATCAGTAGGAAATATGGTTATCATTGGTTCCACACAAAGTACATGTTACAAATGTTGGTATGCAGATTACAAGTTTAGAACATCCTGGATTACTCTCAATGCTTTTAGCTAGATAGCATCAACTTCTGCGATTTGTTGCTCGTCTTCTTCGGCTGATCCAGGGATGTTCTCAAGGGTGTTGCGGATGGCTTTACCTTCTTTGACCTTGGTTAGCATTTCCTGTTTCTTCTGTTTAATGGCATTGGGTATTTGAGCCAGATTGGACTCATGGCGATCGATGGCAGCCTTCACGTTCTTTAGTTCCTTCTCAAGTTCTACACACTTGACTTGTAGTTGGTTCAACTCTAGTTTGATTCTGAGGGAGGAGTTCTTCAAGTTATCGATTAGCTGTGCAAGCTCTTTGGCCTCTTGTTTGTTGTTCTTCTTGGCCAATAAAGCTTCGCGATCAGTTAGGTTTCTCTGAGCCCTTTTCACTCTTGGAGCTTTATCCTCAATGTTGGATAAAGGTGTCAGAACTTCAGCAAGATTTGAAGGCAAGTTACCCGTAATGGCTAGGAAAGTTTTTCTGACCGGATCTGCATCCTGGACCAAATCGGCTATATTCTTTTTGAGCATTGGCAGCATGTCTTTTAGTCGATTCTTTATCTCATCGGACAAAGCTTCTTTGGAAGAGATGGCTAATGAGCTGATTTCCTCTTCATCTATATACTCTTCAAAATTGAAAGAGTAGCTCAGAGTTGGTGAGTTAAGTGCCTGCAGGTGGGTAAGGAAATTTTTTGTTAAGAAATAACAAGTTGTTTGAAAATAAGAAGAATGAGGAGACACAATACCTTTTCTGGGGTAGTTTCTATCTGAGGAGAAGGAACAACTGATAATGCACCAATGGTATCTGGTTGAATCGACTCTGAACTTTCAGTGATGGTATCTATAGACATCAGGGAAATGTTTCAAAAAGATTATGTTGGTTGTAGAAAGATAAACTAGGCATATGACTTTTTTACCATCAATTATCTGCTAGACTGGAGGTTCGACAGTCTAGGTGTCAACATCAACAGGAGCTGTCAGACTTTTGCTCTTGCGTGAATATTTCTTCAGGGAGTGTCTGACATGGTAAATGATCAGAGAAGAGTGAAAATTGAATAAAAATTAAGAGTTTTGAGGAGATACCTTGGCAGCACCAGGAAGTGAAGTGGAAGGGTTCTCATCTTCTGCTGTCTTAGAAGCATTGGTTGTTTCAACCGAAATCGGCTCCGCTTAAGGATCGACCGATGTAGGTTTGGTTGGTGCGGATTTAAACGCCTGGGACAACAGTTCAGCACCCAGAGTAGATTGGGGTGTAATGGTTGATAACTGAGAGGAAAGAATCGGAATTAGAAATTGGATATCATTTTGCGGGAGATTAGTTGATTTACCTGAGAAGCTGATGGTTTGGTTCTGCAGAGTCTTTTTCTAGTGGTGGTTTTCTGAGTCACACCTCTGGCTGCCTTGCGTTTGGAAGACTGGTATGTAAGTATTGCTAGAGCAGCTAGGGTCTTCATCAACTTCTTTAAGATGGGTGTTGTGGATCCCATTCTTGAGGCTGGACATGGTGGATAGTATTCTATGAGATGCCCCTTCCTATCCATGCTTGGAGGATCGAATTAGGTGTCCTGAAAAAGTTTATTAGAACAAGTTGACAGGGGAATTTATTGAATAATTTTTTTGAAAAGGAATGGTAAGTTACCTCACTGTCAGAAGCGAAATCTTCATCTAGACCTATACATCTAGGATGGACTGACCCACAGAAGAGATGGGAGTGTCATTCTTGCCACCAGGAGTCAAACAGATTGGAAGAGAAGGTGACTCTTGTCTAGTCATGCAAGCAAAAGGAACGAAGATCTGATCCTAGTTGAAAGACTTTGGAGGCTTCTATTACTTCACCGATACCTTCTTTTGGCTTTAGTGTATTTTTGAAGAACAGTTGAGGAGGCAGCTGACCAAGGCCAAATTGACGGGCCACGAAACAAGGATCGTAGAATTTGTAGGTTGGAAGATTTTCTGGGAAAAAAGAACCGGTAGCCATTTTTCCATAGCCTTGGTGAAATTCAGCTGGCAGTACATAGGGTTTGATGATGCAACTAAAAATTACTGTAGCTATTTCATCTGAGCAGCCTGATTCAAACCGAAATTTGACTGGCAGGACTAATTCATTGTCTTCATCTTCAACATAAGTCAACCAAGTTAAAATGTTTGCATCAAATCCTCTATATAATTTCTTGAAAAGATGGCCTACATCAACGGTAATTGTTATGGCTGATGCAGCTTCACCATAATTCATGCACTGTCGAATTCTTCCTTCTTTTCCTTTGTAACTTTCAACAAAGTTGGAAGAAGGAAAACTCAGATTTCTGAGATCAAGTCTTACAATCTTGTGCATATACAAGTTTAGCCATAATTGTATCATCCACCAAGGGCCACTAATAGTATGCACTGGTTCATTCTTCAACAACTAGACAGCTACATGTTGCATTAGATGATAAGCAGATCCTGACAGGTATTTTCCAAGAGGGATTTCATTGCCAGCTGCTAGACGCTCTGCCAAGCATTTATAATTGAAAGTTGGACCACAGGAAGATCCATAAAAGATGAATCTTTCTAGCCACATGTTCAAGAAAGCTACATGTTCCCTTTCGGCAATAGTTGATCCGTCTCCAATGTGATTCAGAATGTAGCTTGCCCATCCTGTGCAGTCTAATATTTTGGATAATTTCTTGGATCCAGCACTTAAAAAGTCATAAGGTTACATTGATCCTATTATTCTAACTCCGGTCAATATATAAACGTCGACCAAAGTGATGGTCATTGGGCCGTGACAAAAAACGAAAGCATTTAGGGTGTTGGACATGAAGTAAGATGCAGAAATCAGAAGTGAATCATTCCTCTCCATTCCAGACAATGAGAGTGTCAAGTATTGATTCAAGTCATAAATCTCCCAATCTCTAGCATTTTCCCCCGATACCCTATGAAAATAATCTCTCCATCCCTTAGGCATTTTGGACCAGTTTCTAAAGGGAGTTTTGGTGTTCCAGGAAGACAAATCTACTACATATTATTTGAAGGGGATTCGGTTGGTTTCTTAACTTATAAAGTCAGATGGATCAGGGTCACCCATAGGCCCAAGATAATAGACATTGGGAACAATAGCCGATGGGATCAAAATTTCGTTTCTCATTTCCTAGAAACCAGACAAAATAAATTTGAGAAGAAAGGAAATGCAGGGTAACGACTGATACTTGGAAGATGGGAACTTGAAAGCATACCTCAGGGACGTGGTCGTTGGTCGCATTATAGCCAAAATGGATCTGAATCTAAGGAAGGTTACTTGAATAATAGCTTGATAGAGTAGAGGATTTACTGGGGTTAAGGCCTTGGCGATGGTTGTTGAGGCTTGCCCGAGAAAGAAGGGGAAAGCGAATGGTCCGAGTGAGTTGGAAGTGATACTGTTGGAGTATTATATAAAGTTCGGACCGAAAAATCAAGAGTCACGCATGTATTTTTCGGAATAAACGGTTGGTACACGGTGAGCAGATAAATAGAAATTTTGGAATAAAATCATTTTTATCCCAAAATTGGGGGGGGGCCATGTGTTTACACCAAAATTTAGAAAGAAGAACGCGAGAACTCGAATCTTCTAAGATTGTATCATCAAGGAATCGATCAGATGTGAATCGATATCGGCTGGTTGTGATGCAGTGTCGGAATTGGCTATTTTATAGATAACATCAGCAGACAACGTCAATGGACTACGTACGGATGTCGTCGGGGAGATATGTCGGACTCTACAAAAAGGAAAAGATTAGGGTCCGAATTATCTTAAGTTATGAATGTTTTCTTTTATTCTAAGAATTGTAATGAGTCGTATTTGAGTAGGATTAATGCTTAGGTTCCGGGTATAAATATTGGATCCCGGTTATTGTAAAAGACAACCAATCAATCAAAACAATTACTTTTCTGACTTCATGCCAACCCTTAGGAGTAGGAGTACTGTAGATCTCGGCGAGTTCTTCAACAATCAGGGCTGCATCGACTGATCGACCCCCGACTTGTCTGTGAGTATTGTCACGACTTGTATCATACTTGTAAAGCTGCATCAGCCGATTGATCTTTTACGAGTATAATATAAGTTAGTTATCGATCTGTATCATTATTTGTAAGGCTGCATCAACTGATTGATCTCTTACGAATCATAATATAGATCAAAGTTATCGATCTTATGTTAAATAATTTGTTGTTTAATACAATATCACCAGTTATCGAATCTGCTAAGATTAGTAAGATTCACCAGTTATCGATTTTGCTATAATTAATGTTTTATTAATCATAACAAAATCATCCGATTGAGATAAAAATAGATTGACATCATATCATCTTAATTGGTCGTTCTCCAATCTGGTCATGCCTCAAATCTCATAATTGATGACTTAATTCTGCTAGATTGGCTGTTTTATCTCCATTCCAATTAAGCATAGTATGCATTCAAAGACATGTTTCGATTTTGGATAAACTCACTAGTTAATGAGATCTAATCTAATGACACTACTAAAGCTGCATCGATCCGATCGAACCTCACTGGGAAGACTTTGGGTTAGAGATTATTGATTAGTGGTTTTGTTCATGATCGAGATACGTACTATATTTATTTGCTATGCCTGCATCGGCTATTTTAGCCGATTCGCCTGTGCTTTCACACATATAGCATGTTTTCCATGAGCCTGTCAATATATAGATAATTTTATAGATTATTTGGCTTTAGTTTGTTACTATTATCATAGTTGTATCGATCCGGTCGAACCTCACTGTTGATGGTAACAGATTAGGTTCAGAGTGTTTGTAGATTCATTTGTACTAGACAGTCAATTTGTTCGCATGTTGTATCTTTTCTCGTTAAACTTATCGGCTCAATGCTTTACACTGGTTATATCTATCTAGCTGATGATGCTTTCTTTATATTACTTATATCTAGGTGCATCATACTTGCTATCATAAATCAATCATGACCCACGAGCATCACAGTCCTTAACAGTCGATTTCTCCTCGTATCAGCTATTTAGTTGATTCCCCTGTTTGGCTGCTCCCGAAGCAGCATACTTGGAACTGTCTGGGTAAAACCGGCATGTTCCACCCTAAATTACTGATAAGTTTTCTCTCCTTAATAATTGCAGGTCAAATTGACTGGCACGCCTTCGGGGTTTTCAGGATCGAGTGGTCCTGTGTTGAAGCCAAGCAGATCTCCGGGTTGACTTCGCCCAGATCGTTCCGGCTTGCAGCGTGTCAAGCGCATCGACACACGTTTTTGCGCCGACAAAACCATTGACAGATACATGTTGCTTCATAGTTGTGGAGGCAACCAATATAGTTTGCCAGGTTGATAAATTCATTTGTGTCCTGACTAAGAGAGAGAAAGAAGATTGAGGGTGTTCAAAGGTGTGACTGCATTTTACTTTCTATAATAGTTTGGCACATGATAATGAGGTGCTATGTCTGCTAGGTTGGGCTCCTGTACTCCCTTCTGCCGTTTATGGTAAAATATCTCGGGTTGCATGTTTTTCAGGATTTCTTATCGAATGGGCCTTCACAAAATTGTTGTCCAGAGACGCCTTCTCTTGTGGAAATGCAAAATTACTGCATTCCAAAACAAATATACTTCTTCAGCAAATTGTTGGACATGAACTTCAAATTAAGAAAGGTATTAGTGCATTCGTTCTTTTGGTCTACCTGTTGTTACCTGTGTGACTGGACTTTATTTTAGAGAAAAGTGTGAGCTACATTACCCCATTAGAGAAAAGTGTGGACTTTATTATTCCCTAATTTCTGGTATCCTGGTTAACTTTAATGTCATTATCATGCTTTAGAAAATCTACTACTGTCCACTTGCTGCCTCTATGATTTATGCATTTCATGTCCTATTTGGTAGTTTTGCAGCTGCAACAAACATAGATGAGCAGATATTTATCTAGCTCATTAGTGCCATTTTCATTTTCAGCAAAATAATGACAAGAGATTACCGGACATATTTATCTCTGCTTATTAGTGCTATTTTCATTCACTGCAAACTCACGGGGAGGCGCCTAATGTACCCTAGAAACTCAAAAATGATATTTTACGTGTGCCTAGATGCACAGATATTTATCTGGCACGTTAGTGCCGTTTTCATTTTCGGCAACTTAAGACATGAGATGGCCAGACATACTTATCTGGCCTATCAGTGCCATTTTCATATTTATCCAGCAGGGTTTACCTCTTACATTATATGCTTTTTTAGCATTCGGATTCGCTCCCCAATAAATTAGCACTCTGTGTTTATCTTTTTGGTATTGTAATAGCAGACTCCTACCTTGCTCCACCAAGGTTTAACTCTTACATTACATGCTTTCTGTTCTCTAGGGCACAACCTAAGTACAAACGAGATTGTGGTGTTGTTGAAAGAAGATGGCGAAATCATCACCATGACTGCAGATGGAGTCAATGATGCCCTTGCTCTTAAACTTTTTTTTTGAACACACGGGGGAGTCTCCCGGATACTCTTAAGAAGAAAGGTGAGGCGCCGCACGGGAGCCAGCGCTCGAACCACGGGCGGGCAGCCTGAGCCCCTGCTCAGCTGACCAACCGAGCCCCCGCTCGGTTCTCTGCTCTTAAACTGGCTGACATTGATATAGCTATGGGCGTTGCTGGAATTAGTAAATACTTTGTTTCCCATCTTATTAGGTTCTCCTTACGTCACTTTTTAGTTTCCTATAGGTAGATCTACCAACCTTCTGAATTGTCGTATTATTTCTGCTTTAGGAAAGCCTGTAAAATTATTATTTTTACACAGTGCAATTTCAAATAATATTTTTATTGAAGGGAGTGTGGTGTAGGTTACCTGAGAATGATTGCTTCTTATGTTTGCAGCTCTTCAGACAGACGATGCTTGAGAGCATCAACTTTGCTCTATAGGACATGAATTTACACAGATAGTCTTTTCAGCATTTCACTTTACTTGCTCCTCTAATCCGCCATTCTTTGCTTCTGTTTCATACCAGAATAGGTGTTCCTGAAAGTGAACAGTTCCTACTAGCAACCCGGCGGTGTGGTGCCAAGTTCATGGATCTCATCATTATTTGTGTTCAAGGTGTTTGATCAAGCACCAATGGGTTGGATTTGTGTGACATTTAACTCTTAAGGACTCATACAATTCATGATTCTAACACATGATACCTGTACATGAATGTGTAACGTTGAAGTTACCACCTGCATTTGTTATTATCTTATCTAATATCTAATGAATTATTATCTAATATAGGATGTCGCGACAACCTCAAATATTGTGTGTACATGTCACTGTCGAATGTTGGGCCTATGATAGGTTCACAGGATAATTATATTTCTTTAGATTAAATAGATGAGATGCTGAGCTCATCTATGTTGTTTTTTCCCCAAAATGTAGCTGGACCTGAATGAATTGTGCAATATTGATATGATGATTCAAGTGCTTTTGAAGTCAGCGTATGGAAAGAAGCAGACCACAGTTGTCAACGTTACCAAGACATGTTTTCTTTATAGCACATACTCTGTTAAGTGTTAACCCACGCGCGCCATGGCGCGCGCATTATACTAGTGAGCATCAATCGTGAGTTCATGTCACGAACCATATATTAAACCAATCACAACTCATGTCAATAATTCATCACATACCACTAGCAAGTCCAATAATAGAGTTAAATGTTTGGCTATTAACCAAGTGTTGTCAGAGTTATTTGTCTATAAGAAACTTTTTTATCGTTACTTTTACTCTTGTCTCACATTGTCTCCTAATCCTTCTCACATTCACTTAATATATGAGCCCATCAATACCTATGTTTCCGTGTCCAGCTTGTTGTTTGCATATGAGCCAATCTTTTGTCCCTCTTCTCTTCAGTATTTGCTTGGCTCTAAGTCAATTATTGTACTTGCTTTTAGTGAAACTATCCAAAACTCTTATGCTCGGAAAAGTGGAGAGACGGACGAATTGGTGGAGATAATAAAGAAAGTAAACAACAAAAATCAAGAGAATAAATTCTTTTAATATTGTATAAGAATATACATAGCAAAGGTGCATATATATTACAACGAAAAAAAATCCCATCTCATGATCATGTTAAAAATAAAAAAAATCTTTAATTATATGATAATTTTATAATTTGTTCATTAGATTTATAATAAACAGAAAAGTAGATGACTTTTACGTACAATTACTGATAACAAAATCTATGCGTTCATGGCTATGTATCTTCTTAAAGAAAACGTCAAAGGTTCAAAGGTGTATAATATTATTATAGATATTTATGGGGAAACAAAATTAGAACAGGAAGTTGGAAACCGACACCGACTATTGAAATGGATGCTGAACTTTTCTTAAAAAAAGGCGGACATTGAACTTGGGAAAAAATGGGCCAAACCAATTCGGACACAGACGCTTGAGAAAGAAAACAAAGTGAGGTTTTAGATGGAGCCGTTAGCCCCTCCCTCCCCACCCCGATCCCCAGCGGCAACTCCACGGTGGCACCCAGATCTGCCGCCGCGGCAGCCTCCCAGCACGCCATCCCCACCCAAGCGCCCTTGTCAACCCATCCCGCCCGTCCGGAGGTCCTTTGGCCACACAAAAACCCGGCACTCACCAGCCCTGATGCAACGCAGCGCCCCTAGCTGAGGTCCATCCTCGTCGGCTCGCTGGAGCTCTAGTGCGAGGATACCTCGGCCGCCCCGCCCCCACCTCATTGCTGAGGAAGGTGCGCTTCTCCTTCACTCCACCCCAAACCACCAAAGCCATTAAATCCGCCCCAACCACTCTGTCGGGTTCATAAATCCGTGGTCCCTCAGGGGCCGGCTTCCACGCCAAGGCTCGACCCAAGAGTCTAAAGCGATAGGCCGAAAGGGCGGCTCAGTCACCGACCGAAAGGTCTGGCCAAAGAGGAACAACACCCGCTCATCAGCTGCTTCGGCCCACCTCTCCGACCGGAGCGTTCACTTCGACTCCAGCCGCCTCTGGACGGCCTCTCCGATCGGAAGGCCTGGCCCAAAACAGTACTTCCGACTCCGACCTGGGTTCACAGGAACCCTGCTCACCGCTCTTCTCCGACCGGCGCACTCAGAGCCGACTGGAGCCATCCGACCGGGGACGCCCGCTCTGTGCGAACTACAAGACGTGCGGAGAAAAGCAAGGCAAGGCTCACAAGTCAAAACCACTATAACAGGGACCATACCCTGCATAGAACAGTACTCTGCAGCCACCCTGACACAAACAGTATTGTAGGTGGCGACATCTCCCTCTATAGTATTATAGGGGCCATTAAAACTCCCATATGTTAAGGCCCCCCACATGCCTCTGGGCATCGATAGCGGTATGGACGCCAGGATTTACCGTACCGGGTGAACATAACGAGACTCCTCACATGCCTCTAGGCATCAAACAGTATTTGCAGGTACCGACGTCCACCATCCCTGAAAAAGATAGCACGACCTCCCGTATGCATCTGACATTCAACAGTGACATCAATAGTGTTGTAGGCACCTACTATTATCTTGTACCCACCGGCATGGGCAACAAGGCTCGGTAGGCGTGGGCAACAAGGCTCGGTAGCATACGTACCCTCACCCTCTCACTTGTAAACTCATCCCCTTTATCTATAAAAGGGGACGCGCCCCCTCCAACAAAAGGGAGAGCCCTTCTTGAAGATAACAAGCACCGATCAAGTTCACTAGCTCACGACCACAGAACCACCGGGTTCGGACTCCAAGCACATGCTTGAACACTTAGCTCATAGCGTAGCTCCTGTCGCTCTTGGCCCTTCCGACCGGAGCCGACCAGACCTCCTGTACACCCCTTCTTCCTCCTTCTCGTTTGTAACCCCACTGCAAACTTCGAGCACCTGGGCTCAGGAATAAAGGCATTGACCGACCCAAACTGGACGTAGGGCATGTTGCCTGAACCAGTATAAATCCTGTGTCATTGAGTGCTATGCCACCTCCGATCACAACGTACGGCAAAAACAACAAATATTCACTAGTTGGTCACTTTCTGCATCGACAGTTGGCGCCGTCCGTGGGGAAGATGTTGTACGTTCAACACTTTTTGGTCATCGGATGGCCCACTTTTCTGCCACCCTCGCCGTGGCGGGCTCAGGCGATACGATTTGCTTCGGCTCGCTGGAGTTTCCCGCACTCACCCGCTGGGATGCGGGTTCCACCCGTCTTCAAGCCATCCCAGGCCTTCCTCTTCGGAAGCCTAGACTTCGTCGCCGACCGGCTCGGCGTGCTACATCTCCATGAGGAGGCTCACGTCCCGGCACCCATTGGAGGAGCACCCTCCATCAACTCCAGGACTCATGGCTTCGACGACGCGGCATATGCACTTCTTTCCGAGCAAACTCTCTGCTCAAACCCCGCTGTGGGTAATATACACGCTGTTATTTACTTACTATTCTCTATCTTCCGACGATTACCTGGTGGAACCCTGTTGTCCCCAACGCAACCGCCGTATGACCAGTTCCCCTACGGCCTCGCAACTTCCATGGACGCATACGCCCAGGGGCTCCGAAGGATGCCAGCGCCGTCCCCTCTCGCATCCGAATTCATGGGAATGGCGAGCTATGCTCCCACCTGTTTCCTCGACCTCATGGATGACGATAGCGAGAGTGATGGCTCTAGCATCGGCGACATGGTGCCTAGCCACTGTCCGTCCCGAGAGTGCGCCATGGCGGGACGCTTTGGGACACCCACCGGCAAAAGCAGAGTCCTCGCAGACTCGCACCCCACCACGCCCTCGTGCGGAGACCCCCCGAGCTCACATGAGAGCACGGTGAGGCACTACGACAGCAGTGGCTGCACTAGCCACCAACTACGCCGGCACGCCCGACGCACCACACTGCACCCCGCGTGCATAGACTGGCGAGCGGCGCCTGGGGGCACAACCGTCAAGTCTGGCACAACACCATGGACAGGGGGACCGATCCCCCACAGTTCGCTCAAGCCGGTCAGAACATCACCGCTGCAACAATGCTTCTGCGCGGCCTATCCGAGCCGAACGACCCTCATGAACAGGCGATCCACCGGAACCTCCGGGCACTAGTGGAGATCGCCACCGTTCAACAAGCGGGATGCTCCATATTGCGACGCCGACTCACGTCCTCGCTCTCCGCCAGGGGAATGAAATCATGGCAGATGGGTCGCTCCACCCGATCACCTAAAAGGGTCGAGATGGTGACTAGAGGGGGGGGGTGAATAGTCTTTTCTAAAACTTAATCGCGTCGGCTAACCGATATAAATGCGGAATTAAAACTATCGATCTAGCCAAGACTATACCCCACTATATATGTTCACTAGCACCTTGCAAAGATAACAATTATGCAACAAAGGTGCCGGGCTAGTTAGAGCTCTCCTAAACAATTCTAGGAGCAAGGTTACACAAACCTATGCCACTAGTACTTTAAGCAACAAGGGAGCTCCTACACATGCTAGTAAGCAAAAGTACAAAGCCAACTAAGCTCACTAGCTATGCTCAATAACAAGGCAACCAATGCCTAATTAGAGAGCGCAAATACTTAGCTACACAAACTAAGCAATGTGACTAACAAGGTTACTAAAACCAAATTAGCCACGCAAGGGAGCTGCTTCTATGCTACACAAGCAAGAAGGTAATTAGCAAGCTACACAAGCTATCTAATTACAAGAGCAACTACACAAGCTTAATATGTATAAAAGTAATTGCAAGCTTGTGTAATGGGGATGCAAACCAACGGGAAGAACAAAGTTGACACGATGATTTTTCTCCCGAGGTTCACGTGTTTGCCAACACGCTAGTTCCCATTGTGTTGACCACTCACTTGGTGGTTCGGCGGCTAATTAGCATCACCCGCTAAGCCTGCACGTCGGGCGCCGCAAGAACCTACCCCTTGAGTGAGGGTAGCTCAATGACACGCTTTACTAGAGTTGCTCTTCGCGGCTCCCGCGGGGCGAGCACAATGCCCCTCACAAGCACTTCTCCGGAGCGCCGCACAAGCTTCTTGCGCGCTTCAACGGAGACCACCACCAAGCCGTCTAGGAGGTGGCAACCTCCAAGAGTAACAAGCACCACCGGCTTGCAACTCGATCACCTAGTGCCACTCGATGCAACCTCACGATGCAATCGCACTAGAATCGCTCACTCACATAATCGAATGATCACTATCAAGTATATGTGTGATGGAGGGCTCCCAAGCACTCACAAGCATGGACACTAAGTCCCTTGAGGTGCTCAGCACTAGCCATGGCCGAAGGCCACTTCTATTTATAGCCCCAAGGGCTAAACTAGCCGTTACCCCTTCACTGGGCAACGGTCGGGCCGACCGGACGCTCCGGTCGTGTTGACCGGACGCTGGACCTCAGCGTCCGGTCGCCCACAGACGGCCACATGTCCTGGTTCCAACGGTCACTTGACCTGACCGGACGCAGCAGCTTCTACTGACCGGACGCTGGACCCTCAGCGTCCGGTCGTTTCCAGTAAGCTCCCGAGCATGACCGGACGTGTCCGGTCGAACGCGATCAGACGCAGCCAGCGTCCGGTCACACTCCAGCTACTGCGTCACCATACGTCAGCCTGACCGGACGTAGCCAGCCAGCGTTCGGTGCTTTCAGACCCAGCATCCGGTCAGTTGACCGACGCCAGCGTCTTTGCGACCAACTCGTTTTCACTTCTAACTTCTTCACCCTTGCTCCAATGAGCTAACCACCAAGAATTTGCATCCGACGCAATAGAAAATAGGCATTCCATTTTCCTGAAAGCGCCGAATCAACCCTGCAAACACCACCTCCTTTGTAAATGTGCCAACACCACCAAGTGTACATCACCATGTGTATGTGTGTTAGCATTTTCACAATCATTTCCCAAAGGATGTTAGCCACTCAACTTGCCACGCCACTCGATCCTAGCGACAATGCAAAGTTAGATCACTCGAGTGGCACTAGATGACCGATATGCAAACAAGTTTGCCCCTCTTGATAGTACGGCCATCTATCCTAAACCCGGTCATAAACTTCTCTACACACCTATGACCGGTGAAATGAAATGCCCTAGGTTATACCTTTGCCTTGCGCATTCCATTCCATCTCCTCCAATGTCGATGCAACACATGCACCAACACGATCAACAATGATATGATCCACTTCATATCATCACATGATCATATTGGTTCATCGATCTTGACTTTACTTGCTCTTCACCGTTGCCATCGTCCATCAGCGCCAAGTCTTGCTCAAGCTTCACCGCCACGCGGTCCATCACTCCAAAGCCTTCGACTTGCCCTTCACGCTTGCAACCGGTCCATCAAGCCAAGTCTTGTCTTGATCTTCTCCACCTTGATCACATGACTCAATGTCATGTCTCATGTGCATTTAAGCTCCTTCATCATCACATGTGTGAGCTTTGCAACATCTCCAAGCCATTTTCACCTTCATGGCATATGTTGCTCACACACATGTTCCTATGAACTAATCACCTGTGTATCTCACATAAACACAATTAGTCCACCTAAGTTGTCACTCAATTACCAAAACCAAACAAGGACCTTTCATCACCGCTACAATCGCCTAGTACGGCAGAGGAGGCCGCACTAGCACCTCGTCTTGACCTAGTGACCGCTCCGCACCGACCACCTGTATTCACGTGGCTCGGACCAAACCGAGACACACGCAACAGCGACCGGAGTCCCAACCCTGATGGCCCGGGACCACAGACCTTTGTCCAAAACCCTCAACAAACACCACTCCCGCCGTGCTCCGACGAAGGCCAGGGCAAGGGCAAGGGCAAGGCCAAGCACCGGGATCAGGACGAAGGCCCCTCCACGTAGAGGGGGGAAAAGAATAGAAAGAATTGCTGTCGACCTGCTAACTCCACGTTGGTCGCCATGGCTGATCATGCCGGCACGCAGCCCCAGCAGGGCCCTTCCGGCCACTTCCACGAGCTCATGGAGAGCCCATGCACCAACCATGACTACCCTGTAAAACACCTCTACAAGGACTGCTAGCTCCTCAAGCACCTTCTACGGCAGGCCAGCAGGCCGAAGGAAGAAAAAGGCAAGGAAGCAGTAACCTAGAAAGGGGCCATAGCGAGCTAGGATCCGGACGACTGAAGGACGAAGTGATCCGACCGAACGCGTACCGATCGAAGGATGACAACGACGCCCATCTCTCTGAACTACTGGAATAGCTATGTCGTTTTTCCTAAGCTTCAATCTTACCATTGTTTACTTAGTATATGCTCCTACAAAAGCACCCCGACCCGAACACTTTTCGGCCCAGGGCGCTCGGGGGCTCCACTAGGGTACACTACTATCATTATGCTTAAGGATTACCTCCCTGTTTTGTTTTCTATGCTGAAATTCCTTCCTACCCAACCAACGGGATAGTTTGTTCCTTAGTTTTGCTTTACGTAACTTTGCTTTAAAAACATTCCAATCAATCGCACACCACCTTTCCCTACGGTTACGAGCAGCCAAGCCTCGTGGGCCATGCCCTGGGCTCCCAAGGTCACGGCCTACGAGATAAACGGGCAGTTACGAGAAAGAAAGAATAAAAAACAAAATTATGCTAAGGGAAAACTAAGGAACGAAAGGGAACAAGCTCCCCCAAACGGAGCAATTCCATCATAGAAAACAAAACCGACGGTAGTCATTATGCACATAGTAATATTTACATGGGCCCCCCCCCCCCACAAACTTGAACTTCTACCTTCACTAAACTACTTATATTTTGTAAGCTATTGGACTGGCCCGACAGCATCTGTTGTCGGAGCGACCGACGAGGGCATGGACTGCTCACTCCATGGCGGCATGACATTCGGCTTGGTCGGGGCCGGGGCGACGTTCACCTCCGACCCAGGCTCCGTGCTGTCTATAGACTGGGTAGCGTCCTCCCGACGCAAGCTTCTGGCCATGTCTTCACGACGGACGTCCATCACCCATTGGGCAGAGACTTGCTCTGCCACCGACCTTGCGTGCGGCAACAAGCTCTCCCCGATCGATTGGATGTCCTCCATGCTCAAGACTTCGGCATACCCACTGCAGATGGCAACAAAGTCTAGGTTTGGATGGTGCGTCGCCATCGAGATCAGCACCCCCGACGCCCCGTAGAACAGCCTACTCCTGATAAGGTCTCGAACCACATCTGGGACCTCCGCTAGCTGGACCGCGGGCGTGCTAGTACTAGGCACCGACCCAAAGACGTCCGAGACGACAAGCTAGGCAATGTTGCGGATCTAGTCAAGATCCCCCTCGAGAGCACGTCGCTCTTCACGGGACTTGGCCAGTTCCTCCGCATTCTGGCTGAGGGTCGCCTTGATCATCTCTAGGTCCCGCTCCAGCGTCTTCACCTTTCCACCCAGCTCTGAGAGAAGAGCGACAAGCTCATAAACAGGCTGAAGGAAAAAACCAACGATAAAGAACAAAAAAGGCATGTACCGACGCGGAAGTTCTCAAGGATGGAGAGATCCTCTGCCTGCTGGGCCGCTTGCTCGCGCAACCGGGCACTAGAGTCCTTCGTCCCCATCACCCGGCCTCGGAGCGTGAGCACCTCCTGGTCCGCCTCCGACCAGGCCTTCCGCTCCGCCTCCAGGGCCTTCTATGCCGACTCCAGGGCCTTTTGCGCCGACACCAAAGCGTCCCACTCTGGCTCAAGGGCCACCAAGGACTCTCGCTATGCCGCCTCTTTGTTCGCTAGGGATGCCAGCAACCCTGCCTCGGTCTTCGCCTGACGGGCCTTCGTCGCCTCGAGCCCTTGCTCGGTGGCAGTCGTCTGCTCAGCTGCACGCTGCCCCTCCACCTACGCCGCGGTCGCCTCAGCCACCCGGTCCTGGGACTCGCGACGAGCGTACGCTAGCTGATGCTCGAGCTCGACCATCCGGGCGTGCTTCATTCAGAGAAAGCGAGACTTGCAGGATGATGTCCCCTTTAGTCTCTACGAAAAACAAATATGCTAAGGCAACCAACAAAAGATTCAGAGGTCAAAAACAAGTCCGCGAAACTCACTTTCGCAGCAAGCTACAGGTCAACCTCAATCAATTGTTGAGCGGACTTAACCTGCTCCTGGGCGTCTCCAAGATTCACGGATAGATTGGCGAGTTCAGATACCACGGCGTGCCCCTGCTCCCCGAGGATGTCCTAGAGCTGACACTCCTGAGAATCCTGAAGGACGAACCGCACCTTCGCCGGGTCCTCAGGGCAGGGCCACTCTAGGTCACCCTCCGGCAGCACACCGAAAGGCCCAGCCTCCGACCAGACCACCGCCAACTCCCGTGACGACACCGGCAGCTCCACCATATCATCCACCTCATCATCGGATGGGATATCCACCACCTCGGTTGCGCAGACTGCCACCGGACATTCCGACTCCGTCTGGACCGCGCTCTCCCCCAGCGCCTTCGGCTCTGACCACGCGGGTGAGCCGTGCGGCCCTCAGCCTAGCGAGGCGAGGAGCTCGGTCTCCCTCTCCTCTTCCGCTGCGACCGGTGGAGGAGGGGCTGCGAGGGTTACTTCCGACGTAGCCCCCGCCGTTGGCACCGGAATCGCCACCAACATCGATGCCGCCACCGTCACTGTGGTAGCAACCACCCCCAAAAGGGAAGGGCTCGCCGCCACCATCCTGCTTCCCCCACCACTTGTCGCAACACGCTGCAGGGTGGGCCTCCATGCCTCCCGCATGGGAGTTGGGGCGATGCTCAAACCCATCATCCCCCGGGCACTAACGGAGGGCGCAGGTAAATCACACTCCAGAGAAAAACTCAATGACAAAAGATGGGAAATAAACAAAAGAGAACATACCAGGTGGTGAGCGGTATGACTCTGAAGGCAAGACCTGGCATCGATGGGCCTATAGGGCATGGGCCACTCCCAGGCTGTGACCCACGCCCCCTTGCTTCGGCCGGGGGCGGAGTCGTCCGAACCGGCTCCTTCCCGACCTGTAGGTCGCCCCGACCCCCAGCTCAGGACTCCCCGACCGCAGCAGGGGGCGGGGCATCCTCCGGCCATGAGTCGCATGATGCCCATGAGTCTGCTCCTCAGGCCGCTCGGCTTGCTCAACCACCTCTGCGACAGGCGGTGCCACCCCCGGCTGCAAGTCACGCGCCGTCATCAGTCTCGGCGACGCACAAGTACTAGTCCGCTTCGTGGACTACCCGGCTTGCTTGGCCATGTCCGCCACAGGCGGCGACGGGACCAACGACACCGCCAAAGGGCACGGTGACCGCGTCCGCTTTATCGCCCGTTCACCGACAGCGTCTGCGCTCATGGTGCGCTTCCTCGGCGCGGAAGCCACCGCGTGCCGCGTGGCCTCTTGCTCATCACCGATGGGCGTCGCCCTAGGGACGTGACGCTCAGCCGAGGTCACAACGACCTCCCAACTTCCCTCCTCCTCGGAGAAAACCATGTCATCCACATCCGTGGGGTCCTTCGACTCAAGCTCGGCCTCAACGTCGCTCTTCCTCTCCCCAGCCTTCACACGCCGGGCAACCTCCTTCTCCTTCTTGTGCTTCCGGTGGGTGACCTCGGCCTTCTTCTTCTTCCTGGCGTTTGCCGCCTCCTTCTGAGCGGCCTGCTCTACCACGCCCTCTGGACCCTTGGGAAGGTGCGGCCAGGACTTATAATTTCCAAGCCCCTATGGAACGTGTGACTCCCAATCAAAAAAGAAAAATACACATAGGAAAAGCAGAGGAAGACATGCGGGCTAAAAAGAAGGAAGCATACCAGGGTGGACACGATCGAGGAGTTGAAAGGCGCGGGCCTCCCTTCGACCTTCTCTCTGGGCTTCAACTACAGCACCCGACCAAGGCAACTCCAAACCTCGTCGTTTGGCAGATCCTCCAACGACGCGCAGTCCGGGTCTGACGGGCCGCTGTACAGCCACATCGGCCGCGTCCTCTCCGCCAACGGCGTGACCCGGCGACGGTATAGGGTGTGGAACACCCGCACCCTATTAAGGCTGTGCTTTACGAGCTTCTAGAGCTCCTCCTCGAGGACCCCCACCTTATGCTTCTCCTTTTTAGCACAACCCCACGTCCAACTATCCTGCTTCTCCGGCCTCCCACCGGTGAACGCCGAGAACGGCGCTACCACTGGATTCCTAATGTAGAACCACTCCCCATGCCACCCCTTGGTTGGAGTCGCAGGGGAGGTACACGGGATATGAGTCTCCCATGCCTGGTTTTCTCTGCAGGGCGAAACCCCCCACCGGCATGACCTCGGCCGGGTCCCCCACCATCAAGGCTCTCGGGGAGAAGAGCCGCCAGAAGAAATCTGCATGCGGCTCCATCCCAAGGAAAGCCTCGCAAACGGTGACGAAACCGGCGATGTGCAGCACCCCCGTCGGATTAAGATGTTGCAGCTCCAGACCCCACTCGTTGAGGAGGCCGCGCAGGAACTAGTGCGCAGGGTATCCTAGCTCGCGCTCATGGAAGGCGAGGAAGGAAACCACCTCATCGGGCTGAGGTTGCGGGGACTCCTCCCGCCTGGGAGCCCTCCAGTGCGCCACCTCCTTCAGCGGCAGAAATCCCTTCGCAACAAAGGCCTTCAACACTGACTCCCTCATGGTGGACGACTTCCAGTCCGACATTTCGCTCTGGGATCACAGAAGGATCGGTGAGTTCTTCTTCTCCCTTGCTCTCTCCCCTTTCTTTCCTAGAAACCACCATGACTCTTAGGAACACTCACGACAAGAAGGAAGAGGAAAGACGGCGGCAGATGAGGAATAGGCAAAAGAACAGGTCGAAAACCCTTTCCCCTCTCCTACTTAAGGAAAAAGGAACAACAGTTAGGGAAGGGTGCACCGATCAGGAGAAAGCAAAATGACGGAGCGAGGAACTCTCTCTCTCTTTCCCATTTAATGCAGATAAGACGCACCCTGACCGATGAGACGTGCCCTGCCCAACGGAATGGCTCCTGATCAGACGGGACATGGCCTAGGCCGGGCCCACCACTACCGCACGACCAACCACTACCACACGCGGGGCGCGAAACTATAGCGCCATCGCACGTGGGCAGCACCCCGCTTCCCCAGGCCAGGCCTCGAGAAACCCAAACAAGATCTCCGCCGGGGGAGATCATCGGCCCCCCTGAGTCGATCGAAACACTCAAGATAGACACCAAGAGACAGGTAAGGAAGCGAAGGGGCACCCCATGTAGGCCATGCTAACTCCATCACGAACGACGAGCACGGGTCCTGGTCGGACATTTCTGACTGAAGCTCTCCGAACCCCGTCACTCAGGACATCAAGGTGAGCATGTGTTCATTAATACAAAAACTGTTCACACAAGGGCTCACCCACGATTGACGAGCGTAGGTCCCGGTCAGACATTTCCGACTGAAGCTCTTCGAACCCCATCACTCAAAGCCATCAAGGTGAGCACTACCAACCCCCTCTATTTCCTTACAATCATTTCATACATCCATATGCGCATCCATTCCATACGCCCGAACCTCCCGGACGATTCGGGCCCTAAACCACCTGGGGGCTCGAGAACTAAGCATTGCACGTGCAGCGAAATGCATCACAACGTTCTGTGTTGCGTCACGAAGAGGCGGTTGCCTCATTCAACATGAGCAACCAACAGAGCCAGGGGAGAAAACATAGATGAGCCCCATGCGGCCCTCGCCCGGTCAGGCAGACCGGGTCATCTCAACCTTCTTGTTTGATCCTAAACCTCTCGCCAAACCCACAGAATCTCCATCGAGGGGTCTACCTCTCGCCAAACCCGGGTCGGTCTCCGGAACGACCTAGCCATCTACCGGGTTGCAGGTAAAGGAGTAGTGGAATGTCACAAGAGGGCTATGCCAACCCCATCACGAACGATAGACCCAGATTCCACTCGATCACACCTGTTAGCGACTCACCGAGCACGTCACTCGAGCCCGAGCGATCGGGACAAGCGACAAAACTCAGCCCCTCCGGTTGTGAGGAACCGAGGATGGGGTAACGCACACAACTCACACCAACCCCTACTAAGGCCCAACAGGGCTTGGGGGCTCTAGACAAAAAGCCTAGGACTGCGACCCCGAACTCGCCCGTTCCGACTGCGCTCCAAAAACCTAGGTTTGCGACCTCGATCTCGCCCCATCCGGCTACACTTCTGACTGCGCTCCAAAAAACCTGGGTTTGCGACCCCGATGTTGCCCCATCCGGCTACGCTTCCGACTGCGCTCCAAAAAACCTAGGTTTGCGACCCCGATCTCGCCCCATCCAGCTATGCTTCCGACTACGCTCCAAAAACCTAGGTTTGCGACCCCGATCTCGCCCCATCTGGCTATGCTTCCGACTGCGCTCCAAACATCTGGGTCTATGACCCTGATCTCGCCCCACGACCCTGACTCGCTCGATCCCATGGCGCGCACCGACGCGAGCATCAGTGAGCTCTGTCTCGTCCAAGACTGACTCCCTCGCTTGATCCCACGGCGTGCATCGACGCCAGGATCAGTGAGCTCTGTCTCATCCAAAACACAACTCCGACTCGCTCGATCCCATAGCGTGCATCGACGCCAGCATCAGTGAGCTCTGTCTCGTCCAAGACTGACTCCCTCGCTCGATCCCATAGGGCGCATCGATGCTAGGATCAGTGAGCTCTATCTTGTCCAAGACTGACTCCCTCGCTTGATCCCACGGCGCGCATCGACGCTAGGATCAGTGAGCTCTGTCTCGTCCAAAACGTGACTTCGACTTGCTCGATCCCACGGCGTGCATCGACGCCAGCATCAGTGAGCTCTGTCTCATCTAAGACTGACTCCCTCGCTCGATCCCACGACGCGCATCGATGCCAGGATCAGTGAGCTCTGTCTCGTCCAAAACATGACTCTGACTTGCTCGATCCCACAGCGCGCATCGACGCCAGCATTAGTGAGCTCTGTCTCATCCAAGACTGGCTCCCTCGCTCGATCCCACAGTGCGCATCGACGCCAGATCAGTGAGCTCTGTCTCGTCCAAAACACGACTCTGACTCGCTCGATCCCACGGCGCGCATCGATGCCAGCATTAGTGAGCTCTGTCTCATCCAAGACTGACTCCCTCACTCGATCCCACGGCACGCATCGACGCCAGCATTAGTGAGCTCTGTCTCATCCAAGACTGACTCGCTCGCTCGATCCCACGGCAGGCATCGATGCCAGGATCAGTGAGCTCTGTCTCATCCAAAACACGACTCTGACTCGCTCGATCCCATGGCGCGCATCGACGCCAGCATCAGTGAGCTCTATCTCATCCAAGACTGACTCCCTCGCTCGATCCTACGGCGCGCATCGATGCCAGCATCAGTGAGCTCTGTCTCGTCCAAAACTAACTGCCTCAACCAATCCCACGGCATGCATCGACGTCAGGATCAGTGAAGCTCTGTCTCGTCTCAAAACAAAAAAAAACTCCCCCACTAACAACACAGGAAACCCCCCAGATGGTTTTGCTCGAACCGCCTAGGGGCTCGGGGGCTACACCCGTCGGTGTGCTCGCGCGCACACGCCAGCAAGACAAAAATCCCCCGGATGATTCTACCCGAATCACCTAGGGGCTCGGGGGCATCTATCGGGTTCATAAACCCGGGGTCCCTCGGGGACCGGCTTCCACGCCAAGGCTCGACCCAAGAGTCTAAAGCGACAGGCCAAAAGGGCGGCCCAGTCACCGACCGGAAGGTCTAGCCGAAGAGGAACAGCGTCCGCTCATCAGCTGCTTCGGCCCACCTCTCCAACCGGAGCATTCGCTTCGACTCCAGCCGCCTCTGGACGGCCTCTCCGATCGGAAGGCCTGGCCCAAAACACTACTTCTGACTCCGACCCCGCGTCTCCGACCCGGGTTCGCAGGAACCTTGCTCACCGCTCTTCTCCGACCGGCGCACTCAGAGCCGACTAGAGCCATCTGACCGGGGACGCCCGCTCGGTGGGAACCAGAAGACATGCGGAGAAAAGCAAGACAAGGCTCATAAGTCAAAACCACTGTACCAGGGACCATACCCTGCATGAAACAGTACTCTGCAGCCACCCTGACACAAACAGTATTGTAGGCGCCAACATCTTCCTCTATAGTATTGTAGGGGCCACTAAAACTCTCATATGGTAAGGCCCCCCCCCCCACGTGCCTCTGGGCATCGATAGCGGTATGGGCGCTAGGATTTACCTTACCGGGTGAACATAGCGAGACTCCTTACATGCCTCTAGGCATCAAATAGTATTTGCAGGTACCGATGTCCACCATCTCTAAAAAAAGGCAGCATGACCTCCCGTATGCATCTGACATTCAACAGTGACATCAACAGTATTGTAGGCACCTACTATTATCTTGTACCCACCGGCATGGGCAACAAGGCTCGGTAGGCGTGGGCAATAAGGCTCGGTAGCATATGTACCCTCACCCTCTCACTTGTAAAGCCATCCCCTTTATCTATAAAAGGGGACATGCCCCCTCCAACAAAAGGGAGAGCACTTCTTGAAGATAACAAGCACCGATCAAGTTCACTAGCTCACGACCATAGAACCACTGGATTCGGACTCCAAGCACATGCTTGAACACTTAGCTCATAGCGTAGCTCCTGTCGCTCTTGGCCCTTCCGACCGGAGCCGACCGGACCTCCTGTACACCCCTTCTTCCTCCTTCTCGTTTGTAACCCCACCGCAAACTTCGAGCACCTGGGCTCAGGAATAAAGTCACTGACTGACCCAAACTGGACATAGGGCACGTTGCCTGAACCAGTATAAATCATGTATCATTGAGTGCTAGGCCACCTCCGATCACAACGTACGGCAAAAACTACAAATATTCACTAGTTGTTTCTGCCACACAAATCCTGCTTCAAATCCACGAGCATCCTCGACGCGGAGGGGCAGCAGCAGTAATGGCAGCATGGGGTCCTGAAGCCATGTTGACAAGACAGAGCACTCCAGCGACGTCCACTCCTGGATGTCCATGCCCGATCACCTCTCACTAACGCGTGCAGAGGAAGATGAAGACGGTCGGACCAAAGTACAATAGAAGAGACATCCAGCTCAGGTGAATTCAAGTTGCCCAGTGACCTGCCTACCTGTGCCCTGCTCTGCCATCGTCGACCTTCTGAGAGGTAAATGCCTCCAGTGCCTCGCTAGAGGGAACCAGGCAGCCGTCTACAGGGAACCAGTTCGCTTCCTGCAATGCGGAAGAATGGGCCATAAAGCCAGGGAGTGTAGCAGAAGAGTTTCAAATCGCCTTGCATGTGGCATCGCTACATCGCGCCCTACTGCCTCCTCTGCTCAGCCCCGCCGGACATCAGCTCTTTCTTGCCCCTCTTGAGTCGCACCATGTCGGCGCTGGGGGACCCGGCTGCTCGCCCGAAGGACACCAGCGCAGCTGAAAGGTCCTAAATGGCTAGACGGGGTTAATAGCCTAATAAAAATTTCTAAGAAACACTAGAGCAATCGGTTAGATAACCAAATAGCGATAAATGTGTTTTGCTCAAGCTCTACTAAGTGTTGCAAGCCACCTACCCACAATACTAGTGAATTATGATCTCTATAGCACACAAGAGCTATGTCGCTACTTCTAAACTAGTTGAGCTAGCTAGGCAACTAATTACAACTAAAACAACTAAGCTAGCTACACAACTAGTTACTACCCTAGTCAACTAGCTAGGCAAGGCTACAACAATCACTACACTAGGAAGTAAAGAATGTAATGCAAGTGATAGAAGTGTATACCAAATTGGGCAAGAGAAAATCAATCACAATGAATACCAATTGACACAATGATTTTTCTCCCGAGATTAACTTGCTTGCCGGCAAGCTAGTCCCCGTTGTGTCGACCAGTCACTTGGTGGTTCGTGAGCTAATAGGCATACACAAGCCTTGCCCTACACTAGGACACCGTAAGAACCTCCACAAATGAGGGTACTCAATGACACGAGCAATTTACTTGAGTGGCTTTTGGCGCTCCGCCAAGGAATAAGCCCAAGAACCCCTCACAAGATCACCGGTAGTGGCCACAAACAATCACCAACTCGTGCCAAAGCTCCTCCGCTGCTCCAAGCCATCTAGGTGGCGGCAACCACCAAGAGTAACAAGAAAACCACAGCAAATCCATCCCCAAGTGCCACTAGATGCAATCACTCGAGCAAACGCAATTTGGATCACTTTCAACTCACTTGGATGCACAATCAAGCAAGAGATTGAGTGGGAGAGGTTTGGCTTAGCTCACAAGGATGTATCAATGATCAAAATATCCAAGAGAGAGAGCTAGAGCCGGTCAAATTTTATTTATAGAGCTCCAAGGGCTCACCTAGCCGTTACACCCACGACGGGCCTCCGGACCGAGCTCCGGACCCAGACCCTGGTGGGGTGTGGACCATCGCCCGCCGGTCTGGTTCCCTGCTGCGGCTAGTCACGAGCCACCACGCTTCCTGAGTTCAAATGTTACCGTCAGCGCGCGCAACGGCTCTGCTGTCAGAGCTTCGGACCCAAAGTCTAGACCAATCGCTACCATAGTCTGGAGCGTTTTGGTCAGTCTCTGTCTTGAAGAAATAATTCTTCGGACCTACGCCATGGTCCGGACCCACCTCTGGACTGAGTCCGGAGCACGATAGCTCGCCACGTGTACTAGGGTCTTCAACTGGACCCGCGGCCATTGGTCCAGACCACCTGGCACACCAGGGTCTGGAGCCTATGCTACCACTGCTCCAGCTAGGGTAAGGTTCTGGACCCATTGCACCATGGTTCGGACCCCTTGCCCACCTGAGTCCGGATCACCTTTTCTTCTCCTTTTCAACTCAAACACTTCACCCTTGTGCATGTGTGCCAACTCCAAGTAATCCAACACTTGTGTAAGTGAGTTAGCAACATTCTAAAGCATTCTTCAAGGGATAAGTTAGTCCAAACTAGGTCCTGATGTATATGCATGAATGACATCACCTAGTGGCACTTGATAACACTTTAACCATGATTTTTTTCTCTTCATAGTACGGCTATCTATCCTAAATCCAATCACACTCTTTGTAGTGCCTTGATTGGCAAAACAAAAATGGTCCTATCAAATATACCTTTGCCTTGAGCCTATTTTTGTTTTTCTCTTTCTTCTTTTTCAAGTTGGAGCCTTGATCATCATCACATGTTGCTACCTCCATCACCATGAGTGCCATCATTTAGCTCCACCACTTGGAGTGTACCAACCTATATCATGTCGCTTAGAGCAAAGGGTTAGTACACTAAGGTTTCATCAATTATCCTAAACCAAACTAGGGCTTTCAGCGGTGGCAGCAGCGACCTCAGACATGAAAACGGAGGCTACGTGCCTCTCCGCCTGTGTCGTAGTGCTCGGACTCTGCAGGGGGCATGGAGAGCCAGAGCCAGAGGAGGTGGAGAAGGTGCTTCGTGCCCAATTTGGAGTCTAGAAGGGAGACGTCATGGTCTCCCGGCATCGATCATAGAACTTCATCGCCGACTTCAAGTTCCCACACCACCGGGACGCAGCGGTGGCCTTGGACAGGCTTCGCATGGGTAGCCGCGAGTTCCGCATCTGGCCGTGGCACATCCTCCCCTACAGCAACCACTCCAACATGCGCCACCATGTGAGGCTCTGCCTAGAGGGGATTCCACTCCAGAATGAGAGCATTGCCAAAAGCGGGCGGTGGCAAGGGCATGCGGCATTGACTACGTGGAGCCGAAGTCCCTTGACCAGAAGGATACCAGAGCACTGTGCCTTTGGGTGTGGACCTACAACCCCTCTGACATTCTGAAGGTAACATGGCTAACAATCACTGGCAGTGATGTGCACGTGCATGTCGGCGCTTCTCGACCTCGTGGTCGGTGAGAGATCACCTTCTGAGTCATCGTCCACCTCGACCTGCTGGAGATGCCGCCATACAGCCATGGCTAGGTGGAGTCAAGGGGCTTCACTTGGCACTACGGTGTCATCGACGGCGAACGCACACCGCGCGAACGCCACGACCCTCCACCACCGGAGCCAGGATCGGGACACTGCGTTGATGACGACGACGATGAGTGGCGCGGCCATCGCAAGGAGAAGAGGGGCCACTGGGGCTCACGCTTGTTCCGCAGCCTCTCTCGTGCCCCTGAAAGGACAAGAGAGAGGGAGCGGTCTGAATCCCGCCATTGACGCTGCGATAGGACATCGGCGCCCGGCGGCCGACGCAGACACGGTTGCAGGCACGGTCGTCATTCCGAGCGCGCTCGGCTTTGACTGAACAATGTGCCCAGTCTCCACCACCGTCCTCCACAACCCGAAGGAGGTGAGCAGCTACCATTCGAGGAGCCAGCTTCTCCAACTTCTGCCTTTCCGAGGCATATACCTAACCAGCTTGTTCGCATCGGTCACTCCTGCTCGAAAGACTACCCTTTGCCATTTCGATTGATCATCTTTCTTCCGCCTAATTCTCAGGCGGGTTTCGATAACCACCTACTAATCTGGGGTCGCCTCCACCAGCGAGTTATAGTTCATTGCTTCCTTCTCTTGTCGGGCAACAAATTAATTGGAATTCCGAATGAGCATTAGGAACCCATACTAAAAGATCAGTTTTTCGTGTAGAAATTGCATCAACTTTTGTTGTTTTCAGCCTTTACCGCTTGCAAGGGTAGTAGGAAGCATGTGATTTTGTGAGTGTATATTGGTTCGGTTTTGCTCGTGACATCCTTAACAATTTTGTTCGCTCTTGGAAATAGCAAAATTATGTGCATCTCATGTGTTTGTACAGGAATTGGAGGTACAACTACAAAGTGCATGACCAGAGAGCTGGGAGAAATGCTTGATCCCCGAATCATGCTGGAAGTGCAAGTTCTCAGTGGACTCGTGCCTGGAACATGCAAAGCGCCAAATAGTATGTTAGTGATTCTATCCACAGCACGGAGGCACCCAGCACGGGCGAAGGAACATGGGCCGCCGATCCGCTCCCTGGCGTCGCAGGAGCAGGGGAAGGCAGCGGAACCAGGCATATAGGTAACTAAATTTTGTTTTCGGGCTAAGTTCAAATAAAGAAGGGCCATGAAAGAAAGCGGGACTTTTTTTTAGGGCCATATAGATAATTCTCTCCTGTTTTTAGGGAAAATGATGATAAACCCTTCATCGCTATGTTGATTTTGAGAAGACTCGGCTTAAACCATAACCATCCTGACAGAATGTAGGCCTCAATTGTAGAATTTGCCCTAACACAAGGGGGAAAATGCGGCATCCTAGCAATAAGAACAAATGTGTGTCACTACAACAGATAGTAACGGATAACAATACACCGCTACACATCACAACGGCTTCATCACCTTGGAATTCTTTGATGCAGTTGCTACAGCAACGGCAAAGAGGCTCCAAAGCAATGCCAACATGTAGGACGAGAAGTTGGAGACTTCGCCATCGTCCATTAGGTAAAACCAAGTCTGGGATTTCACCCAGAGGTACGGTACCAAATGGCTGCTTTATTTGACTCCTGTCATTTCACGTACTGTTACTGCTTATAACAGTTAACATACAAGAACCCTTGTGTACGATATAAAACACTCCACAACGCATGATACAAACTCCACGAGAAAAACACCAAGATGTCACACGAGATGAAGTAATATATATGAGATGACTGGTTTCAAAGGAAGGCGTAGGCGATCCGGGAGTTGCTTGACCCTTTGAGCCCCCGGTCAAGGATTACGAAGCGGAGGTTGAGGACCGTGCCGGCTCGGTTCAGGAGGGTGACCTGAAATCAATACGGCATGAAGTAGCTAATCAGCAGAAATTGTTATTGGATTCCTTAGGATTTGTGTGACAACGAAGTATCTAGGCAGAACAGTTATTTTGATCCCTTAACTATTATTCGAGGCTTAGTTTCGTCCCTAAATTTTTAAAATGACTGTTTTAGTGCTCAAACTCTACTTTTAGGCTCAATTTCATCCTAGAACTATGAAGATAATTATTTTAGTCCTCAAACTTTGCATTTTGGGCTCAATTTCATTTATAAACTATCAAAGTGTATTTTATTCTGTAAACTTTTATTTTCAACTCAACTTTGTCTACGTCGTACGTGGAACGCTGCACTGTTGCACATGGTTAGCTGCAACACCACAAGCGATTAGAGAAAGAAAAATAATATTCATCTAAAAACTCTTTCGTGGCCATTAATAATTCCAAGATGTTATTTTTAGTGTTACCTTATAATGGTACCATTTATATATATCTGACTAAATGATATTTGTGGGAGCAATTACAGTTGCATCGAACACTATTTATTCGTTAAGAATACATGAATATATTGAAACAATAGCAAATCTATAATTTTGATAATTTATGGATGAAATTGTGTCAAAAATATAAAGTTTTCTTTTTAATAGATAAAATTGAGTTAAAAATAAAAGTTAAATGCACTTTGATAGTTTATGTATGAAATTGAGCCCAAAATGCAAAATTTAAGGACTGAAACGATTATCTTAATAGTTGTAGGATGAAATTGAGCCTAAAACTAAAGTTCGAGGACCTAAACGGCCGTTTTAAAAATTTAAGGATGAAATTGAGCCTCGAGTAATAGTTATTGGACCAAAATAGCTATTGTGCCCGGTATCTACGTCGTGCGAAATTTACACGTTCCAAACGTAGGAGAATTGCTCAAATAGCTTAATCTTTGGGCTAGCCTTGGATGAGAGACATGTAGTCTTGTACTCCTAGCTTGGTGCTTCATAAGCATACATACATCATATAGCTGTGGGGGGAAAAAATGTAATGCTGCTGCTCAAGAACAGAGTAGAAAACAAAGTTTCAACCCTACCTTTTCGAGTATGTTGATCATCGTCTTTGGCTTGATCAGCTGGGGGCTCGATGGCCGGACCCCGACGAACCGCAGATTCGCTGCCTGGGGCGGCTGGAGGCTTAGTGACCGGAACTGCCGGAGGAACGTCGCCGGTGGCAGAGCTCATCGCCGAAGTGCAATGAAGATTTTTCTTTGTCGCGACAGATAAACATGGTGTTTTTCTAGGTAAATACTTCTCTGTAGCGAGGATCGCCCAGGATTGAAAAAATTTCTGGATCCGCGACTGCCTAGCAGTAGCAGCAAGCGCCATTTGCTAGGGCTGAGCAGGAGATTGGAGGCGATAAGACTGCCTGTAGACCAGGGGAAAAAACTCTCTGTAGCAGTGCTGCACGATGGCACTTTTAAAGGGTATTTATATGCGTTTATTTACAAGCTGGTGATGATTCAGAAAAGCGTGCGTTCATATCTTTGCAACTGTCAGAGGAGAGAGAGAGAGAGAGAGCATGCGTCACCACGTGCTGACCAGCAAGTAGCAACTTGCCAACTTCAAGTCATCTGTCCAGCCCAGTTTCAGTGCATCTTTCATTGCTGCAATCATGTCTTAGAAATAAACTCGATTGCAAGACGTGTCTCACATAAACAATTTGCTGCAAGACGGCTCCAAGAGCTTTGGCCATATTTAGTTCCACCAAAATTCAAACTTTGGCACTATGCAAAAAGAAGATTCTTCGTCACATTAAACTTGCTGTACATGTATGGAGTACTAAATGTTGACGAAATCAAAAACTAATTGCACAGTTTGGTTGTACTTTGCGAGACGAACGTTTTGAGCCTAATTAGTCAATGATTAGACAACTATTACCAAATACAAACGAAATGCTACAGTGCGATACAGTGTCCCCTCCTTCCGGCGGCGCCAACTTTGACCAGCAACTAAACGTTTGTTTGAAATAGTCCAAACAGGCGCAGCTAGCAAGTGGCTTTTCAACCAACGCCTACAAAGCTATTCTCCAAAAGTCAAACATTCATGCGTACTCCCTAGGTCCAAAAAAAAAAGTGTTATTCGCACCTCTTAAAAATTCAAACGTCTTCAACTTTAATCAAATATATAAAAAAGAATATTAATATTTATAGTGTATAATTAATATTATTAGATAAATCGTTGAATAAATTTTCATAATAAACTTATTTGAAGATGTAAATGTTGATAATATTTCCTACAAATCTAGTCAGACTTAATAAGGTTTGACCGGCATGAATTCTACTATGACATTCTTTTTGAGATCGAAGGAATACCTTCGAATATATGGAGTATATAGCACTGTCATTCAGAGTGGCTATCTTGTATTGCGCCCAGTGTTGGTGATCTCCTGGCTGTACTAAGAGGAATGGCCTCTTTGGGAGCCATGTCACCTGGTGGTGTTGCTCGGCTTCTTTGTGCCATCATATTCATACTCTCTTGCTGCCCCTGCTAGCAATCTCTGATGAGAATCAAAATGATCGACAAGCACTCCTCTGCTTCAAGCCTTCAAGTCCTACCTCACAGGTCCAGTCGGAGTTTTGTTGTCTTGGATCAACATATCCATGGGATTCTGCAAGGATCTCTTTAATACCTCGTCTGTTATGACTGGCACCCATTATACAAGGCGTAGGCCCATGACTGGCTAGGGGCTGCCGGCCAGGGGGGGCCTAGGGGCCTAAAAGCCCATAGTTATTTTATTTATTTTTACTATTATTAGAGAAATTATTATTAGAGAAAAATATAAATACTTGTAAAGATTTGGAGATTGGATTAAGCAGAAACAGAGTTGTTTCCGGCTTCCTGAAGGGAGCCGGGATTTCCTAACCCTAGCCGCCCCCTGCTGTTATCGCGCATGAACAGTGCCGTCGCTACTGTAGCACCACGAGAGTTCTAGGGTTGCAGCAGCAGCCGCCGCACTCTCACCGCCACGGCCCCTCGCCTGCGTCGAGAGTACAGACCACGTCCTCCCCTCTTCCACCCCTATAACCTACGCAGTAACGCCGGTAGGGCATCACGTCCTATCAACCTGGTATCAGAGACCTTGCCGATCATGGCCTTCCCTGCTGCCTCCATGTCCGCGCCTTCGCCGGCGATCTCCGCCGCGCCGCTCTCCACCACAGCGCCTCCCACAACTTCACGCGTGGTGGTGACCCCGTCGCTGCCGCTGGGATCGGTGGCTGCGCCGGCCCTGGTATTCTCGCCAGAGCAGACAACGACGGCAATCGTGGACCTCAGCCACTGCATGCGGGAGGTCCGAGAAACGTTGCGGGTGCTCCTCCAGGGACAGCCGACCATCACGCCGCCGCTGCCCACACAGCCACCACCACCCCCTCTGTCGCCGTCATCAGCTGCATCCTAACCGGCCATCTCGTACCCTTACGAGATGCCCAGCGCAGCACTGCCCTCGCCGTCGGCCTCCGTATCGCTGCCGTCGACATATGTTCCGATTCAACAGATTCGTTTTCCTCCGTCGTCGTCGTAGATTCCGGCCTGGGCGCTCAGTTCCACGACAGAGCCAATCTACTCCACGACGACACCGTGGGCGTCCATCCCGTCGGCGCTGACGACAGGCGCTATCGTCGCTCACAATGGGCCGTTCGCAGCAGGCACCCTCTATGGAGGTGTCGATGGCACGCTCCTCCATGGCAGCAGCCTCCTGTCGCACTCCATCGCCTCTCCAACCATCGATAGCTTCCCTGTGGCTGCTAATCTAGGTGACGAGCAAGGGGGTGATCATGGGCGCCACCCCCCCGAAGTTCTACAAGCTGGAGTTCTCGATGTACGATGGCTCCGAGGACCCCCTGAACTAGCTCAATCACTGTGAGCAATTTTTTAGGGGCCAGCGCACATCGGCCTTCGACCGCACCTGGCTGGCTTCCTACCATCTCAAGGGGACGACGCAGACATGGTACTATGCCCTCGAGCAAGACAAGGGCATGCCTCCTTGGGATCGCTTCGTGGAGTTGTGCCATCTCCGCTTCGGGCCACCGGTCCGCGGTACCAGATTAGCCGAGCTAGGGCGCCTACCTTTCCACTCCACCGTCCTAGAGTTCTTTGACCGCTTCCAGGCGGTGTTGTGCCATACGTGCGACATCTCCACAAAGCAGAAGGTCGAACTCTATGTGGGCAGCCTCCCGGAGCACATTCGGGTGGATGTGGAGATGCGGGATCCACCCGACCTTAAGACCGCCATGTATTTGGCCCAGGCATTCGAACGTTGCGCGGCGACCATGCCTCCAGCGCCTCTCCAGCAGGGAGCCCGACCTCCTCAATGGCCTACCTTTCCCCCACATGTGCCAGGAGCGGGTGCTCCTCCACCTGGAGCCCCTGTCCCCCTAGTGGGCGGACCAGTAGCGGCGAACGGGGCGCCCCCGGTGCGCTAGTTCCGCCGCCTCACGCCGACCGAGCAACTGGAGCGGCGTCGACAAGGGCTTTGCTTCAACTGTGATGAGCCCTACGTCCGCGGCCACGTGTGCCCATGACTCTTCTACCTCGAGTCGGACGACTATATCGACGACGGGCTAGGGGATGCCGCGGCGATGGATAACGTCGCCAACCATGAGGCTCCGGATGTCGAGGAGCCTGCGATCGCTAATGCTCTCGTGGTCTCTCTACACGCACTTGTAGGGATCCGCACGAACAATACGATGCTACTTCTGGTGATGGTTAAAGGGGAGTGGCTGTTGGCGCTACTCGACACCGGCTCCACGCACAACTTCCTCCATGGCGCGACGATGCGCCGCCTAGGGCTCGCCCCGACGGGCAGTGAGCAGCTCCATGTCACCGTGGCCAATGGTGATTGGCTACCTTGCGAGGGCATTGCTCACCACATGCCCATCTGCATCGGCTCGGAGTCTTTTTCCATCACGTGCGTCGGATTGGACTTGGGCTACTTCGACTTCATCCTTGGCGTCGACTACCTACGGACCTTGGGTCCCATCTTGTTGGATTTTGAGGCCATGACACTGTCCTTCTAGCGCGAGGGCAGACACGTCCTTTGGCAGGGCGTGCGCAGCCACGACGCAGCGGTCCCACAGCAGCACCTCGCTGCACTCTCCGCCGATGCCCAGCAGCAGCTGATGGACTTGCTGCTGCAGTAGCAGAGTGCCGTCTTCGACGAGCCCACAGGGCTCCCACCGGTGCACCCATACGACCACCGCATCCACCTCCTGCCCAGCACCGCCCCGGTCGCGGTGCGCCCATACCACTACCCCCAGCTGCAGTAGGACAAGCTAGAACGACAGTGTGCGGCCATGCTTGCCCAGGGCATCATACGGCCAAGCACCTCTCTATTCTCCGCACCCGTCTTGCTGGTACGGAAGGTAGACAAGTCTTGGCGCTTCTGCATCGACTACCGCACCCTCAACGCCAAGACTTCTAAGGACAAGTTCCCGATTCCTATGGTGGATGAGCTGCTTGACGAGCTCCATGGCGCTCGCTTCTTCACCAAGCTCGATCTGTGCTCCGAGTATCATCAGGTGCGGATGCATCCCGACGACATCAACAAGACTGCCTTCCTTACGCATCACGGCCACTATGAGTTCCTGGTGATGCCGTTTGGACTCTCCAATGCCCCAACAACTTTCTAGGCCTTGATGAACGATGTGCTCTGACCCTACCTACAGAGGTTCGTGCTGGTATTTTTCGACGATATTTTGATATATAGCTCTTCGTGGGCTGAGAACCTACAGCACGTCAACATCGTCCTCAATGCGCTGCGGCCACATCATATTCACCTGAAGCGCTCCAAGTGCTCATTTGGGGCGACATCGGTGGCCTATCTAGGCCATGTGATCTCTGAGGGCGGCATCGCCATGGACGCCGACAAGGTCGCCACTGTTGCGGCATGGTTAACGCCATGCTCTGCCCGGGGCCTCCGCGGCTTCTTGGGCCTCACGGGCTACTACCGAAAGTTCATCTGGGACTTCGGCCTCATCGCAGCACCGCTCACGCGTCTCTTATGGTGAGACACGTTTGCATGGGACGACGACGCAGCAGCAGCATTCGAGGCGCTCATGAGCGCCTTGACCACAGGGCCTGTTCTCTAGATGCCGGACTTCACCACGACCTTTGTCGTCGACTGCGACGTGTCAGGTGTGGGGTTCGATGCTGTCCTACATCAGGGTGCGGGACCCCTCGCCTACTTTAGTAGGCCCTTTGTTGCCCGGCACTTGAAGCTTGTAGTGTATGAGCGGGAGCTGATCGGCCTGGTGCAGGCAGTGCGCCATTGGCGTCCATACTTGTGGGGGTGCCATTTTATGGTTCGTACTGACCACTATAGTCTCAATTTTTTGCTTGATCAGCGCCTATCCACCGTTCCGCAGCACCAATAGATCAGTAAGTTCTTCGGCTTCGACTTCTCTGTGGAGTACCGTCCAGGGCATCTGAACACCGTGGCGGACGCTCTGTCTCACCGGGATGCAGAGGAGGGGGCCACGGCCACCATGGAGGGGGAGACTGTGGCTGTTCATGCCCTGTCCGAGCCAACCTTCACCCTCCTAGATGACATCAGGCGGGCAACAACGACCGCGCCCGATGGCCAGCAGCTCCTCTAGCAGCTCCGAGCCGGCGAGCTCTCAGAGCCATGGCACCTCAATGACGGGCTCCTTCTCCATGGGTCCCGCATCTTTGTACCGGACCATGGGGACCTACGCTACTAGGTGCTCCTCCTAGCGCACTCGGATAGCCACGAGGGAGTCCAGAAGACCCTCCATCGCCTCCGCACCGATTTCTACATTCCACGGGATCGTGTGTTGGTTCAAGATTGGGTGCGTTCTTGCACCACCTGCCAGAAGAATAAGACAGAGACGTTGCAACCGACGGGGCTGCTACAGCCCCTCGAGGTGTCGTCCCAAGTGTCGGCCGACATCTCGATGGACTTCATCGAGGGGCTGTCCAAGGTCGGTGGCAAGTCCGTCATTCTCACCGTGGTGGATCGCTTCTCCAAGTACGCCCACTTCATCGTGCTCGGCCACCCCTACAGCACCACGACTGTCGCCCGGGCCTTCTTCGACGGCATTGTCCACCTTCATGGGTTCCCGCTGTCCATTGTCAGTGACCGGGACCCCGTGTTTACCGGGCACGTGTGGCTGGATCTCTTCTGGATGGCCGACGTTAAACTCCACATGAGTACGGCGTTCCACCCGCAGACGGATGCCCAATCTGAGGTGGTCAACAAGGTCATCGCCATGTACTTGCGCTGTGTGACGGGCGATCGCCCACATGCATGGGTGGACTGGCTCTCATGGGCGGAGTATTGCTATAATACCTCCTTCCACACCGCCCTGCGCGCCACTCCCTTCGAGGTCGTCTTCGGTCGGCCTCCTCCACCAATGTTGCCCTACACACCAGGGACGGCGCGTACGGAGGCTACGGATGCTCTTCTATGATCCCAGGATGAGGTCCTGGCAGAGGTTCGCCAACGTCTTTTGCAGGCCCAGTAGCTGTCCAAGAGGTATTATGATGCAGGGCATCGTGATGTGGAGTTCCAAGTGGGTGATTGGGTCTGGCTGCGGTTGCTGCACCGCACGGCGCAGTCCCTCGAGCCGGGCGCCAAAGGCAAGCTCGGTCCCCGCTACGCAGGGCCCTTCCGCATCCTGGAACGCATCGGCCGGGTGGCGTACCGTCTGCAGTTGCGGGAGGGTGCTCGTTTACATGATGTCTTCCACGTGGGCTTGCTCAAGCGCCACAAAGGGGACTCGCCAGCAGCGCTAGGCGTCCTTGAGCCGACCATGGATGGTCGGCTGCTGCCAGCTCCTACCAAGGCGCTCCGGGCTCAGCAATGCCGGGGTGCCTGGCACGTACTCATCCAGTGGCGTGGCTTCTTCAAGGAGGAGGCAACATGGGAGTCCGTCGACGAGTTCCGCACCCTCTACCCCGACTTCTAGCTCGAGGATGAGCTGTTTGCGCAGGCAGAGAGAGATGTTATGACCGGCACCCATTATACAAGGCGTAGGCCCATGACTGGCTAGGGGCTGCCGGCCAGGGGGGGCTAGGGGCCTAAAAGCCTATAGTTATTTTATTTATTCCTATTATTATTAGAGAAATTATTATTAGAGAGAAGTATAAATACTTGTAAAGACTTGGAGATTGGATTAAGCAGAAACAGAGTTGTTTCCGGCTTCCTGAAGGGAGCCAGGATTTCCTAACCCTAGCCGCCTCCTGCTGTTGTCGCGCGTGAACAATGCTGTCGCTACTATAGCACCGCGAGAGTTCTAGGGTTGCAGCAGCAGCCGCTGCACTCTCGCCGCCATGGCCCCTCGCCGGCGTCGAGAGTACGGACCACGTTCTCCCCTCTTCCACCCCTATAACCTACGCAGTAACGCCGGTAGGGTATCACGTCCTATCATCGTCACTTATTGCCATTTGCCTCCAAAAGAACAGCTTTTCCGGCTCTATACCACCTATCACTGCCAACTCTCCCCCAGTTGAACACCTCCATTTAGGGGAGAACTATCTTTCAGGAACAATCCATCCCTCACTAGGGAACCTTTCCTCCCTACTTACTCTACGTATCCAATATAACAATTTAGTTGGGAGCATACCGGAGAGCCTAGGTTTTATTTCAACACTAGAAATACTGAACTTGAATGTGAACAACTTATCGGGTCCATTTCCACAATCTCTCTTCAACATGTCCTCCCTATCAGATCTCGCTGTGGCAAATAACTCGCTTGTTGGAAAATTGCCCTCCAACACTGGCTACACGCTCCCAAACATTCAGGGATTAATTGGGCCAGCAAACAAGTTTGCTGGCCCAATACCATCTTCTCTCCTTGCTGCATACCAACTCGATCCAGTGGCTTTACCTAGCAGACAATAGGCTAACTGGGCTCATGCCATACCTAGGGTCATTGCCAAATTTGGAGGTACTAGATTTGCCATACAACATGTTAGAAGCAGGTGACTGGGAATTTGTCTCTTCACTCTCCAATTGCTCCAAACTGACACAATTGATGCTTGATGGCAACTCAAAGGGAATCTACCAAGTTCCATTGGAAACCTTTCCAGTAATCTCCAGTTACTGTGGCTAAGGAACAACAGAATTTCTGAGCCTATACCACCAGAGATAGGTAATCTGAGGAGCCTCAGTATATTCTATTCAAACAATTGGAACAACAGAATTTATGAGCCTATACCACCAGATTACAATATGTTCACTGGAAATATACCAACAACAATTGGAAACTTGCACGACTTGGTCATTCTAGCGTTTGCGCAAAATAGACTCTCAGGTCCAATCCTTGAAATTATAGGTAATCTTGTTCAGCTGACTGATATTAAATTGGATGGAAACAACTTGAGTGGAAGAATATCTGCAAGTATAGGAAGTTGCACTCAACTTCAAATACTCAACCTTGCACACAATCTACCTCGAGTCGGACGACTATATCGACGACGGGCTAGGGGATGCCGCGGCGATGGATAACGTCGCCAACCATGAGGCTCCGGATGTCGAGGAGCCTGCGATCGCTAATGCTCTCGTGGTCTCTCTACACGCACTTGTAGGGATCCGCACGAACAATACGATGCTACTTCTGGTGATGGTTAAAGGGGAGTGGCTGTTGGCGCTACTCGACACCGGCTCCACGCACAACTTCCTCCATGGCGCGACGATGCGCCGCCTAGGGCTCGCCCCGACGGGCAGTGAGCAGCTCCATGTCACCGTGGCCAATGGTGATTGGCTACCTTGCGAGGGCATTGCTCACCACATGCCCATCTGCATCGGCTCGGAGTCTTTTTCCATCACGTGCGTCGGATTGGACTTGGGCTACTTCGACTTCATCCTTGGCGTCGACTACCTACGGACCTTGGGTCCCATCTTGTTGGATTTTGAGGCCATGACACTGTCCTTCTAGCGCGAGGGCAGACACGTCCTTTGGCAGGGCGTGCGCAGCCACGACGCAGCGGTCCCACAGCAGCACCTCGCTGCACTCTCCGCCGATGCCCAGCAGCAGCTGATGGACTTGCTGCTGCAGTAGCAGAGTGCCGTCTTCGACGAGCCCACAGGGCTCCCACCGGTGCACCCATACGACCACCGCATCCACCTCCTGCCCAGCACCGCCCCGGTCGCGGTGCGCCCATACCACTACCCCCAGCTGCAGTAGGACAAGCTAGAACGACAGTGTGCGGCCATGCTTGCCCAGGGCATCATACGGCCAAGCACCTCTCTATTCTCCGCACCCGTCTTGCTGGTACGGAAGGTAGACAAGTCTTGGCGCTTCTGCATCGACTACCGCACCCTCAACGCCAAGACTTCTAAGGACAAGTTCCCGATTCCTATGGTGGATGAGCTGCTTGACGAGCTCCATGGCGCTCGCTTCTTCACCAAGCTCGATCTGTGCTCCGAGTATCATCAGGTGCGGATGCATCCCGACGACATCAACAAGACTGCCTTCCTTACGCATCACGGCCACTATGAGTTCCTGGTGATGCCGTTTGGACTCTCCAATGCCCCAACAACTTTCTAGGCCTTGATGAACGATGTGCTCTGACCCTACCTACAGAGGTTCGTGCTGGTATTTTTCGACGATATTTTGATATATAGCTCTTCGTGGGCTGAGAACCTACAGCACGTCAACATCGTCCTCAATGCGCTGCGGCCACATCATATTCACCTGAAGCGCTCCAAGTGCTCATTTGGGGCGACATCGGTGGCCTATCTAGGCCATGTGATCTCTGAGGGCGGCATCGCCATGGACGCCGACAAGGTCGCCACTGTTGCGGCATGGTTAACGCCATGCTCTGCCCGGGGCCTCCGCGGCTTCTTGGGCCTCACGGGCTACTACCGAAAGTTCATCTGGGACTTCGGCCTCATCGCAGCACCGCTCACGCGTCTCTTATGGTGAGACACGTTTGCATGGGACGACGACGCAGCAGCAGCATTCGAGGCGCTCATGAGCGCCTTGACCACAGGGCCTGTTCTCTAGATGCCGGACTTCACCACGACCTTTGTCGTCGACTGCGACGTGTCAGGTGTGGGGTTCGATGCTGTCCTACATCAGGGTGCGGGACCCCTCGCCTACTTTAGTAGGCCCTTTGTTGCCCGGCACTTGAAGCTTGTAGTGTATGAGCGGGAGCTGATCGGCCTGGTGCAGGCAGTGCGCCATTGGCGTCCATACTTGTGGGGGTGCCATTTTATGGTTCGTACTGACCACTATAGTCTCAATTTTTTGCTTGATCAGCGCCTATCCACCGTTCCGCAGCACCAATAGATCAGTAAGTTCTTCGGCTTCGACTTCTCTGTGGAGTACCGTCCAGGGCATCTGAACACCGTGGCGGACGCTCTGTCTCACCGGGATGCAGAGGAGGGGGCCACGGCCACCATGGAGGGGGAGACTGTGGCTGTTCATGCCCTGTCCGAGCCAACCTTCACCCTCCTAGATGACATCAGGCGGGCAACAACGACCGCGCCCGATGGCCAGCAGCTCCTCTAGCAGCTCCGAGCCGGCGAGCTCTCAGAGCCATGGCACCTCAATGACGGGCTCCTTCTCCATGGGTCCCGCATCTTTGTACCGGACCATGGGGACCTACGCTACTAGGTGCTCCTCCTAGCGCACTCGGATAGCCACGAGGGAGTCCAGAAGACCCTCCATCGCCTCCGCACCGATTTCTACATTCCACGGGATCGTGTGTTGGTTCAAGATTGGGTGCGTTCTTGCACCACCTGCCAGAAGAATAAGACAGAGACGTTGCAACCGACGGGGCTGCTACAGCCCCTCGAGGTGTCGTCCCAAGTGTCGGCCGACATCTCGATGGACTTCATCGAGGGGCTGTCCAAGGTCGGTGGCAAGTCCGTCATTCTCACCGTGGTGGATCGCTTCTCCAAGTACGCCCACTTCATCGTGCTCGGCCACCCCTACAGCACCACGACTGTCGCCCGGGCCTTCTTCGACGGCATTGTCCACCTTCATGGGTTCCCGCTGTCCATTGTCAGTGACCGGGACCCCGTGTTTACCGGGCACGTGTGGCTGGATCTCTTCTGGATGGCCGACGTTAAACTCCACATGAGTACGGCGTTCCACCCGCAGACGGATGCCCAATCTGAGGTGGTCAACAAGGTCATCGCCATGTACTTGCGCTGTGTGACGGGCGATCGCCCACATGCATGGGTGGACTGGCTCTCATGGGCGGAGTATTGCTATAATACCTCCTTCCACACCGCCCTGCGCGCCACTCCCTTCGAGGTCGTCTTCGGTCGGCCTCCTCCACCAATGTTGCCCTACACACCAGGGACGGCGCGTACGGAGGCTACGGATGCTCTTCTATGATCCCAGGATGAGGTCCTGGCAGAGGTTCGCCAACGTCTTTTGCAGGCCCAGTAGCTGTCCAAGAGGTATTATGATGCAGGGCATCGTGATGTGGAGTTCCAAGTGGGTGATTGGGTCTGGCTGCGGTTGCTGCACCGCACGGCGCAGTCCCTCGAGCCGGGCGCCAAAGGCAAGCTCGGTCCCCGCTACGCAGGGCCCTTCCGCATCCTGGAACGCATCGGCCGGGTGGCGTACCGTCTGCAGTTGCGGGAGGGTGCTCGTTTACATGATGTCTTCCACGTGGGCTTGCTCAAGCGCCACAAAGGGGACTCGCCAGCAGCGCTAGGCGTCCTTGAGCCGACCATGGATGGTCGGCTGCTGCCAGCTCCTACCAAGGCGCTCCGGGCTCAGCAATGCCGGGGTGCCTGGCACGTACTCATCCAGTGGCGTGGCTTCTTCAAGGAGGAGGCAACATGGGAGTCCGTCGACGAGTTCCGCACCCTCTACCCCGACTTCTAGCTCGAGGATGAGCTGTTTGCGCAGGCAGAGAGAGATGTTATGACCGGCACCCATTATACAAGGCGTAGGCCCATGACTGGCTAGGGGCTGCCGGCCAGGGGGGGCTAGGGGCCTAAAAGCCTATAGTTATTTTATTTATTCCTATTATTATTAGAGAAATTATTATTAGAGAGAAGTATAAATACTTGTAAAGACTTGGAGATTGGATTAAGCAGAAACAGAGTTGTTTCCGGCTTCCTGAAGGGAGCCAGGATTTCCTAACCCTAGCCGCCTCCTGCTGTTGTCGCGCGTGAACAATGCTGTCGCTACTATAGCACCGCGAGAGTTCTAGGGTTGCAGCAGCAGCCGCTGCACTCTCGCCGCCATGGCCCCTCGCCGGCGTCGAGAGTACGGACCACGTTCTCCCCTCTTCCACCCCTATAACCTACGCAGTAACGCCGGTAGGGTATCACGTCCTATCATCGTCACTTATTGCCATTTGCCTCCAAAAGAACAGCTTTTCCGGCTCTATACCACCTATCACTGCCAACTCTCCCCCAGTTGAACACCTCCATTTAGGGGAGAACTATCTTTCAGGAACAATCCATCCCTCACTAGGGAACCTTTCCTCCCTACTTACTCTACGTATCCAATATAACAATTTAGTTGGGAGCATACCGGAGAGCCTAGGTTATATTTCAACACTAGAAATACTGAACTTGAATGTGAACAACTTATCGGGTCCATTTCCACAATCTCTCTTCAACATGTCCTCCCTATCAGATCTCGCTGTGGCAAATAACTCGCTTGTTGGAAAATTGCCCTCCAACACTGGCTACACGCTCCCAAACATTCAGGGATTAATCTGGGCCAGCAAACAAGTTTGCTGGCCCAATACCATCTTCTCTCCTTGCTGCATACCAACTCGATCCAGTGGCTTTACCTAGCAGACAATAGGCTAACTGGGCCTCATGCCATACCTAGGGTCATTGCCAAATTTGGAGGTACTAGATTTGCCATACAATGTTAGAAGCAGGTGACTGGGAATTTGTCTCTTCACTCTCCAATTGCTCCAAACTGACACAATTGATGCTTGATGGCAACCTCAAAGGGAATCTACCAAGTTCCATTGGAAACCTTTCCAGTAATCTCCAGTTACTGTGGCTAAGGAACAACAGAATTTCTGAGCCTATACCACCAGAGATAGGTAATCTGAGGAGCCTCAGTATTCTATTCAAACAATTGGAACAACAGGAATTTATGAGCCTATACCACCAGATTACAATATGTTCACTAGGAAATATACCAACAACAATTGGAAACTTGCACGACTTGGTCATTCTAGCGTTTGCGCAAAATAGACTCTCAGGTCCAATCCTTGAAATTATAGGTAATCTTGTTCAGCTGACTGATATTAAATTGGATGGAAACAACTTGAGTGGAAGAATATCTGCAAGTATAGGAAGTTGCACTCAACTTCAAATACTCAACCTTGCACACAACTCGCTAAATGGGACTATACCAAGTAAAATCTTCAAAATTTCTTTGCTTTCTGAAGAATTTGACTTGTCACATAATTCGTTGACCGGAGGAATACCAGAGGAAGTTGGCAATCTCATTAATCTGAAAAAAACATAGCATCACAAACAACATGTTGTCTGGCTACATCATCACATCCACTATCGGCATGTGTGTGGCTCTTGAGTACCTAGAGATGCCAAACAACTTCTTTGAAGGAAGCATTCCAGAGACCTTAGTGAATTTGAGAAGAATCGAGGAGATTGACATTTCTGAGAACAGATTGTCTGGAAACACCACAGATTTCTTCCAAAACTTGAGTTCTCTGCATCAACTCAATTTATCCTTCAACAGTTTTAGTGGGGCAGTTCCAAGTGGTGGTATTTTTGGCAATGCTAGTGCAATTTCAATTGAAGGAAATGATGAATTGTGTACAAGAGTTCTGACAGGAGGTGTGTCTCTTTGTCCAGCAATGGATAACAGGACAAGGAAAACATAACATATAAAGATATTGAAAAGGCAACAGATATGTTCTCTTCTGCTAACTTAATTGGCACTGGTTCATTTGGAATGGTTTATAAGAGCAAGCTGGGCCCTGTTCGTTTCGCTGAAAAGTCAGGCTGAAAAGTATTGTTCGCTGATTTGTTGTGAGAGAAAAAACATTGTACCATGGTTATCAAGATTTTTATATGGGGCACATAGGAGCTTCCTTGCAGAGTGTGATGCCCTCAAAAATGTCCGCCACCAAAATCTTGTTAAAATAATTACTTTATGCTCCTCAGTGGACCCGACTGGAGCAGATTTCAAGGCCATAGTCTTCCCATACATGCCGAATGGGAACCTGGATATGTGGTTACATCCAAGGGTCCATGAACACAGTGACTTTCTTTCAAAGAACCAATATAGCATTGGATGTAGCATGTGCTTTGGATTACCTTCATAACCAATGTGCGCATCCACTAATACACTGCGATTTGAAGCCAAGTAATATCCTTTTGGACCTTGACATGGCTGCATATGTCAGTGACTTTGGCTTAGCAAGGATGTTATATGCTACATCACATGCATTTCAAGATAGTTCAACAAGTTTGGCTTGCCTGAAAGGATCCATTGGATACATCCCTCCAGATGAGATGAGCTTATTTGTAAGTAGTTTATTCTGTTTTTTCTTATAGGATCATAAAAATGTGAATTATCTCTAACTTATTTTGTCTGCAAACAAACATGCAGAGTATGGCATGAGCAAAGAGATATCAACCAAGGGTGACGTCTATAGTTTTGGAGTGCTCCTTTGAATTAGCAATTGCTTTTTTTTACAGTTAATACTTTTTAAATGCAATAAGTTAAAATGAGTTGTATATAAGTTGCTCTTTGCCCAAAAAAAATTCTAGATTTTTATGAAGCATATTTTATTTATTTAATTTTTTTATTAAACTAAATGTTTTTTAGAATCAGAACCTAGCCAAACGATTTTACAAAGTGGTTCTGATTCATCATCTAAAACGTTTTTTTGAGAGAATCTAGATCTGAAACGTGTCTACAAGAATCTAGATCCCTACGGAACGGACTCTCGGTATCATCATTGGCCACCACGAGCCGCGTTGGTGCCGTCTGAGAAAGCACAAAGGGGCTGATTGGTAGGCCGAACCGAGCCGTCCCCGCACCATTTAGTTGTCTGGTCTCATTCCAGCGGCGTGTTTGGTTCTTCTCCTCGCACCTTTCGCCTGCTCGGTCTCGTTCCTCTACCCTCCACCATCCGCACGCCTCCGTCTTCTCGATTTCCACTTCCCTCTCGATGCAGGACAACTCGATGCTTGGCGGGAATGTCTCAGGCGAGCACGGGAGATGCCCCCTGTCCGGGCATGTCAGCTAGGGTTACTGCCCCCCATTTCGCTCCTCTCCTTGCTCCATTGCTCTGGTGCGCCTTTCCTCTTGCTCCCCCTCGATCTTGGTTGACCACCGGAGTCAACCTTGACCGGTAGATTCGGGGTGGTCCTCTAGTGCCGCGACGACATACCTCACTTGTGCCTCGCTCCTCTTCCTCTACGCGCGGTGCTTTTGTTGATTTATGTGTCGATTTTGTTTGAGTCGTGCCATGATTCTAGGGTTCTTGTTCTTACATACTCAGATCTATGACCTGCTATTCCTGATCTACTTGTTTGTAGTTGTTTCCCTCTGGTTCCTCGCTCAGATCTGTGGTACGACTAACTTTTTTTTGCTGTACATATGTGGTTTATTCTAGATCCATGCATATGATGATGTCTACTTCAATTTATAAACTGAGCATAGTGCCTATGTCGATGATTTTGGTTTTGTAACCCTATGCGCTGGAGGAGCACCCTTGGGTATGGTAGCCGCGTCTAGTCAAAGATAGTCGGTCTGAATTTTTGCTTGCTCCTCGTGGCTTTCCTGACATTGGGTTCTAATTATTTTCTTTGTAATTAACTGTCTTTGATATTTTGTCAAGCCTATGATGATAACTAAACTGCCATGTGTATTGGATTACAAAAACCTGATGACCTTGAGCTTGTGAGGTACTGTAACTCTAGTCTAGTTCTTATTGGTTTTCATGTTTGTTTCTTACCATTATTGCTGTGTGTTGCCTTCTGTGTTGCTTATGCTCCAAGCTCAAGTTCAACCGAGGAAGAACTGTTATCATGAGGCCAATCTGTTAACCATTTATGATGTGTGTTGTCTTCTGTGTTGCCTTCTGTGTTGCCATGCCCAGGTAACTAGTTGTGTGTTCCCTAGCAAAGAAGAGGCAATTCAAGGGTTGTGAAGATGAAAAAGTTCTTGTGAAGCCTGCTGCCACTGTCGTTGCCAAACCATCTTGGCTATTTCTTCTTTGCATGGTTCCGTCATGTTGTTGGTGCTCATCTTTGACATTGTTAAACGTGGGAAGAACTGCATGTGATGATTAACCTATAACCATGTATTCATCAATTTACTTCGACCTTGTGAGGTACTGGGACCAATTTGTTGATGATTAATAGCTGGTTGGACTGTTGTATTATTTTGTAATATCTCTTATGCTCTAAGGTCTTAGTTGATGATGATACAAATTTATCTGAGGCAATGTTTGTGTTCTCATGCTTGTTCTGATGAAAATGGTGGTAACCTCACTAAAGTGATGCATGGGTGCTCACCCCCTTATGCCATGCGCCAAACCAAAACACAACTAGCAGGATCAGCTCATTTCTCAAATTGGTGCAACCTGACAACCAAACAAATTGACTGTCATCCAGTATCACTCCTAGAGTTGCAGCCAAACACACCTAGTTGCATGGTTTCAACCTGCTTCACACCACCCAAGACCGACCCTCCATCCCGAATCCCCTACCCCGGAGCAACCAATCAGCCCCAAAGAGAGGAGGACCAGGAGGGATTGGTGGACGACCGGACAAAAGAAAAGAGTTTGAATATCCATTGGTTTTGTCTAACTTTTTTGTTGTTGTTATGCGTCTCAAGTTTGAATGTCCATTATTAAAATTCTAGATCCGCCCCTGCCCAGGAGTCAAGATATGTTTTGACATTTTTTTAAAACTTGCTTGCTTGCATGAAACTTTTGATTTGTTTGTTGTCGGTTTTGATTCAACAAGCAGTTCAACAATTCGAAAAAAAGCAATTCAACAAAAGAAAAGGAAATGAATCATTTCAACGCAAATGGGCTGAAACTCCCTACTATTGGGCCGAGCTCTCTTATATATAATCTATTACCACCTAAAAAGCCAGGTTTTGTCCACAGGCAGGGGCTTCGTGTGCGCGCCCCCCGCAAGCTCCGACTCGAGGCCTACCTGTGCACGTCCGCAAACTCCGAGTGGGATGGTGGCCGGCGCGAGACAATGGCTCGGTCTCTGGCCAATCGGACTCTATATATACAACACTACAACGATGAAATAACTAATCTAAATTCATTGCTAAATTAAGAAGGCTTTGCCCTATAAAAAATGATCGTATCAATTGTTCCCGTATGAAAATTAATGGTCTTACATAAAAAAGTAATAAGCTATAAAACGGTAGATGTGATCGACCTTTGCAATTTCATATAAATTAAATTTCTCAGCTGACATGAAAAAACATGTTTTTTTTTCAAATATACTACACAGGGATGAAATATCTTGTTAATTTTTGAAACACAGTACAACACATACCCTCATACATGTTCGTGCACTCATCTCTTATGAACACACACATACACATCCAGCACCTCCGCGGATGATTTTCTGATCTTGCCATTTAAAACTACGAGATTTAGCTTAAAATTTACCAACTAAATTGGGAGAATAGTATATTTATGTGATTTTAGATATGGGTAATAAATTTTATAAAAGTTGAGTGAATCTCTTCTCTAAATTTAAAAAGACTGTAACATCATTATCTACTTCGTGCAACGCACGGGCACATATCTAGTCTATATTATATTATACACCGAAAAAGACTCTAAAGTAATCATCTATCCGGTGATATCAAATCTCGCTCTTGCTCATGTATCCACGTCCGATACGAATCATCCTCTACTCGGAGCACACGTGTCCGCATCCTACTTGGTTCCAATACAACGTCTAATACGAAATTCTCGGAGCTCACGTGTCTGCGTCCGAGTAATAATGAGGTTCAGTAAAAAAAAATACGATCCCAGTGCAACGCACATGTATATGTAGTAAAGAGAAAAAGAAGGAACACCAACAAAAATAAAAAAAAGGCCCACGTTTCCCACCCGCTCCGCTCCTGTAGGATAACGAACTGGTAATTGCACCCTAGGCGCTGCCAACTGTCCAGATTTGTGCTGCTCGTTCCGATCCATGGGTTTCCTCCCTTCCTGGCCTCCGGGGGGTGTCTTCCTCACGACAACATGAGCTTTTGAGCCCCACGTCAAGGATTATGCGGCTGGTGCGTCGGCGTGTAATAACCGTGCGTTATTGGTGGATCTCTGTGACTTGGATCAGCTGGAGGAACTGCGCGCAAAAACGAGAAGAAGTAGGTGGTCAGTACAATTTGGAATTCGCCAAATATACTAATCGTTGTGCGTGCAATTTCGAATACGGTAGCAACAATGGCAAAACTGTAGTTGTTGGCCGTAAGCAGAATTCTGAAGGAGTCTGAACTCACCATCTCCGCTGGCCTTCTCACCTTCTGGAGCATGTGTACCAGTACAACTACCATCGCCTGGGCATGGACATGGAGCGGTCGGAGCCTCAACGGGAGGAGGAGCTGGAGGATTAGTGGCGGCGTCAGCCGGAGGGTCGTTATTGCTTGGAGCAGCAGCAGCTGGGGGATTGGCGGTGGGAGAGCTGCAGCTGCTAGCGAACGCCATTCTCTCTATGCAGAGCACCAGGTTGCAGCAAAGCGGTGGCTGCCTCAGGGCCAGTCGAAGGGCCATCGTCTTTCGCTCGAGTCCCAGCAGAGCACCAAGTTGAAGGGCGGTTCCGAGCGTGGCAGCAGTCCCGGCATGGGTATGGGTATTTATGCGTTTAGAGGTCAGAGAGGCGACGAGTCGAAGAACGGCGTGCGTTCATATATTTATTTTCTTCTTCAGAGAAGGTATGCGTTTATACCACCAGGTGGGCATCTTGCGCTGTCTCAGTCTCAGTCTGAACCCTGAAAAGCCAATAGTTTTTCTTAACGTTAACCCTGAAAAGTCAAAAGTTTTTTTTAACCAAGTTATCGTTGAAGATTCTATTCCTTGCGCGTGCCGCTGTGGTAGGCCATGGTGCGAAAGCCCTACCCGTGTGCTTTCCAACAATGGTGGGGTCCGCGGACAGTGACGAAGCCAGGAAAAAAATTAGGAGGGGCTGAACAAAAGAATAGAGGTTTTTTTTATCTTCTCTTAATCTTAGCTTCTCCTACCTAATACATGTATGCATAAAATTTTAAGGGAGGACTTAGGAAAACTCCACGTGCTCAGGATGGGTGGGGGGGGGGGGGGGGGCTGAAGCCCCCCTAGCCCCACCGCTGGCTACGTCCCTATCCGCGGATGTCGCTTCCCTTCGTGAAGGTATCGTTGCAGCACTCCTATGATCGCGCCTCTGTGGTCGTGCCTCTGCTCATCTTCCGTTTCTCTCGCCGGAGTTGTTCCTTGCTGCATTGTGCCCGTGTGTGCTTCAAGCTTCTCTTTGAATGGTCTATCCAGCTGACATGCTTGGTGTTGTCGCAATCGTTTGGTTTTTTTTAGCAGATCCTTTGCCACTACCACTTTTCCTTGATGGATACTTTCTCATCCATGCTGCTCTGGCAGATGCTTTGGCGTCGATGTTGCTTCGGTATCCCCCCCGGTAAGCCCTTGTGAGTGCGGTAGCTCGAAGAGAAGATAGGGGGATGAGCCGTAGAGAGATTCTATTTTTTTTTTCTTTGCGTGAGGAAGCGGAAAAGACAAAACCCTCTCTTGGAGAAAGCCAGTCCGGTTGGTAATTCCACTATAACTTGATAACTTTCTAGAAAAAATACCTCCCTATGAAACCCCTGTTGATGGATTCTGGCAAGCAAAAAGAAGACCTAAACCCAGATGCTTTGTTGCAGTGAGCGTGATGGCTCGTCCACTCTCTTACGGATGCTTTGACGCTCCGCATCGTCTCTGGCGGGTGCTTTGCTGCCGTTCTACTGGTTGTTCTTGCTCGGGCGGATGCTTGGCCACCGTTGTCTCGTCTGTTCTCAGTGGATGCTTTGCCACCGCAGCTACATTTACTTTGTTAGCAGCCTTTGCATTGTTAGCTTTTCTTGCAGGTCCAATCGGTTATGGTTGTAGCGGAGGACCCTCTCCTTAACGCTTCTTTTTCTATTATCTTTTAGGTTCCTAACCACTACCTCCGTGATTGTGTAATCTACGTTATGGAATCTCCCATAGCTGCGTCATGTAAATCGTTCTTTCGGCCTTATCCTCTCTCAATGAAACACACGTCAGTAAACGTGTTCGAAAAAAACCCAAGTTGTGGCAATATCGAGGATAGCAAAATGAATATTTACCAGCACACATCGGTTTCTGTAAAAAGTGATGTGTTATGCAAGTTTTGGCGATATGGATTTCATTCATGATGTTAGTAAGAGCGCGGTTTGCGCAAAGCTTCCCCTACATAATCTAGACTATCTTAGGATCTGTTTGGATCCATTAGCTTATAATGATTAATTAGCTAAGATGTCATAGTTAATATTAGTTACTAGCCTGCTATTAGCTAGTTTGGTCTAACTAGTGAAATAGTTATTAGTTGGTTATTCAGCTAATAATTAGCTAAACTATTAGATAGATCTGTTTGTATCCCGCTAACTATTATTTCCTTCTATTAGCTAGACCTGTTTGTATCCAGCTAACTATTATTTCTTTGCATCTAAACCAGGCCTTAATTTATTTCATTTAGTATTCCCCGCGAGAGAGTGTCTTCCCACACAAAAGAGCAAGGGCGCCGCGTACTCAACACGCCTCCGTATAGATGCCGACTCTTCCGTTTTTATCCGAAACTGTTCAGTCCCTTCCTCAACTTTTCAGTCCAGTTTCAGTGCATCTTTCGACCTCATGTGTACAACCTTCCAAGCAAGTTGCAAGACGTCTCCCAGATAACAACTTTCATTGCTACAAGTCGACTCCAAGTCCAAGCCAACAACTTGGTTCAATTGGGCCAAGCAGAAAAGGTAGCAAGTATCTTGAAGCAACGCCCACAAAGCTGAAGTCCAAACGCAAGCATTCATACAGCTTTCAGCTTCCCAGTATATCTTCAAATAGGACTGTGCTTCATCCTGAGTGATTATCTACTCTTGTGCCATTTTATTTTTGAGGAAAATCTTGTGCCATATTAAACATCGTATTTGCATCTCCTACCTGTAACTAACAGCAATGGCCTCTTTGGGAGTCTTGTCACCCAATGTTGCTTGGCTTCTCTGTCTCCTCATTTTCTGTTGCTCCCTGCCACTAGACATCTGTGATGAGAGCGAAGATGATCGACAAGCTCTTCTCTGCTTCAAGCCTCAGCTCTCAGGTCCACCTGGATTTTTAGACTCATGGAGTAACGAATCTATGGAACTCTGCAACTGGCATGGGGTCACATGCAGCGCACAGCCGCCTCCGTATAGATGCCGACTCTTCCGTTTTTATCGGAACTGTTCAGTCCCTTCCTCAACTTTTCAGTCCAGTTTCAGTGCATCTTTCGACCTCATTTGTGCAACCTTCCAAGCAAGTTGCAAGACGTCTCCCAGATAACAACTTTCATTGCTACAAGTCGACTCCAAGTCCAAGCCAACAACTTGGTTCAATTGGACCAAGCAGAAAAGGTAGCAAGTATCTTGAAGCAACGCCCACAAAGCTGAAGTCCAAACGCAAGCATTCATACAGCTTTCAGCTTCCCAGTATATCTTCAAATAGGACTGTGCTTCATCCTGAGTGATTATCTACTCTTGTGCCATTTTATTTTTGAGGAAAATCTTGTGCCATATTAAACATCGTATTTGCATCTCCTACCTGTAACTAACAGCAATGGCCTCTTTGGGAGTCTTGTCACCCAATGTTGCTTGGCTTCTCTGTCCCCTCATTTTCTGTTGCTCCCTGCCACTAGACATCTGTGATGAGAGCGAAGATGATCGACAAGCTCTTCTCTGCTTCAAGTCTCAGCTCTCAGGTCCACCTGGATTTTTAGCCTCATGGAGTAACGAATCTATGGAACTCTGCAACTGGCATGGGGTCACATGCAGCGCACAGCCGCCTCCTCTCCGTGTCATTGCTCTGGACCTTGCTTCAGAAGGCATCACAGGCTCCTTGTCACCTTGTATTGGCAACCTCAGCTCTCTTGCAAAGCTGCAACTGTCAAACAACAGCTTCCATGGTGGCATATCGTCAGAGCTCGGCCTCCTCAGCAGGCTCAGCAACCTGAACCTCAGCATGAACTCTTTAGAAGGTACTATCCCATCTGAGCTCTCTTTGTGTACCCAACTTCAATTCCTAGGATTGTGGAACAATTCCCTCCATGGTGAGATCCCACCTAGCCTTAGTCAGTGCATGCATCTTCAGGAGATTAACCTCAGCAACAATCAGCTCCAAGGGAGCATTCCCTCTGCTTTTGGAACTCTTCCGGAGCTGCGAATGCTAAATCTTGCTAGCAATAGGCTTAGTGGCAACATACCGCCAGCTTTGGGCACCAGCCTTTCTCTCAGATATGTTGATCTTGGGAGAAATGGACTCGCTGGGGAGATCCCAGAGCTCTTAGCGAGTAGTTCAACAATACAAGTTCTTCGCCTCTTGAGCAACAATCTTAGTGGAGAGCTCCCTAAGGTTCTCTTCAATACCTCATCACTTATTGCCATTTGCCTCCAAAAGAACAGCTTTTCTGGCTCTATACCACCTATCACTGCCAACTCTCCCCCTGTTGAACACCTCCATTTAGGGGAGAACTATCTTTCGGGAACAATCCATCCCTCACTAGGGAACCTTTCCTCCCTACTTACTCTACGCATTCAATATAACAATTTAGTTGGGAGCATACCGGAGAGCCTAGGTTATATTTCAACACTAGAAATACTGAACTTGAATGTGAACAACTTGTCGGGTCCATTTCCACAATCTCTCTTCAACATGTCCTCCCTAACAGATCTTGCTGTGGCAAATAACTCGCTTGTTGGAAGATTGCCCTCCAACATTGGCTACACGCTCCCAAACATTCAGGGATTAATCCTCTCGGCAAACAAGTTTGCTGGCCCAATCCCATCTTCTCTCCTTGTTGCATACCAACTACAGTGGCTTTACCTAGCAGACAATAGGCTAACAGGGCTCATGCCGTACTTTGGGTCATTGCCAAATCTGGAGGTACTAGATGTGTCATACAACATGCTAGAAGCAGGTGACTGGGAATTTGTCTCTTCACTCTCAAATTGCTCCAAACTGACCCAACTGATGCTTGATGGCAACAACCTCCAAGGGAATCTGCCAAGTTCCATTGGAAACCTTTCCAGTAATCTCCAGTTCCTGTGGCTAAGGAACAACAGAATTTCTGGGCCTATACCACAAGAGATAGGTAATCTGAGGAGCCTCAGTATTCTATTCATGGATTACAATATGTTCACTGGAAATATACCACCAACAATTGTAAACTTGCACGACTTGGTCGTTCTAGCATTTGCACAAAATAGACTCTCAGGCCCAATCCCTGAAATTATAGGTAATCTTGTTCAGCTGACTGATATTAAATTGGATGGAAACAACTTGAGTGGAAGAATACCTGCAAGTATAGGAAGTTGCACTCAACTTCAAATACTCAATCTTGCACACAACTCGCTAAATGGGACTATACCAAGTAGAATCTTCAAAATTTCTTCGCTTTCTGAAGAATTTGACTTGTCAAATAATTACTTGACTGGAGGAATACCAGAGGAAGTTGGCAATCTCATTAATCTGGAAAAACTTAGCATCACAAACAACATGTTGTCTGGCTACATTCCATCCGCTATTGGCATGTGTGTGGCTCTTGAGTATCTAGAGATGCGAGACAACTTCTTTGAAGGAAGCATTCCACAGACTTTTGTGAATTTGAGAAGCATCGAGGAGATTGACATTTCTAAGAACAGATTGTCTGGAAACATCCCAGATTTCTTCGAAAACTTGAGTTATCTGCATCAACTCAATTTATCCTTCAACAGTTTTAGTGGAGCAGTTCCAAGTGGTGGTATTTTTGGCAATGCTAGTGCAGTTTCAATTGAAGGAAATGATGAACTGTGTACAAGAGTTCTGACAGGAGGTGTGTCTCTTTGTCCAGCAATGGATAACAGGACAAGGAAACACACGTCACTGGTACAAGTCATAGAGATAGTAATACCAATTGTTGCTGTTGTTATAATCACTTGCTTCTGTCTCGTGGCATTCTTTTGGAGGAAGAAAATTCAAGTAAAGAAATATTTGCAGCACCACAAAGAGCACAAGGAAAACATGACATATAAAGATATTGAAAAGGCAACAGATATGTTCTCTTCTGCTAACTTAATTGGCTCTGGTTCATTTGGAATGGTTTATAAGGGCAAGCTGAAGCTTGAGGAAGATCAAGTGGCTATCAAGATTTTTAACCTCAGCACATATGGGGCACATAGGAGCTTCCTTGCAGAGTGTGAAGCCCTCAGAAATATCCGCCACCGAAATCTTGTTAAAATAATTACTCTATGCTCCTCAGTGGATCCAACTGGAGCAGACTTCAAGGCCATAGTCTACCCATACATGCTGAATGGGAACCTGGATATGTGGTTACATCCGAGGGTCCATGAACACAGTGAAACAAAGACTCTGACTTTCTTTCAAAGAATCAATGTAGCATTGGATGTAGCATGTGCTTTGGATTACCTTCATAACCAATGTGCATATCCACTAATACACTGCGATTTGAAGCCAAGTAATATTCTTTTGGACCTTGACATGGCTGCACATGTCAGCGACTTTGGCTTAGCAAGGATATTATATGCTAGATCAGATGCATTTCAAGATAGTTCAACAAGTTTGGCTTGCATGAAAGGATCCATTGGATACATCCCACCAGGTGAGATGAGCTTATATCTAAGTAGTTTATTCCGTTTGTTCTTTATAGTATCGGCAAAAAGTGAATTATTCTAACTTTACTATGTCTGCAAACATTCATGCAGAGTATGGCATGAGCAGAGAGATATCAACCAAGGGTGACGTTTATAGTTTTGGAGTGCTCCTGCTAGAAATGCTAACAGGGTATCGTCCGACTGACGAGAAATTAAAGGATGGTATAAGCCTGCAAGATTTTGTCGGTCAATCATTTCGAAATAATATCTACGAGATTGTCAATCCCGTCATGGTACAAGACAGCATCAATGCAGCCAAAGTGATGCAGAACTGCATCCTTCCATTGGTTAAAATAGGATTGTCCTGCTCCATGGCATCACCAAAAGAACGACCAGGAATGGATGAAGTTTGTAACAAGATCCTTACCATCAAGCATATATTATCAAAAATGCATTCTTCATCATAGCAATTAGCGTATATCAGTCATAGTGATGGCTGTTAGACTGTAAATGTATATATGCTTGTGTATATGGGCCTGAGCCTTGGTATAGTCGGCCGGTCCTCTATTTGGTTAGAGAGATACGAGGAGATCTCGGTTTGGTCCTATTTCTATAAACCACGAGATCTCCTCTCCCCTATATATATATGTACATAGGTCTCTCCAATCAATCAATCTATTATTCCACGCAATCCTTATTGCTTTCATGGTATCACGAGCTTAGTTTTTTTCCCTTCCTTTCCTGTCTGTCGCCTCCCTTGTGTGCGCCCGCCGCCTCCCTGCCATGGCCGGCGCCACCCCCACCACCGCTTCCTCTGCTGCTGCTGTCGTCGATCCCGACGCCACTGCTGCCGAGTCCAAGGAGGAGCGTGCCCGCGTGGCCGCGCAGGCCGACCCCGCCGCTGCCTCTGCCCTCCAATCCACGGAGACGTGCGTCTGCGTGGCCGAGCAGGCCACTGTTGCCGCTGCCCTCCAGTCCACGGAGGTGCGCGCCCGCGCGGCCGAGCAGGCCGCTGCGGCTCGACTCGCCAAGGAGGAGCGCGCCCGAGCGGCTCAGGCCGCTCGCGACGCCGCCGCTGCTCGTGCGGCTGATGCCGAGCGCGAAGCCGCCGTCGCTCAGCAGGAGCGGGACGCGGCTGATGCGCGACTTCAGGCCGCCCTTGACCGCGCGGCTCAGGAGCACGCTGCGGCCGCTCCGCCTTTGGAAGACGACGCTGCCCCTGAGGATGCTGAGGATTTCGCCTTTGCTGACGGCGGCGATCCCCATCTTCACGCCGTTCTGCTTCAGCATGAGGTCGCGGCCCTCCTCAACCTGCACGCCCAGGCTGTGGCCGTGCAGAACATCCGACTGCTCGTCCCGCTTGTCCTTGACGTCGCCTCCGCCTTCTATGGCTGCTGGCGTCAGTCATTCCTCCTCATCGTCGGCCGCTACTCCCTGGAGAGCCATGTCCTCTCCGACGCTGCCGCCCCCAACTCTCCGGATTAGGCGCGCATGGACTGCGTCGTGCAAACATGGATCACCGGCACCATCACCGACGCCCTCGTCGAGGCCGTGATCGAGTTCGGCACCACCGCCCGTGCCTCCTGGCTCGCCATCGAGTCACAGTTCCGCGGCAATCGCGAAACTCGTGCTCTCCACCTCGACGCCGCCTTCCGCAACTTCAAGCAAGGCGACCTCGACATCACTGCGTACTGCCAGAAAGTCAAGGGCATGGCAGACGCCCTCCGCGACCTCGGCGAGCCCGTCAACGACATGACTCTTGTCCTCAATCTCCTGCGCGGTCTCAATGGCCGTTTCGAAGCCATTGGGCTTCACCTTAGCCGCAGACGTCCGTTTCCTACTTTTCTACAGGCCCGCAACGATTTGATCCTGGAGGAACTCACTATGGCGGAGTCTGCTCCGCCTCCTTCAACTACGGCCCTGACTGCCACCTTCGGCAGTGCTCGGGAGTCCGCGCCCACGTCCGTCACTCCACCAGCCGCTCCCCAGCAGCGGCTGCCGAACCACCACCAGCAGTCCAGGGGAGGCAAGCGCGCACGGCGCGGCAAGCACGGCGGGGGCGGGCGCAGCAACTCCAACAGTGCCTTCCCCAACGGCAGCAGCGCCCAGCAGCAGCAGCAGTGGCCCAATCTTCATCAGCCATGGACCGGATCCATCAACATGTGCCTGGACCTCGGCCCTCGACGCTGCCACACCCGCACACACTTCTCGCTGGTGTACAGCAGGGGCCCGGTGGACCGCAGCAGCTCCCTCAAGCGCTTCTGACTGGCGCTCAGCAAGGCTGGGGCGTCAATCCTAGCGTCCAGCAGTGGGCGCTTCCTCCGGCTGGTCTGTACAGCCCAGCCATCGCGCCACCCGGCTGGGACGCTTCCAGCCTCGCCGCGAACTTTCAGACCATGTCGCTCCAGTAGCCTACATCGAGCAACTGGTACTTCGACTCTGGCGCCTCCAACCACATGACTTCAAACGCCGGTATAATCATCGTGCCTTCCCCTCCATATACTTCATCTCCATCCCATATTGTTGTCGGTAATGGGAACCTTCTTCCTGTTACCTCCACTGGCGTGACATCTTTTCCACATAATCTTCGTCTTAATAATGTCCTTGTTTCACCTGGCCTTATTAAGAACCTTGTTTCAGTACGCCAGTTTACCTCTGACAACAATTGTTCTATGGAGTTTGACCCTTTTGGCTGTTCTATGAAGGATCTTCCCTCTCGGAGAGAGATCGCCAGGTGTGACAACTCTGGTCCTCTCTATCCGTTGTAGCTCCTGGAGTCTGCGTCTGCTCTCCTCGCCACTACCAACCCTTCACTTTGGCACCAGCGTCTTGGTCATCCTGGCCATGAAGTTTTGTCTAAGCTAGCATAGTCATCCGCTATTCCATGTAATAATAGTGCTAGCCAAACATTGTGTCATGCTTGCCAGTTGGGTCGTCATACTTGTTTACCCTTTCATGCGTCCTCTTCCAGAACCACTCATAATTTTCAGTTAATACATTGTGATTTATGGACGTCACCTATACCTAGTGTTTCTGGTTGCAAGTATTATCTTGTCATACTTGATGATTTTTCGCATTATCTCTAGACTTTTCCGCTTCGGCTAAAGTCTGACACCTTTTCTACCCTGTCTAATTTCTTTGCCTATGTGGCTACGCAGTTTGGTGTCCCCATTCAGGGTATTCAATGCGATAATGGACGCGAGTTCGACAATCATACTTCCCGTGCCTTCTTCCTCTCCCACGGCGTCCAGCTCTGGATGTCATGTCCTTATACCTCGCCTCAAAACGATAAAGCTAAATGCATTATTCGTACCATCAATAATGTTGTTCGCTCCCTCCTGTTTTAGGCCAGTGTCCCCCAGCCTATTGGGTTGAGGCTCTTTCCACCGCAACCCTCCTCCTTAACATTCTTCCCACCAAGACACTCAACTTCTCCACCCCACACATGGTGCTCTACGGGTCTCCACCCTCTATGGCCACCTCCGTGTCTTCGGGTGTCGCTGCTACCTCAATCTCTCCGCCACTGCTCCCCACAAACTCGCCCCTCGATCTTCCTTGTGTGTCTTTCTCGGGTATTCCCCTCATCACAAAGGTTGCTGCTGCCTCGACCGGTCATCCAACCAGATCATCTCCCGACATGTGGTCTTTGATGAGGCGTCCTTCCCGTTCTCTAAGGATCCTGGTCGTCCCTCACCCCAGGATTTTGAGTTTTTGAGCTCCACTGACCCTGTGATGGCTCCCCCAGCGCCGTCATTTTTTTTACCTGCAGGCACTTCTAGTGACTCCGCACAACCACGTGTGGCCCTTCTTCTAGGGAGCAGCGCCCTTGGGTCATTGCTGCTCCCTTGGACTCCGGTGGCCTGCAGCCAGCCAGGTCTCGCCTGCAGCTGCCTCATCGTCACCGGCAGCTGGCCTGGCTGCTCCCCCGACGGCTGGCAGCAACTCCCCGTCCACCCAGTGGCCGGCAGCACCTCCTAGGGTGCCCGATGGCCGACTGCTCACCACCTCCAGCCGGTCATGTCGCGCCCACCCTAGCCGGACCGCTACCTAGCTTTTAGCGCTGGGCTAGCCTCGTCTACCACCGACGCCCACAGCCTCCTCCACCCGATTTGGCTGTCCTGGTGCCGGTCCCTCCGGTTCGGCTGATGTACAGCCGACGTCCGTGATCTGCTTCTACGCCGCCAGTCGCTCCAGCTACTACGTCTTCGGTCGCTGCACCACCGTCACCACCAGTTCCTCCTGTTCGCCTCAGCGCCGGGGCGGTTCCCATTGTCCCTGTGGCTAACCAGCATGCCATGTGGACACGTGGGAAGGCTAGTTTTCGACAACCGGTCACTCTTCAAGCGGTTTCCCTATCGCCTCTTCCGCGGACTTATCGCGCCGCACTTGCTGATCCAAATTGGCGTGCCGCTATGCAGGATGAGTTTTCAGCATTGCTTTCCAACCACACTCGGGATCTTGTACCACGCCCATCTAGATCCAATGTGGTGACTGGTGAAAGCATCTAGGCCCTTAGTTGGGTTTCAGTGATTAATGACAATACAAGATTACTATGACTAACGTGTGTTTTGCAGAGGCAATTAAGTTAGGTTATGGTAATAGAGATCAATTGGGCAATCAAGGTGGTTATGCCCCTACGATGGAAATTATTTCGGTTTTCAAAGGATGGATGACAAGGTTAAGGATGATTAGTTCTAAGTGTCGATTGGAGTTGGAGAGACACTTAGAGTAGTTTAGGACTTTGTTTTTCCTTTGGCCGTATTATTAAGGGGGGTATGGACGGGTAGCTTGACCTAGGTGAGTCTAGTGAGTTAGGTGTGGTGCACACTTGTTAAAACTAGCGCTAGGTAGCTCCCACATATGCCTAAGATCTAATGGAGCTAACTTCATTCACATATGATCGAGAGTTGGAAGTGAATGGAGGGTCAAGTACTGACCGAACGCTAGCCGTAGGGTCCGATCAGTTCATTTGACCAAGGAGATTGCATCTGGTGCGACTGGACGCTGAGTAGTCAAGTGACCGGACGCTGAGGTCTAGCGTCCGGTTGACTCCAGTAAGGTTCTAGAAGAGAAAATCTGCGATCGGACGCGTCCGGTCAGTACTGACTGGACCCTAGGGGTTCAGCGTCCGGTCGAGTACAGTAAGGTTCTAGTGAGGGTTAAATGCGATCGGACGCGTCTGGTCAGTGATGATCGGACGCTGCCAGCGTTCGGTCAACACTTAATCACTGGTGTGCGGATTGAACTGACCGGAGCGTCCGGTCAACATGACCGGAGCGTCCGGTCACCCCGCAGAATCACAAAACGGTTCGTTTTTCAGCCCATGTTATAAATAGAAGCTCCACTCATGCGTGGAGTTACTTTTGCTCATTCCAACTGCTGAGAAACACATTTGTGAGTGCCAAGAAGAGCAAGGTCCTAGTGAGGTGATTGAGATTTGAGAATCCAAGAGAGTAGCCTCATTAGTGAATCAAGAGTAGCAAAGTGTGCATCCACCGTCCTCATTAGGCTTCGCGTGGTCAAGTGAGAGTTCGTGCTTGTTACTCTTGGTGATCGCCATCACCTAGATGGCTTGGTGGTGATTGGAAGATTGGTGATCACCCAACGGAGCTTGTGGGTGACCCAACTCAAGTTATGAGCGGTTGTGGGTAATTCACCACGACGGAGTATCGAAGAATCAACCCGTAGAGAGCACTTGATCCTTGCGCGGATCAAGGGGGAGCTACACCTTACGCGGGTGCTCCAACGAGGACTAGTGGGGAGTGGTGACTCTCCGATACCTCGGCAAAACATCGCCACGTTCCTCTCTCTCTATTTACTTTGAGTATTTACTTTGAGCATTTACTTTGAGCAATTCAATACTTGTTTTTACATTCATAGAATTGTCATGCTAGAGTAAGTTTGGAACATATGTTGCAAGTCCTTTGAGCGTTAGATTAATAGAAATACTTTTCTAGGCACAAGGGGTTAATTGGGCTAACCGTAGTATTTAATTATTGCAAGAAAATTTAGAACCCCCCTCTTGGGCATCTTGATCCTTTCAATTGGTATCAGAGCCTCGTGCTCACGTTTTTAAGCTTAATCGCTTAGAGCAAGATGTCTCACGGGGATGGACCTCCTCCTATCTTTGAGGGAGATGACTTTCCATATTGGAAAATCCGCATGGAGACGTACTTAGAAGCTCTAGACGTTGGTATACTTAGAGCCGCCTCACAAGGCTTCCCAAAACCTCGGGATGCTACACACTTACAAGGCAATGAGGTTAATTATGAAAAGTGGAATGCAAAGGCTCGAAACACCATCTTTAGAGGCCTTTGCAAAGATGTGTTCAACTGCGTAAGGAACCACAAAGACACCCATGCACTATGGTCGGACGTTTGTGCGCTACATGAGGGAACCTAGAGTGAGCGTGAAGAATACTATCATCTTGTAATTAAAAAGCTAAATTTATTTGAGATGCTTCTCAAAGAATGTGCTAATGAGATATATTCACGTTTGAATGTTCTTGTAGAAGAAGTCAGTGGGCTTAGACTTACTCAAATGTCACCATCCGACGTTGTGAGAAAGATCTTGGGTGTCCTCCCCATTGACAAATATAGGCATATTATGACTGTGCTACACCAAGGTGATCTTTCCACCGCTACACCGACACAAATCTTGGAAAAGATCAATGCTCATGAGATGTACATGCACATCACGCCACAAGATGGCTCATCCTCTACCAAGAAGAAAGAGAATGACTTAGTATTCAAAGCTAGCCAAGAGAAGGGTAAAGCAAGACTTGAGTATGAGAGCTCAAGTGATGATGAAGATGATAATGAAAATCTTGCTCTCATGGTGAGAAAAGCCGCCAAGATGCTAAAGAAGCTAAACAAGAGTGGCATCAAGTTTAATGGCAAGAAGAAGAAGTTCTTCACAAGCTCTAGAAGGAAGCCAATGTCCGAAATGGATTACTTCAATTATGGTGAACTTGATCATCTAGCACACCAATGTACAAAGCCTAAGAAAGACAAGTTCAAGAACAAGGTCAAAGGCAAGAAAGATGACTCAAGCAATGAAGAAGAAGAAGAGAAGAAGAAGAACAAGCCATACAAGAAGAGAGATGGCAAAAAGAGAGACTTTCACAAAAAGAAGAGTAGAAAGGCCTACATCGTCGGTGATTGGCTCACGGACATTGATTCATCTAGTGGATCATCCGATGATGATAGTGAAAATGAGAAGGTGGCCACCATTGCTATTGATCTTTCATCTTCACCATCACCATCGCCATCATCCTTTACACACCTATGCCTTATGGCCAAGGGTGAACGCAAGGTAACTAATAATGATGATAGTAGTGATGATGAGCAAGCTAGTGATGATGATAGCGATAGCGATGATGATGATTCACCTTCATATGATGATCTTGTCAAAATACTAAGACAATATACTAAGATCATTAGAAAGAGTAGAGCTAAAAATGAAAAGCTTGATGCTAAAAATGATTCACTCTTAGCAAAATGCGATACATTGGAAAAGGCTAATGTTGAGCTTAAAGAAACAAATGATGCTATATCATCCAAACGCAAGGAGCTCAAATCTTCTAAGAAAGAGCTTAAAGATAAACATGATAAACTTGAGTGGGTGCACAATGAGCTCATCACTAGCCACAATAAGCTAAAAGATGAATATACAACTCTAAAGATCAATTATGATACTCTTGTTATTGCTCAAGAATTTTTACCAAATGAGCCACATGATGCTACTAACCATGCTGTTAAGATTGATATAGCTACATCATGTGATGATTTAATTGATGAGAGCATTGAGCAAGGATTTAGTGGCAAAGGCAAGAAAGTGGTTGAGTGCAATGACTATGATGAATATGTCAAGCTCAAGAATGCAAATGAAAAGCTCATGAAAGATCTTGAAGAGATGAAAAGCCACAACACCATTGTGCTAGAAACTCTTGATCATGATGAAGAGTTGATCCTTGAGAATGAGAAGCTCAAAGAAAAGAACAAGAAGCTCAAGGAAGAGAAGAACAATAATGTTCTCAAGGAAGAGAACAAGAAGCTCAAGATGAAGAAAGAGCATCTCAAGATGGGATTGAGCAAGTTTGCAAGAGGCAAGCATCTTCAAAGTGAGCTACTCATGAACACCGTCATGAAGATGGATAGAAGTGGCATTGGATATGTGGCAAGTGTAGAGAAGAAGAAGGCTCAAGTTCAACAACAACAATCAAAGCCAAAGCCAAAGCTAAAGAGATGTTTTGAGTGTGGACAAGAAGGCCACTTTGCTCATGACTGCCAAACTCCACCGCCACAACCCTTGCCCAAGCATGCTAGACCCTTTGCCTTCAATGCTCACTACATGCTTAGAAATGATTCTAGTGGAAAAATGAAAGTCATGTTCTTAGGACCCCCTACCAAGAATAGGCCTAAGAAGATTTGTGTGGCTAAGTCACTTGTTGAGAAGGTGAAGGGCCCTCAACAAGTTTGGGTTCCTAAAGCTTAAATCTCTTGTGTGTAGGTGAACTACAAGACCGATGGAAGTCATTGGATTATTGATAGTGGTTGCACTCAACATATGACCGGTGATCCTTGTATGTTCACCTCACTAGATGAAGAGGTAGATGGACAAGAGAGAATAACATTTGGAGATAACTCAAAGGGCAAGGTTAAAGGATTGAGCAAAGTGGCAATATCAAATGATCATTCCATCTCCAATATGCTTTATCTTGCTTCATTGAGCTTCAACTTGCTATCCGTTGGACAATTGTGTGATCTTGGCTTCCAATGCTTGTTCACCGAGAAGCAGGTTGTTGTATCCAAGGTAGATGATAATCAAGTGATATTCAATGGATTTAGATACAACAACTTATATCTAGTGGACTTCACCTTTAAAGATGCAAATTTGAAGACTTGCCTATTCACCAAAACAACACTTGGGTGGCTATGGCATAGAAGACTTGCTCATGTTGGGATGAGCTCACTCAAGAAGCTTATGAAGAATGATTTGGTGAGAGGGTTGAAGGATGTGAAGTTTAAAAAGGACAAGCTTTGTAGGGCATGTCAAGCCGGCAAGCAAGATGCAAATACCCGTACAACAAAAACTTTTATATCAACCACAAGAGTGCCAGAACTCCCACACATGGATTTATTTGGACCAACAACATATAAGAGTTTGGGAGGAAACCTTTATTATCTTCTGATTGTTGATGACTATTCAAGGTATACATGGGTATTCTTCCTTCATGACAAATCCGAAGTTGCATCTTGCTTCAAGAAGTTTGCCAAGAGAGCACAAAATGAATTTGAAGTGAAGCTCAAGAAGATTAGAAGTGATAGTGGCAAAGAGTTTGACAACACAAACATTGAAGCCTATTGTGATGAAGTTGAAATCAAACATGAAGTCTCCACAACTTATACTCCTCAACAAAATGGTGTAGTTGAGAGGAAGAACCGGACATTGATCACTCTTGCAAGGACAATGCTAAATGAATACAACACCCCTAAAGCTCTATGGGCGGAAGCAATCAACACCATATGCTATGCATCCAACCGCCTATTCCTTCAAAAGTTCCTTGGCAAGACACCTTATGAGTTGCTCAATGAGAAGAAGCCGGACGTCTCCTTCTTTAGGGTGTTTGGTTGCAAATGCTACATCTACAAAAAGAGACAACACCTAGAAAAGTTTCAAAGACGTTGTGATATTGGTTTTCTTGTTGGTTACTCATCAAAGTCCAAAGCATATAGAGTATTTAATCATACCACCGACTTGGTTGAAGAAACATATGATGTGGAATTTGATGAATCTAACGGCTCCCAAGGAGCACATGAGAATCTTGATGATGTAGGTGATGAACCATTGAGGGAGGCTATGAAGAATATTCTGGTGGAAGACATCAAGCCTAAAGATGATGAAGATGATATACAAGTCATTGATCAACCTTCTTCATCAAGTGTGCCACAAGATGGTGAAAAAGATAGGAGAGTAGAAAATGAAGATACTCATGTCTCCTATGAGCAAATGGTGGTACAAGCACAAGATGTTGATGCTCTACAACCTCCTCCTCAAGTGGTCAATAGAAGAAATACACCTCTCCTATAAGATCATCCACAAGATCTCATCATAGGGAGTCCATCAAAGGGTGTAATGACTCGATCTCAAAAACTTGCTTTATTTATTGCTCATCACTCTTTTGTCTCTTGCTATGAGCCTACCAAGATAGAAGAAGCTCTTAAAGATCCGGATTGGATCAATGCCATGTATGAAGAGTTGAACAACTTCACTCGCAATGAAGTTTGGACTCTTGAAGAGCGACCAAAAGGTGCAAGAGTCATTGAAACAAAGTGGGTGTTCCGCAACAAGCAAGATGATCAAGGTATTGTTGTGAGAAACAAGGCAAGACTAGTTGCAAAGGGGTTCTCCCAAGTTGAAGGTTTGGATTTTGGAGAGACATTTGCACCGGTTGCAAGATTAGAAGTCATTCGTATCCTACTTGCATATGCATCACATCATGAAATGAAACTATATCAAATAGATGTGAAAAGTGCATTTTTAAATGGCTTTATTAATGAACTAGTCTATGTTGATCAACCTCCTAGGTTTGAAGACCTTAGATATCCTAATCATGTTTATAGGTTGTCCAAGGCACTATATGAGCTTAAGCAAGCCCCAAGAGCTTGGTATGAGCACCTTTGGGACTTCCTCATTGATAAGGGCTTCACCATTGGGAAGGTCGACACCACACTATTCACCAAGAAGCTTGATGGACATATCTTCATTTATCAAGTATATGTTGATGATATCATCTTGGGATCATCAAATGAAGACTCATGCAAAGAATTTGGTGAATTGATGTCAAAGGAGTTCGAGATGTCAATGATTGATGAGCTTACATTCTTTCTTGATTTTCAATTCAAGCAAATGAAAGAAGGCATCTTCATCTCTCAAGAGAAATACACAAAAGATCTTCTCAAGAGATTCAAGATGGATGAATGTAAGCCAATCAAGACACCAATGCCTACCAATGAACATCTCGACCTAGATAAGAGAGGTAACACGGTTGATCAAACTCTCTATCACTCTATGATTGGTAGCTTGTTATACTTAACCGCATCTTGGCCCGACATCATGTTTAGTGTGTGTATGTGTGCTAGATTTCAAGCTAAGCCTAAGGAATCACATTTAATTGCTATAAAAAGAATCCTTAGGTACCTTAAGCACACACCAAGCATTGGCCTTTAGTATCCTAAAGGAGCTAGATTTGAATTAATTGGCTATTCCGATTCGAATTATGCCGAATGCAAAGTTGATAGAAAAAGCACATCCGGAGGGTGCCATTTACTTGTTAGATCACTTGTGTCTTGGTCCTCCAAGAAGCAAAATAGTGTGGCCTTGTCCACCGCCGAAGCGGAATACATTGCCGCGGGTGCTTGTTGTGCACAAATACTTTACATGAAACAAACTTTGCTAGACTATGATGTAGTTCTAGATAAAGTACCTCTTTTGTGCAACAATGAAAGTGCGGTAAAACTTGCAAATAATCCGGTTCAACACTCTCGCACCAAGCACATAGATATCCGTCATCACTTTCTAAGAGATCATATTGTTAAAAATGATATATCACTAGAAGGTGTAAGGACCGAGAATCAATTGGCGGATATCTTTACCAAATCGCTAGATGAGGCAACATTTTGTAGATTGCGGAATGAACTAAATGTGCTTGATTTTAGCAACTTCACTAAAAATTGAGCTTGTGTTGTCCCTTGCATTGCATTGTAATATACAACATGTTTAATGCTTTATAATGCATATAGGGCTTGTCTAACATGGTTAAGATAACCACCGAAAAACGTGTGAAGAAGCTTAACCTTAGATCAAACTTGACAAGCAACTAGATTTACTTACAAGTATTGCATATGCATGGATGTTGTTTTGTCGTTTTGTTCCATTTGCCCTCTTATTGCCAATTTTCTTAAAAAGAATTATAGCCTAAGGCAAAATATTTTGAAAAATATGAGGGTTTGAGAGAGGTCACTCACATCAGTCCCAATTGGTGTTTATTTGAGTCTTATTCAAGTTGGGACTTGATTGGGAACAGGCAGCGCGAAGGAACATTGAAGATTTGCTGGAAAAGAGTGACCAAACGCTGCACCAGACTCTAAAGTCTAGCGTCCGGTCAGTTCACAAGAGGTGAACTCGCTGCGAAGGAGTGACCGGACTCTGTCTTTCAGCGTTCGATCAAAAGACGTCTCAGCGTTCGGTCGTGTGAAGAAGATGAAGGCTAAGTTGACCAGACTCTGGCTGCGTCCGGTCGGTGTCCACCGGACGTGTCCGGTCACGATTCCAGAGGAATTGGACCTCTCTGGAGTCGACCGGACGCTGGGTGGTAGCGTCCGGTCGCTACCACCGGAGCGTCCGGTCAGTCGAAAATGTGTGTTTTCCAAGCTTCTCATTCGTTTCCTTTTCTACTCACGTGGGGGACCACTTTATGACCAAATCATCGTCGCAGTATTAACCTAATCCGTCGCATCCTATTCTCAGCCACCGACATCGCCGCCTCCCGTGCTCGTGCGCCGTCTCCCGCGCCCTAGCAGCCTCACATCCGAGCCCGTGTGCCACCGCCAGCGCCTCCCCGAGTCACGCCTTCACTGCCAGCCGCCGCGCCTGCCCTAGCACCGCGCTGTTCCCGTGCACCACCATGCCTCCACGTAAGGCTCCACCGCCGTCCTCTCCTACGCGCCTGCCGTGCTCCCACGTCGCCAAGATTCACTGCAAAGTTCTCACCCATTGCTCCGCGCCGGTAAGGCCATGCCCTAGCACCCACTTTGCTTTGCTCTTGATCTAGATCGGTTTCAAAGCTTTGACTTAAATTGCATCCAGGGCTGTCAATTCACCGCTCAACCCTAACCCTAGCCAATTCGGCGTTTCCCCCGCGTCACGCTTTTCTCTTCTCAGATCGTCGGTTTGTCAGGTAGCAAGCCAGTCGCTTCAATTTTGTACCTACATTGCTTGCTCTCTTAGGGTTTCGCATCTATTAGAAATATCGTATTTATTCGTATATCTATCTATTCCATCGTGCAGTGAGCTAGTGCCGTTGAGGTGACAGGTGCTGTTGTCAGTTAACTCGGAGCCAAGCTCGTGAGTACGGATCGAGGCCAAACCTCGAAAGTGTCAGTGGACAATTGATCTTATCAGCGGCAGTGGTTCTAGTCAGATCAGATGGCTCGCACCAAGAATGTTGGTGGTGGTCCAGGAGATGATGATCGGAGGCCTCCGCCTCGCCTGCCTATAGATCCTAAAGGCAAGACGATGAAGAAGGTTGCATCAAAGAAGCACAAGTACCTTGATGCAGAGACAGCCAGAGCAGCTACAGTTGCTGAGGCCGTAGAGCGTGCCAAGAGAGGAGGTGCCTGCAGTGGAGTTGTCATTGCAGATCAGCCGCTTTCACCGGAAGCAAGGGCTGGAATTGAGCTAGTTGAGCGCCTTCATGGTGGTACACCTAGGACTGTCACGATTGTAGGAAGGCGTCATGCTATTGATGAGAGTCAGCCATATGGGGAGTCATAGCAGCAGCAGCCCTAGCCAGCAGAGTAGACTCAGGAGGATGAGCAGGCCGAGGAGGCCGAGGAGACCGAGCAGACACCCTAGCCACAGCTTCACTACTCTGGTTGTACCCGTGTTCTAGTCTCACCGAGGCCACCGACACAGCGGAGGGGATCACGTCCACCGCCTAGACCACAGGGTCCGCCTCCAGTGACCCACCTTGACTTGAGGGCCACCACGGCCAAGCAGGTTCAGCAGCTGAGGTTTGTAGAGTTTGATGTATGGTTTCCTCCGAGGAGGGATGAGAGAGCATCTAAGGGATTCTACACACTGCTCCAGGAAGATTTCTACAATGCATATCTAAATAGTGGAGCAGTCTTCAGAGTCAGGGACAACCTCCAGCTCAGTTTGCTTCTCCCACAGTACAGGTGTCTCAGTGGTTATCCTCGCCAGTGATAGCCCCGCAGTTCACACCATTTCAGACGGACTTCACACCGGATCAGTCATCCTTGCTATTTGTGCCTAACACATCAGTCTCTAGGAGTCTTGGAGTATCTTTTAGCGAGTTGACAGGGATGCCTACACTGCCACATATGCATGCCTCAGGTCCTTCTACAGCAGCTCCTGTCGCCATGACTACTCAGAGGCTCTCTTCTTCTGTCGCATCTTCAGATCCTACGACATACCAGCAGCATCACAGGCTGCACCTGCCCTAGCTTAGACCCAGACTGCTTTAGCGACACTTCCAGCCACAGAGGGCCAGTCAGTACAGAGCTCAGGGTCAGATGATGATGGCGCCCAGTTCCAGCTTGCTCCTCGTACCTCAGCGCCCGGCTCGTCCGCTGCAGCCCCGCCGACCGACCCTTAGGTTTTGCTGTTTGACACCAAAGGGGGAGAGGGTTCAAGAGTATGTAGACTCAGGGGGAGCGACTTTTTTAGGGGGAGCTTAGTTTTCTATTAGCTTATATTATTACATTTGGAGTTTTTGTGTGTGATACACTATTACTATTATGCATTCGTGTGTTTACTTTCATGCATATTATTATATCTATGTGATAGTGATATCTACGTGATTGTGATACATGACATGTGTGCTCTCTACTTTGAATTCCTTTATATGTCATATCACTTGTGTTATGCTCAGTTGCTTTTGCTTCCGCGCTTTACTCCGATGCAAATGAGCTTCACCACTTGTACTCATGCTTATTTCATATCTTTTGAGTACATCGTGTTGTCTTGGGTCATATAAGCTTGCCTAACTATTTTGTTCTTATTGACAAAAGCTTATATGAACCAAGCATGTCAAAAACCTCACTCTTTCACATACTCGAGGTGGTATTGTCATCAATCACCAAAAAGGGGGAGATTGAAAGCATCTAGGCCCCTAGTTGGGTTTCGGTGATTAATGACAATACAAGATTACTATGACTAACGTGTGTTTTGCAGAGGCAATTAAGTTAGGTCATGGTAATGGAGATCAATTGGGCAATCAAGGTGGTCATGCCCCTACGATGGAAATCATTTCGGTTTTCAAAGGATGGATGACAAGGTTAAGGATGACTAGTTCTAAATGTCGATTGGAGTTGGAGAGACACTTAGAGTAGTTTAGGACTTTGTTTTTTCTTTGGCCGTACTATTAAGGGGGTATGGACGGGTAGCTTGACCTAGGTGAGTCTAGTGAGTTAGGTGTGGTGCACACTTGTTAAAACTAGCGCTAGGTAGCTCCCACATATGCCTAAGATCCAATGGAGCTAACTTCATTCACATATGATCGAGAGTTGGAAGTGAATGGAGGGTCAAGTACTGACCGAACGCTGGCCGTAGGGTCCGGTCAGTTCATTTGACCAAGGAGATTACGTCTGGTGCGACCGGATGCTGAGGTCTAGCGTCCGGTCGACTCCAGTAAGGTTCCAGAAGAGAAAATCTACGACCGGATGTGTCTGGTTAGTACTGACCGAACCTTGGGGGTTCAGCGTCCGGTCGAGTACAGTAAGGTTCCAGTGAGGGTTAAATGCGACCAAACGCGTTCGGTCAGTGATGATCGGACGCTGCCAGCGTCCGGTCAACACTTAATCACTGGTGTGCGGATGGAACTGACTGGAGCGTCCGGTCAACATGACCGGAGCGTCCGGTCACCCCGCAGAATCACATAACGGTTCGTTTTTTAGCCCATGTTATAAATAGAAGCTCCACTCATGTGTGGAGTTACTTTTGCTCATTCCAACAGCTGAGAAACACGTTTGTGAGTGCCAAGAAGAGCAAGGTCCTAGTAAGGTGATTGAGATTTGAGAATCCAAGAGAGTAGCCTCATTAGTGAATCAAGAGTAGCAAAGTGTGTATCCACCGTTCTCATTAGGCTTCGCGTGGTCAAGTGAGAGTTCGTGCTTGTTACTCTTGGTGATCGCCATCACTTAGATGGCTTGGTGGTGATTGGGAAATTGATGATCACCCGACAGAGCTTGTGGGTTACCCAACTCAAGTTGTGAGCGGTTGTGGGTGATTCACCGCGATGGAGTGTCGAAGAATCAACCCATAGAGAGCACTTGATCCTTGCGCGGATCAAGGGGGAACTATACCCTTGCGTGAGTGCTCCAACGAGGACTAGTGGGGAGTGGCGACTCTCCGATACCTCGGCAAAACATCGCCGCATTCTTCTCTCTCTATTTACTTTGAGCATTTACTTTGAGCATTTACTTTGAGCAATTCAATACTTGTTTTTACATTCATAAAATTGCTATGCTAGAGTAAGTTTGAAACATAGGTTGCAAGTCCTTTGAGCGTTAGATTAATAGAAATACTTTTCTAGGCACAAGGGGTTAATTGGGTTAACCGTAGGATTTAATTATTGCAAGAAAATTTAGAATTAGCCCAATTCACCCCCCCCCTCTTGGGCATCTTGATCCTTTTAACTGGCAAGTGAGTCTTCAAGCACAAATTCAAGGCAGATGGTTCTCTCGAGCGCTACAAGGCGCGCTGGGTTCTTCGTGGCTTTACTCAGCGCCCTGGCATTGACTATGATGAAACTTTCAGCCCTGTTGTGAAGCCCGCTACCGTCCGGACTGTTCTGTCTCTGGCTGTTTCTCGCAAGTGGCCAGTACACCAGCTTGATGTGAAGAATGATTTTCTTTATGGGCATCTCTCAGAGACAGTGTATTGCGCTCAGCCTTCAGGTTATGTGTCGTCTGAATCGCTCTCTGTATGGACTCAAACAGGCGCCACGTGCATGGTACAGACGTTTTGCCAGTTTCCTTCTTCGGTTGGGTTTTGTGGAAGCCAAGACAGATACATCACTCTTTGTATACCATCGTGGCTCTGAGACTGCTTATCTTCTGCTGTATGTGGATGATATTGTGCTGACAGCTTCTTCTCCAGACTTGCGTTATCGCATTATTGCAGCCCTACAGCGTGAGTTTTCTATGAAGGATTTAGGCGAACTTCATCATTTTTTGGGCATGCAAGTTCAGCGCACTGCTTCTGGGTTATTCTTGTCACAACACCGGTACATGTTGGACATCTTGGAACGTGCTGGTATGGCTGATTGCAAGCCGTGTGCCACTCCAGTTGATATCAACCCGAAGCCCTCTGCCGATGGTGATCCTATTTCTGATGTTATAGATTACCATAGTCTTGCCGGCGCATTGCAGTATCTCACCTTCACACGGCCTGATATTGCTTATGCAGTACAGCAGGTGTGTCTACACATGCATGACCCGCGGGAACCTCATCTTGCAGCTCTGAAGCGGATTCTTCGCTATGTTCGTGGTACTTTGGACTTGGGCCTTCATATCCGTGCCTCCAGTCAGTCTGATCTTGTGGTCTACTCAGATGTAGATTGGGCTGGTTGTCCTAACACTCGTAAGTCTACCTCGGGCTATGCTGTGTTCCCCGGTGACAACTTGGTCTCCTGGTCCTCCAAGCGCCAGAACACTGTCTCCCGCTTCAGTGCTGAAGCTGAGTACCGTTCTGTAGCTAATGCGGTTGCAGAGGCTTCCTGGTTGCGCCAGCTATTGTCCGAGGTACATACACCTCTGCGTCAAGCAACGTTGGTGTATTGTGACAACATCAGTACAGTTTACATGTCTTCCAACCCCGTTCAGCATCAGCGTACCAAGCATATTGAGATCGATCTTCACTTCGTCCGAGAACGAGTGGCTCTTGGTACTATCTGCGTTCTTCACGTCCCGACGACGTCCCAGTTCGCCGACATCTTCACCAAAGGCTTGCCTTCTTCTGTCTTCACGGAGTTTCGGTCCAGTCTCAACGTTCGCAAACACGGCGCTGTGACTACGGGAGGGTGTTAGACTATAAATGTATATATGCGTGTGTATATGGGCCTGGGCCTTGGTATAGCCGGCCGGTCCTCTATTTGGTTAGAGAGATATGAGGAGATCTTGGTTGGTCTTGTTTCTATAAACCACGAGATCTTCTCTCCCCTATATATATATATATATATATATATATATATATATATATATATATATATATATATATATATATATATATATATATATATATACATAGGTCTCTCCAATCAATCAATCTATTATTCCACGCAATCCTTATTGCTTTCAATGGCTGCAGAAATTGCTCACGTACTAGATGAAATCATGTTGTTTAATCCTTTGGTATTAATTTACCCAATGTTTGGCATTTGCAGTTGAGCAGTTCATATCCATTTTTTCCTGTATTTATCGTCTTGCGGATTTGAAGAATCTCAGTTCAAGCAAGCATTTCTGTTTCTGATCAAATGACCAACTAAATCCTGATGGGCTTAACTTGAAGAAAAAGAGAACATTTGCGATGCGCTATTTCAGGATTGTTGTACTCTGAGCAGTGAAAGCAGGGCAGCCCCAACCCAGACACTTCTTAGTAGACATGTTCATGGGCCATCCGACCCTACCCGGCCCGCTAGTGCATTGGGTCAGGTTAAGGGCCAGGATTTTCGACCCGTGGCTAGACCTAAAGTGCGAAAACCAAACCCAAGAAATAGCCCAACCCGATTGGCCCACCAGTGTGTCGGGTCAGGCTCGGGCAAAACATTTGACCCCAATCATTTTTTCCAGCCTGACCCAAACCCGATATTTGATCAGGTCTACTTAGTAGTTTTTATGACATACCATGTCATGTAGACACCAGTTAACAAACTACAGATACTCCCTCCGTCTCCGAATATAAGGCATGCACGTATTTTAAAATTCAAACTTTGTTATCTTTGACTAACAATTAGGCTAATTATATCAAACGTTTGTATTACAAAAGTAGTTACATTAGATTTGTATTTAGAAATACTTTCTAGTGATCAAACTTTTGTTCCTATAAGTTGCATATTATAAGAGAAACTATAGGTCAAAATATGTTCTTGAAGACCGCATCAAGTCAAATCGCGCCTTATACTTGGGGACGGAGGGATTATTACGCAATGTCTACTTGTGGCTATAAATAAACCTCTAATCACCTTTCTCCTTCCCCCAATCCATTTTCCTTCGCACTCTCCTATCGTCAGAGAGGCCCTGATGGACATCCAGTGGATTCAGGAATCAGGATATTAGCCTTCTCTGATTTTCTTGATGTCTGGGACTTGACCCATTGTGTAGCTGCAACCGGATGTACAGGATGATCATCGTTGTAGATTCATAGAATCCGGCCAGTATTCAGTAAAATCAGCTTATGTGGCCTTCTTCAATGGGGCTGCTTATTTTGGGTCGTGGGAGCTTATTTGGAAATCTTGGGGACCTAAGAGATATTATTTTTTCCTATGGCTAGCAGTGCATAACCGCTGTTAAACTGCTAATAGACTTTCCAGCAGGAGACAATTCAACATATTTTGACAAATTGTGTCTTCTCTAGATAAGTTTAGGGAGAAACAGGCGGAAAAATCCCTCTCTCGTTTCCATATCTACATTTTTTCATCGGAAACGAGATCAGGTCGGAAAAGTTGGGATCGGAAACGTGCGGACATACAGAAATGGAGAAATACAGACAGAGAGCCGAAAAATTAAGTTAGCATCACATGATCTAATATTCTCAAGTATGTATGTATAAAGTCACACAATAATATACACGTATGAAGATCAATCTAATATTCACTTGCATGCCATGTGTCAATATCCATCCCAATGGATTATACTCAAGAGAAAAAAAATCTTGTCTTGGTCTTTGTGATATCCATCTAAATGGATTATCTAGTTTCTTAAACTTTAGCCTTTGTGCAGGAATCAGTTTCTTGTATTTTTCTTCTCTCCTCCTTGACGCTATTGACAAATCGGCAAATTGTTCTATATGGCACCATATTAAAGGGCATGCTTCCTACAATCCAGTCCCCTGAATTTTGGGTGACGTTCAAGCGACTGGAAACCGGCATCCATAGAAAGGGAGGGGCCCGACTGCCTGAGGGTGGCCGTTGACAGGCGGTGGTGGCGGGTTGGCCGGCGGCGAGCGAGGCGGCAGGGGAGCCACCGAGGGGACAGGGTAGGACAACCGAATGGCAAGTGGCAGCGCCGGGGGCAAGGGGTCGACGACGAGGTCATGAGATTGGGATTAGGGGAGGGAGGGGTTGGCACGGCGACGGTGGTTGGTGAGCGGCATGATCGGCGGTGGTTGGTGGGCGGCGTGGCCGGTGGTTGGGGAGCTGCTGGCCGGGGCGGCGGTGGAGGCTGGTGGTGGGTCGGGCTGGTGCAGTGGAGAGAAGAGGAAGATGAACAGTGCACCATAATCTTTAGCCGTTAGATCATCATCCAATAGCTCATGTTCGTCGCCTGAGAAAAAGGGAAAAAAACATGCGCCTGAAGAATAGCTAATCCCATGGTATCGAAAATATCCTAGTCATAGCAACGTGACTACAGACTACGGGCCTGTTTGAAATGCGGGATTTTTTTCCTATTCCTATGTTTTTCCTGTGAAATTGAACTAATTCCTGTGTGATTCCTGTGAAATTCCTGCGTTCCAAACAGGCCCTACCTAAGGTATGACCGTATGGGTGATTCTGATGAAAGGTAACTGATGTTCCTTTTCGAGTCTAGTAGGGCAGCGACAAATGTCCACGCTGAAAAGCAATACGGGTCAAATCCATGGGTCACAGGTCTACTCTTGCAATTATTGCATCAGACTAAGGGCATATTTGGTTCGTCCAGTAGCTACTAAATTTAGTAGTTTTTAGTCACTTTAGCAACTTTTTAATCAAACGCTATAACTAAAAGCTACTAAAAGGGCTTTAGTCATCTCTAATAACTCTGGAGTTACTAAAAGTGACTAAACCGTTTAGTAGCTACAAATTTAGTAGCTCGAACCAAACACCCCTATCTGCTCTTGGAAGTCTGAGGTGTCGGTAGCCGGAACAGGCACTGCTGATGGGCCCATGAAAAGAAACTCCACAAAGATGTGGACATGTGGACTTGACAAAATCACTGTGTGGAAAGAAGTTTAATGGAGAAGGGACCTATAAACTACTCAACTGTGCTAAAAATATCCAGACATGGCCAAAGAATAAATTTGAACACTATTTCTATTAGAATATGGAATATACCTATAAATCTAATAAATTATAAGATAATATAAGTACTTTACAAGACAAATTTTAAAACATCATTCTTATGTTTCCGAACTAAATATTTTAAAAGTTATTGACAACCAAACTTTCAAAAGTTTGACCGGACAAATGAGTATTAAAAATACGAAGGCACGCCGTCAAGGCGGTCTTCTAGGGTGTCCACGTATGTTCTATTTAGTTGGTGCGTTAGATAGAAATTCTACGGCCTCGATGAAATACCTCACAACTGGCATCCATCCATGACCTTGTTCGCTTATCTTATAATCCGTCTTTTTCAGCTGCAACAGTAATTTTTCTCTCATAATAAATCAGTCGAAATAGTATTTCGGCTTATTTTTTCAGCGAAGCGAACGGGGCCCATGCATTCAACCACGGCCATGGGTAGGTGAAGCAAGTGGACGCATTTAATGAAGCACAAAAATTAGACAAGGATGCATGCACTCGCTGAGTGCGATCATTCATGTCACTCATTGGTAGTAAATCAGAAGTAGGTGGACACATTCAATGCATCTGTCCATTGAATACAAGATTTTGGCCCTGCTGCGGCTGATTTGTTGTGAGAGAAAAAACACTATTTCCATGACTAAAAAGTATGACTGATTCTGGCCGATAATCTCGAGCGAACAAGGCCTTTACCATCAACAGACGAAAAACAAGTGGGTACTTCTTACCACAGATAAAAATAAGTGGGCATTTCTTACCACGGACGAAAAACAAACAAGTGGACACTTCGAGGACCATCCATCCAGTGCCGATGGGCATTTATACTTCCATATTCATAAATGAGGTTGTTGCACCTAACAATAGTTGGTACGCTCACTACCCCTTCAGCTTCGCATGCGTATATAAACGTGTGACATCCCTTGCTCCATCGCACACACTCCTCCCAACATTTGCATATGTCCTCAGCGTAGTTCATACCTGAGGAATCCGCACTCCTCCCAACATTTCCCAACATTTGCATATGTCCTAGGTGTAGTTCATACCTGAGGAAGCCATAGGAACACCTGCATAGGTCCAGTAAATTTTATCAAGCACAGCTAACGGCCTAAGAACATGTTGCATGCCAAGAACCACAGGATAGATCTGTGTTGTGGTCTCGCACGATGACTTAATTAGCATGTGATTATGGTTGTAACGATATGTAAGTAACACATGACTTTGATCCTGACAAGCGCCATCTCCGCACGTGTTTCGTGTGACTGCTGGTGTCCATTTACGACGTTTGCTTTTTATTCTGCTGTCTTTGGGATCGGATGGCTATGGCTCTGATCTGGAGAGCCTAAACTGACGAGGCAACTCCACCTCAAGACAAACAAGATTCACGGCTACAACCATGTTGGATCAGCGTAGTTCACATAACATCATTTTGTCTAATGTTCGGTACATGTTCACCACGTTATTATTATACTCGATGAGTTTAAAATGGTTCCTTGTAATTGTACAATGTTAGCGCATAATAAGCAGCAGAGTCACTAGGAACATGATGTTAGCTACAGGCGAATGGGCCTTGGCAAAACTACCGTTAACCCAATTGTGCATGTCTCAGGGTTCAAACTTAGGGCGAAATTTCAGCCAGAATTCACAAAATATGGTGTTTTTGAGGTGACCAAAATTATAGATTTTAGTTTAAAAATACCGTGTTCACATGTTAAATAGGATTTGTGTCAACAAAAATAAATAAGTCAGTATCTAGGCTAGAGGAAAGTTTCCACCTCCACCTTTCAGAAAGTGAAAGGATCAAACCTCATATCATCCCCCTACACCCATGAAATCTAAGGACTATAAAATCAAATTATTAAATTAAATTTGGCCGTAATTTCTGCAGTGACCAACACTGAAAAATTGAAACCATGACATACAAATATTGAATAAGCAGCTGCATAATAACAACAATTAACAAGTACCTACACATATGAGAGATGTAAAAAATAATTGGGGAAAAGAATCGAAAAAGCACCGACGAGGGGTGGCGAGCGCTGACGAGGGCGATGAGCGCGGGCTTCGCCTTGAAGCCTCCGTGCGCACCAGCCATCGATCGTTGCCTCCGTGTGTCACGCCGCCGCCAATCCTCGCCTCCGTGCGCAGCCACAGTAGCCAGTTCTCGCCGCCGTGTGGAACCACCGCCGCCAGTCGTCGCGGCCTCGCCTTCAGGGTAGGTAGGTAGGGAACCAGCACGCCGCCATGCTGTTGTGCCGCCGTTCCGTTGCAGACCAGGCACCAGGGGCCTACGAGTGGCTGGCCGAGGCTGGGGTCCTAGGCGCTGCCCGCGCTGGGCGAGTGGGCGTCAGCACCTAGGCGGACGGCGGGAGGTGGGCCGACTCCGCCGGGGCACCGGGCCCGAGTGGCGCTAGGGTTCCCGGTGCACGGCCGCAGCGGCGCTTCGGCGTACAGCGGTGTCAGGGACGTGAGCTTGAGGATGAGATTATGGGCGCTAATCTTCCTAGTCCCATGTATTGATTTTATTATTAAGTGGACTTTTCTTTTGTGGGCCTTATTTATTCTTCCAGCTTGCAAACTTCGCTCAGACTGCTATTCGACTTGAGCAAACTATATGAGAAAAGAAGTAGCACGGGCCCTGCGGCTAGGGTACGTCCGTGTCCAAGAATGTTTTCCCTTTCCATTTTTATTTCCTTTCTCTATTTCTTTTTCTATTTCCATTACTTTTATCTGTTCCTTTTTTATATTTTATTTACTCTATTGATATATATTCTCCTTCATTCGTACCTTACGTGCACTATTTTCCTTCCTTGTTTTGTTTTTTCGTTCCTATATGTCCGCTTTCATTTCGTACTTTTGCAATATTTCGTAGACATTCCCCCCCCCCTTGGATATGATCTTATAATATTATGGTACTATTTGATCGAAACTTTTCTGACTTATTTATTGCTCGATTGCCCTCGAAGGGCCTGAATTACGGGAAGCTGACCCAACTATGGCGTTCATGTCTGACCACTTGCTTTCCCTAGATAAACAGTATGACAGGTAGGCCACCGATTTGAGGAAATGCATTCGAAGAGCAGGGGACACCGGAGAAGCAGACAGAAGCCTTGAAGTGCAACTTGCGGAGGCTAAGGCATAAGCAACTAGAGTGGAGAGCCGTGAGGCTGCAGCAATTGAAGCCTTCAAGCAAGCCGAAGGCCAGCACACTCAACAGTTAAAGGATTTCTACCTTGTCACTAGGGCTAGGAGAAGGACCCTCACTTTGGAAGAGAGGGAGTGCCCCATGCTAGGTGGAATTTCAATTGCAACTATGGAGAAAAATCAAAGCGGAGATTGTGGACCTGCCCCCCACGCCTCCCCATGTAATTTCTATGACAGGGTCAGCTGATGGAGAAGAAATCCTCCCACTCACAGCCACCGCCAAGGGATGGTGTCTGTTGTCATGCCATCCTCCCAAAGGATTCCTCAAGCTCTGAAGCATGATCTAAGTGGACACATCGTCCCCTCATGGAATGAAGCTAATACGGTCCGAAGCTAAACCCTTAAAAGTTGTTCCACGCAGGAGGATATGTACCCGTATTGTAGTCCTTACTCTTTCTGCCTATAATGTAATCCCACACACTGTAATGCTTTGGCCTAACGAAAGTGAATCATAATTCACTCTTTTGTAGACCCTCGCATAAGAGATGTACCTACGTTGTAGTTCTTACTCTTTCCACCTATAGTGTAATCCCACCCAATGTTGTGCTTTGAATCTAAGTGTGTTAGTTGCTTGAGCCCAACTCCATTAAACACTTCTTTACACTAACGTGGCATTGATTTGCTGGCCTAGAATAGGCATCATGTAATGACAACCAACTTCTATGTTCCTTTACAACATTGTAATGAAAAAAGACATGTTACCTTTCATTCCTATATTTTCCCAACATTTAATGTACCAAATAGACCTGACTTTTCGTAGCAACGCAATACAAAAATATATTAGACATATGATCTTCCCTTGCCGTATTTCCTAAGATTTCCTATACTAAGCACATCACCCGCAGCAAAGTGTAGACAGTAGTGGCTAGTATATATTATAACGCAGAGGTCCTTTAGTACACGTCTATTCTCAAGTCCTTCCCTACAGGAGTACCGGAGGACTGTACTTATTATACTATTATTATATCACTAATTATGTCATGAGTTTCTTTGTGTTGACAGTTTCCACATTTTGACTACATAAGGAGAAAACCAACAACCCATATTCAGGCCCCGTTCGCTTCGCTGAAAAAACAAGCCGAAACACTGTTCCGGCTGATTTATTGTGAGAGAAAAATATTGTTTCGGCTGAAAAAACAAGCTAGAAAGTACGGATTATAAGACAAGCGAACTAGGCCTCAAACATGCTTGTCTGACCAAAGCAGTGGCCAAGTGATAGGATAACCAAGCGTTTCTTCTTGTAATGCTCTAGTGCAACAACAGAACTTAATGTGCTATAGTTTGTCGTAGTGAATCCTCCATATTTGCCGGCCTGCAGACTGCTACAAGTTCACACCTATGTCCTTATAGTGCTCTTCCCAGGATTACATAGTGTAGAGAGCTAAGAAGCATTTCTGCACTCCTAGTACTAGTAAAGCAAAGGTGAGAAGATGGCAAGCGGCAACATGGTTCCTTCTCTACTCCATTCTAGCTTCTTCCTCGCATGCCTCCTCTTGCGACATCAAGGCACCTTGCTGAGCTGTTTCCAGTGAAGGCGCCACGATTTGGCTACATGCTGAGGCCCATGACTATTGCCTTGCTCTCCTGTGCTTCAAGTCCCAGCTCTCTGACCTCACCGAAGCTTTGGCATCTTGGAGTAGCAACACCTCCACCGACATCTGCAGCTGGTATGGTGTTACCTGCAATAATACGAGACAACCATATCGTGTCACTGAGCTGGACCTGGAGAGCTTGAAGCTCACAGGTATCATTTCTCCTTGCATTGCAAACCTGACTTTTCTTGAGAGGATACACCTTCCAGACAACCATCTGACTGGACAAATTCCACCTGAGCTGGGTGATTTACAAATGCTTCGTTACCTCAATATCGGCTCCAATTAACTCAATGGAGACATACCCAGTCTATTAGGCAGTAGTCCTTCCATTGTGTACATTGATCTATCCAGCAATGGTCTCACAGGTCAGCTTCCTGAATCATTGGCTACAAGTTCATCACTTCAAGTGCTTAAACTTGGGAAAAACAACTTTGATGGGGAAATCCCACCTGTTCTTTTCAATTCCTCGTCACTAGTCCGTATAGATCTTCAACAAAACAATTTTACTGGACCCATACCAACAGTTCCAAAGATTATGTTGACTCTGCAGTATCTCAATTTCATGTCAAACAGACTCTCAGGGACTGTACCACCCTCTCTAGCAAACATTTCTTCCCTACTATACCTATACCTTGACTTTCTAATTGCACAAGCCTACAAGTTCTAGATCTTGCTAACAACTCGTTCTCCGGAGCAATACCACCTTTAGGATCTTTGCAGAATTTGACGTACTTGGATTTCAGCCTTAACCACCTTGAAGATCCGGATTGGTCCTTCTTATCCTCCTTGAGTAATTGCACCCAGTTGACAAGTTTAGGCCTTATGGCAAATAACATCAGTGGGAAGTTGCCAAGCTCAATAGGTAGCCTGCCTTCCCAACTTGACACCCTCTGGCTAAGCTTGAACCGGATATCTGGAACCATACCACAAGAGATAGGGTACCTAAAAGGACTCACAGTTCTTATGATGCACGATAACCAGTTTGTTGGAAGCATACCTTCAGTTATTGGAACAATGAGTAATTTGTAAGTCTTAAGTTTATCAGGAAACAGACTCTCTGGTCCAATTCCAGATTCACTAGGAAATCTTGAACAGCTGACCGAGCTGTATATGAGAGAGAACGATCTGAATGGAAGCATACCTAAAAGTTTAGGAAATTGCAAGAATTTACAGCTGCTAAACTTTTCCCACAACTCACTGGATGGAAGTATACCAACCGAGCTATTAAAAATTGATTCACTTTCTGAAGGTCTGGATTTGTCACACAACAAACTTAGTGGGGTCATACCACAAGAAATTGGTGTGCTAATCAATCTTGGTGTTCTTAATATCTCCAATAACCGCCTCTCTGGCCAAAATTCCTTCCGCACTTGGTCAGTGTATTGTGTTGGAGTCCCTTCGTCTGGAGGACAATCTTCTTGAAGGAAGCATTCCACAATCTTTCATGAACTTGAAAGGCATTAGAGAGATAGATCTTTCTCAAAACAACCTTTCTGGAGAAATACCACAGATACTGACATCATTCAATGCTTTACAGTACTTAAACTTATCCTTCAATGATTTCAGTGGAGAAGTACCATCTACCGGTGTCTTTGCAAATGCCAGTAAAGTGTCTGTCCAAGGAAACAAGAGGTTATGTGCTGGGGCACCTATGCTAGGTCTGCCTCTTTGCTCTGATAATTCGAAAAGAACTTCCAAATCCTTACTACTGAAGATACTGATCCCACTATGTGCTGTCTCTGCAATATTGCTGTCTTGTTTCTTCGTTGTCCTTTTAAAGCGAAGAAGAGCACAACCATCTGCACAGGATTTCAGAGAACAAGAAAAGGTATCATATGAAGACATTGTTAAAGCCACAAACTGGTTCTCCTCTACCAACTTGGTTGGCTCAGGATCATTTGGGACAGTGTATAAGGGCACAATGGCATTTGATACAAACCCAATTGCAATCAAGGTGTTCAACCTCAATTTCCATGGAGCATCAAGAAGTTTTTCTGCAGAGTGTGAAGCTCTGAGAAGCATACGTCATCGAAATCTTGTCAAAATCATTACTTCATGCTCCACTATAGATCCTTCTGGGGCAGAGTTCAAAGCCCTCATATTTCAATATATGCCCAATGGGAGCCTAGACATGTGGCTACATCCAAAGGCTTACGGATACAATAATATCAAAGTCAATGTTTTTAAGGCGGTAAAGCGAGGCGAGGCGACCAACTACCGCCTTACGCTAAAGCGAGTAAGGCGTAAGGCGAGGCGACGCCTTACGGCCATCCAACAGTAGTATAGACTAGAGAACTGGAAGCATGTCATACCTTGGTGTTGTCCTCTCCTGTGCAGCCCGCAGCCCCAAGTGTGCATCCAACAATACACTGCAATGGAGAGATAATTCAGGTTAGTACCTAGGTATTTCATAGGGAATATGGCACCAGCAAAAAAAGAAATTAGTTGAGGGACAGGTAAAGATTAACGAGTAGATAAGCACACTGCCACAAATAAAACCATTACACAAGTAGTTCAACAATAGTCCACTAAACAAGATAACTGGAGTGCTCAGTGAGCACATTCTACAATACTATAATACTAGTGCATAAATAGTCTGGCACAAATACTCTCACAACTCTCAAGCATCATTAAGTCAATAGAAGTCATCCTCCATCACAAAAGGATCTGAATTGCCACCACTAGCAGCAGCTTGATCACTTTCGTCAGCAACAATAGGTGCAATTTCACCATAGTCATCAACTTCCACATCATCAACCAGATATTCTTCATCAGAGTTATCATCTTCCATGTCTTCATCCTCCTGTGGTTCATAAGTCCTCCTAATTGGGGCAGTAGCTGCTGCAGACCGCCTACGAGTATAAGTTCTATCAATATTAGTTGCATCACCGCGGGCTGCCCTAGGGAAATTACGACCACGATACATTTGGGATGCACCAACAGCCTCATCAACTTGATCCCATGTAATTTCAAGTCCACGGCCATTATGGACTGGTTCCGCATCCACATCAACCCATTCATTGTTCCAATCAAAGTCTTCCAAACACAAAGGATCAAAGCTGCCTGCTCCTTTCTCATGTCACTTTTGAAACCTCACTGCCATCTTTCGGTTGTACTGAACATAGACCAAATCATTAAGCCTTTTATGCTCTAACCTGTTTCTTTTCTTAGTATGAATCTGCAATGGTAAAAATGCAAACAAAAGAAATATTCAGCAAGCATTAATAGATAGTAGATTTTATTTATTCCTTGAACTGGGATAATTGAGTACTTATGTAATTGACAGATTACTTACTGACTCAAATGTGCTCCAACAACGCTCACAACCTGAAGCCGAAGCACAAAGCCCAACAACACGTTTTGCAAATCTTTGAAGCTCTATGGCTTTGCCACCATATGAACGCCACCATTCAACTAGATCAAGTGATCAAATAAACATTTTCATGTTAGAAATTAGGAAAGACTAAAAAATCAGATTGTACAGTCAGTGAATAACTTACTAGGAGACTTGATTTTGATGTTGTTGATTGCAATTTTGTTGCTGAAGCTACCCCTTAAGTCCTCATATTCCAAAGCTTGGTCATCAATCTTGTTTTGAAGATCTTGGTCAGGCACCATTTTTGAAAGAACCTCAGTAAATGCAGACCTTAGCTTACCAGCCATAACATCATCTGTTTTCAGGTCAAAATACTTGTTTGGGTTCAAATATAGTGCTGCCCCATATAATGGTTGGTCCATTTGATCTTCCCAACGCTTGTCAATGATTGCCAAGATACGCTTAAGCAAGTCTGCCTTTCCCCTAGTAGGGAAATTTTCTTTAATCTTTTTCTTTGCATATTCCATACAAAACTGAACCTCTAGCATTGCTGGCCTCTCATCCCCATCAACTATCCTCAACAAAACAATAAGGGGCTATGATGCTCTCAGGCAGTCCTCAACTGAGTTCCAAAATTCGGTTGAAAGGATGGTGTCATGCACTTTCTTTCATGCTTCTGTTCTTGCCAATTTGGACTTAGTCCAGTCATCACTCACAAATAGGAATTTCAGAGCATCCTTATGAGTGTGTAGGCTGCGCAAAGTGAGGAAAGCAGTAGCAAAACGAGTTACTCCTGGTCTAACAAGATCTCTACCTCCTGTCTTCTCCATCATTGCATCAAGAAGCCTCCCGTGCCTATAAATAAAGGTAGTAACTTGTCTTGCACGTGCAATAGGCTTGCTAAACTCCTTCATTTTGCCAATGTCCTCTAGCATGAGGTCCAAACAGTGTGCTGCACAAGGGGTCCAGAACAGTGTTGGAATTCTTTCCATAAGAAGCTTGCAAGCTGCCTTATAATTAGCACCGTTGTCAGTGACCACTTGAACAACCTTGTCTCTTCCAATGAGATCAATTCTCTGCTGTAGTAAATCTGCCAACATTGGAGCATCATGTACTTCATTGGATGCATCAACAGACTCCAAGAAGAAAGTCCCCTCTGGACTATTGACTAGGAAATTAATGAGCTGACGGCCCCGCCTATCTGTCCACCCATCTGACATTAGTGTACAGCCATATTGCTTCCAAGCAGCCTCATGCTTCTCCTTTATTTTGTTGACCTGTTCCACAGCCTTTCCAAGCAATGGCACCCTCGCCTCATGGTAGCTAGGAGGTCTATATCCAGGTCCATACTGCCCAATGGCCTCACACATAATCTCAAGGCTCCTTGAGTTGATAGCATTGAGTGGTATTCTACACTCATAGAAGAAATTGGCCACATGCATATTGACTTCATCTCTTTCTTCCTTGGTCCTGATCCTTCCCTCCACACTGCTTTGTGCAGGTCCATTCTTAGAATGCCTTTCCTCAACCACTTCTTCAGGTTTTTTCCGAAGCAAATTCTTCAGGTTTTTTCCGAAGCATGGTAATCACTGACTTCTTCTCTTTCTCTTTTGGTCTAGGTGGTAGATTTGCAAATTTGAGAGCAGATTGCTTCCTTTTGGATGCTGTCCCTAAACTTGGATGTTGCACAGTTGTACCAGATGAGTGAGAGGCAGCATTAGCATTGTTTTGAACCTCCACCACTTGAACACCATCATCATCATCATCTAGGTTTAGCGCTCTCCTTCTTCCCTGAACTAGTGCTGCTTCCATTTCAGCAGCAATTGTTGTTGTTGTCTTCTCACATTTGAGAGCATCTCCATATCCACCTACAAGATGCTCCTTCAATCTCTTGATTCTAGACTTTACTTGAGTTCCACAGAGGATACACTCAACCAAATCTCTGTTGCCAATTTCTGGCCAGAAGCCATACTTCCACCCAGGATCACCAGACCTGGCCTTCCTTTTTGGATCTGTCCTTGGATCATATTCAGCAGTACCTGAGCCTACACTTTGTGGACTTACAGTGTCTTGTGTTGCCATTTAGATGGACTCCTATGAAACACGACAAGCAAAGTAATTATTAATTAACACTGAGCACTGAGCATTAGTTCACTAAACACTAAATAATTGACAACTAGACAGGTTGGTATATAAAAAACAAATTGACGTCCAGATTCCAGACACAGTAAAAGTGAGCAAAGCACCGAGCAAAACAAATATAAAGCATGCCGCTGTCCGGTCCGGCTCGAAAGAAGAGGCCACAAGCAAGTAGAAAAATACGAGCAGAGGAATCAATCAGTACCTGCTGAGCAGAGGAGGCGGCTCGACAGAAGACTTCAGGAGGCGGCTCAGCGGACCAGAGGAGGCGGAGGACCAGAGCAGCGGCGGACCAGAGGAGGCGGCTCGGCGGAGGACCAGAGGAGGCGGCTCGGCAGACGGGCAGAGGACCAAAGCACCTGCCGCGGCCCCGCGGGCGGCTGGTCCTCACGGCTCGGCGGCAGCGACTTCTCCCGGCGGCGCGGGAGAACGCGTCCGCGCGGGCGAGCAGCAGCGGACCAGAGGAGGCGGCTCGGCAGACGGGCAGAGGACCAGAGCACCTGCCGCGGCCCCGCGGGAGGCTGGTCCTCGCGGCTTGGCGGCAGCGACTTCTCCCGGCGGCGCGGGAGAACGCGTCCGCGCGGGCGAGGTGTGGCTTCCGGTTCTTCCCCTGCTCTCCCGCTCGCTGGTAGGTCCGCTTCTCCAGCGCGCTCCTCTCTCCGCGCTCTATTTCTCCCACGCGCCCACTCTTTTCCCCGCCCTTTCTTCCGTCATTTCCCGCCGCCCAGAAACGGACCCCTGTATGGCGCCCGCCACGCACGATTAGGCGCGAATCGGACGCCAAATAGACGACTTCCGGACGCCATGGTAGTAAGGCGGACGCCATACCAATCTGAGGCGAGTCGTCCGCCAAGTCGTCCCGCCTGTAGCGCCTTGCCGATTAGGCGACGCCAAAGCGGCACCTTAAAAACATTGATCAAAGTTTTAACTTTGGCTCAAAGAATAAGCATTGCCCAGCATGTAGCATTTGCTCTTGATTATCTTTATAATCAATGTGTGTGTCCATTGGTGCAATGTGACTTGAAGCCACAGAATGTTCTATTGGACCATGACATGATTGCTCATGTCAGTGACTTTGGGCTCGCAAGATTTTTGTGCAATGATCCCTCTTGTGCAACTAATAGTTCTACCAGCTTGTCCGGACTTAAAGGATCAATTGGATATATTGCACCAGGTGATGCAAGTTGTTATGGTTTTATTCATCTTTGAAGATAGTACTGAACTAGTGAACTCTTACTGTGGAAATGAAAATTACTCATGTTCAAATGTTAAATTAATCTGCAGTGTATGGCATGGGTAGTGAGATCTCTACTGAGGGAGACGTTTACAGCTTTGGAGTGCTTCTCTTGGAAATGTTCATGGGGAAGCAACCTATTGATGAGGCATTCAGGAATGGCACGAACCTTCATAACTTTGTGAACTCAGCATTTCCAGATAGGATTGAGGAGATCTTGGATCCTAACATAATGCACGAGATAGCTGAAAATAAAAATCAAGCAGTCCTAATCATGAATAGCTGCATCATTCCTCTGATGAAGCTAGGCCTTTCATGCTCCATGGAATTTCCAAAAGATCGACTAGGAATGGGGCATGTGACAGATGAAATCCATGCAATCAATAATTCCATTTCAAACATAAATGTTTTGGGGTGAAAAGTGAGCTTCCAGTTTAGAGATTACCATTTCATTACTACAATTAATTACAATCCTTTTCTGTGTATGATGGATGTAATTGTGAGTTGATTAGGACCGACCTGAAGGGAAAAAAATTGTTCCTTTGATTGTTTCCAGTCTGTCCCAACCAAATAGATCTCGCTTTCAAGAAAGAAACCAAGTAGATCTGGATTATTTAACAAAACCCATCACATTTGATAGTGGTAGACTGGTACTACTTGAAATCAAATCCACTGTGCCATAATGGGAAACTTTAAAGTGCCGAGGTGAATATACTTGGCCTATGAATCCAACAGCAAACAACAAAGTAAACAGTACATGATTACTTACTAGTGGTCAATTGCAATGCAATGACATGGACAGCTTGATACTGAAATTGTTGGATCTACCATACCGGATTGCAGGCTTCATAAGCCAGGAAGGTGTCAACTTCCAGCAATCATTGATACATTCTGGATGATTTTGCTGCTAAACTTATCCCGCAGAGCTCCTGCCACTTCAAAAAAAGATACACAACTTATCCCTGCAATGATGATGCTATATTACAATTGGAGCTGCAGGAACAGTATGTTGATGAAATTAGATTCCTGGAGGTAGAATATTGCAATTCGAGCAATAGAAACAACTAAAAAAGTTACATGCTGTTGGTGTGCCATCATGACCCATAATTAGAATTAATTTCTCAGCAGGGATCCCTCCTTTTTAAGGCCACCATGGTGGGCGATGGACGCTAAGACATCCACCATCTCATGCGACAACATAACCTTAATAATCCCTGCTGAGAAATTAATTCTAATAATGGGTCATGATGGCACACCAACAGCATGTAACTTTTCTAACGCATATGTGCTAGCTGAATGGTCGCCTAGCTGAATCACACATCACTGACCATTAGATGAAGTAGAAACTTGCTAGCTGAATGATCGCCTAGGTGACCTCCACATTTTATGTGTTCAATAGGATTGGTAAGTGATAATATCTAACGCATATGTTCAGGAACGATAAGATCATTCATACAGTTATGTGGAATCCATGTGAGTGTAAAAGCATATACAGATTGGTCAGCACTTTTGACCCATGCATAAACAGGAAGAGAGGTTAGCCATTATCATCTTGGTTATGCAGATATAGCCCTCGTGTATGCAAATTGAAAAAACAAAGAATTGTAATTAAGATGCAACAGGATATCCGCGTGCTTAGGTAAGCGCATGAAAAGATAACATATAGAGACGTTGTAACTGCAACAGACAGGTTTTCTTCTTCTAACTTGATTGGCTCACTGTTATTTGAAGTATTTATAAGGGTAATCTAGATCTTCTGGAAGATCAAGTTGCCATCAAAATTTATAAACTTAAAATATATGCGGCAGATAGGAACTTTGGTTTAGAATGTGAAGCCTAATAAAAAAATTACTTTATACAATTTTTTTTTTTAAAAAAACTTCCTTTTATACTCTTTGAGGGATTATACAGTGGCAACCTTCAAGGCCCTAGGCCCTTGGTATTCCGATACATGCCAAGTGGTAAAGTGGATTTGTGGCTACATCCAATGGCCCACTATCGTAGTCAAAGAGGCACTACAACTTTAAGTCAAAGAATCAATATAGCCTTTGGATGTAGCATCTGCTTTGGATTGTCTTCATAACCAATGTGCAACTCACACTGTGACTTGAAGCCAAACAATATTCTTTTGGACAAGAGCGTGACTGCGTCATGGTCGGCAAGACCTATACTAGGAGAAGGCAACGGAACAAGGCAACAGGCTAGTTAAAGTAGTGAGGGGCAATAGGCCCAGCTGTTATAGATCAAGGCTCTTGGGCCAAGCCCGTTAGCAATTGTAACCCCCCTTATATATATCAGGGAGACAATGAGAAGGCAAGCAAGTTTAGGGTTAATCCCTTCTATCTCCTCTCCCTCTCTTCTCTATCTGCCACCGCCTCTTCTCCTCTCTCTATCTGCCACCGCAGCTCCTCCCTGCTCTCCTGCGCCGCTCCCCTCTGCCGCACAGCTAGCTCCAGCCGCTAGCTGCGCCACCCTGGCCAGCCGCTGCCGGCCAGCCTGCCGCCTAGCCAACCGCCACCGCCGCTAGGCAGCCACACGGCTGCCCTAACCGGCCGCCCAGCCTGCTGATCGGCCCTAGCCGATCCCGTCCCTGACAACTGGTATCGGAGCCATGTTGTGAACAACTCCATGGAGGACATTCGCGACGTCACCGATCGTTGGGCAAAGATGTTCGAAAAAAAATTTACCACCAACCAGGAGGAAGAACAGAAGTACGCGCCACCATCCAAACGAGCAGTACTCCCAACCCCCTCCATAGAACACATCAAGCTCCCTCCCCCAGAGCCAATCATGCCGGTTGAGCCAATTTCCCTGGAGATACCGACCGATCAACAGAACAACAAGGATATGCAGAAGGGCAAACACCACCAGATCCGACGACCGCTAAATTCCCACAAATTGTCGTTCCCTGAATATAATGGGACAGAGGAGCCGTCCCAGTGGCTGTACAAATGCAACAAATTTTGTGTCGCCCAAAATACCACAGAGGAAGAACAGATGCACCTAGCGGCATTCCATCTACATGGGGACGCCCTCACCTAGTTCATCAGATGGGAGCAGGAAATTGGCCACCCAAGTTGGCCCCAATTTTCTGAAGCAATTGAACGCTTCGGGCCACCACTCCACCACAATCATCTAGGGGACCTCACCAACACCTGTCAGATAGGAGCACTGGACAATTATACAAATCAGTTCCTCCTGACGTTAACCAAGGTAACAGGCCTCTCAATTGCTCAACAAGTAATGCTATACACCGCAGGATTAGCATCGACATTGGAAATAGACATCCAACTTCAACGACCCCCCGACTTGGAAACAGCAATTGCACTAGCTCGCAAATTTCAGACTTCCAGCACCCTACAGAAGTCCGACCAGCACCAACAGGATGAGCAGGACATCCAAATTTCACTGAGTGCAGTTACGGGAATCACCACGAGCCAGACAATGCAGGTACAGCTTTCCATCAACGGCCGCGACTTCCTAGCACTGTTGGACTCCGGCTCTACCCACAATTTCATAGACTCAGACACAGCAGTCGACCTCAATCTCCAGCGCGTCTCTGCCCCAAATTCCCTCAAAGTGGCAGTGGCAAATGGAGACCAAATTTCTAATGTGGGTATATATAATGACCTGGCAGTACAAATTGATACAGAATCATTTATAATTGATTGCTACAACATTAAACTCGGCGGATATGACTTTGTACTCGGTGTCAATTGGTTAAGCTCGCTTGGACCAATTATCTGGGACTTCAATAACCTCACAATGAAATTCTGGCGCAACGGGCGCCGCATCATATGGACCAGCTTGAGCAAACCGCCCCTGCAGCAACGGGCGCCGCATCATATGGATCCTCAGGGATTACCACCTAAGAGGCGATATGACCACCGGATTCATCTCAAGGATCCAAATAAACCAACAGTTGTTCGACCCTATCGCTACCCACAGATCCAGAAAGACGAATTGGAAAAACAATACCACAGTATGCTGACTCAGGGAATCATCAGATACAGCACTTCCCCATTCTCATCTCCAGTACTGCTTGTCAAAAAACAGGATGGGTCATGGCGCTTCTGTGTTGACTACCGAGCTCTCAATGACAACACACTAAAAGATAAATTCCCCATCCCAGTTATTGATGAACTCCTCGACGAATTGGAAGGAGCCAAATACTTCACCAAACTGGATTTGCGATCGGGATATCATCAGGTACGCATGCATCCAGACGACATTGAAAAAACGGCATTCCGAACTCACCACGGTCATTTTGAATTCTTGGTCGTGCCATTCGGTCTGTGCAATGCTCCCTCTACTTTCCAAGCTCTTATGAATGATATACTTGGCCGATACCTTCGGAACTTTGTTTTGGTGTTCTTCAACGACATATTGATCTACAGCAAAGCCTGGGAAGAACATCTGCCGCACATTCGGCAAGTACTAGCTCTCCTACAACTTAATTCAGTCTTCCTCAAAAAATTGAAATGCTCTTTTGGACAAACTACAGTGGGCTATCTGGGACATATTATATCAGATCAAGGGGTTGCAGTGGATCCAGAAAAAATCAAGGCCATCACCTCTTGGCCTCAACCTGTGACAGTTAAGCAATTGAAAGGGTTTCTCGGCCTTGCTGGTTACTACAGGAAATTCATAAAAAATTATGGTGCCATAGCCAAGCCTCTCACAGACCTCCTGAAAAAAGGATAACTTCCGCTAGACAGAACTAGCACTGACATCAATTCAGCAACTGAAGCAAGTCCTATCCACAGCACCAGTTTTACAGTTACCGGACTTCAACAAACCATTCTTAGTAGAATGTGATGCTTCTTCTACAGGTTTTGGCGCTGTCTTGCATCAGGGAGCAGGCCCAATAGCTTTCTTCAGCCGCATGATTGCTCCACGACATGCCAAACTAGCTGCTTACGAAAGGGAATTAATTGGTCTGGTCACGGCAGTCAAGCACTGGCAGCCCTATCTCTGGGGGCGCACCTTTCTAATCCAGTCCGACCACTACAGCCTCAAATACATCCTGGACCAGCGCCTTTCAACAATCCCACAACATCAATGGGTCAGTAAACTACTAGGATATGACTTCACAGTTGAATATAAACCAGGCAAACAAAATATAGTGGCCGACGCCTTATCCCGGCGAGATACTATAGAACCTTCATTGCTGGCTCTCTCAGGAATTACATTCCCAATTTTCGACCACCTCAAGGCTGAGATTGCAAATAATGACGAGGCTATGGTTAATCACTATCCTAAAATACATGATCCTGATGGATCCTTTCCTAATGCTAGCCTTCCTAATGAGTTATTTCCTAATACCCGCCCGCAGTCGAAGCGGTAGGAGGATCACGGACGCAGAGGCTGGACCAAAAGTCTGTGAACAGCTGCACAGGAAGACCCTTGGTCATGATATCCGCGAATTGGTGAGCCGAAGGAACGTGGAGGACGCGAATCTGCCCCAAGGACACCTTCTCGCGAACGAAGTGGATGTCGATCTCGATATGCTTGATGCAACAGTGGTGGACAGGATTAGCAGTCATGTAGATGGCGCTAACGTTGTCGCAGTAGACCACTGTAGCCAAGGGAACCAAGATGTGAAGTTCCTGAAGGAGTTGCTGCACCCAGCAACATTCGGCGACGACATGTGCAATAGCCCGGTATTCGGCCTCCGCGCTGGAGCGGGAGAGCGTGGTCTGGCGTTTGGATGACCAAGACACCATATTGTCACCGAGGAAGACGCAAAAGCCAGAGGTGGAGCGGCGGGTGTCCGGGCAGCTTGCCCAGTCAGCATTGGAGTAGGCGGTGATTTGGTCGACTGGGCCGGTGCCCAGGTGGAGGCCGGTGGAGAGCGTGCCCTTCACATAGCGTAGGATACGCTTGATCAGCGCCATATGCGGCTCACGCGGGTCATGCATGAACAAGCAGACCTGCTGAACAGCAAAGGCCAAGTCAGGCCGCGTCAGTGTGAGGTACTGAAGGGCGCCGGCGAGGCTCTGGTACTCGGAGGGGTCAGCCACCGGGGCACCGTCGGTGGCGGACAGCTTGGTCCGTGCATCGTCCGGCGTGGCAGTGGGGTAGCACTCGGACATGCCAGCCCGCTGGAGGAGGTCGACGGCGTACTGGCGCTGGGACAGGAATAGACCGAAGTGATCCCGTGTCACAGCGATCCCGAGGAAGTGATGGAGGTCGCAGAGATCCGTCATGGCGAACTCCGAGTGGAGGCGAGCCATGACGTGCTGGAGCAGCTCAGGAGACGACGCCGTGAGGATGATGTCGTCGACGTAGAGGAGCAGGTAGGCGATGCGGGCGCCCTCTTTGTACACAAAGAGGGAGGCGTCAGACTTGGAGGCAGCAAAGCCGATGGTGCGGATGTAGCTGGCGAATCGCTGGTTCCAAGCCCGAGGTGCCTGCTTGAGTCCGTACAGGGACTTCTGCAGCAAGCAGACGTAGTCAGGGGTGGCCGGGTCAACGAAGCCAGACGGCTGCTGGCAGTAGACCGTCTCCTCGAGATGCCCATGGAGGAAGGCGTTCTTCATGTCCAGCTGATGAATGGGCCAAAAGCATGAGGCGGCGATACTGAGGACGGTACGGATCGTCACCGGTTTGACAACTAGGCTAAAGGTCTCGTCGTAGTCGACACCAGCCTGCTGGGAGAAGCCGCGAACGACCAAGCGTGCCTTGTGCCGAGCCAGAGTACCGTCAGAGTGGAACTTGTGTTTGAACAGCCACTTGCCAATGATAATATTGGCGCCGGGGGGCCAAGGTACAAGGCGCCAGGTGCCGTTGGTGAGGAGAGCATCGTATTCCACCGACATCGCAGCCCGCCAGTTGGGGTCGAAAAGGGCGCTGCGATAGTTGGCCGGAATCGGGGAGGCCATCGTGGCGGAGAAGCCGTAGCGGTCGACCAGACGCCAGCTGTCGGTCTGTAGCCATGTCACCGGGCACGAAGGTGGTGGAGGCGCAGCAGGCGGTGCTGAGGACGCTGCAGGGGGCGCCGGGGGTGTCGTCGGGGGCACTGGGGGCGCGGCAGGGGGCGCCATGGGCGCCTTAGGGGGCGTCGGGTGAGCTGTAGGAGCGCCGTGGGAGGCGCGGGAAGCGCCGGGGGTCGTGGACGCCGCTGATAGGTGGCCCCAAAGCGACCAGTCCCGCCCGGATGTGGAGTAGGGTGTGCTGAAGACGGGGACCCACCCAGAAGCTGCACCGGGCCGGCGTAGATGATAGCTGAGTCCTGGTAATCCAGCAGCACAGCCTTGCTGCTGGGAAGAGGCGCAGACGAGCGTTCAACAGCAGTAGGAGGCGAAGTGTCCGCTGGTGGAGAAAGTCCCTGCATCAAGAAGTCAAGTGATGACGGCACGAAGGCCGCCGACGGAGCTGCAGCAAAGGGGAACACAGTCTCAATAGCGTGACACTATGACATGCCGAGTGGCCATGTCCAGGTAGTGGTACCCTTTGTGGGAAGAAGGGTAGCCGAGGAACACGCACAGGGTCGATCGAGGGGAGAGTTTGTGGGATGTCGTGGCATTGAGATTTGGGTAGCAGAGGCAACCGAACATACGAAGGGAGGAGTAATCCGGGAGCTGCTGATGAAGGAGTTGGTAGGGGATGGCATGCTGTACAGAAGCAGATGGGCGCCGGTTGAGCAGATATGTGGCAGCGGCCAAGGCTTCAGCCCAGTATTGGTGGCATGGAGGCGTGGAGCAGCAAAGTGCGGATGGGGTTGTTGATAGTGCGAAGTATGCGTTCGGCTTTGCCATTTTGTTAGGAGGTGTAGGGGCAGGAGAGGCGCAAGCTGATGCCGTGGCTGGAGAGGAAGCCAGTAGTGGCCCGGTTGAGGAACTCGGTGCCATTATTAGCCTGAAATGCTTTGGGGTGACGCTGAACTGCGTACGAGCAAAAGCCATGAACTCAACAAGATGGCGATGAACTTCATATTTGTGGCGTAATGGAAAAGTCCAACAAAAATGAGAAAGATCATCAAGCATTACAAGATAATATCTGAACCCCGAAGTGCTGAAAACAAGGGATGTCCATACATCACAGTGAAGTAACTCAAAGATAGAGGTAGTGACAGATGTAGAGCTACTGAATGGGAGCCGGGTGTGTTTGCCAAGTTGACAGGCATGACATAAAGACCGCGGCTGCTTATTACATGAGATGACAGACATGTTCTGTAGGGTGGCGAAGGCGGAAGGACCCGGGTGACCAAGACGATGATGCCAGAGCGTGGCCGAGGTGGCGAGGCTGTAGGTGGGCGGTGGCGTGGGGGTGATGGTGTAGAGATCCCCGCCACTATTGCAGCGAAGAATCACAGGTCCCGTCTGCAGGTCCTGACAGAAAAACCCAGAGCGTCAAATTCAATGGAACATGAATTGTCACGAGTGAATTGATGGACAGAAAGAAGATTGCGCACTAGAGCAGGAGCAACAAGGACATTGTTAAGGTGGAAGGTAGTGTTGGTTGCCGACAAGGTAGAAGTGCCATGACAGGAAATAGGAATGTTACTGCCATTACCAACAGTAATGAAGGAATCGGAGTGAGGGAGGTGGGAGAGGAGTATACCATCCGAGGGCGACATATGTGTAGACACGCCCGTGTCGAGGACCCAGGGGTTTGAACCCTAGAGGGACAGCTGGTTCAGGGCAGCAACAAGACTGGTCTGATTCCAGATTTCTAGGACCAGTGCCCGGCTGAGGAGGGGCGCCGTCGGAGTACTGTGTTGGGGCGAAGGCAGTGTGGGCCTGCGGAGGGGTGCCTAGGACGCCACGACCGCTGTGGGGGCGCCACTGCTGCTGGTAGACGCCCCACTGCTGCTGTTGGCCGCCCCAGGGGGAGAAGCAGAACCAGGGGCCGGCTGGCTGGTGAGTGCCGCGGCTACCTCCCTAGGACGAACCACCACGACCCTTCCGCCGATTGCGATAGCCGCCACCGCCGCTGCTGCCCGACCGGCCGCCGTGGCCAGAAGCGCCTTGACTGCCCATGGACGCATGGCAGGCAGTGCCGCAGGAAGGAGTTCCTGCGAGGAGGGCGGTCTGGGAGGTGACCTAGCCCTTGTTGGCAAGGCAAAGCTCCTTGAGGACGAGCTTTTCGCGGGCGGTGGTGAAGTTGGGCAGCAGATTGGAATCAGCGATGTTGTCGGCGGTGCTAGAAAAACGGGGGTTGAGGCCGCGCAGCAGGTTGAGGACGAGCTACGATTCGATGATGGTGTGGCCGACGTCGCGCAGGGCGTCGGTCGTGGTCTTCATCTTCTAGCAGTAGGCGTCGATGGAGAGGTCACCCTGAGTCATCGAATGGAATTCGTGACTCAGGAAGACGGCGCGAGAGGCCTTGTTCGCCTGGTAGATGTCGGAGATTGCCGTCCACAGCTAACGGGCGATCTGATCCGGGGCCTCGGCGAGATCGAGGACGTCGTCCCCGACGGTGCTGAGGAGCCAATTGCGGACATAGGAGTCAACAGCAGCCCAGGCCGCGTCGGTAGGGCGTGCCTCCTGCGTGCCATCGATGTGTAGGAGAAGGCCGAATTTGCCGCAGAGGGAGAGGAAGAAGGACGACCAGCGAGTGAAGTTAGGGCGCTTCAACTCGAGGGTGATCTGCACATGGGATTTGACTGAGATGGTGGCATAGGGGGGAATGGAGAAGACAGCCGGTACCGAGGTTGAGGATGAGGAGTCGGTGAGGGCAGCAGAGGAGTCGCTGGAAAGGGGAGGGGCAGTCATGGTGGTGGCTTGGCAAGAAGGACCAGTGCCGGGGGTGGGAGAGGGAGAGAAGGGCGCGACCAGGGTGGTGGCGCAGCAGCGGGAGGAGGGGGTGGGCAAGTGGACCTAGGCCCGGACTCGTGATACCATGTAGAAAAGTATAGGAATCACACCACACACCCAATGTGGGGGGTGCTGGATATATATAGCCACAGTCACAATACAATACAAGGCAACTAGGCTATGGTTAATCACTATCCTAAAATACATGATCCTGATGGATCCTTTCCAAATGCTAGCCTTCCTAATGAGTCAGTCTATCAGGACAGGGCAACTCTCACCAGCTTGGACATTTGAAGATGGTCTCATCCTCTACAAACGACGGGTACACATTCCCTCATCTTCACCTATCTTACAAGAAGTACTGCACGCCATCCATAATGCTACACATGAGGGATCTGAAAAAACATTGCATCAATTCCGTCAAACTTTTCACACTCCCAAAGCCAAACAGACAGTTCAGCAATTCGTTAGTGACTGCACAGTCTGTTAACGAAATAAAACAAAGCACCTCCATCCAGCTGGACTTCTTCAACCACTCCCAATTCCAGAACAAATTTGGGAAGACATCTCCATGGACTTTATCTTAGCAGTGCCTAAGGTGGGAGGTAATCAGTTATACTAACTGTGGTGGATCGCCTGCCCAAATATGCTCAGTTTATCCCTCTGGCACATCCGTACTCAGCAACAACTGTAGCTCAAAAATTCTTTTCAGAGATAGTTACATGGATTACCTAAATCCATCGTAAGTGACAGGGATGTCGTCTTCACAAGCAGATTTTGGCAGGAATTATTTAGATTATCAGCAGTGAAACTTCAGATGACATCAGCTTACCACCCACAATTAGATGGACAATCAGAGGTCGTCAACAAAATCATCACAATATATCTACGATGCTTGACAGGTGACAGACCAAAAGAATGGATCAGATGGCTACCTTGGGCAGAATTCTGTTACAACACCGCATATCACAAATCCATCCGAACCACATCGTTCAAACTAGTCTACACACGAGACCCCCCACAATTGAAATCATACAGCCCAGGTGATGCTTCAGTTCCATCAGTGGATGACTTGCTCACAGAACATGATCAATTTTTGGAACAAACAAAGGTTCGGCTTCAGCAGTCCCAGGATTACTACAGCAAATACTATGACAGCAAACACACAGATAGAACATTCCAGATTGGAGATTGGGTCGGGCTTAAACTAATGGCTCGATCGGCAGTAGGGATCTCCGACCTCCAGAAAGGCAAGCTCGCTCCGAAATACTTCGGTCCCTTCCAGATAAGTGAATGCATCGGCTCAGTTGCTTACTGCCTGAATCTACCTTCGGACACCCGCATTCATAATGCCTTCCATGTGAGTATGCTTAAGAAGCATAAGGGAACGCCACCTTCAGAACTAGGCCAGATGCCAACAATGCGCGAGGGCGCTGCGGTTCCAGAACCAGACCTCATGCTTAAATCACGGCTATATAGGGGACAGCTGCAGGTATTAATCAAGTGGAACAACCAACCAGCTGCAGAATCATCCTGGGAAGACGTGGAACTCTTCCAGAAGCTTTATCCCAAATTTCAGCTCGAGGACGAGCTGATTCTTCAGGCGGGGAGAGATGTCATGGTCGGCAAGACCTATACTAGAAGGCAACGGAACAAGGCAACAGGCTAGTTAAAGTAGTGCGGGGCAATAGGCCCAGCTGTTATACATCAAGGCTCTTGGGCCAAGCCCATTAGCAATTGTAACCCCCCTTATATATATGAGGGAGACAATGAGAAGGCAAGCAAGTTTAGGGTTAATCCCTTCTATCTCCTCTCCCTCTCTTCTCTATCTGCCGCCGCCTCTTCTCCTCTCTCTATCTGTCGCCGCCGCTCCTCCCTGCTCTCCTGCGCCGCTCCCCTCTGCCGCACAGCCAGCTCCAGCCGCTAGCTGCGCCACCCTGGCCAGCCGCTGCCAGCCAGCCCGCCGCCGCCGCCGCTAGGCAGCCACGCGGCTGCCCTAACCGGCCGCCCAGCCTGCTGATCGGCCCCAGCCGATCCCGTCAGTCGCCGAGGTGATCAAGGGCTTGACAGACTGCATATGTCACTTTGGCCTAGCAAGATTCCCATACACCAGAAATACACATCAAGATTCTACAGCAAGTTTGGATGGGCTCAAAGGATTTATTGGGTACATTACACCAGGTGACGTAAGCTCTGCATATTTATAAATGAGTACTCTTTATAAATTGTCAATTTATTCTTTATAGAATTATAAGCCTTGTAATAACTTTTTTCTCTTAAATAAAGCAGCATATGGCATGAACAAAGAGGTATCAGCTAAGAAGTTTAATTGAGATCCTTATGGTCAAGCAAAATCTCAAACATGATTGGTAAATGAAATGAATTGATAAGATGGCAGCTCATGATGGAGATCATTTGGGTACTGATGTAATAAGAGAGCCTCATGCTTTTCTTCTACTACTTATTACGGTCTGTTTTGTTCAAAATTTGCCCAAGTCTGCAGTAAATTTACCACTGTTGGCATTTGAGGTTCACGTCATCTAGCTTGTTTTGAATGCCTGAGTATTTGTAGCAGCTCAACTCGCCGAGTAATCACATACCAGTACAAATTTAGAGTACAACTGATCCCGATGTTTTTCAGAAACCATTTAACTAGAAAGCGTACGGAGCCCTTAAAGGCTCTAAAACAACATTTGGCTGCGTTGCGCTCGGAGGACAGGAGTCCCCTCCCCAAAATCCGCAGTGTCACCGACCAAATGTAAACTGTCAGGCGTAGCGCGCGTACCTCTGTAGCCTGTGGAAGCCGAGCCCAGCCCCTGCAGCGTGCTGGGTCGACAACGCTGCACGAATCTGTGCGCGCCACCGTGAGGCGGCACGGTATGCGCCGCGGCATTGGAAGACACTTTCGCTACCGCAGCCGCCGCCGCTGCTCCGCGCCGTGGCAATCGGCGCCGTCGGGGAAAGGGAAGACGGCAACGGCGACGCGAACCGGCCAGAGACAAGACATGGGTGACGTCACATAGGAATTGGGAGCACGGTCAAACCTTTATGGCCCCGTTCGCGTGGAAGAAGGAATTCGGATGAATCTGCATCTCAACTCTTTTTTTTATTAAGTCTACTTCCGCTCCCTTAATTATTGGGTTCGTCTAATTTTCACCCTAACTATCAAAACCGTTCACTTTTAGCACAGGGACGTGAGCAGGGTTGTTTTGTCCAGAGTGAAGCGGGTTTTGGCATGCAACGCTGGCCCTCTCTTTTCCTCCCGTTCCTCCGTGCGTGAAGGAGACAACGACAGCGAGCTGGCTACGGCGATGGCACGCCAGCATGCTGCGGCGGCGGCACACTAGCAGGCTATGGCGACAGTCGCCTCCCTACGCCAGACTAAGCTCACCATGGCCATTGCCATGGCCGGCGCCGAGCGGCGAGCGACAGACGAGGGAGATCGAAGTGGTGACAACGAGCGGCTCGCCCATGGCGGCTTGGAGCTCCGGCGAGGACAGGGGCTGCCGCACGCTTGAAAGCTCTAGTTTGGTTTTGGTGAATTGATGAAACCCTAAGTGCTAACCTAGTTTATCAAGTGCTCATGACATAGGTAGCACACTTCAAGTAGAAGAAGCTAATGAAGATCATAGCATGACAATGGTGATGGCATGGCGATGATCAAGGGCTTAAACTTGAAATGAAGAAAGAGAAAAACAAAAAGCTCAAGGCAAAGGTATAAACCATAGGAGCTATTTTGTTTTAGTGATCAAGACACTTAGAGAGTGTGATCACACTTAGGTTTGATAGCCGTACTATTAAGAGGGGTGAAACTCGTATCGGAATGCGGTTATCAAAGTGCCACTAGATGCTCTAACTCATTGCATATGCATTTAGGATCTAGTGGAGTGCTAACACCCTTGATAACATTTGTGAAAATATGCTAACTCATGTGCACAAGGTGTTTGCAGGGTTGAGATGGGTTTGGGATTCGGCGCTTTTGGAAAAATGAAATGTCTATTTTCTATTGCGCCGGATGCAAAATTCTTGGTGGTTGGCACATTTGAGCAAGGGTGAAGAAGTTAGAGTTGAAATGGAGTTGGTCGAAATGATGCTGGCGTCGGTCTACTGACCGGACGCTGGGTCACTCAGCGACCGGACGCTGAAAGGCTGCGTCCGGTCGAGCTGTCAGACGGCACAGTGGATAGGGTTGAGCACCGGACGCTGGTCTGCATCCGGTCAAGGTGGACCGGACGCGTCCGGTCGGAAAAACATGCCTCGGGGAGCTTACTGGAAACGACCGGACGCTGGGGCTTCAGCGTCCGGTCAGTTTATACCGGAGCGTCCGGTCAGGTCAAGTGACCGTTGGAATCAGGACACGTGGTCGTCTGCAAGCGACCGGACGCTGGGGTCCAGCGTCCGGTCAACACGACTGGAGCGTCCGGTCAGAACGCGTTTTGCCTAGTAAAGGGGTATAACGGCTCTATTTGATGGGGGCTCTATTTATAGCCCCATGGCCGGCTCAAGGGATAGCTCTTGCACATTTTCATTGACATAGCAACCTTGTGAGCCTAGCCAAAGGACTCCCACTCATCTACATCATTGATTCATCATCATAGTGAGATTGGGAGTGATCCAAGTGCATTGCTTGAGTGATTGCATCTAGAGGCACTTGGTGTTCGTGTTTTGCTGCGGATTTCTCTTGTTACTCTTGGTGGTTGCCGCCACCTAGACGGCTTGGAGCAGCAAGGATCGTCGAGCGGAGGTGGTGATTGTCTCCGGCTCCGATCGTGGTGATTGTGAGGGGTTCTTGACCTTTCCCCGGCGGAGCGCCAAAAGGTACTCTAGTGGATTGCTCGTGGCTTGTGTGATCCTCATCTTGTGTTGGTTGTGCGGCACCCTATTGAGGGTTTGGCGTGTGAAGCCAATTAGCGCGTGAACCTCCAAGTGAGTGAATCGCCACAACGAGGACTAGCTTGCCGGCAAGCAAGTGAACCTCGGTAAAAATCATTGTCTTCATCATTGATTCCGAGGTGATTGGTCTTCATTGTTATTCATCTTTGTGATTGATTGGTTCTTCATCTACACGGCGGTATAACTATCCTAACCACTCTCTTTACTCTACCGCAAACTAGTTGACAAGCTCTTTAGTGTAGCTAGTTGTGAGAGCTTGCTTGCTTGGTTGGTGTGGCTCTTTAGTTAGTCTTTGAGAGCACACTAACATAGGATAGTGTCTTTGCTATTGTGTGAATAGACACTATCTAAACTAGAATTGTGGTAGGTGGCTTGCATTTTAAGTAGGCTAGTGCAACACTCGCTTCGCCTCATAATTGTCTAACCATTTGGTTAAGTGTTGTTGTAGAAATTTTTATTAGGCTATTCACCCCCCCCTCTAGCCATTAGGACCTTTCAAGTGGTATCAGAGCCGAGGTCACCGTTATTTGAGGCTTAACAACCTTCGGTGTTAAAATGGCTCAAATCAACAACACCAAGAAGCCACCCCAATTTGATGGCTCAAATTATTCTTATTGGAAGTCAAAGATGGCCACACATATCAAGTCAATCAATAGAAAGGTGTGGAAGGTGGTAGAAACCAAAATTGAGATTGGTAATCCGGAAAATCCCACCGCCGCCGAAGAAGTACTTCTCCAAAACAATGATATTGCTCTAAGTGTCATTCATGATGCAATTGATGCAAGAACATTTGAGCAAATCAAAAACATTGAGATGGCACATGAGGCTTGGAAGAAGTTGGAAGAATCATTTGAAGGTACTCAAGCCGTGAAGGGTGCAAAGGCATACATCCTCAAAGAAAAGTTTGCAAGCTTCAAGATGAAGGAGGATGAGAGTGTGCCGGACATGTTCCACCGAATGGAGGTGATTGTAAATGATCTCAAAGCACTTGGTGAGAACATAGAGGACAAGGACTTCTCAAACAAGTTCTTGAGATGTTTGCCCGGGAGATTTAAAATGTTGGTCACCTTGCTAGTGAGGAGTGGTTTGAACACAATGACACCAAATCAAATCTTAGGAGATATCATGACCGATGATGCTTATAGAGATGATGATGAGAAGGAAGAAAAGAGGGAGAAGAAAGATGAGAAGAAGGATGACAAGAAGAAGAGCGTGGCATTCAAGGCCACATCATCCAAGGGCAAAGCAAAGCAAGAAACATCAAGTGAGGATGATGATTCATGGGATGATAGTGATGATGAGAAGATGGCTCTCTTTGTCAAGAGGTTTGGCAAGTTCATGGTGAAGAAAGGCTACCGTGCAAGAAGAAAGAAGTCTTCATCCAAGAACAAAGATGAGTCAAGAAGATGCTTCAAGTGTGGAAGCAAAGATCATCTTGTTGCTCAATGCCCATACAATAGTGAAAATGATGATGACAACAAGAAGAACAAGAAGAAGGAAAAGAAAGAAATGAAGGAGAAGAAGGGCAAGACATTCTTCAAGAAGAAGAAGGGTGGATCATATGTGGTCACTTGGGATAGTGATGCTTCCTCAAGTGATGATGATGATGATGATAGTGATGATCACAAGACCACCAAGAAGAAGGTTCTTGCAAGTATAGCAATCAATGAGAAGCCTTCTCTCTTCGACTCTCCATTATGCTTCATGGCTAAGGCCACAAAGGTACAAACTTGTGATGATGGAAGTGATAGTGAACATGATAGTGATAGTGATAATGATGATGATGAACCTACAAAAGATGAATTAATTGACATGCTAGAAGATGCTAGAGAACACTTTGACATCTCAAGAAAGGAATGCAAAAGCTTGCGAAAGGAACTAAAAGCCCTTAAGCAAGCATTTGATGAGCTCAATGCATCTCATGAGAGGCAAGAGGATGCCCATGAGAAGCTTGGCAAGGCTCACAAAAAGCTTGAAAAAGCTCATTCCACTTTGCTTAATGAACAAGATAAAAAGAAGCATGTTGAAACTTGTGATGTAGGTTTAACTTGTGATTTAATTGATACATCACTATCTATGTCTATCATTGTTCCTCCAACTAACCCTTCTTGTAGCACTTCCACTTCTACCTCATCTAGTAGTGATGGTCTCACTTGTGATACCTCACTAGTGGTTGAGAATGAGAACCTCAAGAAGGAGGTAACTAAGCTCACTCACACCTTGGCTAAGGCTTATGGTGGTGAGGACCGCTTGCTTATGGCCTTGGGTAGCCAAAAAGCTTCTCTCTACAAAGAGGGATTGGGCTATACCCCCAAGAAAGGCAAAGCGGCCTTTGCTCCTCACAAGACAAGTTTTGTGAAGAACAATGGTCGATTTTGCACTAGTTGCAAGCAAGTTGGTCATAGAGAGCACGAATGCACCAACAAAAGCAAAAATGCTAATGTATCCTCCATTAAGCTTAATTCTTTCTATATGCTTGTTAAGGGTACAAATGGTGTGAAGGCTAAATTCATTGGCAAACCATGGATGGGCTCAAAGAAGAAAGTCATTTGGGTGCCAAAGAGCTTGGTTACTAACCTTCAAGGACCCAAGCAAGTTTGGGTACCTAAAAAGAATTGATCTTCTTTTGTAGGTCAATTACAAAGCCGGAGGAAGGCATTGGGTTCTTGATAGTGGGTGCACTCAACACATGACCGGTGATGCAAGAATGTTCAACTCAATCAACACCAATGGCAATGATGGTTATGATAGTATCACATTTGGTGACAATGGCAAAGGCAAGGTCAAAGGGCTTGGTAAGATTGCAATATCCAATGACTTGAGCATATCAAATGTGTTGCTAGTAGAGAGCTTGAACTTCAATTTGCTATCCGTGGCTCAATTGTGTGATCTTGGATTCAAATGCATATTTGGGGTAGATGATGTAGAAATCATAAGTGTAGATGGCTCTAACTTGATCTTCAAAGGCTTTAGATATGAGAATCTATACTTGGTTGATTTCAATGCTAGTGAAGCTAGATTGTCCACATGCTTGTTCACTAAGTCTAGCATGGATTGGTTATGGCATAGAAGGCTTGGTCATGTTGGAATGAAACAATTGAATAGATTGATTAAGCATGACTTAGTTAAAGGCTTGAAAGATGTTGTGTTTGAAAAGGATAAGCTTTGTAGTTCTTGTCAAGCCGGCAAACAAGTTGGAAACACCCATCCTAAGAAAAGCATGATGAGCACTAGTAAAGCATTTGAGTTATTGCACATGGATTTGTTTGGGCCAACACATTATACTAGCATTGGTGGTAACAAATATGGATTTGTGATAGTGGATGATTACACTAGATACACATGGGTATTCTTTCTAGTGGACAAAAGTGATGTATTTGCAACATTCAAATCATTTGTCAAAGGCATTCACAATGAATTTGAAACAACCATCAAGAGAGTTAGAAGTGACAATGGTAGTGAGTTCAAAAACACTAGAATTGATGAGTTGTGTGATGAATTTGGAATTAGACATCAATTCTCGGCCAAGTACACACCTCAATCAAATGGCCTTGTTGAGAGAAAGAATAGAACACTCATTGATATGGCAAGGTCTATGCTTAGTGAGTATAATGTGAGTCAATCTTTTTGGGCCGAAGCTATCAACACGGCTTGCTATTGTAGCAACCGCCTCTATTGTCACCGATTGAAAGAGAAGACACCATATGAGCTCTTGAATGGTAGAAAGCCCAACATTGCATATTTTCGGGTCTTTGGTTGCAAATACTATATCTTGAAGAAAGGCACAAGATTGGGCAAGTTTGACAAGAAATGTGATGAAGGATTCCTACTTGGCTATTCCACTACAAGCAAAGCATATAGAGTTTGGAATTTGGATAGTGGTACTCTTGAGGAAGTTCATGATGTTGAATTTGATGAAACCAAGGGTTCACAAGAAGAGAATGAGAACTTGGAAGATGTTAGAGGCATTTAACTTTCAAATGCCATGAAGAACATGGATGTTGGTGAATTGAGGCCTAGGCAAGTGAATGATGATGAAGATGATCAAGTGCAAGTGCTCTCCAACTCAAATGTGCAAGATGATATAAATCAAGCTAGTGCAAGTAACTCTCATGACATTGATCAAGATCAAGTGGCTAGTACATCATCTCAACCCAATGATATAGCAAGTGCAAGCAATCAAGTTCCTTTGCTTCAACCAACAAGCATTGCAAGAGATCATCCTTTGGATACAATCATTGGAGATATTTCAAGAGGTGTACAAACAAGATCAAGATTGGCATCATTTTGTGAACACTTCTCATTTGTCTCATCCATTGAACCAAAGAAGATAGATGAAGCATTGAAGGATGTTGATTGGGTAAATGCTATGCATGAAGAGCTAAACAACTTCATAAGAAATCAAGTATGGGAAATGGTGGAAAGACCAAAGGGACACAATGTGATTGGTACCAAATGGGTCTTTAGAAACAAGCAAGATCAAGATGGGATAGTACTAAGGAACAAAGCAAGGTTGGTAGCACAAGGCTATACACAAGTTGAAGGTCTTGACTTTGGAGAAACATATGCCCCGGTTGCTAGATTGGAAGCAATTAGAATCTTGCTAGCCTATGCTTGTGCCCACAACATCAAGCTCTATCAAATGGATGTTAAGAGTGCTTTTCTCAATGGTTATATTAATGAAGAAGTATATGTTGAGCAACCTCCCGGTTTTGAAGATGATAAGAAGCCCAACCATGTGTACAAGTTGAAGAAAGCATTGTATGGCTTGAAGCAAGCACCTAGAGCATGGTATGAGAGATTGAGGGACTTCCTACTCTCTAAAGGGTTCACCATGGGCAAGGTTGACACCACTCTTTTCATCAAGAAGATTGGAAAAGATCTATTTGTGTTGCAAATATATGTTGATGATATCATATTTGGATCAACCAATCAAGAATTTTGTGATGAGTTTGGAAAGATGATGGCTAATGAGTTTGAGATGTCCATGATTGGAGAGTTGAGTTACTTCCTTGGTCTTCAAATCAAGCAATTGAAGAATGGTACATTTGTGAGTCAAGGCAAGTACATCAAGGACATGATCAAGAAGTTTGGAATGATTGATAGCAAAGTTATTAGCACACCAATGGGAACCAATGGCAACTTGGATAGTGATGCAAGTGGAAACATGGTGGATCAAAAGTTGTATCGGTCTATGATTGGAAGCCTACTCTATGTGACCGCATCAAGGCCGGATGTCATGTTTAGTGTATGCATGTGTGCAAGATTTCAAGCCTCACCAAGAGAAAGTCATTTGAAGGCTACAAAAAGGATATTGAGGTACTTGAAGCATACACAAAATGTTGGTTTGTGGTATCCCAAAGGAGCAAAGTTTGAGCTAGTTGGTTACTCCGACTCGGATTATGCGGGATGCAAGGTTGAAAGAAAGAGCACATCGGGCACATGTCAATTGTTGGGAAGATCACTTGTTTCATGGTCATCAAAGAAGCAAAATAGTGTTGCATTATCAACCGCCGAAGCCGAATACATATCCGCCGGTAGTTGTTGTGCACAAATACTTTGGATGAAGGCCACCTTGAGTGATTTTGAAATCAAGTTCAAAAAGGTGCCATTGCTATGTGACAATGAGAGTGCAATCAAGCTAACCAACAATCCGGTGCAACATGCAAGAACAAAGCACATTGATGTCCGCCATCATTTCATAAGAGATCACCAACAAAAAGGGGACATTTGCATTGAGAGTGTAGGCACCGAAGATCAACTTGCCGATATATTCACCAAGCCATTGGATGAGAAAAGGTTTTACAAGCTAAGGAATGAGTTGAACATATTGGATTTCTCAAATATGTGTTGATGCACCCCCACTCATATGACATGCCTCTCCTTCGAGCAATCTAAGGTAAAAGTTGATTGGCATGACATACATCCTTGCTAAGGACATGTTTAGTGCATCTAGTCATATTTTCAATCTCATTAGGATCTTGCATATGGTTCTATCTTATTAGGCTCATTCATGAAAATCAAATGAATTTTGATGTCAATATGGTATCACTATTGCTTCTATGCTTGACTTGATCTAGTGATGGCATATGACATGTTTATGGGCTTGCAAACCTAGTGTTTAATCTAGAAAATGAACTATAAGTGTTTAACTCAACATGGTACAAGATAACCCTTATTTGGAGGTGTGAAGAAGCTTGTCCTTGGATCAAACCGAGTTAAATATCTTTGGGAAATAATCTAGAATTGAACCAAATTTGGGAAAATGACCCTCACCCCATTGATTGACATTGATAATCTCGACCCTTCAAGTAATTCTATTTAGAACCTTTGTGGTCATTGATGACAAAGGGGGAGAGAAACAAAGATAAAGGGGATAAGGGGGAGAGAAACAAAGGAAAGGGATCAACTAAAATTTTGAGCACACAAGTAGGGGGAGCAAGCTCATGAACTTGTATGGTGCATTTGAACGTGCATTTCATATGTTTGCTTGCATGGTATAAGTTCCATATTTATAATATCCATGCTTGTGTGATGTATGCTAGTTGTAGATTTGAATGATGAAATGCAAACTAGCATGTATAGAATATCTAGTGATTTCACTTCCAAATATTTCTAAGTGGTATTGAGCTAACCATGATGCTAAGGATGGTATATTGGTGCACTCTGATTGGTATCACGCTTCAAAGGTCCATCTTTTATACCTTAGCATCATTTGGTAGATATTGACTCCTACATTTCCTATCTAAGCATATGTGCAAGCTTCAATCCAAACTCTTAGCACATATGTAGGGGGAGCAATTGCTACCACTTAGGGTTCATGAAACTTGTCCATATCCTTTTACACATAGTAAATATGCTTGGGCAAGCAACATGGATTCAATTGAATTTCAATTCATATCTTTGTATAAGGGTTGTCATCAATTACCAAAAAGGGGGAGATTGAAAGCTCTAGTTTGGTTTTGGTGAATTGATGAAACCCTAAGTGCTAACCTAGTTTATCAAGTGCTCATGACATAGGTAGCACACTTCAAGTAGAAGAAGCTAATGAAGATCATAGCATGACAATGGTGATGGCATGGCGATGATCAAGGGCTTAAACTTGAAATGAAGAAAGAGAAAAACAAAAAGCTCAAGGCAAAGGTATAAACCATAGGAGCTATTTTGTTTTAGTGATCAAGACACTTAGAGAGTGTGATCACACTTAGGTTTGATAGCCGTACTATTAAGAGGGGTGAAACTCGTATCGGAATGCGGTTATCAAAGTGCCACTAGATGCTCTAACTCATTGCATATGCATTTAGGATCTAGTGGAGTGCTAACACCCTTGATAACATTTGTGAAAATATGCTAACACATGTGCGCAAGGTGTTTGCAGGGTTGAGATGTGTTTGGGATTCGGCGCTTTTGGAAAAATGAAATGTCTATTTTCTATTGCGCCGGATGCAAAATTCTTGGTGGTTGGCACATTTGAGCAAGGGTGAAGAAGTTAGAGTTGAAATGGAGTTGGTCGAAATGATGCTGGCGTCGGTCTACTGACCGGACGCTGGGTCACTCAGCGACCGGACGCTGAAAGGCTGCGTCCGGTCGAGCTGTCAGACGGCACAGTGGATAGGGTTGAGCACCGGACGCTGGTCTGCGTCCGGTCAAGGTGGACCGGACGCGTCCGGTCGGAAAAACATGCCTCGGGGAGCTTACTGGAAACGACCGGACGCTGGGGCTTCAGCGTCCGGTCAGTTTATACCGGAGTGTCCGGTCAGGTCAAGTGACCGTTGGAATCAGGACACGTGGTCGTCTGCGAGCGACCGGACGCTGGGGTCCAGCGTCCGGTCAACACGACTGGAGCGTCCGGTCAGAACGCGTTTTGCCCAATAAAGGGGTATAACGGCTCTATTTGATGGGGGCTCTATTTATAGCCCCATGGCCGGCTCAAGGGATAGCTCTTGCACATTTTCATTGACATAGCAACCTTGTGAGCCTAGCCAAAGGACTCCCACTCATCTACATCACTGATTCATCATCATAGTGAGATTGGGAGTGATCCAAGTGCATTGCTTGAGTGATTGCATCTAGAGGCACTTGGTGTTCGTGTTTTGCTGCGGATTTCTCTTGTTACTCTTGGTGGTTGCCGCCACCTAGACGGCTTGGAGCAGCAAGGATCGTCGAGCGGAGGTGGTGATTGTCTCCGGCTCCGATCGTGGTGATTGTGAGGGGTTCTTGACCTTTCCCCGGCGGAGTGCCAAAAGGTACTCTAGTGGATTGCTCGTGGCTTGTGTGATCCTCATCTTGTGTTGGTTGTGCGGCACCCTATTGAGGGTTTGGCGTGTGAAGCCAATTAGCGCGTGAACCTCCAAGTGAGTGAATCGCCACAACGAGGACTAGCTTGCCGGCAAGCAAGTGAACCTCGGTAAAAATCATTGTCTTCATCATTGATTCCGAGGTGATTGGTCTTCATTGTTATTCATCTTTGTGATTGATTGGTTCTTCATCTACACGGCGGTATAACTATCCTAACCACTCTCTTTACTCTACCGCAAACTAGTTGACAAGCTCTTTAGTGTAGCTAGTTGTGAGAGCTTGCTTGCTTGGTTGGTGTGGCTCTTTAGTTAGTCTTTGAGAGCACACTAACATAGGATAGTGTCTTTGCTATTGTGTGAATAGACACTATCTAAACTAGAATTATGGTAGGTGGCTTGCATTTTAAGTAGGCTAGTGCAACACTCGCTTCGCCTCATAATTGTCTAACCATTTGGTTAAGTGTTGTTGTAGAAATTTTTATTAGGCTATTCACCCCCCCTCTAGCCATTAGGACCTTTCAACACTGGGTTGCTGCTCGATGACCACGCCAAGCCGCTCAGCGCCGGCGGCGCTCTGCCATCGGTCAGCTCCCGCCCCGCGGCCGCCGCACCTTTCTCTTCTCCCTCAGCCGAGCGTATGTGCCTCTCTCTTCTCCCTCAGCTCGCGCGAGCGGCTCGGCCATGGTAGCTTGGAGCTCTGGCGAGGAAAAGGGCTACCGCCGCCGAGTTGATGCTCGACGACCACGCCTAGCCGCTCGACGCTGGCGGCGCTCTGGCGTCGATCCGCTCCTTCTCCAGCGACTCCCGCGCCCGCGCCACCGCCGCTCCCGCCTCGGCCACGGAGCACGCACGCCTTCTCCAGCGACTCGGCCTCCGTTCGCGCCGCCCGCAGGTCCGCGAGCGCGGCCGCGCGGCGTTCCCTGACGTCATCGAGTTCCACCTTTGCATTCGCCGCGACCCTCTCGCTGGTGGCGCGCCGCGACTCCTCGAGGCGCAACTCGACGAGCTCCGCCTGCTCCCGCACCTGGGTCTGCTCGGCCCGTGCCATATCTAGGCCCAGCCTGAGCTCGTCGCCTCCAGGAAGGTGGAGGAGGCGCCACGTTGTGGCCTCACGGGCGAGACACGGTGGCCGCACGGGCGGAACACGATGGTCGAGCCCTCTTTGTCCCGCACCCGGCGCACCTCTCCTCGGCTCCTCTCTGCTGCCGCGGTTGTGGTCACCGGGCCGCCGGCGCACGTGGCCAGCAGGCCATGACTCGCCTCCCACCGAGTCGTAGCCGGCCTCGGGACTGTGCGGGCCAGCGCTGCTTGCCGGCCGGCCTCCTCCTATGGCTGCGGGCGCCGAGGGCACGTAGGGTGTAGCTCCAGCTGCTATAGCAGGCAAGGGTCGGCGTCGAGATTTCTCTGGCAAGGCACTGCTTTGGCGGCTGCAGCAGTTAACGTGAGGATGGAGAGGGAGGGGATGGGTGGTTGACGTGTGTGCCCCACATGTCACTAGATGGAGGCCAACATCCTACATGGCGGTCAACGCCAGCGTGGCGTGGTCAAACTCGCTCCACGTTGGACAAAACAGCCCTAGCCGCGTCCAGGTACTAAAAGTGAATGGTTTTGACAATTAGGGTATCAGCATTAGACGGTTTGTTGTTGAGGATCAAAATTAGACGAACCCAATAGTTGTGGGACCAAAAGTGGACTTAATCCTTTTTAATAAAAATTAGAGAAAAAAAACTCTCACCAACAATCTCTTGTGTAAACTCTCCATCTTTCCGCACTTGAGAAAATTGATTGAGACCCAAAAATATAGGCGTTCTTGCTCACACCCGTCTAATTTTTTACATTTAACCTGTCCATTTATATGTTTTTGGAAAAATCTAGAAAAAGAATGAAAGTTCACGGAATTCCATATTTGTTGGGAATTCCCTATTTGTTCAAAACGAAACAAAACGAGTGCTTTTCACCTTTATTTGAGGAATTCCATATTTTTTCAAAGGAAAAAACCATTTTACCTCCCTGAACTATTCCCAAAGTCTATTTTTTCTACCTTAACTCTAAAACCAGGTAAACCATCTCTCTGAACTTTTAAAACCGTTCATTTTACCTCCATGATCCGGTTACATGTGGTTTTTAAAGGTTGTTTCATCTTTTTCTTTTTTATTTATTTTGACTAAATATTTAAAAAATCATAAAATAGAAAATCTAATTTTATTAGACTCCACGTGAGTAGACCTACACAGGAAACATATAATATGATATGCTTTAGTACAAAGTTTTTTTTACTGTAGCTGTAGATCTATGTTTTTTATAATTAATTCAAAGCTGTAGTTTCTATGGTCCAATTATGGTGAATTTTTTATGGTAGGCTAATTATTACATTATTGAACTGTAGTAAAAATTTCATGCTCAGTGGATCATGTATAACTAAGTTATAGATTAATTTAGTTTTATGCTTGTTAAATAGTTTTAAAATAGTTAAAAGTGTGTAAAAATATAAATGAGTATGAAATTTTTACTATAGATAAAACATACAATAATTAGACCACCATAAAAATTTTACAACAATTGAACCATAGAAACTACAGCTACGAATTAATTATAGAAAAGCATAGATCTAAAGCTACAACAAGAATTTTGTACTAAAGCATACCATATTATATATTTGCTATGTAGATCTACTCATGTGGAGTCCAACAAAATTATATTTTTTATTTTATGATTTTTCTATGATTTACTATGATTTTTCAAATATTTCGCCAAAATAAATAAAAAAAAAGACAAAACCACCTTTGAAAACTACCTATAGCCGGGTCAGAGAGGTAAAATGAACGGTTTTAAAAGTTGAAGGAGGTGGTTTATCCGGTTTTAGAGTTCAGGGAGGAAAAACAGACTTTCGTAAAAGTTAAGGGATGTATTGTGAACTTTTTCCTTTTCGGAATAGACTCGTACCCAGATTTGTAAAGCAGGCCCGACCCACTGTGGCCCATCAAAGTGTGAATTGCGTATAGTTACTTTGAGTCGTGAGTGAGCCGTGAACTTCAGTTTGTCATTTTTCATTTGCATTTGAATCTTTTTTTTTCTCGAAAACGCAGGAGAACTGCGCTTCATTGTATTAAGAAGATAATAAGAAGGGGGGTAAGAACGCATATAACACAACACACACAAAACACATTGCAGCAGCAGCTGCTGCTACTAGGAAGCTAACGCACCTTAGACATAGAGGACGCTAACCACCCGGAGCGAGGGCATCCAAGAGGGATAATCCTCGAGCCCCGCCAAAGACCACGACCTTCTGTCATCTTCCGCTACAGCAAGAGCGCCTGCAACACTTAGGGCTGAACCATAAAAAACACAAGTACACAACTGTTGCGGTGTCTCCATAAGGTCCATGCTCCCAGGATCACGAGAGAGTTTATTCCTTTCCTTGCCATGTCACTAGTAGCACTGTTTACTCTCTCCCACCTAGAGTGAAAGGATATTTCTGTGGACTGCGGGGAAAGGGCTTGGAGTCCCATCCGAGAAAAGAAGCGGAACCAGAATTCTCTTGCAAAGACACACTGAACTAAGAGGTGATCAATGGTTTCTGCAGCCTAATCACACAAAGGGCAGTGCTCAGGATGAGGTAGTCCATGGCGTGCAAGGCGATCCGCTGTCCAACAACGGTTGTGAGCCACCAACCAAACAAAGAAGTGGCATTTGGGTGGCGTCCAGGTCTTCCAAATTCTTTCACAGGGCTCAAAAGATATAGACCCCACAAAAAATCCCTTGTATGCAGTCTTGGCCGAATACTTTCCATCTGCGGAAAACCGTCAAATATGCCTATCTTCAACACCAGGTTGCAAAGAGAAATCAGACAAGACGTCCCAAAGGAGGAGGAAGTCAACCATTACACCGACCGTGCGAGCCCCTTTTATATCAGAAATCCAAGTCTGGTTGGTAAGGGCATCTTGGACAGTTCATTGTTTGGTCCTCCTTTTAGGGATAGCGGCAAAAAGACGAGGTGCAAGATCTGCGATACATTGGCCATGGAGCCAACGATCTGTCCAGAAAAGGGTGTTCGCTCCATTCCCAACTTCGGAGTACATAGCCACTGCAAAGAAGGCTCTAACTTGATCTGGCACATGAATTGGAAGATTAGCCCATGGGTGATATGGTTCTGTTTTTTGTAACCAGGCCCATCTCATTCGCAATGCCCAGCCAAGGGATTTATGGTCTGAAATTCCTAGACCCCCAAATTCTTTAGGGATACAAACCTTACCCCAAGCAATAATACAATGCCCTCCTTTTGCATCTCTGCGGCCTCTCCAAAGGAACCCACGCCGAATTTTATCCACTGCTTTAATAGCCCAAGGTGGAAAGTCGATGGCCATAATTAGATAGACGAGCATACCGGTGAGCACAAACTGAACCTGAACCATTCTTCCAACCTTGGTCATCAAATCTGCCTTCCAGCCAGGAAGCTGATCAGCAATATGGTCAATAATAGGCTGAATTTGAGCCTTGGTAAGCTTCTTCAAAGCGAGAGGCAGTCCCAAATATCTGCATGGGAAGTCAGTGAGTGCACAGGGCAGCAGGTTTTGCAATGCTGCAAGCTCCACATCACCACATCTGATGGGCAATACATTGCTCTTTTGTAAGTTTGTCTTGAGCCCGCGTTGCTTCTCCAAATAAATTGAAGATATCCAAGGTTACAGCAATGTCACCAGCTTCTGGATGGAGGAACATAACCACATCATCCACATAAATGGATATTCTATGGTGTAAGCTGCGCCTAGATAGTGGTTGTAGCAAGCCTTCATTTTCAACCTTCAAAATCATGTGCCCCAATACATCCATAACCAGGATGAACAACATCGGGGAGAGGGGGTTGCCTTGCCGAAGCCCTCGTCGATGTGCAATCCTGTCACCTGGGATCCCATTTAACAAGACTTGAGTTGAAGAAGAGGATAGCAGCCCGCTGATTATATCTCGCCAAATTTGTCCAAAACCAAGCTGCTGCAATATCTCAAGTAGGAAGGGCCAGGATACGGAATCAAATGCCTTCGAAATATCCAACTTGAGTAAAATTCGGGGCTGCTTTTGCTGATGAAGGAACCTTGCTGTTTGTTGCACTAACATGAAGTTATCCTGTATAAAATACCCTTTTATGAAGACGCTTTGGTAAGGAGAGACAATCTGTTGCAGCCTAGGGGCAAGATGATTAGCAAGCAGCTTTGTTACTAGCTTGGCGAAGCTGTGGACCAAGCTTATGGGCCTAAAATCCTTGGGTTGTTCAGCACCTTCTTTTTTGGGGAGAAGGGTGATGTAAGCTGAATTCAGAGCTTCAAAATTTACCATCTTCCTACTCCATACTGCTGAAATTGCTACCATGATGTCTTCTTTTATAATAGTCCAGCATGCTTTGTAGAAATGACCCGTGTACCCATCCGGCCCGGGGGCCTTATCTGAAGGTAACTGCTGGATTGTCCTCCACACCTCATCTTCGGTGAAGGGAAGATCAAGCTCTGACATGTCTTGTGCATTAATTCCCAAATCAGCCAAGTTGATTGTGTGCTCTCTAGCTGTACAGATTCCCAGCAGGTTTTCATAAAAATCATCAATGACTGAAGCCTTGTCCTCATGGTTGGTGCAAATTCGATCACCTGAAATAAGTTTCCCAATAAAATTCTTCCTTTTCCGGTGCCGGGCGAGCATATGGAAGATTCTTGTATTAGCATCACCATCTTTGAGCCAGCTGATCCTTGAGCGTAATCGAGCCATTGTGCGCTTAAGGGGTGCGAGGGCCAAGCTGTGCTTCTTCAGATTGTTCTTGAGCCAAACTTCTCTAGGGGAAAGCTGACGGTTATCTTGGGCGATCTCGAACTGATGCAAAATCTCTCTTGCCAAAGCAAGCTGAAAGCTAACCAGTCCCACCGCCTTGTCACTCCAACTCTGCAGGCCCTTGGTAACAGCTTTGAACTTCTTGTTCAGAGTTAAAAAAGGGCATGGACCAGCAGGGACTGAAGTCCTGGGTCGTCCTAGTTTATTATCTTGGAGGCCTAGCAAGAGAGGACAATGATCAGAATCATCTGAAGCCAAACTTTGAAGCAAGAAGTTGGGAAATTTCTCCTCCCAGTCAACTGAACATAACACTCGATCCAGTTTCACCAGGGTAGGAGAGTTTTGCTGGTTTGACCATGTGTACATGCGACCATGCAGCGGTATCTCTTTAAGAGCCAAATCATTGATAAACCTCCTAAAACGACCCATCATTGCCCTGTTATAATTGGTATTATTCTTGTCTTCATCCCTGTAAATTAGATTGAAATCCCCAGCCACCATCCATGGTCCAGGGCATGCTGCACGAATATCCCGTAATTCCTGTAGAAACTAAATTTTGTCCTCATTACCTTGAGGTCCATAAACACAAGTCAACCACCAAGACTGCCCAATTTCCGGGGAGAACTGAATTGTTACACTATGATTGTCAACCCGTTGAGCTACGGAAAAACCAATATGTCGTCTCCAAGCAACCAAGATTCCTCCGCTGGCACCAACAGAGGGGGCAGCAACGAAGTATGAGAATTCCGAGCCTAGGGTAGATAGTATAATTCTACGAGATATACCTATGATTTTGGTTTCCTGAATACACACAATGTCCGACCGAGTTGAGTCCACAATAGAGCGTACAGAGTCTTGCCTAGGGATAGAATTTAATCCCCTAACATTCCAAATTAGAATTTTTTCAGGATCCATAAATACATGATCAAAGACGACCACCCATGCATCAGACAATTAACTCAACATTTCCAATTCCTCCCGCTGCCCAAGTTCATCAGGTAGGGACCAACAAAACAAGGCAGCTAGTGCTTGAAGCTGTGAATCAGATAGGGGTTGCCCAAATAATTTTGCATAATCATCTAGAGCCTGTTGGTCAATACCTTTATTTTCATCAAGGATGCCCAGAGATCGCATTGCCTTCTTCTTCGTCCTCCCGCCCAGGTCATTCAGAGGAAATTCCACAGCAGCCCCAGCAAGCCGATGACTACGACGCGGTGTGGCCCCAGACAACTGGGACTTGTATCTTCACTTGTTGATTACCGGCATCGGAAGCAGGGCATCTGTACACCGAGCAAGGCCGTTGAGGAAGGCAGCTCGGGCTTCCGAAGACGGGAGACTCCCAGCCCGGGGTGGAGTCGCCAATGGGACTACAACGCCCGGGACTTGGGTCTACTGTTCAGGGCCCCCCAAATCTGAGCCAACTGCGGTATGGGTGCCAGAGGGGGTCGGAGACCCTAGCTAATGCGCCTCTGAGGGGGCCGGTCATCCACTCCTTGGACCGCACCAGGGAAGGAGACCGAGGATGGAGCTGCTACTGCCGCTACCACATCCCGGCCGTCGTGGGATCAATTCTTCCAGCTTCCAAATCTAGAATCTCTAGGCACGGGCGTGGGGAGGACCCACGACGGCAGCCGGAGCGCTGGCGCTGCCGTGAGCAGAGACAGCGCCTGGAATAGACCCGGAGCCACTTAGCCGAAGACTTGGATTGTAGCCTTCAAATATATGAGATTTTGCGAGTCTATGTTGATGACATCATATTTGGATCAACAAATCAAGACTATGTTGATGACATCATATTTGAAACGCTTCAAATATGATGTCACCAAGACTCGTTAAATGTTGATGACATCATATTTGAAGCGCCTATGTTAAAGAATATGATGTCATCAACATTTAACAAATCAAGAATATGATGTCACCAAGACTCGTTAAATGTTGATGCCTATGTTGAAGAATATGATGTCATCAACATTTAACAAATCAAGAATATGATGTCATCAACATTTAACGAGTCTTCGACGCTTCAAATATGATGTCACCAAGACTGCCTATTTTCCGAGTCAACATTTAACGCTTAGCCGCTTAGCCGAAGACATGCTGCATTTGAATCTCTAAATTCATGGTTTACCTATTTTTCATTGTAAAAGGTTTAACCTGTGAACTTTTGAGTTTTTGTGTGTGATTGTGATTTGTGAATATAAAGATGTGTGGTATTTCGTCTTAAGTTCCTATCCTGACCATTTCCGTTGAATTTTCGCCCGAATTTGTTCGTTTCCATACACCTGCATATCCTGATTTTGTTTCCGAACTCAATTCCGTTTCCTCAAAAAAAAATATAGAAATGAAAACAGGCTGCCCGTTTCTGTTCCTTTCATCCTAGGGCTAGGGCAGCTACGGCGACCAACTGGCATCACATGTTCTAGTGGATATTTTATTTTTTAAAGTGAGATTTTGAAAATGGTTGAAGAAACCCAACAGAGGCGCTTCTAACTTTTTTGCAACTTTGTTTAAAAAAAACTTTTGTGCAACTTGAAAAATTATAGATTATGAGAACTAATTTTTAGGAATTATTGGAGATGCTCTTATATATATTGGAAAAAGTCCAAAACGCTGCCCGCGCATATGATAAAGGCATGTATAATACACAAGGCTAATTTAGCTCTAGACCATTCGAGGTTAGTAGATAGGCTAATTTGTTAGCCAAGCTTACAACTAGTTATTGTTGCTAGCCAACTAGCTAGCTAAGAGCATTTCCAGTAGTTTCTGAAAAATCACTTGGCAAATTAATAAGTCTTTCAAGTGACTAAAAAAAGTTAGACGCATATTAATTGGCTTTCTCCGATCATTTCTAAAATCTCGCTCTTAAAAGATAGAAGGTAATTTTATATTAGGAATCACAAACTATTTTTATACTTTCTTTCTCTCTCGTACATTTGCAACAGAAACATTGTCCTACTCCTTATTCTTTCCCATATTCTTTCACCTTCGGATTGGCCAATGGATACATGCACGTATATATTCTCGTGCAATCACGTTACTCTTTCCAAGTGCAGAAAGATTGGTTGTTGAGATAGGGAGTTGTTGGAGAGCAGTTTTTTTCAATCTTGCCAAAAATAAAATCAAGAAGTGGGTTTTGGGAACGGCTGGAGCTAACACTAGCTAATTTAGGGTATTTTTTGGGCTCAACTAATACACCCTAGCTAATCTAAAATAGGTCCTAAAAGATATCCAAATACCCTTAATTTTTTATTCAATTTGCCCCTTCCGATCTTTAAATTAGTCCAATTTACCTTATAATAAAATTTAAATTTTCTATTTCTTCACGTACAAATTTAGTTCTAAGTTCAAATTTTACATAGTAATAGAAAATATCATAAATTATATTAGGAAAATGCAATCATTTTTTATCATTATTTTTGATATTTTGCATTTATTATGTTAATTTATTGCTAGATGCCTATAAGGTATAAACAAATAAAGAAAAATCTATTTAACTCCTAAGAGAAACTCGAAGAACCTGTTTATATATCATTTCTAATTGACAAAAATAGAGTTATCATCTCCTTCTGGATTTTTCGCTAAGCCAAAGGTGGAGAACAGAACTAGCACTCTAGAATGCGCACAAGATATAGAAAAGTTATTGGAGGGTAAAGACATATCGAGAGTGATTTTTATTTAAATGACTCTCTAGAAAATGATTTAGAGAGTGAGTTTAAGAAAAACTTTTGAAGATGCTCTAACGATTGGCGGATGTCTACTTCACCTCATCACCTATAAAATGAGATATTCTACTTTTTAAAGTATTGAACCATCTAAATAACATAGTTATCAAAATCTACGCCATATACTATCTAGACTTGTAATGCAGTTTTGCTAAGTATTGCTATATCTAATGTAAAAGAGTTTTTCATCCTAGATTTTATCCCTACCAACTAACATAGCAAGCTAGACTAGAAAAAGATAAAAACACGCACCATGTAATGCAAGCAAATGTAGAAATATAAAGGAGTTAGAGAATGTAAACTCTTGTGTCGAATCTTCCAGTGGCATCAAGAAGCTCATGCTTCCTTTATTCCCCATTGGAGTGCCTCGCAAAGATGCCCTCACAAGAGCCAAGCTCTCGATTGGGTAACTCTATCGATCGCCCATGAGCCTTCCCCACACGCAAATGGATCTCCATGTGGCCTTCTCCCATACCGCGTCCCACCGCCTTCACTATTGAGTCTATGGCCAAAATACCACATGCCCCGTTCCCTTAGTACAACCTAAGCGACTGGTCCACACATCAGAGGGTATCGCAAGACTACAAGCCCTCTGTGCAGTACTCTTTGTACTGCCTGAGCTCAAGTGCCACACCGGAGGGTTCAGGTGCACGCCCTGCAGTTTTGCCTCGGACTCTAACTTGACTGGGAAGCTATGGTGCATTCACTTGGTAGCTCCGCTGCCACCGGAGAGCTCCAGTGGTGCATTACGGTGCACTCTGAGCTCCATTTCTCCACATCTTTTCGTTCGAGCTTATTCCACTCGATGTCTTATATTCTTGCTTGTCTTCTAGGGTCTCCTCTTTTGCTTGATGTGTTGATCACTTGATCACCACCGTAGCCTCGTTCAAGTCCATCCTTGCATCTATAGGACTAAAACCTTGTATACTAACAAACAATGTTAGTCTCAAAGATCACAATGCAATTCAATCACCAAAATCACTTAATGGTCCTAGCTAGGTGCCATTTTCCTTACAATTTCTTCTTTTTTGGCAATTGATGCAACATAACCAAAGCAAGCAATAACTAATACCAAAAAGTACATACCTACTTGCTTAGATGCAATAAAAGAGCAAGATTATATGATGTTAATTGAAATATACATGTGTCTTGGGTTCGTTACCACGACTAGTAATCAGAATGTCAATTCATGGGTTTCAATGGTGTAACACTCGAGACACTATTCGAGTTCTCCATTCTTCCCCAATGGCATCCATGCCCCGCCTTATATATATGGGGGCAGGCCGTACAAATGGTCTGGGATCCGTCCAAGGAAGCAGCAGTGCGGGATCTCCAAGATACCTCGCGGATGCAGGACCAAATCTTGCTGCCTTGATCTCCGTGTAGGTCGTTGGGATATCTCCTTGCGCCGCATGGGAGATGCGATAGCCACCTCCTATTGTGTGTAGGGTGGCGCTTATGGCTGTTGGGGAGCGGTCTGAGGCGACACTACTCATGTCGTTGTGGTGGGACCATGCCATAGGCGTGGCACCTATTGTAGATGTCACTGTAGCAGATCTGGTGTAGGGACACACGTCATGATTATTAGTATATGTCCAATTAGCTTTGTTCCAAGGCCCAAAAAGACTAGATGTACAAGTGTATACACATATGTAGAAAACCCTTCCAAGTAGAGGGAAAGTAAATATACATCTAATAACGATGTCCCCAATCAGCCGCCCATGTTGAATCCTTGACCGTCTTTGTATGGTGTGGGAGACCGGGTGCCGGAAGGCCGTTCGCTCAAATGAGTCTGCCTTGTGGCGATCCGAGTGGTCCGCTTTCAGCCTGGCTTGTCCAAGTGACGATCGCTCAATCGGACTTGTTTAAAATTAAAAAAATAATACTATATCAAGCTACTGTTTAACATTGTTAGAATATTTTTGTAAATATTCTAAAGCATGTATCATTTTTATAAAGAAATAAAATGATTATTTTAAAACACCTTGGGAGAATTCACTAGTTGTATCATCAAGATTTATAGAAAAAATCTCATGGAACTCTATAAAGTATAAACATGATGAAAGTTCTGAAAAAATTTACTTAGAACAAAATTAAACTAATTATAATTCGGAGGGTATATATAAATGCTTCACGTTCAAAAAAAATTAAAATAAAAGAAGTAGAAACTAACGGGAAAGGAAAAACAAACAAACAAACAAACATGCTTGAGCCTGTTGCCTCCAGGCGCCGACTGGCCCACCTATGGCTACATGCTGCACTGCCCAGGTAGTTAACCAAACACACCCGAAATACCAACATAGATAACATCACTTTATTTGAATTTTGAACGCTGTCATCAGTACACATATACGTGCAGCAACAACTATTATACAGTGTTGCAAATTTACAGTACAAAATATACAATAAATCAATGATCAATTTACAAATACATCACCTACCAAGAAAGAGAATGACGAAAAAAAATCAATTCCATCCAAAGAATCCTTGTTATCAAAATTCCAAAATCAAAGGGGGGCAAACCAAACCATTTGCTTTGTAACAAAAGGATTTATACGTGCTGTACATATATACACCTAGCACCAGCAGCAGGCCCTTGCCGTTGCCTTAGCACCATTGCATCTAGACTACGAGTCTAGGAGAGTTCTTCGCTGGACTGGGCCCCTTTGGCGACCTTGACGAACACGTCCTCCATGGTGGTGTCCGCGAGGCCCCAGGCCTGGACCTCCACCCTCTTCTTGAAGCTCTCCACGGCCATGAACACATCTGAGATCCTCGCTTCCTGCTTCGGCAGCTCGTACTTCTGTGTCCCAGACAGATGGTACACCTTCCTGGAGCTTGGTGAGAGCTTGCGCACCAGATTTTCGACCTCTTGTTCGAACTCGGGCAGTGTTGTCATCGTCAGCACATAGTACCCTCCGTATCTAGCTATGAGCTGCCACATGATTCTGTATGTCAATCTCCGTTTGAACAGAGCTGTTGCAACCATAATTAAGAAGTATATATAATGTTGTGGTATGGGAATACCTCTTTGGGCGTGCCTATGCACTGGAGGCTTCCATCGACCATGATGCACAGTCTATCACAAAGAGTTTCGGCTTCTTCCATGGAATGCGCTGCAAAGGTGCACAAAAATAAGTACAAAAATCTGTGGTCAATATTAAAACAGGAGAGCAAACTATGGACAAGCAAAAGCTATGGAATGATCAAAGTTTTCTTGTCTGAACATTACTGGTGAGAATGATTGCTCTATCCTGCTTTGCTTGCTTCACAGCGCTCCAGAGACTCTTCCTAGAAGCTGGGTCTAATCCAGTGCTTGGCTCATCCATGTACACGACCTGAGGCACAATTAGGAAGTGTCAGAAGTCCCTACATGTATCTTTATGGAAATGTGAGATTCTGTATAAAGTAGTACTTTAGCATCTCCGATCAATGAGATGGCGACACTAAGGCGCCTCCTCATGCCACCACTGTACTTCTTCACTTGCTTATCAGGAGCACCCCCATGAAGCAAATTTACACTCCTTAAAGACTCATCAACAGCCTGCAAACATTGTCATTGCTGTAAATTTCTTCTCAAAGCTGAAGCTTCACCAAAGAAAAGTACATAACTGTTTCACATAATCCAATAGGAGAATGTAAACAGAACAACAATTTCACAACATCCAAAGAAAACTAATTGGTTTCATGTAAAATGTTATATGCTATTTTATTATCAAATTATGTGGTACTTCCTTTGTTCCAAAATGTAAGGTATTTAAGTTTTGTCCTATGCCAAACTTCTCTAACGTTGGCCAAGTTCATAAAAAATATATTAACATCCACAATACCAAATAAATGCACCGTCAAGATGCAAGTCTCTCTCAACTCACTGTTGATGCTAGAGCACTCAAGAACACAGTAGGATTGGTGCTGCAAGACTGCGGCTTTTGTGTTTATGTTGCCTAGCAAAGAGTTTACATGGTCAGCAAGCCATAAGTCCATACAAAACCGGCCAAAGTGGTCCTATTCTCTAGCTCACGACACCACTACGCAACTGACCCACTAGCTCTACTTCCTGAAGACCAGGACAAGTAACCAACTGCTAACAAACCTGAACAGAAACAACTGAATGACTTTGAAGCAACTGAAAGACTAAAGGACTCTAACAGACTCAACAGTAAGCTAGTAGAATGTGCAGGGAATACTTCCATCACAAGACATATTTTATCGTGGATTTAATGAAACTAATTTGATGTTGTAGATGGTGTGCATTTTTCTATAAACTTGGTCTAAATAGAGAAATTTGACTTAGGAAATTGAAACACCTGACATTTGAAACAGAGGGAGTAAGCAATTGATATACATGTGAACATGTGATTACTTACGAGATCCAAAGACGAACCACTAAGGCCCTTCAGTTGGCCATAAAACTGGAGATGTTCCCTGCCAGTTAGCGTCTCCCAAAGCATACTGCATTCAAATAAAGACAGCATTGTTTAAATTGATTCTTTTTTTTTTGTCCCGGACAAAAATATTACTCAGAACATTTCAGCAATAAAGAAGTGCATATCCTACTCATTCTGTGGGCAAACTCCCATGCTGCTGTATATCTTTTCCATGTCATTTTGTATGCTCAAACCCCGTACAAATGCGTTTCCTGATGTTGGCTTTACAAACCCAATCATCTGGCAGGCACAAGAAGGATGGATCAACACCACAATGGATTTGCTATGGTACTTCTTAATAACTGTGGACCGTCCAATTTAGTAGATCATGATGGTTTTGATCACTTATTACCTCCTAATCCTAGGAGGTAATTAGAGAAATATATATTTATATATCTTTTATTCTGGAAAACAGTGAAGATAATTAGGAAACATAGGCAAAATAACTTGGAATTATATCTAAGATGCATGTGGTCAAAGATCCCAACGTGTAACCTTTTTTCCCAACAAATATAACTCTTCCTATTGTGTTCTTTTGTTGGAACATAACTCTTCCTTGCAATGTTTTTGTTTGAACTTGACATATGTAATGTATTTGTTTGAACGTGGCATAGGTAATTTTTCTTTTCATGAATAATGTGTCAGACAAAGGCGACACTTAGAGGTGGGCATGCTAATGTGACTTATTGTAATAGATGCATGACATTTTATTTATCATTTTTCTAATGTGAACAAAGGTAAACATGTGTGAAACAACTTTTTTTTGAGAGAAATGTGTGAAACAACTTTGGAAAAATAATGTTTGTAATCATAACGTTGTGATTTCCTTTTTAAAAGGATGGCTCTATACTTTTTGAAAGTGTAATTTGGATGAATTATGCAATACTATCCCATTTATGATTTAGCTACCGTAGAAGACAGCAATGAAGAGATAATCATGCAAGATAGAAGAAAACATCTGGTTTGTTGCCGTATGGATTAGGTGCCGTAACTGTGTGCATGCTCCAGTAACCATTACGGCAAGGAAGGTAGGGGATGGCCCAAGATAGCCGTGCCTTTTATCTTTTTTCCTGATTTTTAATTATTTTTTATAGTTTAATCTCTATAAATCTGGTTGCTCATAAGAGATGTTGGACAGCGGATCGCTTAGCTCGCCGGGGTCTCCCTCACCCTGAGCGCTGTCCTTTGTGTGACCAAGCAGCAGAAACCATTGATCATCTCCTCATTCTCTGTGTCTTCACAAGAGAATTCTGGTTCAGTTTCTTGTCACAAGTTGGCCTGCAGTCCCTCTCCCCTCAGCCCACTGATCTCTCATTTTTTGATTGGTGGGATAGAGTGAGTAATGCTTCTAGTGACATAATTTTGCAAGGAATCAATTCTCTCATAATTCTTGGGGCATGGACTATATGGACTCATTGCAACAGGTGTGTTTTCGATGGAGCAGCCCCTGATATTGCAAGAGCCCTGATCATTGCTGGAGAAGAGCGAAAACTTTGGTCGATGGCTGGGGCTCGAGGAATTTCCCTCTTGACTGCCCCCCATTCAGAAAGTTAGGTTCCTAGTGCTGGTGTTGGTCACCCTTTGATTCAGACATGGGCGTGCTTGTATCCTAAGGATCAGAGAGTTTGGTGGAGTTTGGCATGAGTTGGTGTGAGTGTGAGGGCTTGCCTTTTTGGCTGGCCTGGGGTGTGTTGTATGGGTTCTTTCCCATTTTTACTTCTTAGTACGACGATGCGCAGCTCTCCTGCGTTTTTCGAAAAAAAAATCTTTTCTATAAATCAAGAACTGTGATTTATTCATGCTCTTACCTCCTATGGGGAAACCGGAGTACCATAGCAAGGCCCACACCACAATATGGGTTGGGAAAAAAAGACAAGTCATTTGATAGTCTTCATTGTGAGATTTGAGGAGCTTGTGGTTCAAGAAAGGCTAAATTTCGTGGCAATGTGTGGCTCAAAGAAAATATAGAAGATTGCGAAGAAAAATACTAGGATGAATTAAATTCTAACTAATCTGTTTTAAACAAAAATAAAGCATGTGAAAAGAGTGGACTAGAAATTATTCTATTATTCACAATCAATAGAGCTTAGATAAAGTGTATCATGTAGAGGGATATGATGACAAACCATGCTAATAAAAGAGCTTTTTCCAGCTCCATTAGGACCAAGAATACCAAGGCACTCTCCATAAGGCAAAGCAAGTGATACACCTTGAACCGCAAACTTATCAGGGTTACCATCTTTTCCATGATATACTTTTTTTAGGTCATCACAGACAACAGCATAGCCACTAGTTTGTTGCTGTAGCACTTGATCAACAGTCTCTCTCTGAGGCACAAATAAAGTAGTACGGTGACATCTGAGACTCAGATTTGCTCACAAATGATATCAATGAAGTTGCAGACTAAATTTTATTCATAGGAAAAATATATATAGTTATTTAGAGTAGTTCTTTTTAAAACAAACCAGGCAGAAGAGCTGCCGATTATATTGAAAAGGAGATAACTTAGACTAAGCAAATACAACAAAGCAACAAAAGTTATTAGAGTAGTGATAGATATAAAAAAATAATTCAATAGCCAAATCCAAAAATTTTAAAGTACACCTAAACAATACTGGGAGGTGGAAAATTTTTAAAGGGGAAAAATGGCTACATAATAAGAAACTTACTTCTTTGATAATATCTAGCTTCTCCATCTCTATGTGAACATCCTTATCAGCTATGTCATTAACAGTTATCCTTCTTGAAGTGGGGTCCTTCTTTAGGAGATGTTTGATTATAGAAAGGAGACTAGATCTGTGTCCAACTGAAGAAGCATGGTCGAAATAATATGCAACAGGAAGCAAAACCAACCATTCTAAAATAATAATGATTAACACATCTCTCATTCCATTCGTGTGGTCATTTAAATCACTCCATCGCATGCCAGGGCTTCCTGTTTCTGAAGATCTAACAGCATACTGGCCAAGCTCATATAGTCCTCGATATAAAGAAAATGCAGGTATTATCTCCAGAACTGTAATCCAGTGTCCTGTAATAGCATGGAACAAATATTATGCTATAATTTTAGATTGATCCATCAAAGAACCACACCTGAAACATTTTGGAGAGGAGCAGGAAATGCAGCATCTACTTTCTTATTATTCATTCATGATTGTGAATTTTACACAAAAAGAGACTGTAGTATTTTAAAGTGATCACTAAACTTACTTGGGAATTTTCCCCCTTCAATAAAATTGCGAATAAGATATCCTGCCATCAGCCCTGACCCAAATATGTACAGGTACGCAAATGCTGATAGCAATAAGATAACAAACAAAAAAACATCACATATCTTCCATAACTGAACAAATTGGTATGAACACAGAAATAAAATGGTGCAGTTTTGTTATACCTTGAGCAGTGTTAACTTTCCAAAAGAATGATGAAGCTAGGAAGGCCAATACAATCTGCAGATTAATGAAGCTGAAAAAGAAAACAAACTGTATACTGTAGTCGTTTATCTTGAAAAAGTTCACACCTGCAAAGTAACAGCTGAATTAGATAAACAGCTTCAAACAAAGTACATTTTTGTTAAGATGATCATTGTTGGATATCCTACCTATGACGGATCCGAAAATGACAAATACAATCAGATACAATGTGGAGAAAATAAGGAAGTACATATAGTATATAATCCAGTAAGGGCCATCCCCAAGTCCATGCATTTTCATCATTGTTCGGAGCTTGTGTTGCTTCTCATATACAAGGTAGGTCAGCATAACCTGAATTGTAGTTCGAGTATTTTTGTTATTGAAATCATGAATGGAGTTTAAAAGTTTTTGTGATGCACATTGGTATTCTGTGTATATAATATGTTACTCACAGAAAGAAACCAACTCCAATAACATCATACCGGAAAAAGCAAGACAACAACCCATTCGAAAAATAGTGGACCGGCGACAGCAGAAAAATCAAATGTCAGACGGGTGGCTTGCTTAGGCATTTCTTTTGTGAAGTCGAGCAACATATTTATGCCTGAACCTCGAATAAGTTGGAGATAGGCATTTGATACCTGAACAGATGTCAAGATAATGTGTTGTTATTTGAGGGTAACTGACTGTATAGGTTCTTTGATTGCATTGAAAAATGAGCAAGTAAGAGTAATAATGTATCTTTGTTTTTAAAAGGTGAAATCATTCTAGCAATAATGAGATTAGTTCCATAATTAAAAATGTTAAACAGAAGATAAACTTATAACTGAAGCACACACAAAAGCAAATGACCCTACTAATATATGTTAAAAAATATTAAAAACTATATATGGCTGTGCATGCTCATCAATTCATCCTTCAGCAGTTTTCCCTTTCCGGTAGCCCTGAAATGTTTCCTCATTAATTGTTGCTGAACTGTTCCGCCACAAGGGTAAACCTTGAACACATTTTATCTCTGCCAAAAATAAGTTGTTCAAGTTTGAAATGCTTGTAAACAAAATATCCCCAACAAGACAAGAAGCATGTAAGTATGACAATAAGAGGATGAAAAACACTCTGGAATGAAGAAAAATCAATGATAATTATGAGAAGACAATGCTGGAAATTGCATGGCCCAGGACTCAGGATAAGGATTTTTTTCTCAAACTATGCAGGAGAGCTATGTATCATTTCCTTAAGAGAGAAACAGTACAATGAACTGTGTTTGAAAAAAAATGGACTTGAACAAGAGTTCTGATGCTTCTAGATTTCCCATGAAACTAGGATAATGAGGGAATTCAGCCCCTTCCTCAACTCCTTTGGCACTCTTACGGAATAATCAATTTTTTGCCTTTTTTTTATACACTCTGCCAACTAGTAAGGCCCATGGCAAGGAGGTTGGTCCACTTATTTCTTAGGGGCCACTATTAAACTAAAAGACAAGGAAAGAATACAATACCTTTCTGGGCATTAACAGAACCGACGGTAATTGGGATTGTAACTGAAGCACTGGACTTGCATTGTGGTTGAAGAACATATATAGGTCGAGCCGAGATAAAAGCAGGTTCAACAAATCCTGTAGAAGATCCTGGTACATCTGTACCCTGGATTTATATATTAGAAAGTTTTTTTTTTATTTTCATTCTTGGCAAAGCATTGATAGAAGTACTAGCACAGAGATTTCAACTTACAAGCAAAAGACTTGATATGCTTGTGTAATCAGAAATATTTAAAAGCGGTGAGCTTGTGAACAGGTTCTGCATGATACCTGACAAACAAAGGGGTAAAGTTGAGCAGTTGACTCTTTGAGGAACATGCTTAATAACTAAGAATCCTGTATTAACTGTATTTGGGGAATAAAAGAAGATGGTACAAACTGCTTACTATTAGATAGAGTCCTGTTTGCTCCAGCAAAGGGTATACTGACAGCGCATGATTGTGTCTTTCTACATGATTCGTCAGGGAAGCCTGTAAACAAGCCAGAGGAATCCTGCACAGCGCGATACTCTGGGAGGGGTACTTGCACGAGAGAAGGCCATTTTGGAGGATTTGGAATGGGGCAACTAGGTGCCTGATCCAGTGTAGAGTACTGAATTCCACACATATTTTGGCAAGGGCCTGTGCCGTTGACATCAATGCACTTGCAACCACACCTGTATTTTGGCTTATCTAGAAAATTGTTGATGACTCTTTGAAGAACGCTGATTATGAGACAGAGATATATGGGAACTATGATTAACCGAATGGTTCCCTTCCTATTACGTTTCTGCAAGATGACAAGAAATGGAGCAACACCTGTTAGTTTGACTCATACAACCAGTATATAATTAAAGAACTATGGAAAATGCCACTTTGTCATTAATAAACCTGGAAAGGTCGCGAAAAAACATCATTAGAGTAGAAACTTCAGCGCAAGTGGCATTGCTACGTCTTTTGATGTTTAGAAACAAATTTTCATATATTGTGGACAACGATCTCAATTCTTTCCATTTTGACTTACAACAAGTTCCAATCAACATTGAGAACTTGTTTGGTTAGGCAGGAATTCGATCAGAACCCTCTGGATTGGCAGGGAAATCAGTAGATTTTTCATTCTACCTAGAAGTGTTTAGGCCCCATCCCCGTCCTCCCAATCCCTCAACTGCCAAAAGGGCAATTGACCGCAAATATGCCCAAGAATTCAACAGTGGCAGAAACTAAGGACATAAGTTGTCAAAATTATGGAATAATTATGCGGCCCTTCATTCAAAGAGGCACATCTGCACAAAGGTGCAATTAGCCCTTGCCCTTACAATACAATACATCACCGTAAGTTCATAAGTACTAACACAATGCTGTTTTGTTTTTCTTTTATTTTGCAAGGAAGATTAAGCAGTACTTTGTGAAAAGGGAATAAGTGGTCACTTCAACCCATGACTTCCTGCAGCACACGACCAAAAGAACATTCTGTAATGATTGTGATCCATAGAAGTCTCTTCCTCAACAGCAAGACAATGAAAGTTGAAACCACATGCCCATTTGGCAAGTAAAAGTCTCTCTCTTTTTTTTCAGAAAATAGAAACTTCCGGCCTCTGTAGCCACACGTAGCTAAGAGTTCTGTACTATTGCAAAGTCAATAGCCTGTAGTAGCAGTAGCACTCAACCCGAAACGGGAAGCCAATTGGTTTTGGTTAATCCAATTATATTACCAAAAAGAGAGAGCACCAGAGAAAAAAAAAAACTGAGGGAAATGCCAGAGCCCAGGGAGCGATTGGGGATCAGACAGACCTGGAAGATGAGGTTTTTGCGCAGGAGAGCATTGGTCTGCGACGCGAAGCTCGGCGGCCTTGGCACAGCCACAGCCGCCGCCCGCGCCGCAGCAGTGGGCGGCTCCATGGCGCTCCGGCAGTTCTTGGTTCGTCGCTGTTGTTTCCTTCTCTCTGCGTGGAATTTTTTTTTCCCTTTGAAGGCCTCTCTCCGTGTACTCGATGGAGGAGGAAGTGGGAGCAACTATTATTAGCCGTTAAGATCATCACTCATCAGAAGAAGGGGGAAATTTATAGAGGCGAATGGACGAGAGATGCTGCGTCCGGCGTCCCGCCATAGAGGAAATTTTTTACAATTTTCGGGTCAAACTCTGCTGCTCTTCTACCTTAACCATTTCGGTTTCTTTGTTTTCCTCGAAATAACCATTCTGGTTTCCTGGTGTTGTTAGATGGTGGAAACAATTTGCCAACTTACGAAATCGTGTCAAACGCGCGCGAAAAATTTCCGCATTTTGAAAGTTGCAGTTTTTTGGTTAATTATTATTATTATATTACTATTATTACCTGCTCAGCCCTAGCGTGTTAGGCTTACCAGCGAGCGCTGTAGCAAAGGGCCTGGCAGACGCTTTCTACACGCATCTCATGTGTAACACCGGATTTACTTTTGAAATATTCAGATGTAACAGTTGCAACATACGAAAGATGATAGATAAAACACTTGAAACATGTATTTGAAACATTTGCAAAAACACATGAAAACACTTGAAAACCATTGCAAATATATACAACATCTAGATGAAACACTTGCAACAGACGTATGCAACACATGAAATATTAAAACATACGCTTGCAACATGCAAGTATATGTAACATCGAGATCTACTTTTATAATATCTAAATGAAAACACTTGCAACATATGTCTAATACAAATGAAACATTTAGAACATACACTTAAAACATACGTGCATAGCCATTGCAACATGTGCAACATCCCGATCTACTTTTGCAACACCGATACGAAACACTTGTAATATATCTCTGAAACATATATTTGCAACATGCTCTTTCGCAACATCTTCTTTCTGCTTCGGAATGGAGGCTTGTCGGCTCGTGGAGTTCACCGGTGTAGAGCTTGCTGGTGGCACGGAGCTCGTCGCTCCGGTGGAGAAGACCGCGATAAGTCCGGTGAAAAAGACCCCGACAGATCTGGCACGAGCTATCACCGCTCCGGTGGAGCCGCGCTTTGGAGAAGGCCGTGGCGGACGAGAGACACGACGGAGATTGAGGAAGGCAGGTAGCCGCGGTGGGCTGGAGGTGCGATGGAGATGGAGGAAGGCGGGCGGGTGCGCTCGGGCGTGGTGAAGATGTCGGCCGGCGGACACTCGGTTGTCGTGGAGAACGACGAGGCGACACAACAGTGCGGTCATGGTGCTGCGGAACGGAAGCGTCCGAGTCTTAAGCCTTCGGGGAACGGAAGCGTCAGAATATTCAAGAGGATACGATTGTCGCGGCCCGCATACAGGAGCAGACAATCAGACGCCCTCAAAGTTGCTGATAGGTGTTGAGATTGGCTTTGGGGCGAAGCAACCGATCGAGTGTCCACGTGGCCACGTGGGACGGGTTTTCATTTGAGATTTGACGTCTCTAAAAGTCAACACGATGCTGCATGATTCCGCAGCTTGTAGCTATAAAAACATAAAAAATGAATTGAATTTTGGAAGCTGCTGTGGTATCCCATTAATTTTGTAAAAAAATGAATTGAATTTACACAGCTGTTTCGCTTAAAAAACATAAAAAATGATGTCATTGTAAAATTCTGAGATTACAGAGTGGATTAAAGAAGTTGTTGTGGTATCCCAGTAATTCGGAGAGCTATCTATTCTAGAGATTCTCTCAATTGTGCTTTCTAGAGATTCATTTTACAAAATCTCTTGGAGTTGCTCTAAAAATGAATTGAATTTTGTAAAATAAGCGAAACACCTGTGTAGCAAATAGCGAAACTAGCTTCTCCTAATTGAATTTTGTACTAGAAGCAGTTGCATCTAAAGATTTTTGGATTTGGCATGCATTCTTTGTCATGCCAGGTTCGCACAATGACATTAATGTTCTTCAAAGATCTCCTATATTTGCAAGGCTGGCTCAAGGTGAAGGTCCACAGGTTAATTATATACTATTAATGGGAATGAATATACGATAGGTTATTATCTTGCGGATGGCATTTATCCATCATGGCCACATTTGTGAAGACCATACCAGAGCTGAGAGGTAACAAGAACAAATATTTTGCAAAGGCATAGGAAGCTTGCAAGAAGGATGTTGAACAAGCATTTGGGGTTCTACAATCTCGCCTTCCTATCGTTCGGGGGCAGCTCGTATCTGGGACGAGGATACGCTTGGAGACATCATGAGGGCTTGCATCATTATGTACAACATGATAGTTGAGGATGAGCGAGATGATGAAGTTGATTTCAATTATGATGACGTCGGAGAAAAGGTGCAAATATCTCATTCCGTCAAGTCGCCATGGCCAACAACCGCCACCGGCAAGGCTCGGCCAAGCACCACACTGTCACCATTGCACTCGCCACTCACTCGCACCCACATACACGTAGCTAGTTGAACCGATTAGGGCCTCTAAGGCCGAGTCCACTGCAAGGCACCGCAGCATTTCCTTCCGATGAGCCACCACCGCCACCACAGTCATTCCCCGGCACCTACATCACCATAGACGGCCGTGGCTTGGCCTCCCAAGCCCCGTCCACCACCTCACCACCCGCGCTAGGGATCAGCCTCACCGACGTAACCCGCTCCGGTGAGCCCAAGCCCCTCCCCTGTTCTCTGGTGCCGCTACGGCAACCCGTCCGGCCGCCATTTCCTCTCTCACTCTCCCCGAGCAGCCATGTAGGACCGGACGGTGACGTTGTTTTTGTAACGGCCGTCTCCATCCGTTACTCTCTCCCTCCCCTTTCTTCCCCTGATATGTGGGCCCGTGGCCACAACGCCATCATCACCACGCCCCCCTAGTTAGCCACACATGTCATGCACACACACAGCGCCGGGGACACTATAGAAAATGCTATGTGCACCCGATTAATGTACACAAAGGGTTAGAAATCTATTTTCCTAGCCTAGAAAAATTCCCAAAAAATTTGTAAATAAACTAGATGCAATAAGGAAATTAATCATGTAATTTGCACATATTTCCATGCACTAGAAAATACATGTAAAATTCCACCTAGTTAATCACTATAGGTTAAACTTCTAAAATACATAACATTTGCATCCTAACTCCTTTTCGCATGAAACCACTTCTAAATTTCATCTAAAATCTAGCTCTATTCATTTCACCTTGTACCACCATATTGTTCTATGTTTGCTTTTGCCCTTTTATTTGGCGGTAGTCTCATTCGATAGCTACGCCCGACAGATGACGACGACTACCAAGAGAAAGAGGACCCGAACCACGTAGACGTGCCGGAAGGAGACAACAGCGAAGGCAAGTCCTAGCTCCCCCTTCCTCCTACCATCTTGCTTTAATTATTACTGACAGTGCCATACTCCTAGGATTCCCGACTACCGGATATGCTAGCTACCGAATCCGTACCGAAGAAGACCCAAAGGTTCACGACTCACATATTCAAGGAAGGATTTCTAGAGATCACGCCTAGACTCTGACTAGGGCACGACTATGTAACTTGTAGGGAAAGTAGGCCTTGGATATAAATAGCTAGCCATCCGCTTATTGTAATCATCGAAACTCTCATAGGCATAGCTCTTTGTAACATGTCATCTCGCCATCTTGACGAGATTACAATATAAACAAGTAACTGTTGGATGTAGGGTTGTTACTCGCTTCCTAGAGCCTGAACCAGGATAAATCTCGTGTCCCGACTATGCTTGCTCTTTGCGTCAGGAGAATTCCTCCAAGAACTGAATATCTATCGGTAAAAAACACCGACAGAGGCATGCCAGGTAGTGGGATTTCGTACAAAGAGTGATCATGCCGATCATCAACGGAGTTTGGTATGCCGCACCAACGCGTTCCGATGTCGAGGTATTGCCTACTTCGGCCAAATCTGAGATCTTGAGCTACCACTACTCAGGACCTTAGATCTATTCACCCTCCCGCAACATGCCACCAACCATCCACTTTAGAAGCTTGGCATTCAAGCATGACGGTGATTTCAATCTCAAGTGGACGGGGATCGATGACCCCAATCTAACTCACGTTGGCCGAGAGGTTTTCACCTCCTAGGGACACCAAACCGAGGAGGAGAAGAATGACAAAACTACTCAGCTTGATCTAGACTTTGAGGACTCTGACAGTGAGTTAGATCCCTTCGAAAGCCATTGGCTATACATGGCTAGTCATGCTCAGACCCCTGCCGATGAGGCTGGTTCATTGGTTTCCTAACGACCTCCATGCTTAAGCAGTGCACCGACACTCAACACAGCCACCCCTAGGGCACCAACTCAGTCAACCCTAGCTCCATGGAATTTGAGTTTTGACTTCCGAGCAGCCTAGGAGGATAACATTCAGATCAGAATGCTCCTAGGTACTATGGGAGCCTTGGCAGAAGAGGGCACACCCCTGGCAAAAATCATTGAGCAGGCTCAAAATCTAGCTGATCAGACGAAGCAACGCATGGATGCCTAGGCGACCAAATCATGATCTCAATCTAGAGGTTGAAACCCTCCTCCCGAGAGATCCAATCGATCGGTAGGAAACCGTTATCAACCAAGACGAGGTCGAGATCTACGGCCCTAACTTGATACGCATCGCCATAATCATGATACTCGGGAAACCATCAATATCAACATGGCCCAGCACAAGAACTATTCGGTCAGCCCCTATTCCACATTTGCGCATAGGCTGCGTCAGGTGATATGGCCAGACAAGTTTCGACTTGGACCCATTGAGAAGTACGATGGAACTACCAATCCTAAGGAGTGGATCCAGATCTACGAGATGGTGATCGAGGCAGCATCAGGAGACGACTATGTAAAAGCCAATTTCCTACTGATTGTCCTTTAGGGGTCCGCCCAAACTTGGCCGATGAATTTGCCTGAATGCACGGTCCAATCTTGGAACCATTTGCGCCAGCTATTTGAGGCCAACTTTCATGCAACTTATAATCATTCTGGGAGCGAGGATGGTCTATTTGCATGTGTTTAGAAATCCTATGAGAATCTTTAGGACTTTATTTGTCGATTCAGTGAGATCTGAAACACAATCCCCAACATGACCGAGGATCGGGTGATTATAGCCTTCAAGCAAGGGTGTAAAGATGAACGAACTACGAAGAAGTTAGCCACCAAAATCCTGAAGATGGTCGCTGAGCTCTAAAAGATTCTTGATGCAATAGCAAAGGCAGCCGATGCCCGAGCCCAAATGCACGGACAGCCTGATGCTGAAGATAAGAAGAAGAACAAGGAGAAGAAGCACAAGACCGAAGTTGAAGTCCTTGTCACAGGAAAAGGAAAGGCTCCGCCGTGACGATAAGGTAAACCTAAGGACCTTCCTGTCTATTGCCCTATTCACCATTCTACCAAGCATAGCTTTGTAGATTGTCTGGTCTACAAGAAGCAGAAGCAAGAGGAAGAATAGGCACGTAAGCCTAAAGGCCCAGTTAGGTAGGAGCTACCTAGGCAACAAGCCAACCCCTAAAACGATGATTATTCGATCGCCTTGGGGGAAAATGAGATTGTTATAATCTATGGTGGCATGGCCACACCAGCCTCTAAGACCAAATTGAAGCAGGTCGAGCGGCAGGTGAACAGCACCTAGCCCTTAGACAAAAGGCTTAAGTGGTTAGAGGATTCAATTCAACATTCAGGATCGTCCCCTAAATTTGTACGACGGCCCGTTGCTCCCGTTGATCATAAAACCCTACATCGGGAATGACAAGGTCGGTTGAACCTTAATTGACAGTAGCAGTGGCTTCAACCTCCTTTTTGCCAATACGTATGACAACCTGGGGCTCCCCAGGAAGCACCTCCTCCCAATCAAAGAGCCCTTCTATGGGATAATGCTGGGCATGTCAACATACCCCCTTGGGAGAATCAACCTACAAGTTACCCTTAGAGAAGGCGAGAACACAAGGTCCAAATTCCTGACATTCAAGGTTGTAGACTTTGAGTCAGCATATAACTACATCTTAGGTAGACCGTTCCTAAAAAAGTTTATGGCGGTTGCCCATTTTGCTTATTCTATACTCAAGGTACCTAGCCCTCATGGCCTGATGACTATACATGGTGACCGTAAGGGTGCCATCACCTATGACATGAAAACCCTAGACATGATCAGGCGGTATGCATAGGTTTTGGTAGATCCGAAGGAACCACCAGCTAAGCAATAGAAGACTACTGCGGTGGCAACCATGACTCTAGCTACCCCAAAGCCAAAAGATGTGCTAAAAGACCCTGAGTCCTCCAAAGCAGCTGCAGCCTGAGCTAAGGCTTTGGCACCACCAGCTCAGGAACCGGTGGTCACCACCTATGAAAGCCATGAAGAAGACGACGAGTTGGCAAAGACTCCTACTCCTACTCCGTAAGCGAAGGAGACCTAGGATGATGCGTCAACAAAGAAAGCAGTTCTAGATCCTCAAGATCCAGCCAAGACAACCAATATCGGGTCAAATCTAGACCCTCAATAGGAACTCAAGCTTGTTGCTTTTCTCCAGGCAAATAAAGATGTGTTCGCTTGGGAACCATCCGACATGCCTAGGATCCTAGAGAAGTAATAGAGCACAAACTTGGTCTACCAGCTGGAGCCCAACTAGTCAGATAGAAGCAGAGATGCTACACCCACTAAAAGCAAGCTGCCATACGTGATGAAATTAACCATCTACTGAAGGCAGGTTTCGTACGAGAGGTCCCTTTTGCAGAGTGGCTAGTAAATTCTGTCATGGTGAAAAAGCCTAATGGTACATGGCGATGTGCATGGATTACACCGACTTCAATAAAGCAAGCCCAAAGGATGAGTATCCCCTTCCGAGGATAGATCAAATTGTAGATTCAACCTTTGGATGCGAATTGCTATATTTTCTAGATGCCTATTCGGGGTATCACCAAATTAGCATGTGCATAGATGATGAGGAAAAACTGCATTTGTAACTCCTTTTGGTGTATACTGTTGTCGGTGCAGAAAGTGACAAACACGTAAATATTTGTAGTTTTGCCGTACGTTGTGATCGGATGTGGCATAGCACTCAATAACACAGGGTTTATACTGGTTCAGGCAACGTGCCCTACGTCCAGTTTGAGTCGATCGATGACTTTATTCCTGAGCCTAGGTGCTCAAAGTTTGCTGTGGGGTTACAAATGGAAGGGAGAAAGATGGGGGGTGCAAGAGGTCTGGTCGGACTCCGGTCTAAAGGGCCAAGAGTGATGGGAGCTCCGTTGTGCACTAAGTGTTTGAACGTCTGTTGTTCATTAGGATCCTTGGTTGTTTGGATCATGTGTGTGTTGTTTGAGTTGTGAACTGATCCTCCCTTTGTTGGGAGAGAGCGCGTCCCCTTTTATAGATGAAGGTGATGGCCTTACAATCGAGATAGGGAGAGTACGTATGCTACTAAGTCTTGTTGCCCATGCCGTCGAGTACAAGATAATTGTAGGCACCCATAACACTGTTGATGTCTAACACATGTGGGAGGTTTTTATCGTGTTCTCCATGTAGGGCAAATGATGGCGCCTACAACACTGTTGATGCCCAGAGGCACGTGGGGGGAGCCTTACCGTGTTTGTCTGGTAAGGGAGTTGATGGCGCCCACAATGCTATAGGGAAAATGTCAGCGCCCACAACATTGCTTGGGTTCTGATATGCCTAGAAGGTTGTAGGGCACCCTTCTAACATGTCCTATCGGTACTGTCCTATAGGTGTATAGGGTATAGTCCTTGGTTTTACGGTTGACTTGAGCATCCTACTTTACTTGCTCTGCCCATTTCTTGGTTCTCACCGAGCGGGCGTCCCCGGTCGGTTGGTCCCAGTCAGCTCCGACTGCGCCAGTCGAAGAAGAGCTATAAATAGAGGTTTGGTGTATCCCCGGTCGGAGACATGGGTTGGAATCGGAAGCATCTTTGGCCAAGCCTTCTGGTCGGAGAGGCAGGCCAGAGTTGCGAGCGAGGCCTTTCGATCGAAGAGGCAGGCCAGAGTCAGAAGCGAGCGTTGTTCCTCCTTGGCCAGGCCTTCTGGTCGGAGAGGCAGGCCAGAGTTAGAAGCGTGCATTGTTCGTCCTTGGCCAGGCCTTCCGGTTGGAGAGGCGGGCCAGAGTCAAAAGCGAGGCCTTCCGGTTAGAGAGGCAGGCCAAAGTCAGAAGCGGGCGTCGTTCCTCTTTGGCCAGGCCTCTCGGTCAGAGATTGGATCGCCCTTCTGGCATGTTGTTAGGTTTTTGGGCTGGCCCAGGAGTTGCGTGTTCTTTGCAACATCATCTGCTTGGGCCAAGCTTTTGCTGGAAAGCAGGTCCATGAGGGATCCTGGGTTTATGAACCCGATAGGAGCCCCCGAGCCCTCGGGTGATTCAGGTGGAATCGTCTGGGGGATTTTTGTCTTGACAATGGGTGGGCGTGAGCGCACCCGTGGGTGTAGCCCCTGAGCCCTAGGTGATTTGGGTAGAATCATCCGGGGGGGGTTCTCCATGTTTGCCAGTGGGGGAATTTTTTTGTTTCGATAGCAAGTGCGCACGAGCGCACCTGCAGGTGTAGCCCCTAAGCCCCCGGGTGATTCGTGTAGAATTGCCTAGGGGTTTTTGTCAGCGGGCGCGTGTGCGTACATCTTGGTGGGCACTACTTCTTCTTTCTAGTTTCTGACCCATCATTCCTAGGAGCATGGTTCTAGGCATTTAGTCATGGCCGAGGGACAGCCAAGGGATCAGGTGAGATAGACTCATGGACCTAGGTGTTGGGCGTAGTGAGGGATTGGGTGAGTTAGAGTAACGGATCTAAGCATTGGTTGTGCTGAGGGATTAGGCGAGTTGGAGTCAATGATCCAGGCGCTGTGCGCAATGAGGGATCAGGTGAGCCGGAGTTACTGATCTAGGCATCAGATGTGCCAAGGGATCAGGCGAGTCAGAGTCACGGATCTAGGTGCTATACGCAATGAGGGATCGAGCGAGCCAGAGTCATGGATCTAGGCATCGGACGTGCCGAGGGATCGAGCAAGTCAGAGTTATGGATCCAGGTGCTGTGCGCAACGAGGGATCGGGCGAGCCAGAGTTGTGGATCTAGGCGTCAAGCGCATCGAGGGATCGAGTGAGTCAGAGTCATGGATCTAGGCACTATGCACAATGAGGGATCGGGCGAGTCAGAGTCATGGATCCAAGCATCGGGCGCGCCGAGGGATCGAGTGAGTCGGAGTCATGGATCCAGGCATCGGGCGCGCCGTGGGATCAGGCGAGTCAGAGTCATGGATCTAGGCGTAGTCGAGGCATTGGGCGTCTTGAGTCCCTAAGCCCCATTGGGCTTGGTAGGGGTTGGTTGAGTTTCATGCGTTACCCCATCCATGGTTTCTTGCAACCGGAGGGGCTAAGTTAACATCGCTTGCCTCGATGGCTCGAGTGACGCACTTGGTGAGGTCGCTAACGGGCATGTTCAAGTGAAATCTGGGTCCATCGTTCATGAAGGGGTCAGCATAGCCCTCATGTGGCATTCCATTGCTCCTTAACCCGCATCCCGGTAGATGCTTGGGTCGTTCCGGAGACCGACCTAGGTGGCCCGCTAGCCTCCCCTTAATGGAGATTCTATGGGATGGCTTGAGGTTAGGATCGAATGACAAGGTTGAGATGACCCTGTCTGCTTCAGGGCAGATTGGGCGAGGGCTGCTCGGGGCTCATCTGTGTTTTCTCCCCTGGCTCTATTTGACGCGAGGCAGCCTTGAGCCCTTCGTGGGCCGACCTTTGAACCCCGGTTGGTCATTGCTCATGTTGAATGAGGCAACTGCCACTTCGTGACACAACACGGAGCGCTGTGATGCATTTAACTGCATATGCGATGCTTTGGATGTATGGGATGAATGCGTGCATGAATGTATGAATGACAGCAGATGAATGAAATGAAAATATAAAGAAATAGTGGGGGTTGGTAATGTTACCTTGATGACTCGAGTGATGGGGTTTGAGGAGCTCCTATCGGATATGTCTGATCGGGGTCCGCGCTCGTCATTCATGATGGAGTCGGCATTTTCCTGAGCTATCTGATTGACTCAGGAAGCCTGTTAGTCTCTCCTAGGCGAAGATCCTGTAGTTGGGCCTTTCCAAGTCCCGCCTAGGAAGGTGGAGAGCCACCTACGCACAGTGGTGCCTTGTTTCTCGCGCCTAGCGTGCGGTAGTGGTGGGCCATACCCAGGCCACATCCTGCCTGATCAGGCGCCATTCCATCGGGCAAGGTGCGTCCCATCGGTCAGGGCGCATCCCATCGTTTCACATCCACATCGAATGAGGGAAGGGAGAGGGTTTTTTGCCCCAATCCCTCACATTTCCCCAACTGTTGTGCCTCCTCTTTAAATATGGGAAGGGAGAGGGCTTCTCGCCGCAATCCTTTGCCTATTCTCTAATTGCAGCCTATCCTCTTTCTTCCATCTCACTAAGAGTGCTCGTGTGCCACGGTGGTTCCTAAGTGAGAGAGGGTAAGTGAGGGGGAGAACTCATAGATCCGTTCGTGAATGCAGAGCGCAATGTCGAGCTAGAGGCCACCTGAGGCAGTGCTGGCCGCCTTCGCTGAGAAGGCGCTGCTTCAGCCGAAGGAAGTAGCGCACTGGATCCTACGTGGGCTCCTTGATGAGTGGGGCCTACAGCGCCTCAATATAATGGGGGTGCTGCATGTCACCAGCTTCGTCACCGTCTATGAGGTCTTCTTTGGGATGGAGCCGTACGTGGACTCTTTCCGACGGATCTTCCCCGGGTGAGCCTTGTCGGAGGGGAAGCTGCCCAAGACCGTGCCAGTGGGGGGTTTCGCTCCTGTAGCTGCTTAGGTTGGCCAGTTCATAAACTTTGATGAGATGTCAGAGACATCCTCCAGCCATGGTGGCCATACCGTAGGCAGCGTCCCTATCCAGGGGTTACCCTCTCTATATGGGAAAGTCTAGAGCTCCATGTCTTCTAGTGAGCATCTTTGGGAGCGACGCCCTTGAGGTACCCATTATGCTTTGCCAAAGTCGAGGGAGCAGAATCAGGCGGGGCCCTTGCAAGCGTGACTGAAGGTGTGCGTCAAGAAGACATCAGCTAGCCTATGGATGGAGTGGAGGTCGGGTCAGAAGCTCTGTCTGAGCCGAGCATTGCCCCATCGGAGGACGAGCAGCCTTTTATCATCGCCGATCGTGTTGTCAGCCGATGCCGCCGGGTGGCCATAGTAGAAGTAGCCAACAGATGTAATAGTTTAATTTTATGGGGGAGCCCCTGTGTGAACAGTTGTTTTGATGAATACATCAATTTTCGTGTTTGTGATGAATTACTTTGTTCGGGGAAGCTTGTCCCGTCCGTTCCTTATTTTACCTTAGCATAGCTTTGTTTTTATTCTTTCTTTGCGCACCTGCCTGTTCCTCCCATAGGTTGCAACCTTAAGAGCCTAGGTGTGGCCCGTGAGGCTCAGCTGCCCGTAACTATAGGTAGAGGCGGGGTGCGATTTGTCAGAATGTTGAAGCAAAGTTACGTAAGATAATTAAAGGAACAGGCTACCCTTTTGTTCAGGTAAAAATGTATTTACCATATGATAGTAAAAAAGAGGTGGTATTGCACCCTCATGGAGCCCCCGAGTGGCCTGAGCCGAAAGTGTTCGGGCTGGGGTGCTTTGCAGGAGCGAACGTTTGAATGAAAGAAAACGGTAAAGACCAAATTTTTAGGGGAAGAAATGATGTAGCTGTTCGATGTTCCAAGTGTCGGTGATAATGTTGTTGTTATCGTCCTTCAGTTGGTAGGCGCCCGATCAGATCACTTCGGTCACCGTATAGGGTCTTTCCCATGGCGGAGAGAGTTTGTGCTTCTCCTTGGTCGATTGGGTCCTTCAAAGCACGAGGTCTCTGACCTCGAGGATCCTTCCTCTAATTTTCCTCTCATGGTACCTACGGAGAGTCTACTGGTAGCGAGTGGAGTGGATGACGGTCATCTTGTGGGCCTCCTCGAGTAGGTCAACTACGTCTTGTCGAGCCTCCATGGCTCGGTCGCGGTCGAAGGCTTTCACTCTTGGGGCGCCATGGTCGATGTTGGAGGGCAGCACTACTTCAGCTCCGTAGGCTAGGAAGAAGGGTGTGAACCCTGTGGATCGGTTTGGGGTCGTTCTTAGGCTCCAGAGGATCGCTGGGACCATTGTAACCCATCGCCTAGCGTACTTGTTGAGTCAGTCGAAGATACATGGCTTACGTCCTTGGAGGACTATGCCATTGGCATGCTCGACCTGACCGTTAGTACGTGGATGTTCGACCGAGGCCCAGTCGATCCTGATGCCATATCCATCACTGAATTCTAGGAACTCCTTCCCAATGAAGTTAGTTCCGTGGTCAGTGATGATACAGTTAGGAAAGCCGAACTAGTAGATGATGTCAAGGAAGAATTTGACCACCTCTTCCGAGTGGATGTTGGTGATGGGCTTGGCCTCTATCCACTTGGTGAACTTGTCGATCGCTACGAGCAGGTGGGTAAAGCCGTCTAGGCCCTTTTTGAGGGGTCCTATCATGTCAAGGTCCTAGACTACAAATGGCCAGGTGACGGGGATGGTTTGGAGCTCCTATGCCGATAGATGAGTTTGCCGAGCGTAGAACTGGCATCCCTCGCACCTGCAGACGACCTCCTCTGCATCTCGTAGTGCGGTGGGCTAGTAAAAACCTTGGTGAAAGGCTTTTTTGACCAGCAACCTTGGGGCCGCGTGATGTCCGCAGATTCTGGCATGGACCTCAAGGAGGTGCTGTTTCCCTTGGTCAGTAGGGATGCACTTCATGAGTACCCCCCGATGGACTTTGTTTGTAAAGTTCATCACCAAGCACGATGAACATCTTGGCATGTCAATCGATCCACCGTGCTTTAGTCCTTTCGGGTGAGAGAACTTCCTCGAGGAGGTAGGCGAGTAGCGGTGCTCACTAGTTGGTTTGATCGAGTGCCAACACGGCGACGTCGGTGGGCGACGTTGTCATGGAGGCACTAGGGTCGGAGCCCCCGAGCGCTGGTTTGGCATCGCGGTCGTAGCCCTCGAGCACTAGGTTGGCATCGGGGTGCGTCTAGATCAGACCTTCCAGGATGCGGGTGGACGACTCATGGAGGTCATTGATGAAGACCCCGCTCGGAGATGAATCTCACCTAGCGGCCAATTTTAGAGAAAATCGGCGGCATCGTTGTCCTTTTAGGGGACGTGATCTAGCTCGATCCCCTAGAATTTTTCCTTGAGCATGCACACCTCTTGGCAGTATGCTGCCATGAGGGGGCTTTTGCAGGAGGACTCCTTCATGACCTGGTCGACGACAAGCTCTGAGTCATCGTGAACATAGAGTCACATAGCACCAAGCTCGATGGCAATGCGTAGTCCATTGATGAGGGCCTCGTACTCTATGGCATTGTTTGAGGATGAAAAGTGGAGGTGGATGGCATAGCGGAGCCTACTCCTGTCTAGGGAGATCAGAGCCACTCTAGCCTCTGAGCCAGACACCATCACAGACCCGTCGAAGTACATCGTCTAGTACTCATGGGTGATGTCTGGGGTCAGTAGCTAGACCGTAGTCCATTCAGCGACAAAATCCATGAGAGCCTGAGACTTAATAGTGGTGCATGGGATATACCTGATGTTGTGGCCCATGAGTTTGAGTGCCCACTTGGAGATCCGTCCTGTGGTGTCGCGGTTGCAGACGATGTCCCCGAGCAGGTATGAAGTAACAACAGTGACTTCATGGTCAGTGAAGTAGTGTAGGAGCTTCTATGTCACCATCAGCATGGCGAATAGGAGTTTTTGCACCTGGGGGTACCAGACCTTGGGGTCGGTGAGTACCTCCTCGACAAAGTATATGGGTCGCTAGACCTTAAGGTGGTGTCCCGACTCCTCCCTTTCGATGACTAGGGCAGCGCTCACCGCGTGGTTGCCTGCCACGACTAGAGGAGGAGGGGTTCTCCCCGTTCGGGAGCAACAAGGATTAGGGCCCACGTCAGTGACATTTTTAGGCTCTCCAAAGCCTATTGTGCTTCCTCAGTCCAAACAAAGGTGTCTGTCCTTTTAAGGAGCTTGTAGAGAGGCATCCCCTGCTCACCGAGCTAGGAGATGAACCGGCTCAGGGCGGCCAAGCAACCAGTGAGCCTCTGTACACCCTTGATGTTGCATATAGGGCCCATGTTGGAGATGGCCATGATCTTTTCGACGTTGGCCTCGATACCTCGTTCATACATGATGTATTCAAGCAGCTTCCCCTTCGGAACCCTGAAAACACATTTCTCGGGATTCAATTTGAAGTTGAACCTTCGGAGGTTCATGAACGTTGCGGCCAAGTTTGTGATCAGGTCGCAAGCTTGAGATGTTTTGACCACTATGTCATCAACATAGATGGCGATTATTGGTTTCAGCCACTCGGTTTGATTAGGCTGATCGAGCGGGTCAATTTGGTTGGTGAAGCATTACTGCATGCACCTTTGGTAGGTGGCACCAGCATTCTTCAGACCGAAAGGCATGGTTACGTAACTGTTTGAACCATATGGGGTGATGAACAAGGTTGCGAGTTGATTGGACTCTTTCATCGCAATCTAGTGATAGCTTGAGTAGGCATTCAGAAAGGAGAGGATCTCACATTCTGAGGTGGAGTCGTCTATCTAGTCTATGCGCGGCAAAGGAAAGTGATCCTTTGGGCACACTTTGTTGAGGCCAGTGTAATCTACACACATTCTCCATTTCCCAGTTTTCTTTTTAACAAGAATAGGATTAGCAAGCCAGTCATAGTGGAATACCTCTCTGATGAATCCGACTGCCAGGAGTTTGGTGACCTCCTTGCCTATGGCCCTGCGCCTCTCATCGTTGAAGTGACGCTAGCATTGCTTGGTGGGCTTCGAGCCCAGGATGAGGCGTAGTGCGTGCTCAGTGACCTCCTGTGGTATGTCTGGCATGTCAAAAGGTTTCCATGCGAAGACATCACGATTGGCACGCAAAAGTCGGTGAGCTCCCATTCCTATTTGGCCAGGAGTTGGGCCCCGATCCGCACCATCTTGGTTGGGTCAGTGGGGTCGATCCCCACTACCTTAGTTTCCTTGAGTGGATGGAAGGCTGTTGAGGTGGTTGGTTTGTTGTAGTCCAGAACTATTGGGGTCGACAACTCTCTGAGCCATGGGAGCTCGGACGAGTTGATGACGGCAGTGGCGTGCTCGAAATGCTCGCGGTTGCATGTGAAGGCGGGCGAGAAGGTGCTACCCACAGTGATGACGCTGTTTAGTCCCAACATCTTCAGCTTCATGTAGGTGTAGTTGGTGACCGCCATGAACTTGGCATAGCATGGCCACCCCAAGATGGTGTGGTAAGACCCCAGGAAGTCCACCACCTCAAAGGTGAGCACCTCCGAGCAGAAGTTGGCTCGGTCACCAAATGTGACAAGCAGGTCGATCTGCCCAAGCAGGTATGCCTGCACTCCCAGGATCACACCGTGGAAGGGAGAGCTCGCTGGTCGAAGCTTCGACCGGGGGATGTGCATGGCATCAAGGGTGTTGACATAGAGGATGTTGAGGCCGCTATCTCCATCCATTAGCACCTTGGTGAGGTGCTTTTTGTGGACGATGGGGTTGATGATGAGTGGGTAGTGCCCTAGTCTAGCGACATGGGATGGATGGTCCCTCCAATCAAAAGTGATCAGAGATTCTGACCAGCGAAGGAAGGAGGGGATGGCCGTTTCAGCGATGCACGCCTCTCGGTAGCGCACTTTGTGCTGGTGCTTGGAGTAGATGGCATCGGATCCCCCAAAGATCATGATGCATTCCTTGGGGTTGGAGAAGCCATCCCCATCCTTGCCCAGCGTGCCTCCTTTCTTAGCTGCTGCCTCCTTGCCCTTCCCTTCTTTCAGCCCGCCGGCCTATTGCAAGAAGCGCTTGAGGAGCTCATAGTCCTTGTAGAGGTGTTTGACAGGGTAAGCGCGATTGGTATAGGGGCTATCCTTGAGCTTGCTAAAGTGGTCAGGCAGGCCCTATTGGGGCTGCTTGCCCACGCGATCAGCTGCGGCGACCAACGCGGAGTTGGCTGGTCAACGCCGATCCTTCTTGTTCTTTGGTCCTCGTGCTCTGCCTTGCCCTTGTCCTAGCCTCTATTGAAGATTGCTCCGACCGCCTCCTTGCTAGAGGTGTGGTTCGTGGCGACATCGAGCAGGTCATGGGTGGTTCGGGGCTTTAGGTAGCCATGCTTGTGGATCAGGGACTCATAGGTTGTCCTAGAGAGGAATGCACTGATGACGTCCATGTCGACGACATCAGGAAGGGAATTGCACCGCTTCAAGAACCTATGGATGTAATCCTACAAGGACTTATTGGGCTCCTACTGGCAGCTCTTGAGGTCCTAGGAGTTCCTAGGGCGGACATACATCCCCTAGAACTTCCCGACAAAGATCCTCTTGTGATCCGCCCAGTCGTGGATGCTATGGTGTGGGAGGAATTCGAGCCATGCTCGAACATGTTCCCCCATGTAGATGGAGAGGTATTGAATGATGAAGTGATCATCATCAACTCCTCTGGCTCGGCAGGCGAGCCAAAAGTCTTCAAGCCATATTCCAGGGTTCGTCTCCCCGGTATACTTGGCGATGTTGGTAGGCGATCGGAAACGCTATGGAAACGGTGCTCTCTGGATGTGCCGGCCAAAGGCCCTTGGTCCTAGGCCATCCGAGCTAGGACTCTAGGCATCTAGTCGGCGACCATGCCTAGGGTGCGTCTCCCCAGTCTCCTCGATGGTCCGGTCAGAGCTCATGTCGTCTGCTCTCACTACCGCCCGATGGACGTCATCCTCATGCTAGGCCCGATGCCGGTTGCTGATGATGCTACGAGCATCTTGGTTTGGCCCATGGTGTTTGCCCACAAGCGGTCAGTGTGGAGCGGGTGTCGGGTCAGGATGTGGCGCAGTTGCACCCTCCTGTGTTGCGTGTGGTGGCTATAGCGGTGAGCGAATGGAGTGATTTGTCTAGTGCGTCCCCACTCCCCTAGTGGGGAGAGAGGCCATGAGTTGGTGTCATGATGCAGAGCTCTCCTCCTGTTGAATGGCGGTGGTTTCCACCAGTGCCTGGAGGTTCTGGTGGATCGCCTATTCCTAGGGGTCGTCAGGATCGGGAAGGCCACGCAGAAGCATCACCACTGCAACGATGTTTTGCTAGCCTGAGCGAACTATGGGGGTCGTTCCCCCATCCATGATGTTGTGCTAGACCTAGCAGGCATGACCCTGGGCGCCGCTCATCGGGTTACGTGCACGGTGTGCATTGTGGTGCGCCAAGCGTGCTGGCGTAGGTGGCGGTTGGTTCTGCCGCCTTTGTCATAGCTCCTCACCATGTGAGGGCATCTACGTGAGGGTCTAGATGGGTGTGGGTCTAAAGAGACTCCACTACCACCGATGGCTATCTCGGGGCGTCTACCATAGCGCACTCCCAGGACAAAGTGTGGCTAGGTGCCACAACATCGCCGATGTTGGAGCCATCGCTCTCAACATCATCGCCTAGGAGGTGGTGAAAAGAGGCAGGAGCATAGCTCACCATCCCCATGAATTCAGATGTGAGAGGGGGCGGTGCCGGCATCCTTCGGAGCCCCCAGGCATATGCGTCCATGGGGGGCGCGAGGCCGTAGGGGAACCGGTCGCATGGCGGTCGTGGTAGGGACAATAGGGTCCCTCTAGAAAATCGACGAAAGACAGTAAATAGCGAGTACATAACAAAGCATAAATTACTCATGGTGGGGTTTGAGCAGAGAGTATGCTTGGAACGAACTGTAGGCGCCTCGCCATTGAAGTCATCAGGTGTCCCGGAGTCAATGGAGGACGCGCCTCCTCCGATAGGCGCCGGAACAAGTGCCTCCTCGCGGAGGTGTAGCACGCCAAGCCAGTCGGTGACGAAGTCTAGGCTTTTGAAGAGGAAGGCCTAGGATGGCTCAAAGATGGGTGGAACCCACATCCCAACAGGTGGGAGTGCGGGAAACTCTAGTGAGCCAAAGCGAGTCGTATCGCTTGAGCCCGCCATGGCAAAGGTGGTGGAGTAGTGGGCCATCCAATGACCAAAAATGTGAACGTACAGCGTCTTCCCCACGGATGGCGCCAACTGTTGGTGTAGAAAGTGTCCAACACATAAATATTTGTAGTTTTGCCATACGTTGTGATCGGATGTGGCCTAGCACTCAATGACATAGGGTTTATACTGGTTCCAGCAATGTGCCCTACATCTAGTTTGAGTCGGTCGGTGACTTTATTCCTGAGCCTAGGTGCTCAAAGTTTGTTGTGGGGTTACAAATGGAAGGGAGAAAGATTGGGGGTGCAAGAGGTCTGGTCGGACTCTGGTCTAAAGGACCGAGAGTGATGAGAGCTCCATTGTGCACTAAGTGTTTGGACATCTATTGTTTGTTGGAATCCTTGCTCGTTCAAATCATGTGTGTGTTGTTTAAGTTGTGAACTAATCCTCCCTTTGTTGGGAGAGAGCGCATCCCCTTTTATAGATGACGGGGATGGCCTTACAAGCGAGAGAGAGAGAGAGTACATATGCTACTAAGTCTTGTTGCCCATGCCGTCGAGTACAAGATGATTATAGGCGCCCATAACACTATTGATGTCTGACGCATGTGGAAGGTTTTTACCGTATTCTCCATGTAGGGCAAATGATGGCGCCTACAACATTGTTGATGCCTAGAGACACGTGGGGGAGCCTTACCATGTTTGTCTGGTAATGGAGTTGATGGTGCCCACAATACTATAGGGCAAATGTCGGTGCCCACAACATGCTTGGGTTTTGACATGCCTAGAAGGTTGCTGTAACACCCCAGGTGTTTGTCACCAGTTAAGCAATGGGTTTGAGCTCAAACATGACATGTCAAGTGGTAATGAAGGTGTCAAGATCAAATCTACAAGAGGAGCTCCAACTTAAACTTGGATAACACACATTTACCTACATGATGGCTCTTTTCAAATGTATGCTTGAATAATGTTAAACACACCTCTCTCATGTCCATCACCTTAGTATCAATCTCTCTTGAACATTGGAAAAGTTTCATGAAGTTTGGAATCAAAAAGTCACATGAAATGATAAGTCATATCTTTGCATAAATTGCTTTATCAAGTGGATGGAAACCTATGAAGTCAACCAAACCTTGCAACCTTGCCCAAATGACTCTAATTGAACTCTACAACAAAAGTTATGAAGGGTTCGTGTTGAGCAAAGGTGGAGAAAATATCCGAAAATAATGGAAACCCTAGATTCTATAGCAAAAAGGGCTTTGCGTTGACCAAGAAATAAAGTTGACTTCTGGACCAGATATGAGGTTTGACCAAAAATGAAAGTTTAATAAAAGTTTGATTATAACAAACTTTGTTAAAAGACCAATTCATGATTCGGTTTCAAAATGGATCAAAACAAGGCTCAAAGTCTAATAGAAAAGCTGAAATCAACCCGACAGTGTTTGCAGTCCTGAATTCACCGACATCGACATTGACATCCCGCGTTCTCCAAATCTTGCTAAGTAACTTGAGTTGGTCCAAAAATAAAAGTTGAAGGTTATATTATGGAGAAGAGCATACAAAAAGTTGCACTGAGTTTGACCGAGTTTTGACCTCCAAAGGTGAGTTCCCGTGACCGTTATCAACATGTTGACAATATCATATTGAGGCTTAATTACCCGCTGTTACAGAGCTCAAATGATCAGGCACCTTAAATAAGAAACGTAGATCAGGTCATGTAGAGCAAACTTCGTTTCAGGCCCATGGACTAAATCGGCCCGTAGTAGGCCCAATTTGGACATCCACCTCGCCCACTCCGGCGCCTGCCATCTGTTCGTCGAAATGCCGCGTGGCCTGTGCGTGGCAAGCATGCGTGAGCCGCCCCTGCTCCACGCGTCATGGATGCCCTGCCTAAGTCGTGTTGCTGCCACACACTATCCCGGCCAGAGCTCCACTCTTCGCTCGCTTCCTCTTGCTCCTCCTCGCTCTACCTCGCTCCGCTCCATGCCTGTGAGTGCATCCGCCATGGCCGGCGGGCTGAGCTTGCCGTCACACCGTTCCCTGGCTTCCAAGCCCCCTCATGACCAACCGCGTGAACCAACAGCTCTGCCTCTTCCTCCTCTACGACTGGCACACCACCGCGGAGCCGGAAAACACTAGAGCAGCCTGGCCATCAGGACAGCTACTGTCGCTGCCGCTGCTGCAGTGGCCGCACCACCACAGACCATCTCAGGCTGAGCTGGGCATCCCTACACGTGCGCACGAGGCTCCTGGTGCTTCCCCACCATTCCCCCCGCCGCTGGCCCTTCTCCGGCCGCCACCGGCCGATTCCCCGGTGTCCTCTATTTCACGTTCGCGTCAGGGACCCGTGCAAGAATTCGACAAAGGGAAGGGGCCTAGCTGCAACATGTAGACTCAGATGAATAGTGCTGATAAGGACCTATTTGCAGGAAATTAGCTAAAATTTGGAAAATCCATAAGAATTCATAGGAAATTCGTAAAATAGCAAATGATGACTTTTTGGAATCCTTGTGAAATTGTCTATGTAGTAGATCTATAATATGGCATGTTTTAGTTTAAAGTTTTGGCTGCAAAAATAGATTTGTGCAGTAAGGTTGTAATGCTAATTGAATTTGTTATTTTCCATAACTGTAGATCTAGGGCTCCAAATGAAGTGAAATTTTTGTGGCATGCTACTCATGTGATAGTTGATGTGTGGTAAAAATTTCATGAGTATTGGATGAAGTATGAGTGAGTTATTGGTTTATCTCGCTCTCACATGATTTCTTGCAATAGCAAATTGTATTTTTCATAGAGGCAGCTATACTTATGCAAATGGTATGCAATTTGTACAGTAGACTACTGAGAGGATATATGAGCTACTGTAATTTTCGTAGAATTTATTGTGCATTTTTGGTATATGTTCATAAATACACCTTGATGTCTAAATAAATTAAGAAATGCTTTCTGGTGTTATTTAGTCATGTGTGAAATGTTGGTAAAGTTGGTTTTGCCCAATTATGTGTTTGCAACATAAGTTAATAATTATTTTCTTGTCGATGTGGTTTATGGATAGATCTGAGAACTTAGCAAAGTTCTTCATGATAACATGCTTTATTGTGAAACTTGTTTATACCAAAGTCGTAGATAATTCATGTATCTAGCTTCTGTTAAAATTTAGTGTCATTTGGCCAAGTAGTTTGTGAGTTATGCCTATTTAAAGTTGGCTTTCAGAAATGACTGCTCTCTATCAATTGTGGATCAGTTTCTATATACTTAGTTAACTTGAGAATCATGCTAAGATGATTAAAGATGAATTGTAGAAAATTTCATAAGCTTTCCAGAATGTCTTGTTGCATGGCTATTGGATTTGTATAACTCTAGTTATGATCCAAACATGAAGCCGTTGTTTCCAGTATAGAAATAGACATATGCTAGTTGTGGTGTTTACTCCATGTGTTGCTAAGTGTGGCTTATGCCCTTGTTGATGGTCAAGTTATGATACTTATGACCTTGTTAAACTTGTGTCATGCTTGATGTGCTTGCTCTCTATAGTTAGTTGTGTGATGTTAGTTAAATAGCTATTGGTGTCTATGTCTTGCATAATCTTGTGTTTGTCTTGAATGCTTATGTGATGCATCTTGTGTTACCATTCATACACATGCATCTTGCATCTCCTTTAGGTACGCTAGATGAACCACGTGAAGGATGTGATGTGGAGCCAAACCCGAAGACGGTGTATGGTGGACCTATCCCGAAGGTGTAAGGACTAGACAAGTGCTAGGACGGGAGATGCTCACCAAGCGAGTGTTGTCTAACAAACACTAACCTAGTGTTGGATCCTAGGCTCGGAGCATTCTAAGCCTCCCATATTTTTACAAATACCTTGAGTATCTCTTATTGTTGATGATGCATTAAGTATAGGAATTGGTTGGAACCAATTGTTGCATTATATATTCATCATTGTCCAGAACTTGAATCCTGTTTAATTTCAGGAATGGGTTAAATGCTTAGCCATGCTTAGTGCGGTAGAAGTCAGGTGATTTCCTATCACCTGCGAGCTTTAGGATGAGGTGGATCATGGTTGGCTATATTTGCTATCGTGGAAAAGAACCATGTTAATAATGAATTAAGATTGAGCGGAGTCTTGTGTAGGTTTGGACATAGTGACTCTGTCTATGTCGTTTAAGGACCGATACGCTGTACGTCCTTATGTCATGTTGAACGCAGCCTAACACTTAGCTGGCCAGATAAGTCATTCCAACCGTGAAGCCTAGTAGCTCGATTTAGGCCGGGGACACGAGCAGGGGTCCGCAATCTGGATGGAAGTAAGGATGTGCGGGGAACCATTGGCGTAAGCCCAAGGGCAGGTTAAGTCACCGAGCACTCATGGCAGAGTGGTTCTTTGATTTTACGGCACTGTTTGGACTCGCGACTCTTGAATTGTACCAACGGTGACTTGTTTGCGACCCTAACGGGGGAAGCAAGGTTTGTGTTAGGAATACCCCTCCAGCTAGATAGGAATCGATTCGAATCATCGTCTCTCACGGATAGTGAGAACTTGACTGAGCAGCGGCAACATAGATTCACTAAATTTAAAGATATGGTTAAAGGATGATGATGATGATGATGATGATGACAATGAGCCATGAAATACCTGATATGGTTATTGTTGTTTGCAACTTAATCAAGTGATTGATTAGTACAGGTGCTAATATAGATGGTAGGTAATGGCTAAAAGTCACTGCTATTACAGGTGAATAATGCTAATGGTTACTCAAGCTTTTATGCAAAAAGGTTGTCCAGCCAAATCCACTAAATTAAGCTATGCATGATCCTTGGTGTCATTTGTTTTGGTTTCCGACGGGTAAGTCTGGCTGAGTACATTCGAGTACTCAGGATTTATCCCACCATGTTGCAGGTGGAGTTCTCAGCCTGTTGAAGATGGTGGCTAACCGCCGGTGGGCTCGGTGATTCTATATTTACTTCTCATCTATATGCTTTTGTCTGGGATGTCACTTATGCTAGCAATGTATTTGGAACATATATTAATGTAATCTTTTAAAAGCTATGTTGTTTTCACTAATCGGTTTTGAAACCCAAATTTGTACTATTATTTGTGAACCCATTTGTAATATTATTTCCGCTGGAACCCTGTGTATGTGATGTGTATTTGCTTAATCACGCGATCTTGGTTGTGATGTTGATTTACCAAGGTCTTTCGGGACACTCGACGGACTACCGAGTTTATATGAGTGAAAGTATGTGTGTGTCAACGTGTTAGCGGGGACAGCCGTACTTGATCTTGTATAAATTGGGCGGTTCTATTACAGCTGGTATTGGAGCAAGATTAAGCGTAATACTGTCATGTACGTCATTTTAAAAACAAAGTTTTGGTTTTAAAAAGCCTATTTTGACTAAAACTTTAGCTATAGACAAATTTGTCAAAACTTATTTGCAAAACTATGCTAGCGACATCCTCCTTTATGCCCAGTTAAGGACTATTAGGTGGCTATCTAAGTACTAACATGGGGGTTTTACTTTTGTCGTCCATACGGCGTGCTATTGTATGGATGCCATTCGCTTGAATGGTAATGTATGGATCAATTGCCTCTACGCCCGGGTAAGTGTGAGTTGTGAGAGCATGACCGTTCGACTATCAGTCTAGGGGAGAGTTAGCTTTGGTTACTAGAATATTTACATGTTACACACATGTATATATGAAGGTACTTAATTGTGGGTATATATGTTGGGTAGCTATGGATATCGAAGTATATACATCTGGGGATGTATCAAACCAACCAACCTGTGCAAACTTAGAAACTACCAATCAGGACCACTAGATGCTAGTCCAATGGATGGGGTGAGGGGGCTTAAGTGCAAAAAAAGGCCAGTGGGTGGGGGGCTTAAGAGCAAAAAAAATCTCACGTCTCACCCCATCCATTGAATCAACATCTAGTAGTCCTGATTGGTAGTTTCTAAGTTTAAACAGGTTGATTGGTTTGCACTTGATATGTTGCCTTACAAGAAATATGTAAACGTCATTTCAACACCAATGGCTCCTCTGTTTTGCATCACAGGTAAACAGTCAAACTTAAAATTGTAAATAACACAGTAACAAGCATCATAGGAAAACAAGGAAAAACTATGGAGGATACTATTAGACGCATTCAAATATACAGAGGTTGGACTTTCTTATGTGTGTAATAACATTTCAACACCAATGGCTCCTCTGTTTTGCATTAGACTGAGGCAAGACTTGCTTATCGCTACAAGGTTCTTGCAAGTTCAACAAAGATTGACACAGACATTCACATAAATACTTCATATATTAGCAAGGGTTCATCGTACATGAGCCCAACACATACAATACATGACTTCGTGCTATCCCATATATCAAAGCTAGTCATGGTACGACTAGTACTACCAACAAACAGGACTCAAAGCACACAAAATCTCAATGTGGTCCAATCAGTTTGGTCTTGTTGAGATATTTGAGGTCATGAGGATGAAATTAATCTACTAGAATATTCCCAACACATGCAGTATTAGAAAATGTTCGACCAACCCCTTGAATCCGGGACAACATTTACTGGCAGCCATCTAAGGTCCTCTACACATATTGCAAATCTATCAGTTTTTGGCTGATGTGTTAGCTTCTTATTTTGTCAAAAATTTGATAGATTTGGGGTGCAAAAATTTGTCGACAGATATATAGACACACCCTAATAAGAATCTAGTGGACCAGGGGTGCATACTCGTAAGGAAAATAATATGATCAACACCATCAGACTTGAACAACGAGATACATATATAGTTGATGTTGTTGCCAAATTAAAATAAAGTCACCAACCAGATCTATATACATAGATGTTTAACACGACTTAACATGCACTAATTCAAAATTAATCTACCACACTGATGTGAATAACTTATAGCACTCCTGTGAGATCCTACACTCCTTGCCGTAGAACCTAACCCACATGTCCCATTCTTCAAATCTGACGGGCACGCTGTAGCCGATGCTTGTGCACTGATGCCCATCCTAGGGAAGAACAGGGCAAAGAATGGGCTCTACATGATGTGGCACCATATCTTGCAACAGCCAGTGCACGTCTTGGCAGCACCGCGTATAGGTCTAGTTCTTCCATGGTAGTGTAGCCGGCCCCGCTTTGTCAGCACCTTCGAGCTTCCTCAATAGGCGTCGAGCAATGTCATCATTGCCAGCGCCAGTATTAGACCTGTAGAGCATGAGGGCATAGATGTACATACCAAGTTTATGTCCTACCTTGGCATAGTGCTGAAGCCATTTAATCGGCGGTGTCAATGACTTAGGCTTCCACGAAGACGGGATGCAAGCCGACGAGGAAGCAGGCCTCTAGGTTGCCCACGCTGGCTAGCCTGGTGGTGAGCAGGGCGTGATAGTCATCATCGTAGTAGTAGCGCTACCAGAAAACTTGATGTTGTAGCACCTGACATAGTGGTATACGCTGGCTTCGGCGGTGCCACAAACCCTATGCATATCCGAGCAGGCTGCCCATAGGCTAGCAAGGTCATCCATAGGGGCATATGACTATTCAGCGACATGGCCAGCAATGTCCATGGCCAACTCCATCAGGAGCCAATCCATCATGACATAGCCGAGGAAGAAGCAGAGTTGGAGTGCATGCGCAATGAACGACGATGGATGCGGCGTCGGAGCGAAGTACGAAGGCGTGACTATGATGAGACGAAGAGCGTTGGGGAAAAAGGGCTGGCAGTTTATGTAGGTAGAGATTCCGTGTTCTTGAAGGATTGCGTACTTTGTAAATGTGTCTCGGGGAAGTGAATTGTCCAATGCGACGGTTCTTTCTTGAGGAACCAAATGGCTCCTCACTTGAGTTCTAGGCATCCATGTAAACGTGTCTCGAGAAAGTGAATCATAGCAATGAAATACACATCAGCCTTCAAATCAAATATGTAGCAGCCTTCAAGATTGGGTGCTTTAGATTCCATAATCTTGTTGCACTTGAGCATCGAGATGCAGATCTACATCCCTCGATCCTCAGAGGTAGCAAGATTATGGAATATAAAGCACCTCACTAAGATGCTGGTGCAAGTTTTGCGAGGTGCTCCTTCTCCATCCTTTTCGAGGTGCTGCCATTGAATAGGAGCTTGACCTTGATGATTGCAGATCTTCTTGCAGATCTTGTGTTAACAGAAGATCTGTAATCATCTGGTTCTCTCCTATTTAGGGGCTCCATACTCGATTAGGGGTGCTTCAAGTTTGCGAGGTGCTTGTTCAGGGGCTTCATGTTCCCTTGTTCTTAGAAAATTAGCAGAGGAGTAAACAAAGTTCCATTCAATGTATGTCACGTTGCATGGTGCACTAAAGTTCGGCCCTTGTTGTTTCTCAGCGGCTGGATAATCCTACGCGCCAACCCAGATTTAAAAATAGGGCCTAAACTTAAAATTGTAAACAACATAGTAACAAGCATCACAGCAAAACAAGGAAAAATGAAACTTGCTCGTGTGAACTCGTCGCTGCATGGTTCTTGTAAGTTGAACAAATTTTATCTAATACATGCAAATAAGAGGAGAGCAGTGCAATCCCACTACTCAATGTCATCCAACTACTGCCAATACATACTAGTTCTAACTACAGATGATTAACATGACTTCATACTTGAGAAAAGGAGCTTCTGACCACCATGACATGCTTGAGACTTGAATGCCTGGTGCGGTTGTGATGGGTCTTTTCTGTACTTTTATTTGACTCCAATCCAAGCAGTCACAATAGTCAAGGGGCAGACTGGTTGCTACAACATTCAAAATTGATGACCCTTTATATTGTGTCCATCGAGATCAAATATACAGCGGCTAGACTTTCATGCATTCGTAGTAAAATTCAACAGCAAAATGACCCTGTTGGTTGGTTTTGTCTGTAAGTTTCTTTCTAGTTCTCTTTCTGATCTATAGTATGGTAAACATGCATAACAAAATTCATCCGATCAAGTCTCACATCAATGTAATGCATAACAGAGGAGCCATATAGCTATTCAAATTTTACAGCACACACAAGAAATTCCGAGCATTGTAAATCTGACTAGCCAGACACATCTCACGTTCTACTAGAATATTCCCAACACATCTAGTATTGGAAACTGTTCGACCAACCCCTAGAATCTAGGACGGCATTTCCTGGCAACCGTCTAAGGACCTCTACATTCAAAATGATTCACTTCAAATTCCATCTCGTAACTGTGCCCCCCATTCATCCCTTAGCTATTTAACATCGGGTTCCCTTTAAATCATCCTTGCTCCAACTCCAAACCAATTCAAATCATAGCTACAAACTAAGCCACTAGACCCATAGAGTATCCATCGCCATGAGCTCCACCAAAGATCCTGATGCCCAGTTTTCCAATTTCAAACACCACGTCAAGTTGAGACCAACATCGAAGAAACTCTTCACCATCAAGGATACATCTAGCGGGAGCGGCACTGAAGCATCGTTCTCTATGACCCTAGAATGCACGGTGACCAAAACCCTCAAAACTGGCGGTCACTGGCAGTCGGTGTACCTCCTATATGAAGGAGTCTGTGCCACTTGGATCTTAAAGGCAAATCAAGCGGTGGGCATCCTCGGTGACCAAGAAGGTGTCTATGATGTCCTTCGTGGCTTGATGAGGACATTCACACGGCTGCAGCAACTCAACCTCATCGATGAGTAGTGGGAGGACATCCTTCCCAAGTGCAAGGTTCCTGAACTCATGGCCCTAGCGTGCGAGGCTTGCTGGGATGGCTGCATCGCCCATGCCATACTTGAGCTTTGGGTCAACGAACAATTCAAGTTCATCATGTCCAAGGCACTCTTGATGCTCTACACAGAGGCAGCGCCAGCGGGGTGTTGGGACTGCAGCATTTACCTATAGGATGAAACATCTAATCTTGCGGGCGGCCATGCTGTGGAAATGCCCGACTACGGCCACGCATTTCACCGCAAGTGCATCACAAAGTGGTTTGGTAGGAGCTCCACCTGCATGATATGCTGACTTGATTTGTCTACGTATCTTGACCCGACAGTGCAGAGATTCCTCTCGCACTTCACCGAAGAAGATTATTGATTATAAGCTCATTGTTTTTTATTGTATAAAATACTTATTACGCATCATACTTCTCTATATATATTTGGTCAAAATTTAGAATCTGTGAATAAATCTCCGCTCCATCACTCTGTCGCTCTAACCGCCATGATCTCGTCCGCAACTCTGCTTGTTTTCCTTCCTTCCCAAAGCTCTTCGATTATCCCTATAGATCTAAACTACGAGGAACGTGCGGTTGCCTTCCCGTACATGTGCTCAACTCATAAAATACATGATTTCGTGCTAGTAGGCCAGACACCAAAGGCAACAAAAAAACAAATAGAAACCAACTGAGGAAACTTCATCCACTATAGCATCTTCACTGTCCGAGGCGTTCAAAAAATGGCAGGTGGACTTTCTTGCTTGTTCAGTAACATTTCAACACCAATGGCTCTTCTTTTCTGCACTAGATTAAGGCTAGACTTGCTCCTCGGTTCAAAGTTTTGGCAAGTTTAACAAAGTTTGACACAGACATGCAAATAACACAACATATATTAGCAAGGGTTCATACTACATGAGCTCAACACATACACTACATGACTTCATGCTATCCCATAGATCAAAGCCAGTCATGGCTACTACTACTACTAGTACTACTGATATAGGACAACAAACAGTACCCAAAGCACACAAAATCTCAATGTCATCGAATCGGTTTGGTCTTGTTGAGATAGTTGAGGTCATAAGGACTTCCGATCAAGTTGAGACAGTGAACCATCTTGAAAATGATGTAGTCTCCACTGACATCAACACTATAGTTAGAGAGCCAATCGGCATCCACAACAGTGCTACAAAGCACAAAGATTTCTCTAGAATCATGGTCTTCAACAACTCTAGTAATGCGTTGTTGCCCAACAACCACATGAACAACAACTTCAATGATTAGGCATTGCGTAGCTCGATCATGTACATGATGCCCCCAAGTCACAAGCAACCTATTCCGTTCTCCTGGCTCCACACCTAGCTACCAAAACGCATCGTTTGTTGTAGAGTACACATCCGTGGTATGGTAAGTAGTTGTCATCTGTAAACAAGATTTTGGTTAGAACAAATGACAATCGAGGAAAGGGGGGAAGCAATGAAGTTAGCAGACACAATAATAAGTTTATACAAATAGTATAGTTTGATACAAAGCACATTACCTTTATCCAGATTCTAAACCCACTAGGGAACACGATTGGGAAAATGCAAATGGGTGAGGGAAGGGGGGAGCAAGCAGATTGATGCAATGCTATTGGACGAGGCAAGGGGGGATGCTTATTTCATATAGACCTTGCATGGTTGATGAGAGTGGAGTGAATGCGGTAGGAAAGCTGGACACAAGAAGGAATCGAGAAAAGGAGCTTTTGACCACCATGACACGCTTGAGACTTGAATGCCTAGTGCGGTTGTGATAGGTCTTTTTTGTACTTTTTTTACTCCAATCCAAGCAGTCACAACAATCGAGGGGTGGACTGGTGCTACGACATTCAAAACTGACAACCCTTTATACTATGTCCTATGAGATCAAATATACAGCGACCGAACTTTCTTACGTTCATAGTAAAATTCAACAGCTATGTCTCATCCGTTGTGCATTAGATCTTAGGCGATACTTGTTGAGATGAACTCCTTGCTGCATGGTTCTTGCAAGTTTAACAAATTTTATCGAAGACTACTGATACGTGTTTGGTTCTTGCAAGATCAAAGCCACTCATGACTACTAGTACTACTGATACGTGTTTGGTTCAACAAACTAAGGCAAAAAGCAACCCTTGCACGGTTGCAATGCGTGAACTAAATGCATGAGGAAAGCCTCTACAGTTATTTCACTCCAAGCATTCACAGCAGTCGAGGGGTAGACTAAAGAGTGAAGATGAGTTGCTCTTGCTTCTGTAAGTAATTTCTCTTGCTTGGTTTTGTAGAGCAACAGCTAGCTAGAGATGGCAATATGGTTTCATAGGTCCTGATCATCTGCACTCGCTCAGCTGTGGCTGAAGATGCCGCTTCAAATCCAACTACCAAACTAGTACTTCATGCATGCAGCCACAACCGGTGCAGCTATTCTTTGTAGCACAGCCGATATGGCAAAAGTTCTAGTCATAGCTCAGTGGCAGAGTAAAATGTCCAGGCTGGTCAAATTTACATGACTCGGACTATGAGGCGTGCATACGATTTACAAGAAATAGGTAAACATCATTTCATCAATATTGTACTTGTCTATATATATTTGGTCAACAGAGTTTAACCCACCTAATACAAAGTTCAACAAAAGTCCATTTACATGGATATTATTACAACAAGATAAACTAAAGAACATCACAATTGTCTCCAATGAACATTGAAAACACAAATCAGAACATCAGTGTTATGAGATACTTGAACATCACACCTATTTTAGAAATAAAGAACAAGGGCATATCTCTAATGCCATAGATACTAAACGTTAACATCATATGACCATGTTGCTACTGCTCAGTTGAAAGGAACTGCACGAACTCCACCAATCTTTGGATCATTCGGACCACAGAACTCATAGTGGTATGAAAGCAAAGTCTGGAGATCTACATTTGAAGGAACCGCAACAAACACATAGGGTCCTAGGTGATCTTTAGCAAGATGGTAGTTTCGATGGCCAAGAACTTGATGAACAACTACAAAAGCAATGTACCACCTACTGTAAAAGTTAGAATGCACTGCAAGCACTGCAACCCTTGTTTGTAGGCCATGGAGAACACAAAGTTCATGGAAGACATAGCGATACACAGACATGTCCCAAGAATGATCATAGTTATCCATGATCTGTGTAAAAAAGAAAGCAATATGTAGAAAAAAAATGAAGAACAAAGATGCCCAGTAGTTGGGTGGAGGGCAAAAGCTTTGGGATGGAACTAAAGCAGGAGCTCCGAAAAGCCTTCCTCTCGCCCCTTGTCTCTGTTGTTATATAGTCCATGGGTCGTGGACCACCCCACGACCTACGCGCGTGCGCCTGCACGCCCACGACCCCACATATACGACACAAGAGTTGACATGATTTGTATTTTGTTATTTCATCAAAACTATGATCCGGCCTGTCAAGATTTCTTTAGTACCGGACTATCTTAGGCCTTGTTTGGATGGACTACGAGTAGTTAGCCATGGCTAAAAAATCAGCCAATTAGTTGTGTCATTAGTCCATACCAGTTTGTATCCTGAACTAATTGTTGGCTTCTATAGACTATAACTAGTTGTTAGCCCCTGGTAGTCGGGTTCTATGGACTAGTTGGATGGCCCCTGTATTTCGTAGTGATTCGGATCGTCTATATTTTGTAGGGTCGAACTATCTTAGGGTCCAGAAAATTTATACACCCACGTCCTCTGATCAGAAAGGGCGAACACAGTTAGTATAACCAGTTACTAAATGACCAAAGGACCTAAGCTACACCATGCTTAATTGTTTAACCAACCTAATACAAAGTTCAACAAAAGTTAACACAGACATGCATGCAAAAAAGACTTCACATACGGTCGTCCCATAGACCAAACCTAGTCATGACTTGTACTATTGATATGAGGCTCACAAATAATGGGAATGTACTCGAGCGATGGAAAGTATAGCACCGACTGCGACTCCAGCGAGGAGGAGGACGATCCGGAGTACTAACGAGTCGGCGAATCACAAGAGCGCCAACCAGGAGGAGGATGCTTTAATTTTTTTTCTCTTCTCTAGAAACTCAAAGCACCTTAGAATCCATGACTACTTTTTCCAGGATGGAAAATCCATGGGGATATTATTTGAATAACCCATTTAGTTTTTTTGAAGGGTTTTCCATCCCTGGACATGCATTCCCCTTGCTTCCTAATTATAGGCCTTAGTTCAAACAACCGCAGATGCAGTCACACATAAAAAAATCACCAAATACAGCACAATAAGCTGCAGCGAGCATGTTTGTTTTTTCTTTTTTTTGTAATTCTTAGGTGTCAAATTTATGAATCTTTTAATTGTTTGTTATCATCCACTTTTAGTTTTATATTTATTTATATTATAAAAAAAACAAAAAGGCAACACCTAACTGATCGGATATATAAATAGGTGCACAAGAGAAAAAAAATGAAAAGATAGATATTAGGTAAGTACAATATTTTGTCGTAATCATTTCTTATTAAAACATGGACTAAATTCCAGTCTCTGCTGAGCACCGTGCCGAGCAGTCCAGCCAACACGCCCTGAAAATTTGATTTTCGCACCGTGCCGAGCAGTCCCGCCAACACGCACCAAAAATTAGATGTCTCTCTTTTGTCCTCCACGCGGAAAATAGGTTTACCACACCATCAATTTCAGACAAAGGCACTTGTGGTAATGTGATGGCCACATAAAAGCGCAAAGAGTCATCATCTCCGCCTCCATCTCCATCCTCCAGCTGCACCGTCTCTCCTCCAGCTCCAAATCCTAGTCCTATGGCCTCCCTCTCCACTCTCTAGCCACCCCCTCTGCCACCCCGCTCCGGACCCTAGGTGCCATTGGAACAACAGCTCGACTCCCTCTCCACTCTCTAGCCGCAACCTCTCTCATACATTTACGAACCCTAGCCGAAGTCGGATCCCCTTCGATTCATCGACAGCAGTCGATCAACTGGCGGCGAAAGGACCGCCTCGATGATGGTACAAGCCGGATTCAAATCCCCTACCTAGCATGGCACCTATCATGATCGATCGGATCTTATCCCTAGCCAGTGCCAGATTTGGTACCCCTTCGTCAATGCCGGCCGCACCAGCTCCGCGACCGCGATGATAGGACGATGGTGCTGACAACAAAGCAAAGCCAGGGAACACAGAGGAAGAGGTACCAAAATTCCTTTTATAATGTGTGCTCTACTATAGTGGTTGAACCAAGGATATGTAGATAGCTATGGGGTTACATATTTCCTATAGTTGAGTGTAGCTGACATGTGCTTTATTGGATTAATGACTTTCATATAAGCTGTAGTTACTAGTTAGGTATTTATTTGCATACTCTTGCTCTATTATGTTGACATTCTGTAGAAGCTTTAGTTAATAAATGCCTTTGTAATCTAGATGAACAGTCACTAACTGCTTATGAACGAGCACGGGATGCAAAAATCGTAAGGAATCATAGAAAGAAAAAAGAACTTGGAATACGTGTGGGCCCAAAACCTGTGTCTCCAAAGGTAAAAAAAGTCAAGCACAAAGGGTAGACACGGTGAAGATTTGGAATATATCCCTGAACCAGGGGAGGTAGTTTAGGGATTTGATGATACAGATGAAACAAATTCAGATTTAGAAGATGAGCCAGTGCCCCTATCAATTGAGGTGCTTGTTCTATCTTGTATTTAGTTCGGAGGGGGGTAGGTAGCCATGCAATGCTTTACTATTTGGATAGCAATGGAATTTGTACATGCTTGTTGCATAAGTTTGTATCTCAAATTTTAGTGTCTGGGTCGAAGAAACCATAGAGGAGGCTCTGCCAGCAAGAGAAAAGGTAGTGTTACCATGAGTCCTGGGTGAAGGCCCTCCAAGCGAGTGAGGTCAACACCACCAGAACATGCTGCTCATGGAGTTTGTACTCAGAGGTCTGCCGTTGGCAAAAGGGTGGAGGTAGTAGCAGTAGGTGAATATAATTCTCCATCACAACTGACACCCGTACCCAGGGATCAATTCCAAGTTCATGAATTGACTAGAGACATTTGTTAGGATGACACCCTACCTAGCCCCTATGAGAGACTCCTCACGGCCAAATGATGATAGCCATGCCAGAGAGGAGCCCTCTCAACAAACTCCCGTCTCCCCCACCCATAGAACGATGAAAGTTGCTGTCGGTGCGGGACCCATGGGATACCCCGCAAGGAAGGGAGAAGAACTAGTCTAACTAGGATTCTTCCCCCTGTAATCTTAGTAGTAGTACTATTCTATAATCCTACTAGGAACTCTCATTGTAAACCGACTAGGACTCTAGCCTCCTGACTATATGAAGGAGGGCAGGGCTCCTTGAATCGAGGTTCAGAGAACAATTGTACAACACAACACTTTACAATGAATCCAACGCAAAGGCTAACACCGACTAGACGTAGGGCTATTACTCGATCAGAGATCGAGGGTCCGAACCAGGATAAATTGACTGTCTCTTGCGTTAACCGTCGAGTTCTGCATACGTAGAAGCCTAAACAATACTGCCCCGGGGACCCCCATGGTAGGCTATCGGTGGTCAAACATCGATAGCTGGCGCGCTAGGTAGGGGCTTTCGGTGACTTTGCATCTGAGAGCTCGACGGACCTCGACAACATGATCTTCTCGATGGGATCAACCTTCATCTTTGGTTCATGGATTTGTGAGCCAGGCGACGACGGCAAGCTCCAAGGCCATCTCCTCGAAGATTCAGATCATCATTAGGACTTTTCCATTTCGACGACAACGATAGATCTGCTTGCCAGAAGATTCACACAGCTTGTAATGTCTAATCCAACTCAGATTCCGCGGCTTCATGCATCCGATTCAAACTCAAGTTCCGCTTCCAAGACAAAGTCTTATCCGAGTTCTTTCAGAAAACCATGTTCTTTTCTAACAAAGCTCCAGAACATGACGTCAACCTATCAAGAATACTACTCGGAGTACACTCAGAGTACTTCAAAGAAGTCGGGACCTCTTCTGTTCAGACTCCACAACATGGCAACATCTTATCAGACATGGCCCGAAGGATCCACCTATCCTATGCTTAGAATTCCGTTGAAGGGAGCCCAGGAAGGTCTCGTTTTAACTATAACATCTCAAGACTGCATCATTCACTGGCCAGGTACTGTTCCTGAGGATGACGGCACCCAACTAGTCGACGATACAACAACAGCAACTCTACCCTACCAAGAAGGAGACTCGATCTGTGACCTTGAAACCTCTACTGAAGTTATCAACAGCTCTGGCAGTACGGAAATCAACAATGATAGAACAACTCACGCTAGAGAAGTACTCATGGTTCGCCGTCCTCGATCACCATTGATCCCCCCAGAAGTACCCAACATTAGGTCTTTAGATGAATCCGAATCCAACATATCACCATTTATCTAGGGGCACGATGGTGAGACTGAGAGTCAGAGGCAAGCGAGAGAAAGAAAGAACAAATTGAAATAAGGATGTCAACGCCGTGCTAAGCAGTGAAAGGACACTTGGACCAAATATGAGTCAGATCTAGCCGAGTACAACAGAAGAAAATCAGAGCAAGAGGTCAAAGAAGGACGAGCAGCGAATACACCCTACGATAAGATCTGAGAAGCACTAGAAGAACTCAGGGCGACTTCACATCCCAATGAAAAACAAGAACAACTTCGGGACTTCCTCTGATCAACAGTCCTAAGGACACACGATGGAAGGGCCCGCTCAAGACTACCAGACAGGTCAACATCTCATGAACAGGAAGATCAAAATCAAAGGAAGTCCGCCTTTGAGAGACTTGGACCAAGCAGAAGTCACAACAGAGAAAGTAGAAGAAATCATAATAAAAAATACCAGGTCGAACAAACAAGGAAACCCAGAAGCAAAGCACCCACAAGGACAGCTACGCAAAGCTACTCACACCAAGACAATAGTTGGCAAGAAGGGGGCGTTGAATCAGAATACACACAAGCCAGAACGCATGATAGATTCCCCTGTTTTGCAAATAGACTGGCTTCAATACGATTACCTCACAAGTTCAAACCGTCCAACCACTCCAAGTACGATGGCAAGACCGAACCAAAGCAATGGCTCAAGATTTACTCACAATCGATTGAATTGGCCGGAGGAGACGATGACATCAAGACCTTATTCTTTCCCATGGCCCTAGAAACCATGCCCCTTCAGTGGTTTGACAAATTAAATACAGGATCAATCAGGAATTGGGAAGACTTGCAAAGAGCTTTCTGTGAAAATTTTGTGGGAATTATTACACATCCAATCACCCACGTAGAGTTAAAAGGACTCAAGCAGAAAGGAGGGGAAAGTCTAAGAAATTACTATCGACGATTTGGCGAACTACGAGCTCAAGTACATGACATCACCCAACGAGAAGTAATCAAAGCTTTCTCATACGGAATCATGGCTAAGTGGCAATTTCAAGACTTCTACAAAGAAAACCCAAGAAATAATGAAGAATTCAGATGAACAGTGGAAAAGATGATTACTGCAGAGGAAAAACAAGAGAAAGATTCCTGGATAGAAACAACAGAGACAACCCAGACAGGCAAATTCCTCGAAACAGCAGACATCAGGAGAGGAAGCGTGGTCCAGACAACATAGTAGCAATGGCTGACAAATCAAAGAAGTTTTCAAAACCCAGAAGATATGACAACATCGAGAACATACGTTGCCCCTTGCACCCCAATGGAAAACACACCATCAGAAATTGTTACACCTTCAATGAAAGATACACAAGAAAAGATAGTAAGGGGAACAATAAAGAAGACAATCACAAAGAAGAAGAAGACAACCATGAAAACAAAGGATTCCAAAAATCAAGGGGGATAGTGGCAGTAATCTTTGCCGGAGTTCCAGATTCCAGAAGCAAACATCAAGAAAAGCTAGCGTTACGAACCATCATGGCAGCAGAACCTGCTACACCAGGATATCTCAATTGGTCAGAGTACCCAATACAATTTTCAAGAGAAGACCAATGGACCAGTGTAGGAAACGCAGGCCATTACCCACTGGTTCTAGATCCAACCATTGCCGGTATGACTGTTACGATAGTACTAATCGATGGAGGAGCAGGACTCAATATCATTTTTTTAGAAACTCTAAGGAAGATGGGACTACAACTTTCCGGGATGATCACACCAACAAGCACGCCTTTTTATGGCATAGTACCCAGCAAGGCAGCAATGCCACTTGGACAAATCACCCTACCGGTTACTTTTGGGACTCCCTCGAACTACCGTATAGAATTCATCAAATTTGAAGTCACGAACTTCGATTCATCATATCACGCAATCCTCGGGCGCCCAGCACTAGCAAAATTCATGGCAATACCGCATTATCCATACCTACTGCTTAAGATGCCAGGGCCTAACGGTGTCCTTTCTCTTCGAAGTGATTTGAAGCGCGCTTTTGACTGCGACGTTCAGGCAATCCAAATTGTAGCAAAAGCACAGGCAAACGATGGAAGAAAAGAAATAACCACTATTGCTGTAGAAATGAGCCCAGAAGAGCTCGAGATACCAGCTAAAAGACCAAGCATCCTAGCACCACCAAAAGAAGCCGACGTCAAGAAAATCGACCTGGGCACTAGTGATCCCTCAAAAACGGTAACTATCAGTGCCCACCTATCAGCAAAATAGGAACTCGCGCTCACCAACTTTCTTTGGGACAACAAGGATATCTTCACCTAGAAGCCGGCCGATATGCTAGGGGTCCCAAGAGAGTTGGCTAAGCACAGAATTGATGTCAATAAAGGCTCCAAGCCTGTGAAGCAATGACTACGATGATTCTCTCCCGACAAGAAGGCAGTAATTAAAAAAGAAATCACAAAGCTAATGGCAGCCGGATTCATCAGAGAAATCCTTCATCCAGATTGGCTAGCAAACCTAGTTCTAGTACAGAAAAAGAATACGGATGAGTGGCGCATGTGTGTCGACTACACAGATCTCAACAAACACTGCCCAAAAGATCCGTTCGGGCTACCACGCATTGATCAGATAGTTGATTCAATAGCTGGATCTACCCTATTATCCTTTCTTGATTGCTATTCTGGATATCACCAGATCGCATTAAAAGAACAGGACCAGAGCAAGACATCTTTCATCACTCCGTTCGGCGCCTACCGCTACAAGACCATGTCGTTTGGACTCAAGAATGCTGGAGCCACTTACCAAAGAGCTATCCAAACATGCCTTGGAGATCAGATCAGCAAAAATGTAGAAGCATACGTGGATGACGTGGTTGTAAAAACAAAGAACCCAGATACACTGATTGAAGACTTAAAACAAACCTTCAAGAACCTAAAAAGGTGGAGGTGGAAATTGAACCCAAACAAGTGTGTATTCAGAGTTCCTTCAGGACAACTACTTGGATTCTTGGTCAGTCATCGCGGAATCGAAGCAAGCGCCAAGCAAATTCAAGCCATAACAGAGATGGGCCCTCCTCGAAGCATCAAAGATGTACAAAAACTAACAGGCTGCATGGCGGCACTCAACCGTTTCATTTCAAGACTTGGCAAAAAAGGGCTACCTTTCTTTAAACTACTAAAGAAGACAGACAAGTTCGAGTGGACGAAAGAAGCCAATGAAGCTTTCAAGAAACTTAAGGCATACCTCACCTCCTCACCAGTTCTCACACCTCCAAAGAAAGACAAAGACATAATGCTATACATTGTGGCAACTTCTACTGTAGTCAGCACGGCGATAGTAGTAGAAAGAGAAGAAGAAGGGCACGTGTATAAAGTACAATGCCCGGTATACTACATCAGCGAAGTACTATCAGAATAAAAAATCTAGTACCCACACGTGCAAAAACTACTCTACACCCTACTGATCACTTCACGCAAGCTTCACCACTATTTTGAAAGCCACAAGATTACTGTGGTGACAGATTTCCCACTCGGAGACATCCTACACAACAGAGATGCAACAGGGTGCATATCTAAGTGGGCAGTTGAACTTGGTGCTCTCAATATCGATTTCACCCCACTGAAGGCAATTAAATCTCAAGCCCTAGCTGATTTTGTTGCTGAATGGATAGAAATTCAACAACCCATGTCAAGCACCATCCTTGATCATTGGAAGATGTACTTTGACGGATCACTAAAGCTAGGCGGAGCCGGTGCAGGCATCCTCCGAATTTCTCTAGACGGAAAACAACTCAAGTACGTCCTTCAGATATCGTGGCAAGCTACAAACAATGAAGCAAAATACGAAGCCCTCATCCATGGACTACGAGTGGCAATTACCCTCGGAATCAAGCATTTACTCGTTTATGGCGATTCAGCAGTGGTAATCAATCAAGTCAACAAAGATTGGGACTGCACCAAAGAAAACATGGGTGCTTACTATACCGAAATACGAAAGCTCGAAAAACATTTTCAAGGATTATAAATTCTACACGTCCTGCGCGATTCTAATATTGCGACAGACGTCCTTGCCATGCTTGGATTAGACAGGGCGAAGGTCCCACCCAGTGTATTCATAGAGGAGTTATCAGCTCCCTCTATCAAACAACCCGGTGAGATAACCCCTCAAATCTCAGCCAAAGGCACCCAGATCTTGGTAATCACCACTTCATGGACCTAGGTTTTTATTGATTACATCTAAGAGAATAAGTTGTCAGTGGAAAAACAAGAAGCTACCTAAGTTGTTCGTAGAAGCAAGAATTACGTCCTAGTAGGAGACAACCTCTACAGAAGAGCCGCATCATCAGGAGTACTCCTAAAATGCGTCTCATTTGAAGAAGGCAAACAAATCCTAGATGAAATACACTCAGGTCACTGCAGAAATCACGCTGCTTCAAGAACACTAGTCGACAAAGCATTCCGCACCAGTTTCTACTAGCCAACCGCTTTGAAAGACGCAGAAGAACTTGTCAGAAGATGCAAAAGTTGTTAGGTGTTCGCAAGACAGGCTCATGTGCCAGCCCACAACCTCATCTACATACCACCTGCTTGGCCCTTCTCCTGCTGGGGGCTAGATCAAGTAGGACCTCTCAAGAAAGCAAAAGGCGGCTTCGAATACATCTTTGTGGCAATCGACAAGTTCACCAAATGGATTGAATTCAAACCACTAGCAAAATACAGCGCAGCCGAAGCAGTCGAGTTCATCCAAGACATTATGCACCACTTTGGCATGCCCAATCGAATCATCACAGATTTGGGTTCTCCCTTCATGGCCATAGAATTCCAAAATTTGGGCACAGGACTGCGGTTTTAGAATAGATTACGCATCAGTCGCACATCCAGAGGCCAACGGACAGGTCGAAAGGGCAAATGGACTCATACTAGCTGGATTAAAACCAAGATTGTATGAAGAACTAGTAGACTATGGATCAAAATGGATTGAAGAATTACCCAAGGTTGTATAGGGGCTACGGACTCAAATAAGCAGAGCCACCGGATACTCACCTTTCTTCCTGGTGTATGGATCAGAAGCCGTACTACCCACAGACTTGATCTGGACATCACCAAGGATAGAGCAATACGACGAAGGAGAAGCGGAACACACCCGAAGATTAGAAATCGATAGTACAGAAGAAGTCAGAGTAAACGCTGCCCTTCAATCAGCAAGATACCTCCAAGGACTAAGACGCCACTACAACAAGAATACCCAGTCTCGATCATTATAAGTCGGACACCTAGTACTAAGAAGAATACAAAAAATAGACGGACGACACAAACTACTCAGTCCATGGGAAGGTCCTTTTATCATCACAAAAGTCATCGGACCGGGCACATACAAGCTCATAACTGAAGACGGAAAAGACGTCAACAATACATGGCACATCAGTCAGCTACGAAGATTCTACGCATGAAAACAACTCAAGGGAAAATATGTATACAAGACACAAGAGATCAACGTTCATGATCAACAAAGATAGCGCTCACCAACAACATATGTACCATTGTGACCTATCAATATTCATGATCAATAAAGATAGTTCTTTACTCGACAAACATATATCTCATTATGGCTCTTCCCGAGTTGTTTCTAACAACCGAACAAAAAGCAAAATGGTTGAAAAGACGCCTGAGCATCCCGGCCGAGAGCAAAATAGTTAAAAAGACGCTTGAGCCCACCGATGAGGGTAGCTAACAAGCTAACACCCAAACCAAAAAGCAAAATAGCTGAAAATATGCCTGAGCATCCTGGCCGAGAGCAAAATAGCTAAAAAGATGCTTGAGCCCGCCGATGAGGGTAGCTAATAAGCTAACACCTGAACTAAAAAGCAAAATGGCTAAAAAGATGCTTGAGCATCCCGGCCGAGAACAAAATAGCTGAAAAGATGCTTGAGCCCGCCGATGAGGGTAGCTAATAAGCTAACACCCGAACTAAAAAGCAAAATGGCTGAAAATACGCCTGAGCATCCCGGTCGAGAGCAAAATAGCTAAAAAGATGATTGAGCCCGCCGATGAGGGTAAGCTAACAAGCTAACACCCGAAACAAAAAGCAAAATGGCTGAAAATATGCCTGAGCATCCTGGCCGAGAGCAAAATAGCCGAAAAGATGCTTGAGCCCGCCAATAAGGGTAGCTAACAAGCTAACACCCAAAACAAAAAGCAAAGCGACTAAAACTAAGCCTAAAGCACAAATCAGAGCAATTTTAAGACAAGACCCTCCAGCTCCTTGTGCCAAGAAGCAAGAGGCTCGGGGGCTACACTCAGATGGATGTACTCATAGATGCTGAACACAGTTCGAGTTAAGCAATAAAGCTAAAAAGGAGAAGCTGAAGACGCTTGAGATCTCCGGTCCTAAGTCTTTTCAGTACTAACAAGAGCCCAGAGTTTGTCAAGACAACGTTCTATACCGAGTTGTTTACATGGCATAGACGAAAGCCGGACAAGCACTCGACAAATCAAGAAAGGTTGTTGACACAAAGACCTACATATAACAAGTTGTTTACATGGCACAGAAGAAGGACAGAAAAGTAATCGACAAATCAAGAAAGTTTGTTAAGATAACACGCAGAGTTGTTTACATGGCAAGGACAAAAGCAAGACAAAGTACTCGGCAAGTCAAGTAACTCTGATCACTTGGACAAATCATCCAAAGAATAAACAAGGCATCTAGGGCAAAGAAGATATCAACAAAAAATCCTCATTCAAAAAGAAGTATAATGTCATATTACAAGGCGCGGGCATAAAGGTCAAATACATCAAACGTCATCATCAGGAGAAGAGATAACAATATTAAGATTATCTACAATTCTACTAGCTAAGTCTTTGACCTCAGGCTCCATCCTCTCAATGGCATCAATGTATTCTTGACTATCGGCTTCCTCTGCTATCTTGGACAAAGGCGCCTCTGGAGCAAGAACCCAGACCTGGGCCAGGACATTCTTGGTACACAGTTGGGCACACCTTTTCATGAACTCTTGAAAACGAGTCGGAATTCGAGGAATTAACTGAGCCCAAGATTGCCCATCATCCGCTGGAGTTCAAAGAACGTCGGCTACTGAACGAAAGGAGTTCCACAAAGCTTTCCAGTTTTCAGTAGCCGTCGCCAACTTGCCAGACAAGTCTTCAATAGTTTTTTGGTCCTACACAAGATCTCTATCAGCCCCATGCCTAATCAACTTAGCAAGCGCAAGTTCTTCCTCAGCATGAGTAATTACCTCCTCAGCCTTGTTGTGACTAGAACGAACAAGAGTCTTCATTTCATCAATGCCCTCCGAAAGCTTCTACTTTTCAACTCGGAGAGCTGAACAAGGCACCAAACAGCAAGTCAGCAGAAAGGAAAGTTTGAATACAGAAGGAAACAAAAGAACCCGCAATACCATTGCACTCTTTCTTCATAGCCTCCAAGTTCTTCATGGCCTCCGAATTCTTTAAAGCCTCCTGGATAGTAGCATCCCTCTGCTTCTCAGCCTCAACAACCCGGGCACAAAGAGCTTGTTCCTCCTTCTGATGCGTTTGATGCTTAGCCTCCATCTTAGCTCAACAGAGATCTAGCTCTATCTTCAGGGCGCTCAACTCAGAAGACAACTTCTTCTTGGTTTTCGACGAGAAAAAGAAGCCGGTATGGTCCTGAGAGAAGGACTGAACAAAAAAGAAAGAGAGAAAAAAGGCATAAGAACAGGAGAAAGATGAACATCCAAAGAAAGAACTTCAGAAAACTTACTTGGAGTTTTTCTCCAAAAGAAGTTGCAAAGGTCATGAAGTCTCCCCAAGAAGCGGTCAACTCTGACAACCGATGAGTGGCATCAAATTGATGAACCACATCTTCAGTAGAAAGAGGAGCGGAGGGAGAAGACGGTCGATGCGGAGAAGGCAAGATCAGGGACACATCATGGGAAGTCCTAGCTACCTCCCTAGATGAATCCACCGCCATGGCCATGGTCACCTCCGAGGCAACCAAGTCAGCAGCAGCAGCATCACCAGAAAGACTTGTCCCCTCCACAACCACTTCACCGACCGTGCGCTCAGAGTCCTGATGCTCAGTACTCAGTGGCAAACCAGAGGGCTGGCAAGAAGTCAACAGAGGGACGAGAGAAGATGAAGGCCTAAAAGTTGATAAAGGAACTCACCAATGAGAACAAGAGAAAAGGAGAACAGAAGCAAAGAGATGAAACCAGAATCCACTCACCCAGCTATCTTCTTCTTCGTAAAACAAAAAGAAGACCTCGCAGGGGAACCACGGTAGCAAAAACGTCCCCACCACTCGGCGGTAGGAGCGGTGTGGCCAGTACCAAAGCCCCAGAAGACCTCGGTACCAGAGCTATGGAAGAACCCGGTGCAGGAGCCTCAGAAGAACCCATACCCGACGACCGATTACTACAAAAAGATCAAGACCAAAGTCAGAACAAAGAGGAGGGATTCAACAGCAGGCAAATATGAAAATAACTCACCACCGCATGATAAGGGGTACATCATCATCCTCTTCTTCCTCAGTCTCGACTAAGGCCACCATAGCACCAGCTGAAAAAGGACAAAACTACTCGGTTAAAGATGAAAACAAGGAACAGAAGGACAGAGCGTATTAATGTGCTCACCTAAGAGCATGCTAGCTATAACTTGAATACCTAGAGAAGTACTCGACTGGCGAGCTTTCTTGACAATGGGAACACCAGAAGAAGAACCCGCCACTCACCCTCTCTTGCCAATGCTATGAGCAGCTCGGGGAACTAAACAAGGAACGTACTCTTCATATACGTCAGAAAATGCGGAAGAAACACCAGGGAGCGTTATGGTGGTTTGCGACTTACTGGTTAAAGAAGCCCCAGCAAGACTACTCCCAGCCCCCACAATGGCAGGAAGGTCGTGAAGTGGAATCGGGTCAACAAAGTTACGCCCTAATGCCTGTGAAAAGAATAAGACAAGGAGGATTAAGCAAAAGTAGATACAACAAAAATAAACACAAAAGGTACCCACGCAAAGAGAAAACAACTTACAGCTGGAGGCGGGTTCTTTGCACAGTACATGGGGAAAGTAAGCGGGGTGACGCTTGCTCCCTTCAGCATCTTTTGAAGGCGCTCGAGTACCTCTTCGTCGGTCAACTCAAGGGCAGGGACCATGCATGAAGGATCCTCAGCCCTAGAATACTCGAAGCCAAAGTTCTCTCGCTCCTTCAAAGGCTGAACACGACGGCGAAGAAAACTAGAGACGATTCTGAAACCGGTCAAGCCCTGCTGCTTTAGAGTGCTTATCCGCTCAAGGAACGGTTAGATCGCCTAGAGCTCGTCTGGCGTCAGGGAGTTCTTTTCCTACCGGTCATTAACCGAGGGACCAGATCCAGAATGTATGGCAAGAGAAGGAATCAAATTGGTGGCATAGAACCAATCAGCATGTCAATCCCTCATAGAATCAACCAGGTCATAGTCAAAGAACTTGCTTTTAAGACCCTGGTGAAACTGAATCCCACAGCCGCTAAGAACATTGGTGTCTTCACGGCGGGGTTGAGGCTTCAAACGAAAGAAATAACAGAAAAGAGAAAGAGAAGGAGGAATTCCAAGGAAAGCTTCACAGAGATGTACGAAAATAGAAAGATTGAGGACGGCATTGGGAGTTAGATGGTTTAGACTAACCCCAAAATAACCAAGAAATTGATGAAGGAAGGCGGAAGCAGGAAGGCAAAGACCGGCATAGATAAAGGAGACGAAAAGGATAATCTCACTAGGACCTGGAGCAGGGACCCGATGCTCGCCTGGAACTCTCCATTCAGCAATGCCCTTGCTCTAGATCAGAACATCACCGGTAAGCTCGTGAAGCTGGTCTTCAGTTGTTGTCGGAGCCGGCCAAGCTTTCTAGGCAGCCCTCATGGCCACGAACTCCTAGTTCTCGATCATGGAAAGAGACGACTCCTCATCCACAAAGGTTGCTTGGGACTTGCTCGCAGCTTTCTTCCTACCCATGTACTAACGGAAGCAAAAAGAACTAGGAAAAGAGAAGGCTCTAACAGCGGCGCTCAGATGGCGGCGGCAATGGCGACGGCGGAGTTACAAAGGCTAGGGTTTTTTTTCAAGGCAAAGGCAGGGTACCAAAGAAAAGGAGGAGAAAGGCCTTTAAATAGATTTTACACCGGTAAAAATGCGGCCCACCAGGCCCGTTTTAACATGGCATGAGGACGCAACGGTTCATTTACCGACGCAGCTAAAATGATGGATGGCTCAAATCCACACAATGGTACAATTCAATGGGCAGATTTCAGACTTATCCATCCAGCAAAATGGCAGAGTTACCACATGGCTGCAAAAAGAACTCATCAACCATGAAGCAACAAAAGGTTACCTCACAAGGAACATAACAACTCGGTTCTAACACAAAGAACTCAGGAATCTCATAGACAACTAGGACATCAGCAGAATAAAGAATGACAACTCAGAAGACAAGAATCTCTCTATTACAAATGACTTCAAAAGATACAAGATTACACATCTTACAAGACCCAACGGACTCAGAACTATGATAGGCAAGTAGCAAAAAGGAACCTAGAAACAACTAGGCTCTGGAACGACTACGTGCTCCAAATCGCTACTCGATAGAACAAACCGCATTCGGCTACACTGTTTTCTTCAAAGGATGGACGCAGTGCACCCAAGGTGGAAATTAGCAGAACAGCAGGACAACATGGAGCAGAGAAGGCCGGTAGGCATCTGTCTACCCAAGTCCGAAGTGATGCTGGATATGGTGTTGATCTGCACCGGACAGTCTCAAGACAAGCGGCGAGGATCAACCTAGAACTGCCAGATGAAGGAACGAAGCCCACATCACAAGACTTCCTCCAACTACTGCCACGTACATCCTGGTACATTACTGCTGTGGGATTAGTCTACCTCTAATCCCTTTCACAAGACTTCCTCCAGCTACGACAAGACATACGAAAACTACAAAATGCGCCCAGGGGCTGCTCTACCTCACAAACTACCATATTCATGACTATAGAGACTTCAGAACAAGCAACAAAACACTCAACGAACCAAAACAGCACTCTAGAAGGGTATTTATAGACCGAAGGAGCGGTACACATGGACTAGGAGAACCAACGAAACAAGCCTGAGAAGACAGAATTCAATGAAAGAGGACTTAGGCGTGAAGGAACAGTACTCAACAACAAGCATATTCAGGAGAATATACCAACACAGTACAACCCGTGAACAAAAGGCATTTACACTCAACCACCACCATACAACTACACCTGACAATAGTAGACTCTACATCTGACAACAGCAGACTACCAGAGAATATGCCAAGACCCTGTATCCAAGCTCTTTTGAACAATGCTCGGGGGCTGCAACAGGGGAAGTTTTCAATTCAAAGAACAACTCAAATTCAAGACCCTCCAACTTTTTGTTCCAAATAGTAAGAGGCTCAGGGGCTACACTCAGTGAGTGCACTTTTTTATTTAAAAAAGTGCACATCACTCAAAAGACTTCTTCAAGACAGATGACTTCAAGGACACATGACGAAAAGAACCCGGATACACGCTCGGGAGCCCTTCGATGAAGAATCAAGGCGATTTCAAGAAAAGACCCTCAAGCTCCTTGTGCCAAACAGCAAGAGGCTCGGGGGCTACATCCAAATGGGAGTACTTTTTTCTTCAAAAAGGTACACACCACGCGAGGATCTCATGAAGCGCTACACGGTTTCGCTCAAGAAAGCACTCAGACGAAGCTTGTTCCTGCTCGACAAGACTTGAAGGAACAAGACGAGGCTTCCAGAACTCAACCATGAAGTGCTCGGGGGCTTGTTGGCGCGGGACCCACGGGATACCCCGCAAGGAAGGGAGAAGAACTAGTCTAACTAGGATTCTTCCCTCTGTAATCTTAGTAGTAGTACTATTCTATAATCCTACTAGGAACTCTCATTGTAAACCGACTAGGACTCTGGCCTCCTGACTATATGAAGGAGGGCAGGGCTCCTTGAATCGGGGTTTAGAGAACAATTGTACAACACAACACTTTACAATGAATCCAACGCAAAGGCTAACACCGACTGGACGTAGGGCTATTACTCGATCAGAGATCGAGGGTCCAAACCAGGATAAATCGACTGTCTCTTGCGTTAACTGTCGAGTTTTGCATACGATGAAGCCCAAATAATACTGCCCTGAGGACCCCCGTGGCAGGCTATCGGTGGTCAAACATCGACAACTGCCAAGGTTGGTATTACCTTATAGATGTCTATGAATCAATTCACACTAGCTATTTGATATCTATGTAACTTTTCTAACAATCTGAATATATGAAAACTGTGTAGTACCATTGCCGAGAAGAGCGAGGAAGCCAAGGCATCGAACTCATGGAATTATGCTTCACAAAATGAGCAAATCACTAGGAGGATTGAGGATGCCCATCTCTGTTGCCGAGGGGAACAGAAGGCCACATGATCTAGTGCAAGCTACTAGGTTTGCCTCAGAGGCAGGTGTAGTAGTCAGCCATGAAGTACCAATTTTGATGCATTGGAAACAATACAAGGGGCAGAGGCCCAGCGCCGTCTATTGCGCAAGATTTGTGGATAGGCTAAATGTATGTATGGGTATCCCCTCTTAACATCCAACTCTGCTTTGAGCAACTTTAACAGATTCACTTTTCATTCACACTACTGTGTGCAGTGAAGGCTACGCATTAACGGTGGTCACTCACTAACAAAACAAACTTGCCAGAATGTAATGTAGTCTACAGTACTACAGGCATGCTACAGGTTGAAGAAAAAATACTCCATTGGTGTCCCTGCTGATCAGATCCATATGACCTCTCCTCTCTCATCCATGAACGATGCACAGTGGTGTGAACTTGTCAAGATTTGGTCTAGTGCTAAGAACAAGGTGTGTGAACCCATCGATTTTCGATCTAGTCTTGCGATGGTCTACTTGTGCTGTAGTGTAACACAAATGAAGCTATAGGAAACATCTAAGAAGAACAAGCGAAACCGTGCAAAAGTTAAGTACCACCAGGCTATAGGATCTCGCTTCTATGTTGTCCAGATGCAAAAATTTGTAAGTGATGGTTATGTTTTATTATTACTCTTGCCTTTGTATAAATATAAACTAAAACTCATGTGCGATATGAATAGAAGGAGAACAAGAGGAAGGCAGCAGAACACGATCAAGGACTTGAAGAAAAAAATGGTCCACCTAATGAAGATGTTAATGTTGTGGAAGTCTTCAGGGACTTCCATACCAACAGCAAAAAGGGCCTGAGTGATGCTGCAAGAGTAGCAGTTGTAAGTACCTTCTTTTGCTTCCCTTAAAATCTACTGAAGCCATTGCCATAAAAGAAGGAAACATAGCAAGAGCCTAGTGTTATGGAAATCTACTAAAATCTACTGAAGCTTATGTAATCTCTATCAGCAGTAGGCTGAGGAAGACCTATGCATTACTTGTTATGAATCAATCCTTGGGTTTCCAATTGAAGTCCTCTTACACTATCTGTAACCTAATGTTTTACTGATTGAATTTCATAGGAAGCTATGGAAATTATGCAAGCATAACCTGTTGCTAATGGGCAGCAACCAATGACAAGCTTCACCAGAACAAAGACAACCTTTTTTTGAAGAATACTGGTATCCAGACAAGCTCCACCAGCAAGGTCCTCTGTGTCTACTAGGGCAAGACCCCTCCTACGAAAGTGGCAACAACCTTGTTTGAAGAATACTGGTATCTAGACAAGCTCCACCAGAACAAAGACATCAACGGAGAGAATGCTTCGGAAATAGCTTGCTGCTGAATAGGAAAGTTCCACTTCCCTCGTCGATTAAGTGGATGAACTGAAGAGGAAGACAGAAAAGACTAAAAGAGAGTTGGAGGAATACAAGAAATAATAATAGGAGTACAATAATCTATGTGAGCAATGCACGTGCTTCAGCTCTTCTGGTAACTCTTAGTCTTCAACTCCTATGGCTTGATGCAGTGAACATTTGTGGTTTGATGTGTGGACTCATTTGCTGGTTTGATGTGTGGACTCGTATGCCAGTTTGATGTGGTGATACTCTGTCAGTGGTTTGCTGCTGACGTGTGAAATGTTAATTGTTGTTATTTGATTGCCATGCTAAATAGTTATGTAGTCAATCTATGTAGTAGTGACGATCTTGAATTACTTCTGTGACAAATTGATTGTACTCCACGTGGTAGAACCAGGACAGGCTATAAGGAAAATGGACCTTAGGCCCATTTACTTTGGATTTTGGTGTTTGATGACCAACACAACCAAATTGGACTAATGAATTTGCAAGTGATTGTTTTGTAGTCCAATAGGGTGCAAGATGTGACTTGGACAAAGGTGACGTGATGATCTTATGATTAACACCATAAGCAAGACCTTAGAAGAACAAGAAAAGACCCAAGATATCAAACAAAGTCCAAGCATGAAGATAGGAACCAAGCCGGACGCAAGATCGTGAAGAAACGAGCTCACAAAGGTGACCCGACGCTGGAAGGTGATCGACTGGACACTGGAAGGAGATCGACCAGACGCTCCGATCAGTGACTCAGCTACAGCAGGCATCAGCAATAGCGACTGGACACTGAATAGTAAAGTGACCGTACGCATCGATGGCACTGTTCATCATCCCAGCAACACGTTTAGTATTGACCAGACGCTGGCGGCTAATCGACTAGACGCAGGACTATAGCGTCTAATCGAGTACAGAAAGGTTCTAGAGCAGCGAAATTGCGACCGGACACGTCCGATGGCATGTGATCGGACACCGTCAGCGTCCGATCAGTCGATCGTGGCTCTAACGGTTGGGACGACCGAACGCGTCCGGTCAGGACGACAGCGGCATCCGGTTAGTAGCTGAAAAGCAGGATTTCATCCCCAACGGCTACTTTCATAGTGGGGCTTATAAATAGACCCCAACTAGCCAAATGAGTACTGTGGAGCTAAGGAAACATATCAAAGGTGCTAGTACACCATTTTAGTGATCTCCACTTGCATAGTGCTTAGTGATTCATTAGGTGATTAGCGTAGGTGCTTTGCGAAGTGTTTAGGTTGATTAGACCACCGCTTATGTGCTTGCTCTAGGTTTAGGCCTAGTATTTAGTGAGATTTGCATATCTCTTACCACTTGGTGCTTGCGCGCATCATTGTTGTACATCGGAGGGGCTTGTAGTCTTGCGAGATCACACCAACCGCGTTTGCGGTGTGGCCGCCACCGTGTACCGGAGGGAACAAGGCCCGCGGCATTTCGACTAGAAGCTTGATAGTGAAGACGGCAGGAGCATTCGAGAGAGGCTTGCCGGAAGGTACGTCGGAGACCCACTTGCGCGTGGGGAAGGGCCGAGGCTATCCACGAAGTTACCCGACCGAGAGCTTGGCCCTTGCGAGGGGATCCAACGAGGACTAGGGGGGAAGCTTGCACCCTTCTCGATACCTTGGTAAAAATACTAGAGTCATCGACGGGAGTTTGCATATCTCTACCTTGCTTTTTAGCTTCTGCATTTACATTATTTGTATTACTCCGTTTGCGGTAGAGATAGCAACACATTAGCAAAACCATAGTTGCACATTTAGATAGTTTATCTTTTGAATAGGTTTTGCTAAGGTTTAAAAAACAGGCCATAGTTTAAAAGTAGAATTTTGAAGTTACCTAATTCACCCCCCTCTTAGGCGTCACGGTCCCCTACATAGGCCACGTGATCAAATAAAAATGTGACATGTGGACGAACCAGTGCATGACACGTGAAATAGCCAGGACACGACATGTGGCCCATTAAAATCCAACACATGGAAGGAAATCATGAAGCCATGTGGCCATATAAAAATATGAAACATGGAAGGACAGCGCCGTGACTCTTGGTCGAATAAGAAATGGCCACGTGCACCAATAAAAATATGACACATGGTCCAATAAATAAGTGACACATGATCCAACCGCAACACCGACACGTGTGCCAATAGAAAACTGACATGTGGAACAACAGGGACCCAACACGTGGTCCACTAAGAATCTGAAATGTGCAAGAATCAGAGATGGCCACGTTGTGCAATAAGGTGACACGTACCCGAACCATCTCTAATGCAACCGGCTATAGCATGTACATGTGGGCTATAGTATATACATGTGGAAAGCATCTCCAACGAAAGCGCCCACCAGCGTGGCAAGCGCAGCCAAAATAGTTCTATGACGGTATGTTTTTTGTCACGGATCAAGACAATTCTATGATGATATTTTTGGATTCGTCATGGATGTTCAAGTGTGACACGACTTCTATGACAAAGTGGTTTTCATCAAAAATTCGTCATAGAACTGAAATTATGACGAATTTGGCTCCTTCAGTGACGGAAGTTGTTCGTCATAAAAGTGGATATTCCTAGTAGTGTTTGGTTTTTCCCTTTCTGGTCTCCCTGTCTTGTGCTTTTGATGGAATTTGATTTATTGTAGGTTTGAGGGTGATTTGAGTGGATAGATTCATGCTAGGACCTCTAAGGAGCGTATTTACCTAGTGTTTTGGGCACATTCCTCACGAGCGCTTACATCCATCAGTTTGAGGAAAATTTGAGAAAACCCCAACCCTTTTGATGGATTTTTTGATATGCATTGATTACATGACTCCTGGGTGATGATCTTTGGTGAATGGCTTCTAAGTGTCCAAGGGAACCACTCTGCAAAATTTCAGAATTTTTGGAGCTCGTTTGAATTTATTTCGATTTTTTCTTGGAGAGAATTCTGCTGAAATTTGTGCATGGCAGTTTTTCAAGTTGCTTCGATTGAGCTGATTTTCGGTGGAGATCTTCTCCTTGGTGTTTTAAGCTCCCCCACCAAGTTTCAAGTCCATTCGAAATCTTTTGTTTGCCTTTTGACCTTTTCTCCTCCGTGTGTCGAAAAAACTGGCTCAGGTCGGTTTTGCAAACTGGCTCAGGCCGGTTTTTGCTATTGGTTTTCAAGGTTGCTTGTTTTGATCTCCAGTTGCTTCCGTGGTTGTTCCGCTATCTCCTTGGGTATCTCTTGAGTGCATCTAGACATCAGTTAACGTGTGTTTACTCTTGTCAGAGTTTTTGGTGTTTTGGGTGCTTTGTTGAGCAGTGTTGGGACAACGGACGAAATCGAAAGAAAAAATTAGATTAGACTTCCATTCACCCCCTCTAGTCGTCATAGAGTATCTCCAATGGTTTTAAAAAAACACTTGGTAAATTAATGAGTTTTTCAAGTGACAAAAAAATTCGGAGGATATTTGTTGGCTTCCTTCGATGGTTTTCAAAATCTAGCTACTAAAAGCATCTTCAAGAGTACCAAATAATCCTTTCTAATCCATAATTTTTAAAAAGAATGAAAAAGATACATCTCCAACAACTCCTAAACTCACCTCTCAATATTTTGGCACTTTGGGAAAAAAAACCTTGCACGTAAAGATGTGCGGACTCCAGGTCGCGCGTATCTTCTTCCGCAGCGATCCAAGCGCCCGTATCCTTCGATCAATCTAAAGGTGGAAGGTAGAAAGAATAAATAGTAGAAAAAGGGTTCCTGATGCAAATGTACAAGAGAGAATGAATATATAAAAATGGTTATGATAATTTAGATATAGTATAGATTCGCAAAAAAATTAGATATAGTATAGGAGTCTGAATATAAAATTGTCTTCTATATTTTAGGAGTGAATTATTAAAAATTATTGGAGATGATCTTATTTATTTCTCCCAATATTTTTAGTGAGTTGAAAAACTCTATGGTTTTGGGAAGAAATTCGTGGGAACTCTTGGAGATGCTCTAAAAGATGGAAGGTAATTTTACATTAAAAAATCTCAAATTATTTCTAAATCATACCGACCACTTTTATAATTTATTTCTCTCTTGTACACATCCTATTGGCGCGATGATACGCGAGCGTATATATCCGCACGTACGGGTGGTTTTTTTCAAGTGCCAAAAGACTAGGAGGTGGGTTTGGAAGTTATTGGAGATTAGTTTTTTTCAATCTTGCTAAAATTCTTGGATTGAGAGAATGTTTTGGATACTCTTGGAGATGCTCTCACAAACCCTTGTGTAGGACATAAAACATAATCCCTCCGTACCTAAATAACTGTAGTTTTCGCTTTCCCATAAACAACTTTGACTATATATATATATATATATATATATATATATATATATATAGGGAGAGGCTATTCAGTAGCCGGCTACAAAATAAGTTATTTTGTAGCCACCTCCATTTACTATAATTTTATATACTAATTTACTATAATGTCAATACATATTTACGATAGTTGGGTTATTATAACACATGGGGATATTTACCATAACGTTATATTAAACCACTTAGTAAGGAGTTACTATAATCTCGTAAATTAACATAGTAATTATCATAACTCAAAGTGGCTACAGAATAAGTTATTCTGTAGCCAGCTACAGGATAGTAGTTCTATATATATATAACTTATTCTGTAGCCACTTTGAGTTATGATAATTACTATGTTAATTTATGAGATTATAGTAACTCCTTACTAAGTGGTTTAATATAACGTTATGGTAAATATCCCCATGTGTTATAGTAACCCAACTATCGTAAATATGTATTGACATTATAGTAAATTAGTATATAAAATTATAGTAAATGGAAGTGGCTACAGAATAACTTATTTTGTAGCCGGCTACTGAATAGCCTCTCCCTATATATATATATATATATATATATATATATATATATATATATATATATATATATATATATATATATATATATAATATTTATGGTACAAAATTTATATCATTAGATAGATCGTTAAATTTATTTTTATAATAAATATATTTGGAGATATAAATGTTGCACCCGTATTTTCTACAAATTCAATCAGACTTACGGCACAAAAACCAAAAGCGCGAGTTATTTAGGGACGGAGGAGTAGACCACGACTCATGAATTAAACGTGCAATCCCAGATAAACACCAAGATGCACACGAAAACTTACAAAATCGGAGCTATTACAATTTACATCATGAGATGAAGTAATATATATGACAGACTAGTTTAGAAGGAAGGCGTAGGTGATCCAACAGCTTAAAGGCGATAATAGCGGTTCGTCCTGTGCACCCGGCGTTGATTGAGCATTTAAGCCCCCGATCAAGGATCAGGAATCCCGTGTTTAGAATCTGAAATCAATAGAACATGAAGTAGCTAATCAGCAGAAATTGTTATCGAAAAAAAAAGAGATGAGTTTTAAGGACCCAACAACACATATGGATTCTTTAGGATTTGTGTAGTAAACCAATTATCTCCTGCAGAATTTACGCATCTCAGACAGAGGAAAATTGCTCAAACAGCTTAGGCACCGTTAAGAAAACCAGCCAGAATTCACTGTTTATGTCTGGTTTTTGATGTTCACGCTCTCACGAATTCTTCCAGATTTCTCCAAAATTCCTCCCAGCAAACAGGCTCTTAATGTTTGGACTAGTCTTGGACAAGAGACATGTAGTCTCAGTTTGGTGTTTCATCAGCATACATCATATAACGGTGGAAGAAAAAAATAATGTAGTGGTGCTGCTCAAGCACAGAGTAAAAAAGAAGTTTCAACCCTACCTTTTCGACTATGTTGGTCATCATCGTCTGAGGCTGGAGCAGGTGGGGGCTCGATGGCCGGATGAGCTGCAGATTCGCTGCCTGGGGCTGCTGGAGGCTTAGTGGCCGGGGCTGCCGGGGGAACGTCGCCTGCAGCAACCGGCAAACCGGCGTCAGGGCTGCAGTTGCCAGCAGCCAAATCACCGTCCGGCGACGCAGGGCGGCCACCTGGGCTCACTGCTGAAGTGCAGTGGAGATTTTTCCTTGTCGCAAAAGGTAAACATGGTGTTTTTCTAGGTAAATACTTTTGGGTAGCGAGGATCGCCCAGGCATGAAAAAAACTCTGGACCCGCGATCGCCTAGCAGCAAGCGTCATTATTTGCTCTAGGCTGAGCATGAGATTGGAGGCGATAAGACTACCTGTAGACCAGGGGGAAAACCTATCTGTAGGAGTGCTGCACAATGTCACTTGTAAGGGTATTTATATGTGTTTATTTACATACCAACCATGCTGGCGATTCAAAAAAGCGTGCGTTCATACCTTTGTCAGAACAAGGCGCGCGTTTATATCTTACAAATGTCAGGCAAGAGAGAGAGAGAGAGAGAGCGCGCGCATAAGTCACACAACTTGTCAACTTCAAGTCATTTGACCAGTCCAGTTTCAGTGCATCTTTCATGGCTGCAACCATTTCTTGAAAGAAATTCGATTGCAAGACGTGTCTCACATAAACAACTTGCTACAAGACGGCTCCACTCCAAAGCTTTGTTTGAAATAGTCCAAAAAGAGCAGCTAGCAAGTGGCTTGAACCAACGCCTACGAAGCTGTTCTCCAAAAGGCATGCATTCATGCATACCTTCGAATAGGAATGTCATTCAGAGTGGCTACCTTGTCTTGCGCGAGCCCAGTGTTGGTGATCTCCTGGCTGTACTAAGAGCATTGGCCTCTTTGGGAGCCATGTCACCTGGTGGTGTTGCTTGGCTTCTTTGTGCCATCATATTCATACACTTTTGCTGCCCACTGCTAGCGTTCTCTGATGAGAATGAAAATGATCGACAAGCACTCCTCTGCTTCAAGTCCCAACTCACAGATCCAGCCGGAGTTTTGTTGTCTTGGAGCAACATATCCATGGGATTCTGCAAGCTGCATGGGGTCACTTGCAGCACAGGGTCACCTCGCCGTGTTATTGCGCTAGACCTCGCATCACAAGGCATCACAGGTACCATACCACCTTGCATCGCCAACCTGAGCTCCCTGGCAAGGCTGCAGCTGTCAAACAATAGCCTCCGTGGTGGTATACCGCCAGAGCTCGGCCTCCTCAACAAACTCAGCAACCTGAATCTCAGCATCAACTATTTGCAAGGTATTATCCCCTCTGCTTTTGGAACCATTCCAGAGTTGCGAATACTAGATCTTGCTAGCAACAGGCTTAGTGGAGAGATACCACCATCTTTGGGCAGCACCCTTTCTCTCAGATATGTTGACCTTGGGAGAAATGCTCTCACCGGTAGAATCCCAGAGCGCCTAGCGAGCAGTTCAACAATCCAAGTTCTTAGGCTCATGAGCAACAGTCTTAGCGGTGAGCTCCCAAAGGCTCTCTTCAATACCTCGTCGCTTATTGCCATTTGCCTCCAAAAGAACAGCTTTTCTGGCTCTATACCACCTATAACTGCCAACTCTCCCCCTGTTAAACATCTTCATCTAGGGGAGAACTATCTTTCAGGGACAATTCACCCCTCACTAGGGAACCTTTCCTCCCTAGTAACCCTTCGTATTCAATATAACAATTTAGCTGGGGGCATACCAGAGAGCCTAGGTCATATTTCAACACTACAAATACTAAACTTAAATATAAACAATTTGTCAGGGCCTTTTCCAAAATCTCTCTTCAACATGTCCTCCTTGACAGATCTCGCTGTGGCAAATAACTCCCTTGTCGGAAGATTGCCCTCCAACATTGGCTACACGCTCCCAAACATCCAGGGATTAATCCTGTCAACAAACAAGTTTTCCGGTCCAATCCCATCATCTCTGCTCACTGCATACCAACTAGAACGGCTTTACCTAGCAGACAACAGGCTAACAGGGCTCATGCCGTACTTTGGGTCATTGCCAAATCTGGAGGCAGTAGATGTGTCATACAACATGCTAGAAGCAGGTGACTGGGAATTTGTCTCTTCACTCTCAAATTGCTCCAAACTGACCCAACTGATGCTTGATGGCAACAACCTCCAAGGGAATCTGCCAAGTTCCATTGGAAACCTTTCCAGTAATCTCCAGTCACTGTGGTTTAGGAACAACAGAATTTCTGGGCCTATACCACCAGAGATAGGTAATCTGAGGAGCCTCAGTATTTTATTCATGGATTACAATATGTTCACTGGAAATATACCACCAACAATTGGAAACTTGCACGACTTGGTCGTTCTAGCATTTGCACAAAATAGACTCTCAGGCCCAATCCCTGAAATTATAGGTAATCTTGTTCAGCTGACTGATATTAAATTGGATGGAAACAACTTGAGTGGAAGAATACCTGCAAGTATAGGAAGTTGCACTCAACTTCAAATACTCAATCTTGCACACAACTCGCTAAATGGGACTATACCAAGTAGAATCTTCAAAATTTCTTCGCTTTCTGAAGAATTTGACTTGTCAAATAATTACTTGACTGGAGGAATACCAGAGGAAGTTGGCAATCTCATTAATCTGGAAAAACTTAGCATCACAAACAACATGTTGTCTGGCTACATTCCATCCGCTATTGGCATGTGTGTGGCTCTTGAGTATCTAGAGATGCGAGACAACTTCTTTGAAGGAAGCATTCCACAGACTTTTGTGAATTTGAGAAGCATCGAGGAGATTGACATTTCTAAGAACAGATTGTCTGGAAACATCCCAGATTTCTTCGAAAACTTGAGTTATCTGCATCAACTCAATTTATCCTTCAACAGTTTTAGTGGAGCAGTTCCAAGTGGTGGTATTTTTGGCAATGCTAGTGCAGTTTCAATTGAAGGAAATGATGAACTGTGTACAAGAGTTCTGACAGGAGGTGTGTCTCTTTGTCCAGCAATGGATAACAGGACAAGGAAACACACGTCACTGGTACAAGTCATAGAGATAGTAATACCAATTGTTGCTGTTGTTATAATCACTTGCTTCTGTCTCGTGACATTCTTTTGGAGGAAGAAAATTCAAGTAAAGAAATATTTGCAGCACCACAAAGAGCACAAGGAAAACATAACATACAAAGATATTGAAAAGGCAACAGATATGTTCTCTTCTGCTAACTTAATTGGCTCTGGTTCATTTGGAATGGTTTATAAGGGCAAGCTGAAGCTTGAGGAAGATCAAGTGGCTATCAAGATTTTTAACCTCAGCACATATGGGGCACATAGGAGCTTCCTTGCAGAGTGTGAAGCCCTCAGAAATATCCGCCACCGAAATCTTGTTAAAATAATTACTCTATGCTCCTCAGTGGATCCAACTGGAGCAGACTTCAAGGCCATAGTCTACCCATACATGCTGAATGGGAACCTGGATATGTGGTTACATCCGAGGGTCCATGAACACAGTGAAACAAAGACTCTGACTTTCTTTCAAAGAATCAATGTAGCATTGGATGTAGCATGTGCTTTGGATTACCTTCATAACCAATGTGCATATCCACTAATACACTGCGATTTGAAGCCAAGTAATATTCTTTTGGACCTTGACATGGCTGCATATGTCAGCGACTTTGGCTTAGCAAGGATATTATATGCTAGATCAGATGCATTTCAAGATAGTTCAACAAGTTTGGCTTGCATGAAAGGATCCATTGGATACATCCCACCAGGTGAGATGAGCTTATATCTAAGTAGTTTATTCCGTTTGTTCTTTATAGTATCGGCAAAAAGTGAATTATTCTAACTTTACTATGTCTGCAAACATTCGTGCAGAGTATGGCATGAGCAGAGAGATATCAACCAAGGGTGACGTTTATAGTTTTGGAGTGCTCCTGCTAGAAATGCTAACAGGGTATCGTCCGACTGACGAGAAATTAAAGGATGGTATAAGCCTGCAAGATTTTGTCGGTCAATCATTTCCAAATAATATCTACGAGATTGTCAATCCCGTCATGGTACAAGACAGCATCAATGCAGCCAAAGTGATGCAGAACTGCATCCTTCCATTGGTTAAAATAGGATTGTCCTGCTCCATGGCATCACCAAAAGAACGACCAGGAATGGATGAAGTTTGTAACAAGATCCTTACCATCAAGCATATATTATCAAAAATGCATTCTTCATCATAGCAATTAGCGTATATCAGTCATAGTGATGGCTGTTAGACTGTAAATGTATATATGCTTGTGTATATGGGCCTGGGCCTTGGTATAGTCGGCCGGTCCTCTATTTGGTTAGAGAGATACGAGGAGATCTCGTTTGGTCCTGTTTCTATAAACCACGAGATCTCCTCTCCCCTATATATATGTACCTAGGTCTCTCCAATCAATCAATCTATTATTCCACGCAATCCTTATTGCTTTCATGGTATCACGAGCTTAGTTTTTTCCCCTTCCTTTCCTGCCTGTCGCCTCCCTTGTGTGCGCCCGCCGCCTCCCTGCCATGGCCGGAGCCACCCCCCCACCGCTTCCTCTGCTGCTGTTGTCGTCGATCCCGACGCCGCTGCTGCCGAGTCCAAGGAGGAGCGTGCCCGTGCGGCCACGCAGGCCGACCCCGCCGCTGCCGCTGCCCTCCAATCCACGGAGACGTGCGTCCGCGTGGCCGAGCAGGCCACTGCTGCCGCTGCCCTCCAGTCCACGGAGGTGCGCGCCCGCGTGGCCGAGCAGGCCGCTGCGGCTCGACTCGCCAAGGAGGAGCGCGCTCGCGCGGCTCAGGCCGCTCGCGACGCCGCCGCTGCTCGTGCGGCTGACGCAGAGCGCGAAGCTGCCGTCGCTCAGCAGTAGCAGGACGCGGCTGATGCGCGACTTCAGGCCGCCCTTGACCGCGCGGCTCAGGAGCACGCTGCGGCCACTCTGCCTTTGGAAGACGACGCTGCCCCTGACGACGCCGAGGATGCTGAGGATTTCGCCTTTGCCGACGGCGGCGATCCCCATCTTCGCGTCGTTCTGCTTCAGCATGAGGCCGCGGCCCTCCTCAACCTGCACGCCTAGGCTGTGGCCGTGCAGAACATCCGACTGCTCGTCCCGCTTGTCCTTGACGTCGCCTCCGCCTTCTATGGCTGCTGGCGTCAGTCGTTCCTCCTCGTCGTCGGCCGCTACTCCCTGGAGAGCCATGTCCTCTCCGACGCTGCCACCCCCAACTCTCCGGATTAGGCGCGCATGGACTGCGTCGTGCAAACTTGGATCACCGCCACCATCACCGACGCCCTCGTCGAGGCCGTGATCGAGTTCGGTACCACCGCCCGTGCCTCCTGGCTCGCCATCGAGTCATAGTTCCACGGCAATCGCGAAACTCGTGCTCTCCACCTCAACGCCGCCTTCCGCAACTTCAAGCAAGGCGACCTCGACATCACTGCGTACTGCCAGAAAGTCAAGGGCATGGCAGACACCCTCCGCGACCTCGGCGAGCCCGTCAACGACATGACTCTTGTCCTCAATCTCCTGCGCGGTCTCAATGGTCGTTTCGAAGCCATTGGGCTTCACCTTCGCCGCAGACGTCCGTTTCCTACTTTTCTACAGGCCCGCAACGATTTGATCCTGGAGGAACTCACTATGGCGGAGTCTGCTCCGCCTCCTTCGGCTACGGCCCTGACTGCCACCTTCGGCAGCGCTCGGGAGCCCGCGCCCACGTTCATCACTCCACCAGCCGCTCCCCAGCAGCGGTTGCCGAACCACCAGCAGCAGTCCGGGGGAGGCAAGCGCGCGCGGCGCGGCAAGCACGGCGGGGCAGGCGCAGCAACTCCAACAGCGCCTTCCCCAACGACAGCAGCACCCAGCAGCAGCAGCAGTGGCCCAATCTTCATCAGCCATGGACCAGATCCATCAACATGTGCCTGGACCTCGGCCCTCGACGCTGCCACACCCGCACACACTTCTCGCTGGTGTACAGCAGGGGCCCGATGGACCGCAGCAGCTCCCTCAGGTGCTTTTGATTGGCGCTCAGCAAGGCTGGGGCGTCAATCCTAGCATCCAGCAGTGGGCGCTTCCTCCGGCTGGTCTGTACAGCCCAGCCATCGCGCCACCTGGCTGGGACACTTCCAGCCTCGCCGCGAACTTTCAGACCATGTCGCTCCAGTAGCCTACATCGAGCAACTGGTACTTCGACTCTGGAGCCTCCAACCACATGACTTCAGACGCCGGTATAATCACCGTGCCTTCCCCTCCATATACTTCATCTCCATCCCATATTGTTGTCGGTAATGGGAACCTTCTTCCTGTTACCTCCACTGGCGTGACATCTTTTCCACATAATCTTCGTCTTAATAATGTCCTTGTTTCACCTGGCCTTATTAAGAACCTTGTTTCAGTACGCCAGTTTACCTCTGACAACAATTGTTCTGTGGAGTTTGACCCTTTTGGCTGTTCTGTGAAGGATCTTCCCTCTCGAAGAGAGATCGTCAGGTGTGACAGCTCTGGTCCTCTCTATCCGTTGTAGTTCCTGGAGTCTGCGTCTGCTCTCCTCGCCACTACCAACCCTTCACTTTGGCACCAGCGTCTTGGTCATCCTAGCCATGAAGTTTTGTCTAAGCTAGCACAGTCATCCGCTATTCCATGTAATAATAGTGCTAGCCAAACATTGTGTCATGCTTGCCAGTTGGGTCGTCATACTTGTTTACCCTTTCATGCGTCCTCTTCCAGAACCACTCATAATTTTTAGTTAATACATTGTGATTTATGGACGTCACCTATACCTAGTGTTTCTGGTTGCAAGTATTATCTTGTCATACTTGATGATTTTTCGCATTATCTCTAGACTTTTCCGCTTCGGCTAAAGTCTGACACCTTTCCTACCCTGTCTAATTTCTTTGCATATGTGGCTACACAGTTTGGTGTCCCCATTCAGGGTATTCAATGCGATAATGGACGTGAGTTCGACAATCATACTTCCCGCACCTTCTTCCTCTCCCACAGCGTCCAGCTCCGGATGTCCTGTCCTTATACCTCGCCTCAAAACGGTAAAGCTGAACGCATTATTCGTACCATAAATAATGTTGTTCGCTCCCTCCTGTTTTAGGCCAGTGTCCCCTAGCCTATTGGGTTGAGGCTCTTTCCACCGCAACCCTCCTCCTTAACATTCTTCCCACCAAGACACTCAACTTCTCCACCCCACACATGGTGCTCTATGGGTCTCCACCCTCTTATGACCACCTCCGTGTCTTCGGGTGTCGCTGCTACCTCAATCTCTCCGCCACTGCTCCCCACAAACTCGCCCCTCGATCTTCCTTGTGTGTCTTTCTCGGGTATTCCCCTCATCACAAAGGTTACTGCTGCCTCGACCGGTCATCCAACCGGATCATCATCTCCCGGCATGTGGTCTTTGATGAGGCGTCCTTCCCATTCTCTAAGGATCCTGGTCGTCCCTCACCCTAGGATTTTAAGTTTTTGAGCTCCACTGACCCTGTGATGGCTCCCCCAGCGCTGTCATTTTTTTACCCGCATGCACTTCTGGTGACTCCGCACAACCACGTGTGGCCCTTCTTCTAGGGAGCAGTGCCCCTTGGGTCATTGCTGCTCCCTTGGACTCCGGTGGCCTACCCGCCGGCCAGGTCTCGCCTACAGCTGCCTCGTCGTCACCGGCAGCTGGCTTGGCTGCTCCCCCGACGGCTGGCAGCAGCTCCCCGTCGCGGTACCCAGCGGCCGGCAGCACCTCCCTAGGGTGCCCGATGGTCGGCTACTCACCACCTCCAGCCGGTCATGTCGCACCCACCCCAGCTGGACCGCCGCCTGGCTTTCAGCGCTAGGCTAGCCTCGTCTACCACCGACGCCCACAGCCTCCTCCGCACGATTTGGCTATCCTGGTGCTGGTCCCTCCGGTTCGGCTGACATACAGCCGACGTCCGTGATCTGCTTCTACGCCGCCAGTCGCTCTAGCTACTGCGTCTCCGATCGCTGCACCACCATCCCCACCAGTTCCTCCTGTTCACCTCCCCGCCGGGGCGGTTCCCATTGTCCCTGTGGCTAACCAGCATGCCAGTTTCCGACAACCGATCACTCTTCAGGCGGTTTCCCTATCGCCTCTTCCGCGGACTTATCGCGCCGCACTTGCTGATCCAAATTGGCGTGCCGCTATGCAGGATGAGTTTTCAGCACTGCTTTCCAACCACACTTGGGATCTTGTACCACGCCCATCTAGATCCAATGTGGTGACTGGCAAGTGGGTCTTCAAGCACAAATTCAAGGCAGATGGTTCTCTCGAGCGCTACAAGGCACGCTGGGTTCTTCGTGGCTTTACTCAGCGCCCTGGCATTGACTATGATGAAACTTTTAGCCCTGTTGTGAAGCCCGCTACCGTCCGGATTGTTCTGTCTCTGGCTGTTTCTCGCAAGTGGCCGGTACACCAGCTCGATGTGAAGAATGCTTTTCTTCATGGGCATCTCTCAGAGACAGTGTATTGCACTCAGCCTTCAGGTTATGTGTCGTCTGAATCGCTCTTTGTATGGACTCAAACAGGCGCCACGTGCATGGTACAGTCGTTTCGCCAGTTTCCTTCTTCAGTTGGGTTTTGTGGAAGCCAAGACAGATACAACACTCTTTGTATACTGTCGTGGCTCTGAGACTGCTTATCTTCTGCTGTATGTGAATGATATGGGCTGACAGCTTCTTCTCCAGACTTGCGTCATCGCATTATTGCAGCCCTACATCGTGAGTTTTCTATGAAGGATTTAGGCGAACTTCATCATTTTTTGGGCATGCAAGTTCAACGCACTGCTTCTGGGTTATTCTTGTCACAACACCGGTACATGTTGGACATCTTGGAACATGCTGGTATGGCTGATTGCAAGTCGTGTGCCACTCCAGTTGATATCAACCCGAAGCTCTCTGCCGATGGTGATCCTATTTTTGATGCTACAGATTACCGTAGTCTTGCCGGCGCATTGCAGTATCTCACCTTCACACGGCCTGATATTGCTTATGCAGTACAGCAGGTGTGTCTACACATGCACGACCCGCGGGAACCTCATCTTGCAGCTCTGAAGCGGATTCTTCGCTATGTTCGTGGTACTTTGGACTTGGGCCTTCATATCCATGCCTCCAGTCAGTCTGATCTTGTGGTCTACTCAGATGTAGATTGGGCTGGTTGTCCTGACACTCGTAAGTCCACCTCGGGCTATGCTGTGTTCCCCGGTGACAACTTGGTCTCCTGGTCCTCCAAGCGCCAGAACACTGTCTCCTGCTCCAGTACTAAAGCTGAGTACCGTGTTGTAGCTAATGCGGTTGCAGAGGCTTCCTGGTTGCGCCAGCTATTGTCCGAGCTACATACACCTCTGCGTCAAGCAACGTTGGTGTATTGTGACAATATCAGTATAGTTTACATGTTTTTCAACCCCGTTCAGCATCAGCGTACCAAGCATATTGAGATCGATCTTCACTTCGTCTGAGAACGAGTGGCTCTTGGTACTATCTGCGTTCTTCACGTCCCGACGACAAGGCTTGCCTTCTTCTGTCTTCACGGAGTTTCGGTCTAGTCTCAACGTTCGCAAACACGGCGCTGTGACTGCGGGAGGGTGTTAGACTGTAAATGTATATATGCGTGTGTATATGGGCCTGGGCCTTGGTATAGCCGGCCGGTCCTCTATTTGGTTAGAGAGATATGAGGAGATCTCGGTTTGGTCCTGTTTCTATAAACCACGAGATCTCCTCTCCCCAATATATATATGTACATATGTCTCTCCAATCAATCAATCTATTATTCCACGTAATCCTTATTGCTTTCAATGGCTGTATAAATTGCTCACGTACAAGATGAAATCATGTTGTTTAATCCTTTGGTATTAATTTACCCAATGTTTGGCATTTGCAGTTGAGCAGTTCATATCCATTTTTTCTTGTATTTATCGTCTTGCGGATTTGAAGAATCTCAGTTCAAGCAAGCATTTCTGTTTCTGATCAAATGATCAACTAAATCCTGATGGGCTTAACTTGAAGAAAAAGAGAACATTTGCGATGCGCTATTTCAGGATTGTTGTACTCTGAGCAGTGAAAGCAGGGCAGTCCCAACCCAGACACTTCTTAGTAGACATGTTCATGGGCCATCCGACCCTACCCGGCCCGCCAGTGCATTGGGTCAGGTTAAGGGCCAGGATTTTCGACCCGTGGCCAGACCTAAAGTGCGAAAACCAAACCCAAGAAATAGCCCAACCCGATTGGCCCACCAGTGTGTCGGGTCAGGCTCGGGCGAAACATTTGACCCCAATCATTTTTTCCAGCCCGACCCAAACCCGATATTTGATCAGGTCTACTTAGTAGTTTTTATGACATACCATGTCATGTAGACACCAGTTAACAAACTACAGATACTCCCTCCGTCTCCGAATATAAGGCATGCACGTATTTCAAAATTCAAACTTTGTTATCTTTGACTAACAATTAGGCTAATTATATCAAGCGTTTGTATTATAAAAGTAGTTGCATTAGATTTGTATTTAGAAATACTTTCTAGTGATCAAACTTTTGTTCCTATAAGTTGCATATTATAAGAGAAACTATAGGTCAAAATATGTTCTTGAAGACCGCATCAAGTCAAATCGCGCCTTATACTTGGGGACGGAGGGATTATTACGCAATGTCTACTTGTGGCTATAAATAAACCTCTAATCACCTTTCTCCTTCCCCCAATCCATTTTCCTTCGCACTCTCCTATCGTGAGAGAGGCCCTGATGGACATCCAGTGGATTCAGGAATCAGAATATTAGCCCTCTCTGATTTTCTTGATGTCTGGGACTTGACCCATTGTGTAGCTGCAACCGGATGTACAGGATGATCATCGTTGTAGATTCATAGAATCCGGCCAGTATTCAGTAAAATCAGCTTATGTGGCCTTCTTCAATGGGGCTGTTTATTTTGGGTCGTGGGAGCTTATTTGAAAATCTTGGGGACCTAAGAGATATTATTTTTTCCTATGGCTAGCAGTGCATAACAGCTGTTAAACTGCTAATAGACTTTCCAGCAGGAGACAATTCAACATATTTTGACAAATTGTGTCTTCTCTAGATAAGTTTAGGGAGAAACATGCGGAAAAATCCCTCTCTCGTTTCCATATCTACATTTTTTCATCGGAAACGAGATCAGGTCGGAAAAGTTGGGATCGGAAACGTGCGGACATACAGAAATGGAGAAATACAGACGGAGAGCCGAAAAATTAAGTTAGCATCACATGATCTAATATTCTCAAGTATGTATGTATAAAGTCACACAATAATATACACGTATGAAGATCAATCTAATATTCACTTGCATGCCATGTGTCAATATCCATCCCAATGGATTATACTCAAGAGAAAAAAAATCTTGTCTTGGTCTTTGTGATATCCATCTAAATGGATTATCTAGTTTCTTAAACTTTAGCCTTTGTGCAGGAATCTGTTTCTTGTATTTTTCTTCTCTCCTCCTTGACGCTATTGCCAAATCGGCAACTTGTTCTATATGGCACCATATTAAAGGGCATGCTTCCTACAATCCAGTCCCCTGAATTTTGGGTGACGTTCAAGCGACTGGAAACCGGCATCCATAGAAAGGGAGGGGCCCGACTGCCCGAGGGTGGCCGTTGACAGGCGGTGGTGGCGGGTTGGCCCGACTGCCCGAGGGGAATTTTTTTTAATTTTAACCCTTTTTTGAATATAATTTTAAATCTAACACTGTCGGTTTTTTTTTAAAACTAACACTTTTGGCCGCGCCTATTGCCATGGCGCGGCCAAATGCCTATGCCGCGCCATGTATGGCGGCGCGGCAGAGGCCTTACGTGGCGGCGACCATCACCGCTGACCGCTGATGTGGCAAGGCTCTGCCGCGCCACCGATCTTGGCGCGGCACTGCCGCGCCCTGATCTGTGGCGCGGCAGAGCCGGGTATAACCACCGTCGCGGCCTCTTGCCTGAGTAGTCGGCGTTCCGCGAGAAACGCAGCAAGACAGTGCCGCCGCGCCCGCCTTCGCTTGCGCCTGCTCGCCGTCGAGGACGCCGTCCGCCGCGGCCGTGTCCGCCCATGCCAGCTAGCCCGCCCGCGCCAGCAAGCCAGCCGAGGCAGTAAGCGAGCCGCGCCAGCCAGGCCGCCGGCCGCCCGGTGCAGCCACCGCGCCCGCACGCAGGCGCGCCTCCCCCTCCGGCCCTAACCTCCGGTCACGCAGGGCGGCTGCCCGCCTAGGTGCTGCAGCGAGGTACTCCACTAATATAGTTAGCACAGTTAATAAAGCTAGTAAAATTATCAAAGTATAGCTAATATAGTTAGTAAAGTTAGTTAGTTTAGTTAGTATACGTAATATAATAAGTTAGTATAGGTAGTAAAGTAAGGTAGTTTAGTTAGTATAGTTATTTACTTTAGTTGTACATTGGATTTAGTCTAATAAGTTGTTGTAGTTAACCTTGTATAGATGTTAATATTTGATTAGTTAGTATAGTTATAGTTAGAAAATGTAATAATGTTAGTATGGACATTACGTATGATAATTTCGACGACTTGATGAAGTTTCTTGAAATGCTTTTGCAGATGGATTGTTGTGTTAGAGTTTTGTTCGGAGGAAGTGTTAGGAGAGAAGATGGTATGTTTGAGGATATGGAAGAAGAATTGGAATGGTTTGATGAACCTCCTAGCTTCAACGACTTTTGTGTCCGTTTGAATACAAAGTTTGGGATGATTTCACACTCAAGGGGAGGTTTGATACTAGGAAGACTAGGGCACACTATGTCCTCATGCCCTTGCGCGACCCTGCTCACTAGTCCCGCTACACTAGGGTTCTCCAAGGTTCCAATGTGCCCATGGCTGAGGTGGTGGTGGAGAATGGGTACATGATGCATGGTGTGCAGGACGGCCCATCCATTGATGGTTTTGGAGGCAATGAACAAGAATTAGGTGTCGAAGGGGAAGCAACTCAAGATAACATGGATTTGGACGGTCAGTTGACGCAGGAGCAGTTTCATTCAACTGCAGTAGGCTGTATAAGCAATGACTTCGATGTGAATGAGTTCGAACAGGAAGAGAAGGAGCAGGAGGAGGACAGGATCGGTGATGTAGTTAGCAGTGATTCAGACGATTCAGATGATGACCAAGGAGGTACAGATGCCGTGGCAACACCGGCTGATGCCATGCCAGTACCGGTTCATACTATGCCATTACCAGTACGAACCAAGGTTTTACATGGTGTCCATGTTCAGGGTAGACTAGTCATAGATTTTGCTGCAGATGATAACCCCTATGATTCATGGGCCAGAATTAGCGAAGCACAGCAGTATGTTCCACCACCACCTTACACAGCGACTGAGCTTGAGCAACTAAGGTCCAAGAACATACCTTTTAGGGGCGTTCTGAGCTATAGGGATGTCAGCATAACGGATATGGCAGTTTGTGATACCGGTCTCTAGTTGTGTAGGAATTCATTGTATAACCATGAGAAAGAACCCCTTAGGAAGGGGATGATATTCAACACAATGTCAAAGATGAAACTCTTCCTTCAGAACTATGCTGTGTACCACCATAGACCGTACATCGTCACTCATTCGGACCAAGAGTTGAGGTACCACTTGATATGCAAAAATGGTTGTTTGTGGAGGTTAAATGCATGAAGGAGACAGAGTGATGGCAAGTGGAGGATAACTAAAGTTGTTGAACCCCACACTTGCCTAGACAATAGGGGAAAGGAAAATCATCAGCAGATCACTACACGTTACCTTGCCCATCGTATATTGGGGCTCGTTGATGACAATAACAACATCTCAGTGTCTTCTTTACAACAATGTATATCTGGATTCGTTAGGTATGATGTGTTGTACGGAAAGGCTTGGCGTGCTAAGCAAATCGCTCTCGCGATTCGATGGGGTACTTGGGAGGAAGCATACAACAGGGTGCCCCGCATCTTATGTGCAATGCATTATTACAACCCTAGCTTGAAGTGGTTTGTGGACACTAGAGGGATGTTTTTTCGGGACCCATTGAGGCATGTCCTCTATCGTGTGTTCTGGTCGTTCGCACAAACAGAACATGCATTCTAGTTTTGTCGGCCAGTCGTACTTGTTGATGGCACTTTCCTGATAGGAAAGTACAGGGGCACCTTGATGATGGCTGCTGCTGTTGATCTTGAGGACCAGATAGTACCCGTGACTTTTGCTTTGGCAGAGGGAGAGAATAATGAATCATGGTCTTGGTTCATGCGGCTTCTACGTGTGCAAGTGCTTGGCCCAACTCGCACTATATGTTTGATCTCTGACCATCACGCAGGGCTTCTTAATGCTGTAGGTGAGCATATAGATGGGTTCCCGCCTCTAGTACATAGATGGTGCATGAGACACTTTGCCGCAAATTTCTGGCGGCGTCAGCGGAAGAAGGAGGTATGTGACAAAGTAAAGGCTCTATGTTGTGTACGTACAGAGCACGAGTTCAAGGAGACAAAGAGAGAACTAGACAAGATGGTAAATGCAGCGGGAAAGGCCTGGTTAGAGGCACAGATGGAACATAAGGCTCAGTGGGCGTTAGCATATGACGAGGGGGGTTTTAGGTATGGCATCATGACTACTAACTCCTCAGAGTCCTTCAACCATGTATTCAGCGGAGTTCGATCGTTGCCTGTATCTGGAATTGTTGAGTTCTCCTTTCATAAGTGCAACGAATATTTTATGAAGAGGTGGGAACTTGCACAGAGGAATATAGCTGAGCAGGGGCATTTTGGAAAGGCCAGAGCTGAACATTTGAAGGAGGCCAAGGAATTGGCCAAGCAGCACACCGCCGAGCCGTATGGACCCCGCCGCCATATCTTTAGTGTACGGGGCAAGGGTGGCACAAGCTTGGGCGGCGAATGTTATGGTGGACGAAACTACCAAGTTGATCTTGAGAAGGTAGAGTGCAGTTGCAACGTCCCTCAGATCATGCATGCCCCTTGCTCTCATATGATCATGGACTGCAGGGTTCGTGGGTACAACTATGAGGATCTACCATATATGTCAACCTTGTATCTCCGTTTGAACACCGTTAGTATTTGGGAGATGAGCTTCGAGCCATACCTAGACCCAACACAGTGGCCACCTTATAATGGTTATGACTACGTGCCGCATCTGGATCTAATGAAGGTAGGGAAGGGTAGAAGGAAGAAGAAGCGACTGAAGGGGGACATGGATGCTATGAGAGGGTACAACGAAGACATGTACGACGGGGGAGACTTCAATGAGACCATGACAGGAATCTTTGCTCCGTTTGCAAGCAATCTGGCCACAAGGCTAGCCGGCATAGAAGACAACAGGTGATTTTATATTGTGTTCATATTACATAACAAGTAGTTCAAATTGTGCTATGGTACATAATGTTTATCTAAAAAATATTAATTTGAATACTCTAACCCTTTGTTTATTATTTTGTAATAGGATGGCTCCTCCCACGCCGCACCAGCTGTACCCCTTTCTTGATGTGGAGTACGACGACCCCCTTCTTCTACTAGACGATGAGGTTTCCAAGAGGCGTTCAAGGGATCCTTACATTCATGGGACTTAGTTCATTACGTCAAACTTATGTCGAATGAATATTATCGTTGAAAACTTGTACTCATAAACAAATGAAAATATTATGTGCCAACTCGTCGTCCATTTATTAGCTTCATGTTCGTTTTGTACAGCACTTGTAGTTTAGCACAACACCGACAACAACTAAATTGTTGCTGGCTGGCCATTGGCTGACCGCGTCACTAACGCGCCATGTACAATGGCGCGTCACTGATGCGCCATGTTGCTTCATGTTCGTTTTATAAATTTTGAATGCATGATACAAACAGTTGTGATCAATTAAGATCGATCATGGGTAATTCGAGTACATGATACATGGATACAATACATCAGTAGTTCAAATCGAATATAAGACAACACAATAGAATTTCTACTACACTGCTACATTGATCATTAATAATGCATGGAACTAACAGATGTCGCAATCAAAAACTCTCAGTCAGAAACATATTGAGTTAGCAACTCATCGTTCGAGTACCAATCCTCAACCACAACCCTGTTGCTGTGGCTAGGGTCACCTGCATTGCGCTGATCTGCCTTTCGCCTGTATTAAGCAGCCTCCGCTTCATCTGTGGCCTCTGCGGCCTGAGTGTAGAACACGTCGTCATCCTCCTCCGCCTACAAGCCCACCTCTGCTAGAGCGATGAGCTCGCTCAGTCTGGCAGTGTCGTCCTCAGCCTCCTCCACCGGCAAGCCCGCCTCTGCTAGAGCAATGAGCTCGCTCAGTCTGGCAGTGTCATCCTCAGCCTCCTCCGCCGTCAAGCCCGCCTCTGTTAGAGCGATGAGCTCGCTCAGTCTTGCAGTGTCCCCCTCCTCCTCGTCCCCCTCATCAGACACCACAATCGGTGATTTAATGGTGCGACCATCTCGCTTTCTGTGCTCATCTAGCTTCTTTTGTTTTGCTTTTGGAGGTTCTTCGGTGAAAGGTCCTAATGGCTAGACGGGGGGGGGGGGAGGGAGGGGTGAATAGCCTAATAAAAAAATCTACAACAACACTTAACAAAAGGTTAGACAATTATGAGGTGAAGCAAGTGTTGCGCTAACCTACTTAAAATGCAAGCCACCTACCACAATTCTAGTTTAGATAGTGTCGATTCACACAAGAGGTATGACACCACCCTATGTTAGTGTGCTCTCAAAGACTAACTAAAGAGCCACACCAACCAAGCAAGCAAGCTCTCACAACTAGCTACACTAAAGAGCTTGTCAACTAGTTTGCGATAAAGTAAAGAGAGTGATTAAGATAGTTATACCGCCTTGTAGATGAAGAACCAATCAATCACAAAGATGAATAACAATAAAGACCAATCACCTCGGAATCAATGATGAACACAATGATTTTTACCGAGGTTCACTTGCTTGCCGGCAAGCTAGTCCTTGTTGTGGCGATTCACTCACTTGGAGGTTCACACGCTTATTAGCTTCACACGCCAAACCCTCAATAGGGTGCCACACAACCAACACAAGATGAGGATCACACAAGCCACGAGCAAATCACTAGAGTACCTTTTGGCTCTCCGCCGGGGAAAGGTCAAGAACCCATCACAATCACCATGATCGGAGCCGGAGACAATCACCACCTCCACTCAACGATCCTCGCTGCTCCAAGCCATCTAGGTGGTGGCAACCACCAAGAGTAACAAGCAAAATCCACAGCGAAACACGAACACCAAGTGCCTCTAGATGTAATCACTCAAGCAATGCACTTGGATCGCTCTCAATCTTACTATGATGATGAATCAATGATGTAGATGAGTGGGAGGACTTTGGCTTAGCTCACAAGGTTGCTATGTCAATGAAAATGGCCAAAGATGTGAGCCACAGCCGGCCTTGGGGCTTAAATAGAAGCCCACACCAAATAGAGCCGTTGTACCCCTTCACTGGGTACACTGCGCTCTGGCCGAACGCTCCGGTCCACTTGATCGGACCCTGGACGCAGCGTCCGGTCTACAGATGGACACCACGCGTCATCAGCTACAAATGCTATTTGTCTGATTCTAACGGCTATGAAGCTGACCAGACACTCCGGTTAAAACTGACCAGACGTTGAAGCCTCAGTGTCCGGTCGAGTACAGTAAGGGTTGAAACCTGGTTTTCCTCGACCGGACGCATCCGGTCCACCTTGACCAAACACAGCCCAGCATCCGGTGGTAAACCCTAGCCACTGTACAGATAGTCAACGCGACCGGACACAGGCAGTCAGCGTCCGGTGCTCCTAGATCCAGCGTCTGGTCACTTGACTGACGTTGGCATCAGCTCTGTTTTCACTTCTATCTTCTCCACCCTTGCTCCAATGTGCCAACCACCAAGTGTATCACTTTATGCACATGTGTTAGCATATTTTCACAAATATTATCAAGGGTGTTAGCACTCCACTAGATCCTAAATGCATATGCAATGAGTTAGAGCATCTAGTGGCACTTTGATAACCGTAATTCGATACGAGTTTCACCCCTCTTAATAGTACGGCTATCAAACCTAAATGTGATCACACTCTCTAAGTGTCTTGATCACCAAAACAAAATAGCTCCTACAAGTTATACCTTTGCCTTGAGCTTTTTGTTTTTCTCTTTCTTCTTTTCAAGTTTAAGCCCTTGATCATCTCCATGCTATCACCATTGTCATGTTATGATCTTCATTAGCTTTTCTACTTGAAGTGTGCTACCTATCTCATGATCACTTGATGAACTAGGTTAGCACTTAGGGTTTCATCAATTCACCAAAACCAAACTAGAGCTTTCAATCTCCCCCTTTTTGGTAATTGATGACAACCCTTATACAAAGATATGAATTGAAATTCAATTGAATCCATGTTGCTTGCCCAAGCATATTTACCATGGGTAAAAGAATATGGACAAGTTTCATGAAACCTAAGTGGTAGCAATTGCTCCCCCTACATATGTGCTAAGAGTTTGGATTGAAGCTTGCACATATGCTTAGATAGGAAATGTAGGAGTCAATGTCTACCATATGATGCTAAGGTATAAAAGATGGACCTTTGAAGCGTGATACCAATCGGAGTGCACCAATATACCATCCTTAGCATCATGGTTAGCTCAATACCACTTAGAAATATTTGGAAGTGGAATCACTAGATATCCATCATTCTAACCTATAACTAGCATACATCGCACAAGCATGGATATTTTAAATATGGAACTTATGTCATGCAAGCAAACATATGAAATGCACGTTCAAATGCACCATACAAGTTCATGAGCTTGCTCCCCCTACTTGTGTGCTCAAAATTTTAGTTGATCCCTTTCCTTTGTTATATCTCTCCCCCTATGTCATATATCTAGATATGTTTATGTTTGTTTCTCTCCCTCTTATCTTTGTTTCTCTCCCCCTTTGTCATCAATGACCATAAAGGTTCTAAATAAAATTACTTGTAGGGTTGAGATTATCAATGTCAATCAATGGGGTGAGGGTCATTTTCCCAAATTTGGTTCAATTCTAGATAATTTCCCAAAGATATTTAACTCGGTTTGATCCAAGGACAAGCTTCTTCACACCTCCAAATAAGGGTTATCTTGTACCATGTTGAGTTAAACACTTATAGTTCATTTTCTAGATTAAACACTAGGTTTACAAGCCCATAAGCATGTCATATGCCATCACTAGATCAAGTCAAGCATAGAAGCAATAGTGATACCATATGGACATCAAAATTCATTTGATTTTCATGAATGAGCCTAATAAGATAGAACCACTTGCAAGGTCCTAATAAGATTGAAAATATGACTAGATGCACTAAACATGTCCTTAGCAAGGATGTATGTCATGCCAATCAACTTTTACCTTGGATTGCTCGAAGGAGAGGCATGTCATATGAGTGGGGGTGCATCAACACATATTTGAGAAATCCAATATGTTCAACTCATTCCTTAGCTTGCAAAACCTTTTCTCATCCAATGGCTTGGTGAATATATCGGCAAGTTGATCTTCGGTGCCTACACTCTCAATGCAAATGTCCCCTTTTTGTTGGTGATCTCTTATGAAATGGTGGTGGACATCAATGTGCTTTGTTCTTGCATGTTGCACCGAATTGTTGGTTAGCTTGATTGCACTCTCATTGTCACATAGCAATGGCACTTTCTTGAACTTGATTCCAAAATCACTCAAAGTGGCCTTCATCCAAAGTATTTGTGCACAACAACTACCGGCGGATATGTATTCGGCTTCGGTGGTTGATAATGCAACACTATTTTGCTTCTTTGATGACCATGAAATAAGTGATCTTCCCAACAATTGACATGTGCCCGAGGTGCTCTTCCTTTCTACCTTGCATCCCGCATAATCCGAGTCGGAATAACCAACTAGCTCAAACTTTGCTCCTTTGGGATACCACAAACCAACATTTGGTGTATGCTTCAAGTACCTCAATATTCTCTTTGTAGCCTTCAAATGACTTTCCCTTGGTGAGGCTTGAAATCTTGCACACATGCATACACTAAACATAACATTCGGCCTTAATGCGGTCACATAGAGCAGGCTTCCAATCATAGACCGATACAACTTTTGATCCACCATATTTCCACTTGCCTCACTATCCAAGTTGCCATTTGTTCCCATTGGTGTGCTAATGACTTTGCTATCAATCATGCCAAACTTCTTGATCATGTCCTTGATGTACTTGCCTTGACTCACAAATGTACCATTCTTCAATTGCTTGATTTGAAGACCAAGGAAATAACTCAACTCTCCAATCATGGACATCTCAAACTCATTAGCCATCATTTTTCCAAACTCATCACAAAATTCTTGATTGGTTGATCCAAATATGATGTCATCAACATAGATTTGCAATACAAATAGATCTTTTCCAATCTTTTTGATAAAAAGAGTGGTGTCAACCTTGCCCATTGTGAACCCTTTAGAGAGTAGGAAATCCCTCAATCTCTCACACCATGCTCTAGGTGCTTGCTTCAAGCCATACAAAGCCTTCTTCAACTTGTATACATGGTTGGGCTTCTTATCATCTTCAAAACCGGGAGGTTGCTCAACATATATTTCTTCATTGATATAACCATTGAGAAATGCACTTTTGACATCCATTTGATAGAGCTTGATGTTGTGAGCACAAGCATAGGCTAGCAAGATTCTTATTGCTTCCAATCTAGCAACCCGGGTATATGTTTCTCCAAAGTCAAGACCTTCAACTTGTGTGTATCCTTGTGCTACCAATCTTGCTTTGTTCCTTACTACTATCCCATCTTGATCTTGCTTGTTTCTAAAGACCCATTTGGTTCCAATCACATTGTGTCCCTTTGGTCTTTCTACCAACTCCCATACTTGATTTCTTATGAAGTTATTCAATTCTTCATGCATAGCATTCACCCAATCAACATCCTTCAATACTTCATCTATCTTCTTTGGTTCAATGGATGACATAAATGAGAAGTGTTCACAAAATGATGCCAATCTTGATCTTATTTGTACACCTCTTGAAATGTCACCAATGATGGTGTCCAATGGATGATCTCTTGCAACATTGGTTGGTTGAAGGATTGGAACTTGATTGCTTGCACTTGCTTGATCATTGGGTTGAGATGATGTACTATCCACTTGATCTTGTTCATTGTCATGAGATCCACTTGCACTAACTTGATTTGTATCATCTTGCACATTTAAGTTGTAGAGCACTTGCACTTGATCATCTTCATCATCACTCACTTGCCTAGGCCTCAATTCACCAATATCCATATTCTTCATGGCATTTGAAAGTTGAATGCCTCTAACATCTTCCAAGTTTTCATCCTCTACTTGAGAACCCTTGGTTTCATCAAATTCAACATCATGAACTTCCTCAAGAGTACCATTATCCAAATTCCAAACTCTATATGCTTTTCTTGTGGTGGAATAACCAAGTAGGAATCCTTCATCATATTTCTTATCAAACTTTCCCAATCTAGTGCCTTTCTTCAAGATATAGCATTTGCAACCAAAGACCCGAAAATATGCAATGTTGGGTTTTCTACCATTCAAGAGCTCATATGGTGTCTTTTCTTTCAATCGGTGACAATAGAGGCGTTTGCTACAATAGCAAGCCGTGTTGATAGCTTCGGCCCAAAAGGATTGACTCACATTGTACTCACTAAGCATAGACCTTGCCATATCAATGAGTGTTCTATTCTTTCTCTCAACAAGGCCATTTGATTGAGGAGTGTACTTGGCCAAGAATTGATGTCTAATTCCAAATTCATCACATAACTCATCAATTCTAGTATTCTTGAACTCACTACCATTGTCACTTCTAACTCTCTTGATGGTTGTTTCAAACTCATTGTGAATGCCTTTGACAAATGATTTGAATGTTGCAAACACATCACTTTTGTCCACTAGAAAGAATACACATGTGTATCTAGTGTAGTCATCCACTATCACAAAGCCATATTTATTTCCACCGATACTAGTGTATTGTGTTGGCCCAAACAAGTCCATGTGCAATAACTCAAATGCTTTACTAGTGCTCATCATGCTTTTCTTAGGATGGGTGTTTCTAACTTGTTTGTCGGCTTGACAAGAGCTACAAAGCTTATCCTTTTCAAACACAACATCTTTCAAAGCCTCTAACCAAGTCATGCTTAACCAATCTATTCAATTGTTTCATTCCAACATGACCAAGCCTTCTATGCCATAACCAACCCATGCTAGACTTAGTAAATAAGCATGTAGATAATCTAGCTTCACTAGCATTGAAATCAACCAAGTATAGATTCTCATATCTAAAGCCTTTGAAGATCAAGTTAGAGCCATCTACACTTATGATCTCTACATCATCTATTCCAAATATGCATTTGAATCCAAGATCACATAATTGAGCTACGGATAGCAAATTGAAGTTCAAGCTCTCTACTAGCAACACATTGGATATGCTCATATCATTGGATATAGCAATCTTACCAAGCCCTTTGACCTTGCCTTTGCCATTATCACCAAATGTGATACTATCATAACCATCATTGCCATTGGTATTAATTGAGTTGAACATTCTTGAATCACCGGTCATGTGTTGAGTGCACCCACTATCAAGAACCCAATGCCTTCCTCCGGCTTTGTAATTGACCTACAAAAGAAGATCAATTCTTTTAGATACTCAAACTTGCTTAGGTCCTTGAAGGTTAGTCACTAGGCTCTTTGGCACCCAAATGGCTTTTTTCTTTGAGCACATCCATGGTTTGCCAATGAACTTAGCCTTTACACCATTTGTACCCTTAGTAAGCATATACCATGAATCTAGCTTAATAAAGGATACATTAGCATTTTTGTTCTTATTTTTGCATTCTTGCTCTTTGTAACCCACTTGCTTGCAACTAGTGCAAAACCGACCATTGTTCTTCACAAAACTAGTCTTATGAGGAGCAAAGGCCGCTTTGCCTTTCTTGGGGGTATAGCCCAATCCCTCTTTGTAGAGAGAAGCTCTTTGGCTACCCAAGGCCATAAGCAAGCGATCCTTACCACCATAAGCCTTAGCTAGGTTGTGAGTGAGCTTAGTGACCTCCTTCTTGAGGTTCTCATTCTCAACCACTAGTGAGGTATCACAAGTGAGACCATCACTACTAAATGAGGTAGAAGTGGAAGTGCTACAAGAAGGGTTAGTAGTAGCAACAATGATAGGCATAGATAGTGATGTATCAATTAAATCACAAGTTACACCTACATCACAAGTTTCAACATGCTTCTTTTTATCTTGTTCATTAATCAAAGTGGAATGAGCTTTTTCAAGCTTTTTGTGAGCCATGCCAAGCTTCTCATGGGCTACCTCTAGCTTCTCATGAGTTGCTTTGAGTTCATCAAGTGCTTGCTTAAGGGCTTTTACCTCCTTATTCAAGCTCTTGCATTCTCTTCTCTTAATGTCAAAGTGTTCTTTAGCATCTTCTAGCATGTCAAATAATTCATCTTTAGTAGGTTCATCATCATCACTATCACTATCATTTTCACTTTCATGTTCATTATTATCAACGTGTTCTTCATCACTTTCATCATCACAAGATTGTACCTTAGTGGCCTTAGCCATGAAGCATGATGAAGATTTGAAGAGAGAAGGCTTCTCATTGATGGCAATGCTTGCAAGAACCTTCTTCTTGGTGGTCTTGTGATCATCACTATCATCATCATCATCACTTGAGGAAGCATCACTATCCCAAGTGACTACATATGAACCACCCTTCTTCTTCTTGAAGGCCATCTTGTCCTTCTTCTCTCTCTTTTCCTTCTTGTCCTTCTTTTTGTTCTTCTTGTTGTCATCATCATCTTCACTATTATAAGGGCATTGAGCAACAAGATGATCTTTGCTTCCACACTTGAAGCACCTTCTTGACTCTTCTTTGTTCTTGAATGAAGATTTCTTTCTTCTTGCACGATAGCCCTTCTTCACCATGAACTTGCAAATCTCTTGACAAATAGAGCCATCTTCTCATCATCATCATCATCCCATGATTCATCTTCTTCACTTGATGTTTCTTGCTTAGCTTTGCCCTTGGATGATGTGGCTTTGAATGCCATGCTCTTCTTCTTCTCATCCTTCTTCTCATCTTTCTTCTCCTTCTTTTCTTCCTTCTCATCATCATCTCTATAGGTATCATCGGTCATTATATCTCCCAATACTTGGTTTGGTGTCATAGTGTCCAAACCGCTTCTTACTAGAATGGTGACCAATGTACCAAATCTTGAAGGCTAAGCATCTCAAGAACTTGTGGGAGAAGTCCTTGTCCTTCACCTCTTCTCCAAGTGCTTTGAGATCATTGATAAGCACTGTGAAGCCTATGAAACATCTCCGGCACACTTCTCATCCTCCTTCATCTTGAAGCTTGTAAACTTCTCTTTGAGAATGTATGCCTTTACACCCTTCATGGCTTGAGTGCCCTCAAATGATTCTTCCAACTTTTTCCAAGCTTCATGTGCCATCTCAATATTCTTGATTTGCTCAAATGTTCTTTCATCAATTGCATCATGAATGGCACTTAGAGCAATGTCATTGTTTTGGAGAAGCACTTCTTCGGCGGATGGTGGGATTCTCCAGATCACCAATCTCAATTTTGGTTTCTACCACCTTCCACACCTTTCTATTGATTGACTTGATGTGTGTGGTCATCTTTGACTTCCAATAAGGATAATTTGTGCCATCAAATTGGGGTGGCTTCTTAGTGTTGTTGATTTGAGCCATTTTAACACCGAATGTTGTTAAGCCTCAAATAATGGTGACCTCTGCTCTATACCACTTGAAAGGTCCTAATGGCTAGAGGGGGGGGTGAATAGCCTAATAAAAAATTCTACAACAACACTTAACAAAGGTTAGACAATTATGAGGCGAAGCAAGTGTTGCGCTAGCCTACTCAAAATGCAAGCCACCTACCACAATTCTAGTTTAGATAGTGTCGATTCACACAAGAGGTATGACACCTACCCTATGTTAGTGTGCTCTCAAAGACTAACTAAAGAGCCACACCAACCAATCAAGCAAGCTCTCACAACTAGCTACACTAAAGAGCTTGTCAACTAGTTTAGCGATAAAGTAAAGAGAGTGATCAGATAGTTATACCGCCTGTAGATGAAGAACCAATCAATCACAAGGATAATAACAATGAAGACCAATCACCTAGAATCAATGATGAACACAATGATTTTTACCGAGGTTCACTTGCTTGCCGGCAAGCTAGTCCTCGTTGTGGCGATTCACTCACTTGGAGGTTCACAGCGCTAATTGGCTTCACACGCCAAACCCTCAATAGGGTGCCGCACAACCAACACAAGATGAGGATCACACAAGCCACGAGCAATTCACTAGAGTACCTTTTGGCTCTCCGCCGGGGAAAGGTCAAGAACCCCTCACAATCACCACGATCGAGCCAGGAGACAATCACCACCCTCCAGCTCAACGATCCTCGCTGCTCCAAGCCATCTAGGTGGCGGCAAACCACCAAGAGTAACAAGCGAAATCTGCAGCGAAAACACGAACCACCAGTGCCTCTAGATGCAATCACTCAAGCAATGCACTTGGATCGCTCCCAATCTCACTATGATGATGAATCAATGATGTAGATGAGTGGGAGGACTTTGGCTTAGCTCACAAGGTTGCTATGTCAATGGAAAATGGCCAAAGATGTGAGCCACAACCGGCCTCTTGGGGCTTAAATAGAAGCCCCACACGAAATAGAGCCGTTTGTACCCCTTCACTGGGTACACTGCGCTCTGACCGGATTGCTCCGGTCCCACTTGACCGGACCCTGGACGCAGCGTCCGGTCCATAGATGGACGCCACGCGTCATCAGCTACAAACACTGTTCGTCTGATTCTAACGGCTATGAAGTTGATCGGCCACTCCGGTTAAAACTGACCGGACGCTGAAGCCTCAGCGTCCGGCTCGATACAGTAAGGGTCGAAACCCTGGTTTTCCTCGACCGGACGCGTCCGGTCCACCTCGACCGGACACAGCCCAGCGTTCGGTGGTTAACCCTAGCCTATGTACTGCTAGTCAACGCGACCGGACACAGCCAGTCAGCGTCCGGTGCTTTTGGATCCAGCGTCCGGTCACTTGACCGACGCTGGCATCAGCTCTGTTTTCACTTCTAACTTCTCCACCCTTGCTGTAATGTGCCAACCACCAAGTGTATCACCTTGTGCATATGTTAGCATATTTTCATAAATATTTTCAAGGGTGTTAGCATTCCACTAGATCCTAAATGCACATGCAATGAGTTAGAGCATCTAGTGGCACTTTGATAACCGCATTCCGATACGAGTTTCACCCCTCTTAATAGTATAGCTATCAAACCTAAATGTGATCACACTCTTAAGTGTCTTGATCACCAAAACAAAATAGCTCCTACTGAAGTTATACCTTTGCCTTGAGCATTTTTGTTTTTTCTCTTCTTCTTTCAAGTTTAAGCCCTTGAATCATCGCCATGCTCATCACCATTGTCATGTTATGATCTTCATTAGCTTCTTCTACTTGAAGTGTGCTACCTATCTCATGATCACTTGATAAACTAGGTTAGCACTTAGGGTTTCATCAATTCACCAAAACCAAACTAGAGCTTTCACCCGCCCCCCCCTCCCAGCCACTCCCCGCCTGCCGAGGTACCACCCGCCGGCTGCGCCTCGAGGCGAACCTCGCCGCGGCGGCTCCCCCGTAGCGGTCTGCCTGTGCCGGGCTCAAGCTCCACGGGCTCCTCCTCCTTCGTCGTCCGACACCGTCAACGGGTAGCAGTCCGCCAGCCACTGGTAAAGAACGCCGGGACTCCCATCTCCGACCGACCTGCTCTGCCGCCGGATCTCCTCCTTGCACTGGCCTCCCTCTCGCGGGGCGGCGTTTCCGCTAGCTCCTAGCGCCGCAGTGGCGTGCGGTTGTTGCTGCCTGCGGCTCCTCTTTGGTTCGATCTGGGGGGCGAGGAACGGTGAGGCCTGCGGGGGAAGGAGGGCGATGGCCTCCGCGCGTGCATGCAGGGCTGCGGGCGGGTTGGGCCTTCCGTCTTGACGACGCAGATTTGCGTTCGGCGAGCCTCGTATACAAAATGGGTGAGGTGTTTGGGTCTTCTGTTGGAGCGTTGTTCTTTAGAGGCAAAACACTGTGATAACATATTTTGCGTTTGGGTCAACGGTTTGCATGCTTTGTTGGAGATAGGTCTTATGCGAGCTTGTACTGCACACTGCTACCCGCCTCAGGGCTCGCCGAGGAGTTCATGTTTGAATCGTCTTCAGTGTCTTGAGATCTTTTTCATTGTCTTCAAATTGATTGGTACTCTTGTTGGTTCTTAAGGTTGTAATTCAAAACTTAGTTCACTAATTCACTCAGCTGGTGCTATACTTTATATTACAGATAAGAAGCTGTCGAAGTCTCATAACAAGGTCAAGAACTGAAGGAAGATAAACAAGCAAAGGTATGTACTTTTTACATTTATTTGACTTACCGCTACATGATTATGCTTGGTATCGACATTATTGATCATTTAATAAGAGTAGGTTTGGTTACAGATTGATAGAGCTGAACTCTGATGCCCGAAGGGTTCGTCGTCGCCTTGTCCTAGCACACGCTTCATCTTAGCATGTCGCCACTAAGGTCAGCAAGAGCGCTGACGATACTGTACTCATGCTGGTCGTCTCCTGTATCACCCTCCAAGGTTGATGGCCTTCGTTCTCGTCAATATTTCGGTAGTTACCGTTTTTAATTTCGGCATTGCAAAAATTTCAGCCACCCATGAAATTTCTTAATTTCACAAAATTCGGCCGAAATTTCGTCGATTTTTTAGAAAACTAGCAAATGAGTATGTTTTTTTTTCTAAACAATGAAAAATATGAGTCTTGAGTTATTAGTATGTGTTATGACTACACATCTATTGAATAGATGAATATGCAATATAAACAATAAAAAATATGAGTCTAGAGTGATTTTTTTTAATTTTAACACTTTTGGAAACTAATTTTAAATCTAACATGGTCGGTTTTTTTAAACTAACACTTTTGGCTGCGCCTATTGCCCTGGCGTGGCCAAATGCCTCTGCCGCGCCATACATGGTGGCGCGGCAGAGGGCTGACGTGGCGGCGACAGGAATCGCTGACCGCTACAGGGGCAGGGACTGCTGGCGCCATCGACCTTAGCGTGCAGTGACGCGCCTTGATCCGTGTCGCTGCAGAGCCGAATAAAATTCCGTGGCTAGTCCGCCTGCCCGAGCAGCAAGCCCGCCTGGCTGCCGCGCCGCCATCCGCCCGGCGGTACCTGGACGGTTTAATTGGAACGCGTCGCGCCGATAGTAGGAGTTATTCTAAGTATTTCTTGACGTAAAATCAATAGTTGATTTATTTCTGTCTTTTTGTTGATTTAGTTTCATGATCGAATAGAGAATTTTGATAAGGCATGATTTTTCTATCTTTCATAATACGGTTAACCACCATGTTAACTATTGATTACAAAAAATTGGGATCGGATTAAAACGAATATTTTTTAAGAAAACTTATTTCTTGGACTTTTTGGCCCATACTGTAGGATCGGCGGCGACGCGACCATGGACCCCCCGGCTTCCTCGTCCCTCACGCAAGACGTCGGCAACTGGAGTCGAGATACGGCGGGACTTGCCGGTTTCCCGAACTAGTTGCCTACTTAATCTCGCCGGCAGTGCTGTCGCGACACATAGAAACGAATATGAAGCAAATAAATGAAGTCCGTGCGTAGTTGACAATCTGCCACATAACATTTTCATTGGTTTGACATACTAAACCAAATAACCCGCAAGTTTCAGACCTCAATATTCATTTGACCTAACAACTAAGGCCCAGGAGTGTAAGGTTCCTCGGACGCCTCTGTCTCTTCGGATTGTTGGCAACACATTGGGAGTGTAGCCAATGTCGGTATGGTCGCATCGACGGAGCGTACGGCTCATACCCTGCAAGTAATGATACCTACGATTACTTATAATTCTTTATGATCGTTAGTTCATGGAGCATACGTATTTAAAGAAACTACCTTTATTAATACCTGTGAGGCTCCTTAGGTACCAAGCGGGGCACCACCTAGCTGACACATGCTGATCTCGTCCTGCGGCCAATCGTCCCACTGGTCGTGCTGTCTGCGGAAGCCCGGGGGTCGTCGTCGTCGTCCTCGTCGTCCTCGGTTGTAGGGTCCTTCCCCAACGCTATGATATGGTGGTGTACGCACCGTGAAAGTGGCACCTGTCATTGGATGAGAAGAGCCGGCTGGTGTCCTCAAAGAGGCTGAAGACGTGCCACCCGACTGCGCCAGGAGTGACGGTTCCTCATAAGGAGTGTCCATGCAGCTCAGCTTCTGAGCTAGCTTCCTGCAACTCTTCTTCACCTTCTGCATAAATAGACGTTAAAGCTAGTGCATTTCCCAAACGCATATACACTAAAGAAATATTTTCGGAATAAACAAGTTTATGTTTACCTCCACAAAAGCCGCGAGAACGCCTGGCCCCTGCCCTCTAGACTCGTGAAGCCAAAACACTGTTTCGTTGGACAGCCTTGACAATTGTGTCGCCTGGGTATGAAAACACGGTTGGACAGTTTTAGTACACATACTTAATACCAAAAGGATAATAAATTATACCATTGAAGTATCTTACCACGTATCTTTGAAGCAGGGCTCTCTGTAGCTATGTGTCCTCCCTAGTGGTAACGTCATACACATCTCGATGACATCTTCCTCTGAGTCCTCGTCAATCGCCTCCTCAGTGTACGGGGGCTTGATATGTGTCCTCGTAGACCTATGGAGCCACCGCAGGTACTCGTCGAAGGTGTGCTGATCGTGTGGAGGACCCGCATGGACTGGATGTCATACCCTGTTCTACCACAAATGGATGTGCGCACTGTGTGTCATGCGCCAATCCTTGGTCTTATACCTCTTCCTACGATCATACCTGCAACAAAACGAGTGTTAGTTGTACCACACATACCTCTGAATTATAGCTTTGTTATTAATCAATAACGTACTCGTGCAATTCTTGGTTGGTGGAGTAAAACGGTGGTGGACAGCCTGTCATTCTTCTAAACTGTCTACAGATCCTGATAGGCAAGTGAATCTCAACCACATGGAAGAAAATAAGAGGGACGTCGCAGCGATACTCGTCTGACCTCGTCCCTAGTGACAGGACTGAGATAGTACTAGAGCTCTAGAGCATCCCAAGGACACCAATGCGCCTGAAATTTCATGATTGAGTTATGTTGTGATATAGTGTACATCGAACAAGACACAGGTATGATAGTAAAGAGAGCGTAACCTAGTGCTGTGTCAGGACATCGAGACCGTCCGTGTACTTCCTGTACTTGCGCCTCGCATTCCCTCTAACTAACTCTGCTTCCGTCTAGATATACAGAGCTATAGGGAGTGTATCCTGCCCGTTCCATCGCTGCATTGAACACGATAATGAATTAGCCATTAATAATCTCATCATATGTAACTGCCTCGAAGAATATAGTGAACCGAAGTACTTACTGGTAAACCATTATTAAGGGCCTCCCAACGGGCCATTCGTTCCCAACACCAAACCCTGGAGTAGGTAGGAGCAACCCCAAGGTTCGCATATCTTGACGTGTGATGGCAGATAACGCATAGCTGTCGATACGTCCATGCTAGGACTGCGCTGCCCTAGCTGTACGCTGCTATGTTCTCCCACGACTGACGTAGTATGTCAAGGAAGATCCAGCTGATAGTGTTGCCCGAGGCGTCTAGGAAGAGGAAAGCACCAAGAAAGCACCAGAGCCACACCCGAACAAATCTGTCGATCTGAGCCTCCTCGGCCTATGGGTCCAGTAATCAAAGAGCTCCGTGATCTAGGACGACGAAACACCAGAAGGTTTTTCTGAAATTGACCAAAGAAAATAAGACCCCGATAGCTGCAGAAAAGCAATGCAAGTATTAAATAGGCTTGAATTACTCACTTATTTTTCTTGGAAGGCTCGTCGTCCGGTGGAAAGAAAGCCAGTAAACTGAGCCACCAGCTCCCTCCAGTGATCGTTGTCAACTATCCCTGTCACTGGAAGTCCCCCCAACTGAAGGCCTAAAATAGCCTTCACGTCCTGCATGGTCAAGGTCATCTCGCCACAAGGTAGGTGAAACGTGTGGGTCTCAGACCTCCACCTGTTATAAGAATAGAACGACTGTTAGTTGCCCTCAAATTTGTTACAAGAAAGTTTATGTACAAAGAATACACTCGCACCTATCTATAGCTGCAGTAAGTAGTGCTGGGTCAAGGGGCAGAAGACTGTGGTTGACAAACACGGACAAGATCGAGGAAGCCGGCACGCCGTATGTACGGCGCATAACGCTCGTCCCCACTGGTATGCCCTGATGTGCGTGTGGGGCCTCAAAGTAGGCAAGGCCACCTCTACGTCGTTGTCACTCAAGATGTGTGCTCGGTGCTGGTCGTCATACTCCACCTCAAGAATGGGGTACAACGGGTGCTGTGTGGTGGGGACATCCTATTACAAATTGATAAACAAAGCGTTAGAGTAATTCAAATTAACAAAATTCAAATTAACATTATGTAGCATTGCAAATTTGAACTACTTGTTATGCAATATGAAAGCACATGTATATATTCAAAGTAAAATTAACAGACATATCAAGCACTAGTAACATAAACAACTTCACTAAAAATATAAGCATTTGACGAAATTTCATGAAGTCATCAAATCGATGTATCACGCACTAGTAAGTACCGACATTTGTAAACTAGTATCTATACCTAAAATCCCTAACTAAATAACTAACTATAAACTAAATAATAAATATATAATTAATCCCTAAACCCAAAATCCTAACCTCAAACCTAAAAACTACCTACGTAAATCACAAACAAATTCACTAACCTAACTATCCTAAATCACTAACTATCATAAATCAATAACAATCATAAAACCCTAACTATCCTATATTACTAATTATCCTAAATCAATAATTGTCCTAAAACAATAATAATCAAAGATAACATTAAATCGAGAGGGAGGTACCTTAGGAGTGGGCGACCTTGACGCCCCAGCGTTCGTGGCGCGGCTAGCGCGGGCGCTGCGCGACGGGAGTGGCTGGGCCGCGCCCGACGTGGCGCGGGCGGGCGCGGCCTCGTGCGGGTGCTGCGCTGCGCGAGCTCGTGCGGCTGGCTGCGGGTGAGGGGGCAGGGGTGCGTGCGGGCAAGGGGGCTCGCTCGCGATATTTATTTGGCCCCAGCCACGCCATGCTCTGTGGCGCGGCACTGCCGCACCAAGATCGGTGGAGCGGCAGAGCCCTGCCACGTCAACGATCGCGATTCCGGTCGTTGCCCACGTCAGACCTCTGCCGCGCCACCATGCATGGCGCGCCACAGGCATGTTGGCCACGCCAGGGACAATAGGCACGGCCAAAAGTGTTAGTTTGAAAAAAAACAACCGTGTTAGATTAAAATTAGTTTTTAAAAAGTGTTAAAATTAAAAAAAAAATCTCTAGAGTTATATATATATATATAGCACATGTTTTATGACTACGCATCCATTGAATAGACGAATATGCAATATAAACAATAAAATATAAGCCTAGAGTTATACAGCACATGTATTAGTGTATTGCAAAATTTGGATTTTTCTTGAGGCCACCACCAAAATTACCGAAATTCGTGAAATTTCACAGAAATTTTGAACCCTGGGAACAGTATCTCCATGCCTTGGATGTTCATGTAGTTTATGCTGTCTTGATATTAGTTTTTTAAAAAAAACTCAACTTGTACAATCTTGGGGATTTCTAAAAAAGGTTGGCAAGTTCAGCAATGTTCATTAGTGTTGAATTTTTTTAGAATGGACTTGTGTGACATATCGTGGAAATCGCCTCAGAAATGGATTGGTTATTTTCTACATTTGCCAACACCGTGATTAGAACATTAAAATTCAATTTCCCATTTACAATACACTTCGTGCAGTATTGCATAGTTTAAGCATTTGCATAGATCTTGTTAGTGCCTATACAGTTTTGTTGGTTCCATTTATAAGCTGGTCATATGCTTTTTTTAAAATATTGGGACCACAATAAAGTTAGTCTTTCAATTCTTTCCTCTTCAAAATCTTGGGAGCACAGGTCGTGCCCCTTGGTTAAGGCCAACTTATGGCGTTGCGTGTGATGTTTGGGTTAATTCAGTGTGATGATCTGTTCTCTGCTTTTACGATCTCTCCTCTCCAGGCTTGGAGCAGAAGCTTGTCTTCTCAGATAATTAGGATCTGGAGGTGTGTTGTCATATTCTTCTATCCACTCTGAATTTTGCCATATTCTGTTATTTGTAAATTGGTTGTTGTATCCATCTGAAGTAGATGTCATGCCTGAATCATTCCAGTCTGTTCGGCAGCCTGTAACTGCCTGTATCTAGCTTAGCTTATTAGCCAGTCAACAGTATTTTCCTCTTGTACCAAATCAGCCAGCAGTACTTTCAGCCGTAGGCTTATAAGCCAATCCAGCCGAAACGAACAGGCTGCAAATGGTTCATTTCAATTGCTGTATCGATCTAATGTCATGTCTTAACATTGTTGCAGTTTCAGTGCATGTTTAAATAGTAGTTGGTTATGAATGTGGCAGTCGGAAAGTGATGGATGAATTTCCTTATGTACACACCACCGGTGACTGAAAATGCAGAAGGTGCGAGGACAACGCCCTCCATTGTTGCCAAGAATCAGAATGGTGACCTACTGATCAATATCACTGTGAGCGGTAGGCGGTGACCAACACCCAGAACACATTTGTTGGTCGAAGCATTTGGTAGGAGACCAGATGAAGATGGTGTCTTACAAGATTGTCAAGGCACCGAATCGTGTTGCCTGGGTGGAGATGGGTGACCAGCACCAGATGGTGCATTTGTTCTCACTAAGATGAACGAATAGAGAAAATTGCACATATTCTAGAAGGATTTATTTATGGGACTTACTAGCCCTCGGACTTCCGGACAGAAACACGCGTCCGGAAGCCCACGCCGCGCTCGCCGCTCAGCCCAGCGTGTGCTTGCCCGTGCGGCCAAGGGCGGCACACTCACACTCGCCCTGCACACTAGCGGACATGAGACCAAACAGCCAGCGAAGCGCACCTCCCTAGGCTAACAGCTAGGCCCACCAGCGGCCAAAACGGATCAGCAGAAACAGCAACGCTTCAGCGCCCTTGCCTCTGTGATGGGTCCCACGTCAAGTGGGTATCTCCCACGTGCTCCCTCTGGTTGCCCCTACGCACAGACGCACATCGGAGCATACATGCCCGCCTTGCTGCTTGCTGCGCCCTCCTCGCCCTGCTATCACTCGCCTGTGCCCTGCTGCTACTCACCCTGCGTCTGCTCGCCCTGTTACGTCCCCTGGCGCTCGCCCGCCCTATGGGGACCACCTATGCCTCATGAAACACTTGCAACATGGATGATTTGCTGTAACATACGTCTAAAAACAGATGAAATATTTGGAACATATGCTTGCAACATATGTGTAGCCACTGCAATATTTGCAACAATCTGGTAAAACACTTGCAACATATGTCTGAAACATTTGAAACACACATTTGCAACATGATTTTGAAACACTTGAAAAAACACACATGAAAACAGTAGAAACCCTTTGCAGACATACGCAACACCTAGATAAAACAAATGCAACATATGTGTGAAACATATGCAACATCTAGATAAACATAATTGGAACATACGTCCGAAACACAGATGAAACATTGGTAACAGCCCTTTGCAACATACGTGTACAACCATTGTAACATAAGCAACATCCCGATCTGCTTTTACAACATCCATCTTAAACACTTGTAATATACCTTTGAAACATCTGAAACACTTAAAGCATACACTTTCTATGTGCTCTTTCAGCAAAACCTAGCAGCCCGCGCGGGCGGAGCACTACACAGTGGAATCCGATTGTGCGGTCCCGGTGGAGAATGAGGATGACATTGGGGGGGGGCTGCGTGGCCCTCGGTGTGCGATTGTGCTGCCCTAGCGATAGGGGCGAGTGGTGCCCACAATGGACCTGACAATAGCGGTCGGGTGGGTGTGACCTCGTGCAGCTGAGGCGACAACGGCTGTGCGGTACGGGAGGACCATGCGCGCGGCGGTGCAGGCACGACTGTAGTGGAAAGGAAGGCCGGTGGGAGGCGTGGTGGAGAGGAAGGTGTGCGGGAGGCGCGGCGGAGCATAGTATCACCTCCTATTGTAATTCGTAATTTTGTAGTTTAGAATATTCAGGTGACTATATATAATATTCAGTACAAGAAGACCAATATGTGCATTATGCATTTTTGTTCTACAACTTACAATTCCTAATATTTGAGTCATCAAACTGGCATTGGACACATGCCAGGATGAGTATTTTCCAAGTTCATGATATTTTCCCGTTGCGAGTTTGCAACGCACATGTATGATTCTAGTAATAATAAATAAGACTAAACAAATAGTGAAATTCTACGGTGCTTGGAAATAATGGGAGCCCTCTGTTTCGCTAGATCTAATTGTTTAAAAATAGGAGGAACCAAGTAGAAGGAACTTAAGTTGTGGGTCGGAACCAAATAACATGTGGACCCGAAACTAGTTTCTAATTAAATTTGGAGGGTACAATAGTATTTTGATGTCTCAGCCGCTGCTTTTTTGAATCCAAGAAAATGAGCTGCTTCTCCCTAGCTTCCTTCCTCACTGCGTCGGCGGCACGGCGGCCCCTTGCGTGGACTCCGATGGCCGGACCTGCAGCTCCCTCTCTCTCCTAGGCAGGCGGCGCGGCGACCCTCCCTCTCGATGTGCCGGCTCTCGTTGCCCCGTTTCCTCTCTGCTAGTCTGCTTATTTCTTATTTATCCCCCACTCTTGTGCCGCAAACACGCCGATCTTGTTCTGCATCAGGGCCGACAACCAGATGATCTTCATCAAAACCCCAATTCTTGTATCAAGGGTGCATGCTCTTGAGCTCGGTACCTTTGAGTATTTGTGGACTTGTGGTCTGATCTCTGACAAGATATTGCACACCTTGAAGGCGACATGCTTTGTAGATCACGTGCTTCTGTCCTTCTAAAGTTGATATCAATTATTTGTCAATTCTTTATCTATAGCGAGAAGCCTAAACTGTTATAGTTTCCTTCAATTTTTTTGGTGAACTGAGTTTTAAGTACGAAGTTCAGTGAAAGGATTAGATGCAGCTGGCGACGACAAGCCCTTGCAGGCGCCCGGAGGCACTCCTAGGCGGCAGTCAGTGCGCCTCGTGTAGGTGGAGGTGGGCGGCGCCCGTTATCCCGTTATCGGCTAAGTTGCAGGCCCTTGCACGCGAGCGCTGGCAAGCCCTGCCAGGGGCGAAGCTAGGTTATTGATAGGGGGTGCAAATGCACCCCCCAAAATTTGTAAAAACAGTGGTTTTGTCTAGATTTTTACCATATATGCACCCCAATAACAAAAGTCTATGCACCCACAAGGTAATTGCACCACCCTCTAGTTTACTCTAGCTTCGCCACTGAGCCCTGCAGATGGTCAGCGTCGAGCCCTTACACACGTGTCCACGGTGAGACTAGGACAGGCGGCGGTCGCCGAGGCACTGTGTGTATACAGGCAGTAGTGGCGAGCCCCTATTTTATCGATCGAGACGGCATGACGCGAGGAGAAAGATGTCAATCAAAATTAGTGTCCAAGGTGAAAAGACAAGACTACCCATAATTACACATAATCAATTCTTTTTTAATCACACGGCTGCAAAAAAAAATATCTTAAGAGAGGAACCACACAAACACCGTAACAAACCTCAAACAAATAATTTAAGATATCATGGATCATGCATGCCCCATAAGCCGTAAAGAGATTTTGTTAACTGTACACTAATATAAGTGTTCAGATATTCATATTCTCAACGCTGGTTGTGAAATTCCTCGCAAAAAGAGAACAAAAAAAAAGTGATGGATTGTGAAGAATCAGACAGCCTGTTCGTTTGGCTGTGGCTTGTCGTAAACGATCGTAAATTTCCAGCCGAAACAGTATTTTTCTCTCACACAAACCAACCAGCAGTACTTCTTCACAAACCAGCAACGATATGAACCAGCCACCTGAACAGGCTGAGAATCATATGCTTCCCGTCTGTCACTGGCAGTAAGTAGGGCCCACTTGACATATTAAGAAAATAGAAAGCAGAAAATAATAATGAATATTAAAAAGAAAAGGCATCGCCTTCTGCCCTGCTCCAAATCTCATCGCCTTCGCTTGCTACAGCGTCCGGCCGTCCGCGTCTCGGAGACCGCCGCCGATCCCGCTCTCTCGTTCTCCTTTCTCCTGCCGCTCTTGGTCGTACCGCTTCGAACCCTAGCCGCCGGAGCATCAGATCAGAAAGGGACTTGGCGGTGGAGCATAAAATCGGAGCAGACTGTCGTCCCCTCGCCCACAGTGCTGCTGCTGGGCTGAGGTGGGCAGCCCAGCGCCCGGGCATGGCGTGGGCGCGGTCGCCGGTCCGGTCGACACGCGCACAGAAGCATGGCCCAACTCCGGTCTCCAGGAAGGTAAATTTCCCACTCCCAATCCAAATTCCAGTCTTTGTTTCAACGTTGAATTTCCCAATCCATAAATACTCATGTCACTTGCCATTTGACAAGTCTGATTATATGTCTTTGTCAATTTTCGTAGAACTATAGAATTATACGGACCATGACATTAAAATGCTATATTTGAATATGAGAGGTGAGGGCGAACTTAATTAGGTTCTTTTTACTAATTTTTTTTCACCATCAAGTATACTGAAGATTTAAGCATGAAATTGAGATATCATCTAATATAAACTTATGCATTTATGAGCTTGTTTTGTTATTTATCAGTATTAGACCTGTTGTGGGTTATTTGATCCTGTGCAGGTGGTATGCACACTTTGATAATGGCCTTAGGTGTGAATATTGACCAGCTTCGCCACTCCTCCATCTCTTATCTCGCAGGAATCCCACTAAGTATACTTCCGCCATCAATTTTAGTGAAGAATTGATTGTCTTCAAGCTGTTCTGATTCACCATGCCACAGTCATCCGCAGAAAAAATGCCGTCAGTTTATCTGTACATCCCTAACATCATTGGTATGCTTCTGATGGTTGTCTGTTTACGTCCACTTACTGTTTTGAGCTAACTGGAATTTCATTAATACTATTTGCAAATGGTGTCCATATTTAACCATGACTTACTTTCTGTTATTGATCATGTGTACTTCGTTCGTTCTATTTTCGGTGTCCATATTTAAACGTAACTTCTGTATTGTATTTTGGTTGCCATTTTGCTGCTGGTAGCAATGGTGCCTGTGCCCAAGAGTATCAATACATAAGAAACCAAAAGTTTCATGGGGCGCATAGTTCCCGCAACAATGTAATTTGTTTATTTTAAATGCTGAATTCAAGTTTTTACTTTTTGCCTGTGGATGAGTGACTTAATAAAGTTCAAATTTCAACTAAGCACAAAATTTATTAAATAATCTGCTTTTAGCATGTGTCTTAAAAATGCAAATCTATTGGACTCAACATTCAATAATTGCTATCGTGCAGGGTATTTCAGGATCATCATAAATTTCATTGCATTTGCTGTTTGCTATTCCAACAGGCTCCTCTTTGCTATCCTGTACTTCTTCAGGTGATTGTCATAGACTTTTCTGCAGCCTATGTATGTTCACTATAATATGCAAAGGGTTCATCTATCTAACCTTGCAAAAATTTCAGTTTTGTCCTGGATGGCGTGGATGGTTGGTTTGCACGGAAGTTTGATCAAGGTAATAAATATTGATTGAATTTCATGGTTTAAGAACTTTGAAAAGGTTATGTATGCCGGTAAGTTCTGAAATTGTCTCATCAGTTTATCTTATTCTATCAATCAGCATCAACATTCGGAGCTGTGTTGGACATGGTCACAGATAGGTACTCCTTGAATAAATCTTTGAACTCTGGATATGCAGGGTGAATTCTTTCTGCAGCCTGAATTAATTTCATAGTTCGCATTCCTTCTCTTCAGGGTTAGCACTGCTTGTTTGTTGGCCCTTCTCTCACAGTGTTACAGGTAATGAAGGTAAAACATCTTATATTGATTTGTCCTGAATCTTGATACCCAGTACAAATTCTAATTGCAAATATTTTATAGACCTGGTTTAGTTTTCTTGATGCTGCTTGGGTTGGATATTACGAGCCACTGGTTTCAAATGTACAGGTTAACTTTTGCTACCATTTTGTTCAATTCCCGCTAGTTCCCATTTTGTTCTTTTCTAGTCAGTGTGTAATCTTGTACTCAATGATAGCAGACGGAACATAATAAATCTGAATAATTGTTTTTTCAAGAATAATCTGTTGATTTCATGGTGCATATGTTAAGAATCTCTTCTTGTTTATTATTTGCTAGTTATAACTTATCTAATGATATATTTTTTGTACTAGTTCTTTCTTGTCAGGTAAGACTAGCCACAAGGATGTAAAGAACACAGGGAATTGGCTTCTGAAAGTATATTATGAGTATAGGCCATTTATGGCATTCTGTTGTGTTTCTTGTGAGGTATGTTCAGTTGTTCACTTATACTTTGCAATATGCTCAGACATTAAATTTGTGGGAGATCAACATTATAGTGATTAGTGAATTAAACAATATGTCAGCACTCAGCAAATCCAGCAATCTTTTTACGCAATCCTGTATATTTCACCCTAACACATAATTCTTCAATTTCTCCAAATTTACAGGTTTTATATATTATCCTCTTTCTCTTTGCTGATGAGAAATCGACAAGCTTGCTTAGTGTAAGATACCATCATTTCGATAGTTCCCTCCTCAATTAACCAGTGGAGTTGCTTAACATGTGATGTTCCGGTTTCATTTTAACAGGCATGCAGAGGTGTCCTGAAGCAAGGTCCCCTCACTGTCTTGGTGTTTATTTCAACTCTAGTTGGTTGGGCCGTGAAACAAGTTACCAACATCATCCAGGTATTCACACTTGAATTTTCCTGCAGCTTAATTGCTATGTAAATGTGCATGTATTGAGTTGGCATCATGGCATTATAAGAGTATATCTAATAGATCAAAAATGGGGAAAAAGGTTTCGATGCAGTATTTTGCATACAGCTTCTGTAGAGTCATCAACTAAAACTTAGGTCAGTACATGGTGCTAGAACAGCTGCATATTGTACACATGGTCCACAAAAGTGCAAGTGCATTGTATAATTCATCAAGAAGTTCAATTTTTTTTACATCTATGTACTTTCCTGAGTACAGATGAAAACAGCTGCGGATACGTGTGTCGAGTTTGATCCGAAGCGCAGCAAGTGAAGCTGAAAGGCCCCGGCTTCATATAGTTTTTATTTTATATTTGACACATCCAAGGAAACACTCCATGTGAGGCTTGTACACCAATGTTCATACATATAGCAGCTGCTTCTTATGTGCCTTCTCATTTTTGTGATGGCGCGCGCTGGTCTGTAGGACCAGACGACAACATGCTGGTGGTTCCCACAAAAAACAATATGCTGTGGGAAGAACAACATAAGAAAACAGGAGATATAAATGTATTGAGGAGAAAGAGGAGGTCGTCAGGTTGTTTCTCCAGTGTGTTCACGATCTTTGTTATCTAGAGTAGCCTTTTTGAGCATATCTGAACAATTTTCATGTCCCAATGAAATCCTACTCCGTCAAGTATGGTTTTAGTATTGTAAAAATTGCATATACTTGAGTTGAAGACTTCCCCAGTTTTAATAGGGAGTTTATTATGTATATATTAAAACGAGAGCACAATCAAAGTACAGTTTTGTGTTCATGCCATTACTATGGCGACAGTTTGTATCGTATATAGTTGGAATTGAAGGAACGAGTGGTGATTCCATCTTGCTCATTAATGTGCAAATACATTGCTGATCGGCCACGGCGGCCAGGAGAGGAAACGTGAACAAGGAGATGAACTATCAAGATCCATCTCCTTTTCCTCTGCTATAGCAGAGAGGAGGTGATTCCGAGGCGGTGAAGAGTTTGGCAGGTCCAGGTGCTCTCGCCGGTTAGAAGCTTGTTCGCCGTATACGACTGTGGATTATAAGTTAGAACAATATTGTTCTCTCACATCAAACTAGCCAGCAGTAAATAATTCACGATCGTTTACAACGAAACGAACAGGCTGTAGGCCGCTAGCCTCCTCTCCTTCGACGACCGCTTTGGCGTCGCAAGGAAGGATCGTGGATCCCCGTCTGTTTGGTTACGCGTTAGAGCAAGTATAATAAAGGATTGAAAGTGAAGTGTACCTAGGGATAAAAACAAATCGGATACGAACGAATATCACTGATATTACATTTGTTTATATATTTCTGTTCGGATTCTTTTGATGACACCAATAGACGCTTTGTGCAGAGAATCCAAGAATTTGAGGTCAGAGAGGCGTTGAAAAGGATGAAAGGAGATAAGACGATGGACCGGATGGTATCCCAATTGAGGTGTGGAGATGTCTTGGGAACATAGCTATAGTATAGCTAACCAAGCTGTTTAACCATATTTTTTGATCGAACAAGATGCCTGACGAGTGAAGAAATATATTGGTACCGATCTACAAGAATAAATGGGATATTCAAAGTTGTACTAATTACCGGGTAATTAAGTTGATGAGCCATACTATGAAACTATGAGAAGGAGTTATCGAGCATCGCTTGAGAGCAATAACGCAGGTCTCTATGAACCAATTTGGTTTCATGCCCGGAAGGTCAACCATGGAAGTCATTTTCTTAATAAGACAAGTTATGGAGCGGTATAGGGAAAAGAAGAAGGACCTACACATGGTTTTTATTGACTTGGAGAAGGCTTATGATAAAATACCAAGGAATGTTATGTGGTGGGTTTTGGACAAACATAAAGTCCCAACGGAGTACGTCGGGCTCATTAAGGACATGTACAACAATATTGTGACTAGTGTTCGAACAAGTGATGAAGACACAGATGACTTTCCGATTAAGATAGTACTACATCAAGGGTCAGCTTTGAGCCCTTATCTGTTTGCCTTAGTGATGGATGAGGTCACAAGGGGACATCCCATAGTGTATGCTTTTCGCGGACGATATAGTGCTATGGAGTTGTGGCGGGAGACTTTGTAGTCCAAAGGTTTTAGACTCAGTAGAACTAAAACTGCGTATATGAGATGTGGCTTCGGCACTACTACTCGGGAGGAGAAAGATATTAGTTTGGAAGGTTAAGTAGTGTCTAGGAACGATACCTTTCGATATTTAGGATCAATGCTACAGAGAGATGGGGATATTGATGAAGATGTTAGCCATAGAATCAAAGCAGGGTAGATGAAGTGGTGCCAAACATCTAGGGTCATATGTGATAAAAGGGTACTACAGAAGCTAAAAGGCAAGTTTTATAGGACGACGATTAGACCTGATATGTTGTATGGTGCAGAATATTAGCCTATGAAAAGACGACATGTTCAATAGATAAGTGTCGCGGAAATGCGTATATTACGTTGGATTTGCGGTCATACAAGAAGGGATCAAGTTCGGAACGATGATATAGGGTGGCACCAATTGAAGAAAAGCTTGTCCAACACCGGTTGAGATGGTTTGAACATGTACAACGGAGACCTCCAGAGGCACCGATGCGTAGTGGAATCCTAAGCCAGGATAGTAACGGGAAGAGAGGCAGAGGAAGACCGAAGTTGACTTGGATAGAGACAATAAAAGGAGACTTGAAAAGATGGAATATACCCAAAGACTTAGCATTAGATAGGAGTACTTGAAAAACAGCTATTCACGTGCCTGAACCTTGATTGCTTCTGCTGGGTTTCAACTCTAGCCTACCTAACTTGTTTGGGACTTAAAGGCTTTGTTGTTGTTGTTGGATTCGGATTCGAATACGGATGGTGTCAGTTATGCCGGACAGGATATGATTGGATATCGATATTATAAATATGCGATTGAGTATTAGGATACGGATACGGCATCGGATGTTGAATATCCGAACACAGATACGGATAGATTTGAACCTATTTAAACAGATTCGGTCTCGAATACAATGGGAAAATATCCGTAGGCAAAGACGAAGGAGAAGCGTTAAACGTTTCTTTACGCCTCCCATCTGGGTATAGTTGTAGTATCTGCTCATGTACAGACTCACACCAACCCTACATACGCACATCACGCACTCACATCATGCGTACACAAACAAACCTACAGCTATACTCAGATCACTAGATCGCGTCATTTGTGAGATCACCGGATTCGTCCATAGATTCGTAGACGATGAGATGCGTCGCATTTTTTTTTTTTTGCTCCACGTGCGAGAGACAGTATAATTATTTTTTTTTGGGCAAACCCCGATAAGAGACAAAAAAAAAAAAAAAAACGCAGCTACAGGCAAGGTTCCAACCACCGGGCTTCCCACCCGAGCTACGCTCGGTACTCAGCGTTAAACGTTTTGAGTCAACGCAGCGAACCAGCCATTGCTATCCGGCGGGCCCAAGCACTAAACAGTGCGAGCTATCTCTCCGATGGCACACTCGGTCCAAGGACCGAATAATGCGTTCGTGGGTTTTTTATCTCACCTGCTCCTGTGGGTCAAACAGGGCTGACTAGCCTGGGCTGCCAGTCAAACCGCTAGGCACTCCAGCCCAGCCCAAATACCCTATGAGCAGTACTCCATTTTCAAAGCTTGTTTCAATGTGCTAACTTCCTCCAAGTGTTCCAACATTTTAGTGCATGTGAGTTAGTATTTTCCAAACATTTTCCTAAGCTTTTCTCTTGCAGCCTCACCACATCACTAAGTCGTAATGCATATGCAAATGTTAGTCATACTTAGTGGTACTAGATAATAGTTGTCACTTAAGAGCTCCCCTTAATACGGCTATCTATCCTAAACCTAATTAGGCACTCTATTGCACCTTGGTTGGTGAAAGCAAAACCCTAATATTATACATTTGCCTTCGGGCTTGCTTTCCATACCATCTTCTCTCTAAAGGATGAACAGTTGCACACATATGGACATAATTTCCATCTCCACCATCGCCTATGCCTTGTTCATCACCATCAAGTGGACCCTAGCTAAAACAAACTCATTGCAAGCATTAGTCCACATGGTTGGCACTTGGCACTCAATTACCAAAACCACACTAGGGCTTTCAGTGGCTTCTACCTTAGCTCTATTCCTATTAACGTATCTTTTAGACAGGCTTTAGTAAGGAATAAGCTTTTAGAGTAGAATAATCTTGTAGAAAAATTGTGAATGTCATTCTACACAAGATGAAAGGGATACTTGATTTTGGATTTTGAAAATAATGATTCCTTCACAGTCAATTCCATGTACAAGTACCTTGTCAGTATGGGCATCAAAGTCTCTCAGGAAATTGGGCGTAAAAGATGAAACTAAAAATTAAAATTTTGTGTCATTTTTTAAAAAGAAGGGTGGTACTAACTAAAGATAAATTAGCGAGAAGGAATTGGAATGGGAACAACTCTTGTGTGTTTATTTGGTTTTAGGTCTAAAGCGCAATTAAACACCTTTTGTTTGATTGTAATATGCTAAATTTCTTCCGTGGCAGTTTATTTGGTTTTAGGTCTAAGACCTTCAGTGAATATCCTTGATCTTTTCCATGGGTGTTTTAAACATTCGCAGACCAAACAATAACTTGTTATTAATAGGTGGTATGCTGCCATTAATTTGTTAGACAATATGGCTTACAAGGAATAAAGTGATTTTTGACAATTGCTGACCCAAATCTTTTTTTAGGTCTTATTCAGGGGAATATATTGGCTACGTCATTAGGCGTTGTTACAATGCAATGAAGAAAACAAGGAGAAAATTGCCCAAGTCTGTCATGTTCTAAGAACGGTGGCAATTTAGTTCTTTGTTTCGTTTGGATGGCCATGTGTAATGCTAGAATTAAGCTTTGAGTTAAACTCTATTTATATTGATTTAAACCATTGTAATAAATAAACCAATTCTCTTGTGCCAGAGATGAAGCTAAAATATTTATTTCTTTATTAAAAAAATGAAAGAAATATACAAATAATATCCTTTTTTTTTTCTCTCCCACTGAAGCGGCAAATGCTTGTCTTATAGGACACCCAGGTGGTCTGAACCGGTGGCCTTTGTCGCCGTCTCTTAGATCCATAGTGGCTATATAGGTCATTAATTAGAACGGACGCCTTGATTCTTTTTTTTTATATATTTAATTGATCTCAAGCATGGCTATAGTTCGAGATACAATAAACTATTTTATAACATAGTGGATATAGGTGGCTAAATATTTCTTTTTTGTCATATTTGTATGAGACTTTTCTCAATGTATATTTATATTAAATATATAGATATAGATATAGATATAGATATAGATATAGTTATAGATATAGATATATGTGCCGCAATGCTTACCTGACAGAACACACAGGTGAACACTGACCCAGTGGCCTTTGTCATCGTCCCGTACATCTGTAGTGGCTATATAGGTCATTATTTAGAAGGGACACCTTTTGTTTATTATACTTGATCCCATGGCCATAGTTTGAGATACAATAGTATACTTCATGATAATTTGGTTCCATAACATAGCTAGATATATAGGTGGCTAAATATTTCTCTTTTTTCTCATATTTGTGTGAGATTTTTCTCAAAGTATATTTATGTCAATACATGTATAGATGTAGATAGATAGATGAGCGGCAATGCTCGCCTCACAGGACACACAGGTGGTCTGACCCGGTGGCCTTTGTTGCCGTCCCTTAGATTCGTAGTGGCTATGTATGTCATCAATTAGAAGGGATACTTTTTTTTTTATTATACTTGATCTCACGGCTATAGTTGGAGATACAATAAACTGTTGCACGGAAATTATTTGATTCCATGACATACCTAGATAAGTGGCTAAATATTTCTCTCTTTCTCATATCAGCGTGGGACTTGTCTAGAGTATATGTTTCTGTTAAATATACGTAGAGATATAGATATATACAGATATAACTTAATTAAGACAGGGATACTATACATACATAGAGAGAGATACATGATAGATAGTCAGGTTGCCAGATTATGACGTATATATTATTAACTCAATCTCTATCACATAAAGCTCACAAGAAACGGTGGCGCCTGAAAGAATAGGAGGAACTAGATTACCCTCTCGGGCTCTAGGCTGCATGTTGATATAGTCCAGGAAACGCCCCTGGTGTAGCTTGTACAATAGGTAAGTTACAATACTTGCTATACAAGAAGATCTGTCTATCTATATTTAGTGTACAGCCAAGAAACATATCTATATATGCCTATTACAATGCACGGATGCAAGGCCCTCTAACAAACATATTTTAACACTCCCCCTCAATCTTAACCTTCTTCAAGGTTTAGATTGTTTCTGAACTTAATCAACTTTGGCAAACTCACCGATTTTGTGAATCCATCGGCAATCTGATCTCCTGAGTTTATGAACCTGACATCAAGCAAGCCTTGAGCAACTCTTTCTCTCACAAAGTGAAAATCAATCTCTATGTGTTTAGTTCTAGCATAGAACACTGGATTGGCTGATAAATATGTTGCTCCCATATTATCACACCAAAGTCTCCCTGCTCGAGGATGTGGTATTCTCAATTCACATAGCAATTTCTGAACCCACATTACCTCGGCTGTTGCATCAGCTAACGCTTTATATTCAGCCTCTGTGCTAGATCTTGACACCGTGGCCTGCTTCTTTGCATTCCAAGAGATCAGATTCGAGCCAAGGAATACTGCAAAACCTCCTGTAGAGCGTCGATCATCAACGTCTCCTGCCCAATCTGCGTCTGTAAAGGCACTTACAAGCAGACTTAGACTTTCTCAATTTCAGTCCAAGCCGAGGTGTACCATGTACATACCTTAAAATTCTTTTAACTGTGCTCCAGTGAGCACTGGTTGGTGCATGCAAGAATTGACATGCCTTGTTCACTGCAAATGAGATGTCAGGACGTGTTAATGTTAAATACTGCAAGGCTCCAACCACACTTCTGTAATTTGTTGCATCATTAGGTCCCAACAAGGTTCCTTCAGTTGCACTGAGCTTCTTAGTTGTTGACAAAGGAGTCCCTACAGGTTTACTGAGACTCATTCCTGCTCTTTTTACTACATCAGCAGCATATCTTTCTTGTGTCATGATCAAACCATCTGTAGATCTTTTTACCTCTATACCGAGAAAGTAATGTAAGTTTCCCAAGTCCTTCAATGCAAATTCCTTCTCCAAGTCCTTCAGCAATGCTTGTGTGGCTTCCTGTGAAGAGCTTGCAACTATTATATCATCAACATAAACAAGAACAAATATAGTATGACCACCTTTGTTATAGTAAAAAAGTGAAGTATCTGCCTTCGAAGGGATAAAGCCA